>NC_137090.1:46052114-46652114 GCF_951640355.1 Cnephaeus nilssonii
TTAATATCCCTAATACTAAGATCTATCTATCTATCTATCTATCTATCTATCTATCTATCTATCTATCTATATATCTATCTATGCCATGCCAGCATGGCCAAGGGTGAACCTGAGGAGGGGTGGTGAAGGATTGAAGAAAAGACAGACAAGAGAATACAGCTGGGGCTCAGTGGATCTCCCATACCTGGATGAGGACACGAAAGACTTAGCCTGCAAGTTGATGCTTTATTTTATAGTCTGGTTAAAACAGGGTAGATGAACATGTATACAAATGTTCTTGTTTTGGCAGCACTTGCTGCACCTCCCACAGCCCATTAGCTACTTAGGAAGGAATTAGGGAGGCTACAAGGTCAGGCTTATTTATGCCAGGAGAGCTCTGCCCTCCAGGCTGGGACTTGTTTGTGGCCCTGCCACAGGTCAGCCCAAGCTGTTCCCTACATCTATCTATCTATCTATCTATCTATCTATCTATCTATCTATCTATATATCATCACCCTTTTGAGATATGATTTTCATAAAATGCATAGTTCAGTGAGTTTTGACAAACATTTGATAAACACATACACCTATGTAATCACCATCTTAATCAAAATGGTGGTGTCCACCTTGATCAACATTTATGTCACACCTAAAGTTCCCTTATGTCCCTTTCCAATCAATATGTACCCCTTTTTTATTTCTATTGTAATAGATTAGTTTTACTTGTTCTAGAACTTCATATAAATAGAATCATACACTATGACTTTTGTATTTTATATTTATGTATTTTTGCCTGGGTTCTTTACTCAATAAAATGTGTTGATTTATCCATGTTGTAACACATATTAGTGTTGGTGGATATTTGGGTTATTTCCAGTTTGGGGCTATTATAAATAAAGCTTCTATGAATATTGATGTGTGAGTCCATTTTTTTGTGGACATATTATTATTTTCTTTCATTTTATCATTTGTCAAATGGGACCAAAATAATATGAACCTCTTATCATCTGAGGATTAAATGAAAACATGCGTGTAAATAACACAAGCCCCAGCACAAAACAAACTTTTATAATTAATTAATCTATTATTATTTTTTACAAGGGTAACTCAAAGTGACTTTGTTATGTACATAGAGTTAAAGTATTAACTCTGATATGTCTACAACAAAAAATAAAGTGTGGCATTTCTTACCATCTTTACTTGAGATCATTTGAATCATGCAGATACTTATGTTTGAATTATCTGGATAATGTCTGCAGCTCAAATTCAAAGGTATTCAATTTTGACTTCCACTCAAGTCACGCAAACACATGCAAAGTTGAAGGGCATGCAAAACCGGTAATTGAAAGAACTTGTTTATAAGGAGAACTAATGCCAGCCTTATACAAGAAGCTCAGATAATTTTCTGGACTTAAGATGAATCTTATGGGATAATGTTTTGATAAGTTCAGTAGAAGTGAATTAGGACCATGTGGAAGTATATTTTCCATAAATGGGACTTGAGTGTTTAAATATAATGAAAAAAATATGCTTGGAGCAATGGATTTAAAGCTTTGACAAACTCACAACTTGTAAAAGTTGCATAACTATAAAAGTCATTACTGTTCAATTTCCCCCCAATGACTGAAGTTCCCCCTCCCACCTGCTACTTCACGCATGGAAATATGATAAAAACACACTTGTGTTGGCAAAGGACCTAAGTGGGACATATTTCACCCCTTAGGTGACATAGCAACCATTTGCCCCTGTCATTGAATCCACTTACATTCATTCCTGTGGAACATCTAATGTTTCCCACACGCCCTTATTCCAGCCTAGTTCCCCGAGGAGACACAGGCCAGAAAGTGAGGTGAGACACCAATCCCTTAACTACTTTTGGGATGATCCTATTGAAAAGAATTACAGAAACTTAGATTGTTCAGTTTGCTATACTTCCATTACCTTGTTCTTGAATATTTTATTACTGGAAATACTTCTTCTAAATATACTAGTACATGGCCAAATGGGTTAAATGTGAGATTATAAAAGTGAAAATGCTTTTTTATTAATTAAAAAATTCATTGTATGCCCAGCACAGAAATGCTGCTGTTTAAGATAGTTCTTTGCCCTCTCAAAACTTACAATTTAAAAGGAGAGCTAAGTCACATTTGCCTAAAAACTGTTTTTAACTTCAGGTATAATAAATACAGTTATGTCCAAGATTTTTGCTCTTTTCTTCATTTATATCACCATAAAAATCACTCATAATCTTACCTCTGAGAAAAAATCATATTAACATTTTTGTAAATTTCCTCAAATTCCAATTTTTGTGAAATTTTCACATATTTGAGATCAACTATATTATGCCTGTTTTTACTGAACATGAAAAACACTTTCTAATGCAACTAACACTCTTTCAAGTTATAATTTTTAAAATCTATCTACCTTTTAATTATTTTCCCACTTCTTTAAACAGTACATTATTGTTGAGTATTTAGGTTTGTTTCCTATATTTAATTGTTATAAATAAATATTTTCACAAATAAAATATTTTTCTGTTTCATATTTGATCCTTAGTCTCATCTTTCAGAGAATTAGGGGAGTCTAATTGTATGAACATGTTAGGGCTCTTAGTACATGTTACCAACCTGGTTTAGAGAAATTCTGCACCAGTTTGCACTTCAACAACCAGTGAATGATGAAGACCACACCCTCACAGGCAACAGCCATTGGAATAGGAAAGTCCTGGCTAATCTGGTAACTAAAAAATTGTCTTGTTTTGCTTTCAGTTTCTAGTTCTGTGATAACTAATGAGGTTGAATAATTTACATATGTTTATTGGCCATCTCATATATGATATTAACATGTAGAAATAAAATCCTTTTATGGCAGCCAAGACGTGGAAACAACCCAAATGTCCATAAACAAAATGTGGTATATCCATACAATAGAATAGTAATCATCCATAAAAAGGAATGAGGTACTGATACACACTGCAGCATGGGTATTTAACATTGTACACATGCCAAGTGAAAGGGCAGTTACAAAAGGTTGTGTATTTTATGACTTTACTAGAGGCCCGGTGCACAACATTTGTGCACTGGGGGCGGGGGTCCCTTAGCTCAGCCTGCACCCTCTCGCAGCCCGGGACCCCTCAGGGGATGTCTCCGTGGGCATCAGGCCTAAGCCAGTAGGCGCACATCCCCCAAGTGGTCCTTAGCGCTGATGTGGAGGCAGGAGAGGTCTCGCCACCGCTGCTGCGCTCGCCAGCCATGAGCCCGGCTTCTGGCTGAGCGGTGCTCCCCCTGTGGAAGTGCACTGACCACCAGGGGGCAGCTCCTGCATTGAGCATCTGCCCTCTGGTGGTCAGTGTGCATCATAGTGACCGGTCATTCTGCCATTCAGTCGATTTGCATATTAGCCTTTTATTATATAGGGCTAGAGGCCCAGTGCAAAAATTCGTGCATCACGGGGGTCCCTCAGCCTGGCCTGTGGGATCAGGCCAAAACTGACTCTCCAACATCCCCTGAGGGGTCCCGATTGAGAGAGGGTGCAGGCCAGGCTGAGGGACCCCACTGGTGCATGATCGGGGCCCAGGAGGGACATGGAGGTTGGCCAGCTGGGGAGGGATCATGGGAGGCTCCAGGGCATGTCCAGCCCTTCTTTCTCAGTCCTGATTGGCCAGACCCCAGCAGCAAGCTCACCTACCAGTTGAAGCGTCTTTCCCCTGGTGGTCAGTGCACGTCATAGCGAGCAGTTGAGAGGTCTTAGCATATCATTAGCATATTACGTTTTGATTGGTTGAACAGCCGTCTGGACAACTGGACACTTAGCATATTAGGCTTTTATTAGATAGAATATTTAACTAAAGGGAATTTCCTTGAGACCATCTTTGTACCCCAATACTGACTCAGTGACTGATATATTGTAGTTGTTATATTTAAACTGTACTCAGAAATAAATAATCCATCCACTGCTTAACTTGTCTTCTCAATAGGTGTAAAATAATTTGTCTTAAGTATTTATTTTATTTTGCTTCATGTTGTAGAGTCTATTGCTTTCAAATCTTGTCTTAATGATAATTATGTTGAATTTGTTTCATGATCTGTAAAATGAAAAGTACTTAAGTTGCATTTTTTAAGTAGTTTAGAAACATGGCTGAACTTGGAGACTTGGAGATGTATGATCAGACCTGGGCTTAGTCCCCCACCCTTGTCCACTCCCCCAACTCTTCCAGAAACTGTGCAATGCTAAGTCATATCCTTTAAGATTCTCCTATTTGTCTAATAAATATACAATTTGCCTGCATTTCACAGAATTACTTGTAATGATCAAATGAAAAATAAATGTGATATTTTGCAGAGTAGAATACATTCTATGAGCTGGATCATCACCATCAGTTATCATCATTGTCAATTATCATTCTCACTAGAGGCCCAATGCATGAAGATTCGTGCAAGAATGGGCCTTCCTTCCCCTGGCTGCAGGCACTGCCTTTGCTCAGGCAGGAGCTGCCTTTCTACCTTCCCACACTGCCTGGAGGCCTGGAGTGGCTGGGGCAGGGCAGAATGCCTGCATCATTGCTATGGTGACGATGTAAGTGTCCTGCCCCCCACCTCTTTGCATCTGCATATGCAAATTAACCTTCCAGCTTTGTTGGATAATTTGCATACTCACACCTGATTGGCTGGTGGGCGTTGTGAAGGTATGGTCAATTTGCATCTTTTTCTTTTATTAGTGTAGATACGTACTTTTTCAGGTGCAAACCTCATTAGCTGTTTAAGTGGGATGGCAGAGAATAAGATTAGAATAAAAAATATTCTCTCTTATTTCTCAAACCTATCTCAGTGAAGGTGAGGTTGGTCATCTTGGTTGTGATGAAAGAGGAATGGTGCGTTGAATTCATTTGCTTTAAGTATATAATAAAATATCTAGAAAAACAGTGCTTTTTATTTCTGGGTGCGCTGATGGTTTGTTGGGCTGGTTTACCTGAACACACCATAGCTAGACGATGCTGTAATGTCTACACAGTGCACATCTCATCATTTCGTAGCGCCCCATGAAGGTTTTCTGGAAAATAAGGCTGAGTTATGGCTGTTCCTGGCAGGTGGTGTCATTTTCATTTGCTGTCAGTGCGTGCTGGAGAGCGAGGAGTCACAAGGGCACCATATTTTGTGTCACACAAGATTGCCCTGTGATAAATGATTACTGTATGGCGACGGGGCACTGAACTAATCAGACACTGCAGGCGGTACTGACAAGCACCCATCGCCCTGGCAGCAGGGAAGCCGGGGAAGGGCTAAAAGAACCCGTACGTACTTGACAACTCTTTTTAAGAGCAAACCACTACCCTGTGCTGGAGGAAGCAGAGGCACCTCTGAGCCTTTGCCTGCTGACCTGACATCAGGAATATTCCCTAGAGCGTTTGTGGTAAGCACATCCCCTGGTTCCGGGCCGTGATATGGAAGCAGTTGAATAGATTAGGAATAGAATTGAGAACATCTGGCTACTTTGCCTGACTGAGGACATGGGTTCATGAGAGGGTGCAGGGTTCTGGTGGCACTTTCAGAGCCCATTTAGAAAACACCTCACTCAGTTTCTTGAAATCATTAGAAGACCCTCCCTGGAGTTTTTAAAGGATGTTGTCCCAGCAGCAGCTGGCTCTTCCAGTGTCATAGTCCCACTTCCTTCTGCTGAGACTGCAGGTCCAGAAGCACAGATATGTTAGGGGTTTTGATCCACAATATCACAACCCTTCCAAAAAGTTGGTGCTTAAATTTTTCCATTAGAAATTCATTTTTGCTGTGAACCTTATTTCTCTGTTCTTTCCTCAAAATGAAAATGCTGGTGATTTAACCAGAATGAGGGTTTGAGACCACTGTTCTCAGAGCTAGAAGAGAGAATCTGAGGTCCTGAAAGCAGTGAACATGAGGGCAAAGGGCGGGGCGGGGTGGGGAGGAGGGAGGAGTGGAGTGCCCAGAGGAGCTCTGCCCTCTTTCCCTGTTTCCTAGCCGAGCCTGCCCACATTCCTTCCATTGGGAAGATGGGTCAGCAGGTGTGAGCTTCTTGGGTGGAAGGATAATTGGAGGTAGATGTAGGCAGCTCCAACTTTCCCAGCCACACCTTGGAAAGGACGGCAAGCAGGGACCAGCTGGCCTCACCCTCTCCAGACTCACCCAGAGAGGCTGAAAGGAATGGGCACCGTGGATCAAAGGGAACCTCCCTGTTTGCTTTTCACCTCAGGTGATGGAGCAGTGCCCACACCCTTTCACAGAGTTCTAAGGTTCCTCCTAATTCCTCCACCGGCATGAATGATAATCCTCTGACCCTCTTTCAGGAATTAGAGCAACTACATGAAAGGCTGCCCCCATTTCAGCTTAGGAACTATAAACAGGGAGGGAGCGGCTCTCCTAGCTGATGTTTTATTACACAAATGTGTGCTGATTTTACACAAATAAAGAGCCCAAAGAACATTATTTAAATGGATTAGGATGCCACCACCTTGAGATAAATATGATTGACATTTTGAAGCATAATCTTTAAGACTTTTTCTTTGTATGAGTATACATATATTTTCTCAAAAACAGAAATTTTATAGGTCACTTTGCAACATAATTCTCTCACCTCATTATGTGCATATTTAATGTGAAATACATATCATCATCTTATTAAGAGATATGTATTATACCTTAATTTTAATTTGTTTAGTAAGTCCTGCATTGTTGAATAATTCAGTTTCATTTCTCCATCTCCTCTTCTTTTCTCTTTCCTATTACTTATCTATATTAATCTATGTATGTATGTATGTATGTATGTATGTATGTATGATCTATCTATCTATTGCTATTTAAATTGAGCCAAAACACATTCTGGAATATAAATTAATGGACACATCATTATTATTTCCCTAGAAATAAGATGTCTAGATAAAATGATGCATTTAAGGTCCTTAATATTTTACATCTCTTCATCAAAGTAGGAGTACCCACTTCTTCACAGTTTAGGACAGTGGTTTTCAATCCTCACTGCTCATTGAAACCATCTGAGGAAATTACAGAAAAATATCAATATCTGGGTTCTCCCATAGGTGAATTACAGCAAAGTCTCTAGGTGAGGGTCCCAGGCATCAATATGTTTTAAAGGCTCCGCAAATATAGTAATAGTAATGCACAGCCAGTGTTAAGAAGCTTACTGAGTCAGGGGCAGCCTTCTCCTACTACTCGATGTCCATGGCAGACATCAGCAATGGACACTCTTCCTTCCTGAGCCTGAGCTCACAGGCTCCATCCTTCACAGCCCGGGGCCACCGCAGCAACCAACAAATGCCAGACCTCAGCTTAAGAGGGCATCGTTTAGATTCTGCGTAAGTTTACTGCTTCTTCTCCTCATATTCTATTAATTGCGGAGAGAGAAACTATCATGGAATTAGCTAGTCTTTTTAACTTTAATTCTTCCAGTATTTGTTTTATGGAGTTTCACCCTCAGTCATGATATGCATACCCACGAGTGAATATTATGTCTTCCTGATTAATTTATCCTTTTAGCATTATAGAATATTTCTCTCAATCATTGGTAATACTCTTTGTTTTGAAACTATCTTTATTTTTTTAAAATATATTTTTATTGATTTCAGAGAGGAAGGGAGAGGGAGAAAGAGGCAGAAACATCAAGGATGAGAGAGAATCATTGATCAGCTGCCTCCTGCATGCCCCACACCAGGGATGAGCCCACAATCTGGGCATGTGCCCCCACCCGGAACCGAACTGTGACCTCCTGGTTCACAGGTCGATGCTCAACCACTGAGGCACACCAGTCGGGCGAAGCTATCTTTCTGATTTAATATAGCCAACCCAGTCTTCTTATGTTTACTCTTTGCACTGAGTGTCAATTGTAATCCACTTATTTTCAACCGAACCCATTTTAGCATGTCTGTTATAAACACTATTTAGTTGGGTGTTGCTGTTGTAGCCCTTCTGACAAACTCGACTTTTAATTGGAGTTGATTTATATCTACCACTTCAGTATTTGTTTTCTGCTCATTCTCTCTGCTTTACTATTTCTCTGTTCCACCTTCATGGCTACTCTTGTATTATTTGGGTACATTTTAATATTCCATTGCATTTATGTATTGGCTTTTTAACTATGCTCTCTCGCAGTCTATGTTTAGTGATTGTTTGTGGGATTGCGATACACATCTTTAACTTTTCAGTTTATGTAGAATGAGTATTGGCACCATTTCATGTAAAATGTAGGCGTTGTATAAATATCATTAGGATAGAGTTTTGTTTGTTTGTTATTCTTTAAATATCATCTCAGAGTATTTATCTCTTACTGGAGAAACTTAGCCCTCTCCTTCTCTCTCTTCCTCCAGCTTCTCCTCCTCTTTTTCTTTTGTAATGACTAATATATTTTGTGCACTTGAAAACACTGCGTTGCCATCTCCTTTCCTTTTCCCCCTTTCCTTTTCTCTTATCTTTGCTTTTCCAGATTTTCAGTATGTTACCTGAGCATCTGTAATGTATTGGTTAAGGGCATGTGATTGGAGCCAGACTGTTTGGTTTGACTTCCAACTTCTCTATCTACTATTATAGATCTTGGGAAGGCAACCTCCCTTAGTTTACTTGTCTGTAATATAGGAATGATAATAGTAACTCCTACCTCACAGAATTATAATGAGGAGTGAACATATAGCACTTAGGATAGTGACTGGCACATCAATGTATGAACACATACATTCATCCCCCACTGATCTGAAACTTACACATTCAACATTATTTTCAATGATGACTAACTTAATTTAGAAAAATAAAGGAAACTCTAGTTCTCTAACAGCAACAAAAACAAAATCATGACTGTTAAATCGATTAGCAGAATAAATATTTGGCATACATTTTTTTCCATTTTTATAAAGTATCCATTGCTTTTTGAAGTAATTTTAAATCTAGCAGATAATGATTAATATTTTAAGTATTCTCATTCACTAATTTTTGACATTTATGTTGTTTCATCACTATGTTAGCAATAATTACTACATTACTTTATGCTTTTCTAATTTGATTTCTCTCCATAGTTTATCCTATGCTATTGATTATTTTTATTCATTATTAAGTTAGCTGAAGAGTATTTTTCAAAATAATTTGGAGGATAGGTGAGTAGGCTAGAATATAGAGCACCTTTGGGTGCTTGGGTTGTGGGGTGTTTCTCTTTATTTCCTCCATATGAATGGAACATAGCTAGGCAAAACAGAATTCTCTAGTTACTGTCCACTACCCAAACCCCTTGTTCTTATTACTTCCTGCAGTTTAGTATATTGAGGGAGTTTGATGACAATAGTTTTTCCTCCCTCTCTAGGTTCTGAAGACATTATTCTATCATTCTAAAAGATGAAATTTTACCAGAGGGTCTCTTTGTGCTGTATTCTTATAAAAGTCATTTGCAATATTCTGAGACCTTGTTATCTGTAAGTCTACTTCAGCATGGGAACATTTACTTCTAGAAGTTCTTTGATGACTTTAGAAGAGAGTTTAAATTAATTGGATAGCATATATATATATATATATATATATATATATATATATATATATATTGAACATCCCAGGTCACACTAGTTTAAATTTTTATGGTATTTGCTGAAACACCAGTGACAATGATAACAACATTGAGACACCATTTATGTAGGTCTCCTTTCACTGTTGCACATTGTGTGCTAGGGCAATAAGGGTTCTCTGGTTTCAACAGCACCTGAGTTAAAGAGAGTGACATTAAATTGGGTGAGCTCAGGCTCCTCATTTGAAGACCTGCAGCCAACAGGTGACAGGAAAGCTGATTTAAATGAGACACATAATATGTTCTGGCTTCTTCTCTAAGTCATTGCTAATGACTTTGTGCAAGTCCCTTTACCTCTCTGTGTCTTTGTTTTATATCAGTTGGAGAGGTGGGACCAATATCAAAAATTTCCATTGAGTTTTGACAAGTGTTTATACTTATATAACCACCACCTCAACTAAGATTTGGATCATTCCCATTATTCTAGAAATTTCTCTTCATGCCAATTCCAAGTCAATATCCTCCTTTCTCCTCACCTCCACCCAGATAGCCACTGATCTGCTTTCTGTCATTATAGTTGAGTTTCAACTCTTCTAGAACTTTACATCAATGTATTCATAAGTATGTTTTTCTTTCAGTAAAAGTGGGTGTCTGATCTGTATGGGTTGTTTTTAATAATCATCCATGCTGCTTTATTTATTGTTCCCCCTCTTATTTTTGCTAAGTAATATTTTATTGTGTGAATATACCACCTCATTTGTTTAAAATTATATCATTACTTTATTTTCTGGATCTATTCTTCCAACATAGTTATTGGCACCAAGTAGTTCAGTAAATGTGTCTTGAATAAATGAATACATGGAATGAGTACAACTTAGGTGACAATCACCTAGGTCTCCATTGGTCAGACCTATGGAGATGCACATGGGAATTGGGTCTAGAAAATGGCAGTATAGGAAGACAATGCCAGATGCATATAATTGTTCTTGATGATATTTCTCCTCCGTTGGGGCAGAGTTCTCACATGGATCCAGACTGCCCATGTGCTTGAGTGTGAGGGTCCAGGGAAGAAATGTGGAAAGAGATGAGAGGAACTGGTGAAAATAAGGGAAAGAAGATGGAAGTTCTGTGAATGAAACAGAAACCAGAGACAGCACCTGATGAAGAAAAACATTCTAGACTTAGATCTGTTTCTTAGTACTTAAGTCACCTTGGATGAATGGTTTCATCACCATGGAGCTCCATTTATTCATACATAAAAGGGAAAATGGCTCTAAGAGCCATTCTAGCTCAAAAATATGATAGAACCTATTTTATATAGATAAACAAGAGAAAGAAACTGACCATGCACTCTCAAAGCCCTACCCACAAGGCCTAGGATGACTTGTTATTGTGAAAGAGTTTGACTTTACCAGGCAAGTCCCCACAAAGTGCCTTTTCTTCTTAGATTCTCTGTCTGAGGGTCTGATTCTGAACTGTTTGCCAGGCAGCTGAGCAGCCTGGGATGATGTTAATGCTGAGCAATGCTGAGCAATGCTGAGTCACTGAAGGCAGGAGGTCAGTGTCCACAGGTTGGGTCATAGGAGGGTGGGCTGGGTAGTCAGTCTCCTGCCTCCGATACAGGGAAAGTGTGTCTTTATTGATGTTTCCACAGAGAGTGCAAGACAAGAACTAAAGCTTGAGAGTGAGTATCTGGCTAGCTCAGTTCCTTTTTAGTTCTTAAGGTGTTCTATTTGGTGAAATGTGTGTTCTCCCCGTTACAAACATCACTGTCTGATCCCCAGCTCTCGTTTCTGGATTTTATAGAGCTCTCACTGTTGGAGATGGATGCTGATGAAATCCTCCAGGAAAGTTTGGGTGTTTGTTGTGGAAATCATCTTTAACCCCCCTTCCTGGGACACATTTTCCTCTGCAGCTTGTTTTCTCTGGGATACGGGGGAAATGGTTCAGACATAGGGCTTATGGAAGGATAATAGTAATAAGAGGTCAATCTTGCCATCTCAATTAGCCTTTAGCTCATTCCAACCTTCGTTTCCTTCCCAGATAAAATGTAACTTGCTCTCAATGAATCTTCAGACTCATTGATTGCATCCCTGTGAACAGTAGAGAGTCTGTATTTCATGGGGCTTTGCTATTTATGAGGGTCAGAAGCACTCACTGTGGTTGCTGGAATTTCACCCAGTTTGTGGGAGATTCTTCAGTCTGTTATTATTACTCAGGAAGTTTCATAGAAAGCTGTGTCTGTGGTATATGCAGTTTTCCCAGAAATTTTTCCTTGGACTATGGTTAATACTCTTGAAAGATGTAAAATATTAACCTTTTGCACTCGGATGTCGAGTGTGACTCGACACGGTTAGCATTAGAATAAAGGAATCGAGAAAAAAGCAAGCGAGTGCAAAGGGTTAAAAAAGAAACATTCACCTTTATAATAGACTATGTGAATTATAGTCAGACATTAATATTTTTGTAATATTGAACCTACTATAAGATTAATTGAACATTAAAATAATTCTAAGGTGACTTTGGTTTGCAGTGGACAATTGGGGCAAGAAGTAGCACTGGCATCCATCAATAATGGGCTGTGGGCCAGCCACATGGTTTCTCTGGCTTTAGTGTCTTCTGTGAAATGAAGGAGTTGGAGGCAATCATTTGAGGTGTCAGTTCTGAGTCTAACCAAGATGTTGGACTCACACAACTGCAGGATTCCTGTGTTAAGAGTAATCTTGTAGAGACCAAAGAAAAAAAGTAGAAGGAATAGCAGGAAGCTATAATACATTCTGGGATGATGAAGTGTGTGCATGTGTGTGTGTGTTGTGTGTAGGAACTTGGTCAGAAAATAATTAGTAGAGTTCTCTTACTTCTTCATTGCCATTGCCTTGAAACATAGAAGTACCTTCCTCTCACCTACTGTATTTGATCTCTGGTCCAGAAGAGATCAGGACTCAAATTAGAGTAACACTGAAGTCCAGTACTTATGACAGACTAAGAAGAACAGATGTGTGCTAATTAACTATTGCAGTGATTCAGTCCCAAACAAAACAGTACCCTGCAACCCCCTCCTGTCTACATACATGTTTCCTGTATGATGTATATACAAAAGTCAATTGAATTTCAAATCATCAGTAACAAATAACTGGAAAATTTATTAAAAGAGATAATAATTTACAGTAGTATCAGAGGTCAGGAAGCATATAGGAATGAAACCAACAATGTATTTATATATCTTCAGAAAAAATGTGTTGAGATACTAAAATTTCTAATTTAAAAATAAGCCATGCTTATTGATAAGACTTAATATCATGAATGTACAAATATTTATCCAAATAATCTATTGGAGAAATATTCATTTCATTTTCAGACAGAATACCAACAGAATTTTTCAGGTTGATGAAATACCTTGGCAAAATAATTTGAAAATGTATATTCAAGGTTAATGGCTAAGAATTATCAGACTTTTTTTTTTTTTAAAAAAAAAAAGCAGTGAGAAGGGACTTGTCCTATAGAATAGGACTTCTTATAATGTTATGGCTTTGTGGGCAGTCTGATATTGGCAGTGGGATAGACAAATTGATCAGTAGAATAAAAAGAAAACATAAAAATAGGCCCACAAAGTGTTTTGGTAGTAAGAGATGTAACATGTCAGATTAGTAGGGAAAGAAGAGAGTTTAATAAATAGAGCAGGAAAATCTGGTTATCCATAGAGAAAAAATATATCCCTACCTCACACCATATACAGAAGTCAATCTGAAATGGATTAAAGATACAAATGTCAAAATAAAATTTTAAAAGATTTAGTAGTAATTATAAATATTATTTAGAACTGGGGGTAAGAGTGATTTTATTAAGCAAGGCACTAATACACACTGTAGAAAAAAAACTGGCAAATTTAACTAATTTAAATATTTAAAAAATTATTAATTAAAAGACATCTTTCAAAGTGAAAATACTTTACAAACTAGGAGAAGATATTTGCAATGCACAGGAATAAAGCATTTGTATCAAGAATAAATAACTTCTATCTATAATAATAAAAGCATAATATGCAAATTGACCAAATGGCTGAACAGCAGAATGACCATCCAGACGACCACACTATGACACCCACTGGCATCAGGCCAGCCAAGGAGGGTGCAATGTGATTGGTCAGGGGCCCCGCCATTACCCCACAGAGGGAGGCCCAGGCCACCAACCTGCCGGCTGTGGCGGGTGGGCAGGGCCTACCTCTTTGGGGCTATTGATCACGGGGCTCCCGGACTGTGAGAGGGTGCAGGCCAGGCTGAGGGATCCTCCCCCAGCCCAGTGCATGAATCTTGTGCACCTGGCCTCTAGTAAATAAATAAGAGAACAAATAGATAAATAGACATAAGTCATAAACAGGCAGTTCATACATAGTCAACAAACATGTTGGAGAGGTTTGAAGTCATCAGTGATGATGGCAATGCAATTCATGATGACAAGATATCATTTTATACTCCTCTGCTTGACAACATTTATAAGGCTGGCAATCTCTAGTGCTGCAGAAAATACAGATCTGTAGGTTCTCTGAGGTCCAATAATTTTGAGACTCTTGTTCCAAGCGTTGAACGTTCATATACCCAATCACTCAACAATCCCACTCCTACATGTATAGTAAGAGAAACAGCATATAGGAGAATATGGTACAAAACTGGTCTTAGCAGTGCTGTTTACTATGTAGAAAACCCAAGGAACAACTCAGATTTCCATTAAGGCGAGTAGCTGAATGAACTGCCATATGACACAATGGAATATTAACCAAATCAGTAAGTATGGTGACATGCCACAATTTTGATACATCTTAGCAATACACCATTAAATTAAAGGAGAGTGTGTGGAGACTACATAAAGCTGCATTTTTTATAAAGCTAAAAACAGTATGTGTTCATAATATTCTTAGGAATACATACAGGCACAGTAGATGTACATAAAAGGGAAAGCAAGGCATGATGAAGATAAAGGAGGGAGGAAGAAGCTGAAGAAGAGAGCAATGAAGAAAACAAGGAAGCAAGCTCATTCACTGCTGCTCTCTGTCTTGGCATCTAACCAAGATGCAGTTCTCAAAGCAGACCCTCGCCTTCTCCGCTGAACATCACTGTTCACTTGTTTCCCTGACTGTGAGCTCTGGTGAAATCTACCCTCATTAGGATGTTGAAGAAAACATGGATGTGTCTGGGGACATGCGCATATGTGAACAGTTGCCAACCAGAGAGGCACATCGCTGGTGCATAATTAGGAAACACACGTGTTAGAACAGATCTATCTGGTATGTAGAAAAGACAACCCCTCCTCCCGTTTGTATTCTTCCTTCCTTCCTCATTTTATTTCTCCTACGCCCCCAGACTCTGCTCCCACCTGAAGGTGCCACTCCTGCAGATTTCTGAGGGAGAGGAAAGCAGAACTCCTGGTGGCATCGGAAAACGTTTTGTTGGGCAATTTCTATTTCATGGCACACATGTAAATTACTACGTGGAATTTAATAACCCAACTGAGTACCTTCAGTTGGAGCCAAATTGGCATCGATTTCCTGATTTCTGAAGGGGTTTTCTGGGCTTAAGGATGGGAACTTCTCACAGATGGCAGCGTTTTGATTAAAAAGGTTTTTCTGCGGGGAGATCAGTTCCAGACTTGCCCGGCTGCAGAGCTCGGGGGAAGAGAGGAGCGGAAGGTGGTAATTTGCTAAGAAAGGAAGGAAAAACAATAATATTTATTTGATTACATTTTCTCATGTTCTAGTAGGGGGTAAATTACAGGCCTGATGACTTCAGTGTTGCGGGTTTGCCCTGAACAAAGCTTCCTAAGATGTGGAGGGCTTTGGCGCGAAAGGAAACCCAGCCGAGAGGAAATTCTCGCTGAGTCTCCACCAGGGCTTTACACAGGAGCCCAGCATTTCCAATCATTCTGCTTGGCTCCCCTTTCCAGCGCTCCTGTCTGCCTCACATTGACTGAAAATGAGCAAGAAAAGAAGAGGGGAGAGAGTTTGTGGATTATCGATGATAACAATACGAACACACTAGCGTTGCGAAGGCCTTTCACGGCCAGCAATGTTTAATCCTCACAACAGCCCTGCGCAGTGACGGGCGCTCTTACTTCCCTTTTATAAGTGAGGGGACCAGGCTTCTGTTCCTGGCATGGCTTTACCGGTTTTGCAGACTTGGACTCTTACAAGTGTCTATTATTATTTTCCAAACCCCGAATTTCCTAACCCTCCCCGATAGGTCCAGACGCCACTTGAAAGAGCCTCCCAGGTCCAGAAAGGACAAGTCAGGGGGTGGGGGTCGCTGCGCTGGGTGGCCTGGGCCAGGAGGCTGCGGGGTCCCCCGGGCTCGGTCCCCGCCGCCAGCGGGTCTGCCTGCCAGGAAGCTGCATGGGCAGAGCAGAGACTGAGAATTAGCCAACGTGGGTTTGAGTCCAGCTCTTCCATAGCGGAGTGATGGCGGGGGAGGGGTCATTTACCCACTCCAGGTTCCACAGTCCTCGCCCTCCTTTCAGGGAAAATAGTGTCGGCCCCCGGGGTTGCTGTGAGGACGCGCGGATGGACCAGCGCGCAGCTCCCCCAGCAGCAGAGCTGACTTGCTGCGACCCCCTCCCGTCTCCGGTCCAGGTCAGGACTGAGGTGGGAGGTGCGCGGTGTTTCGGGCAGAGGGGGGGGCCCCTCCGCTCTCTGCAGAGCTCATCCGGCCCCCCTTTAGGTCCTGGCCGGACACCGCGATGCAGAACGGACACTGGATTCAAAAATTCCTTGTGATTCAAAGTCCCAACTCTGCCCTTCAGATCTGGGGGACCCTCAACCATCCCCGTGGCCCGCTGCGTCATATCCGCGACGCCGGCTCTGTCTACGTCGTGGGTGTTGAAAGAGTTTCGGAGACCAAACATGTAGAAAATATTTGTTTGATTATAAAGTAACCTCCACCAGAAAGCTGTGATATCTTTACCATTGCAATGATTAATATCCTATCTTGCAACATATACTGGTATTCTCTGTAAAATTCCTCAAGGAGACCATTAGTTAGAAATCTTCCTTAAATAGTTAGAAATCTTCCTTAAATAGCCGCAACCTTCTTTGTTGGAAGGAGGCCCGTCCCCACCGCCGGCCGCCTGGGCGCAGGGCAGCTGGCTCCAGGCCCCTAGGAGTCCCTCACGCAGCTCTGTGTCCTGTGTTCAGAGCCACTGCCTGTGTCCTGTGTTCAGAGCCACTGCCTGTGCCTCATCCGTTCCCTCTTTCAAATTTAGCTTAAAACTCCCTTTTCCTGGAGACGCCATCCTTTCCATCTCCATCTCCTGTTCAGGATCAGGATGGTTTACAGCTCACTGCCAGCTGCAGGCTAATGCATGGCTCTTTCCTCCCTCATTCCCGCCCAGCCATGGCCCTGGGCATTCCCTGGTCTGAGCATTCTCCGTAGCACCCTGTCAGGCAGACACAACAGCAGCCAGGACACTCGCAGTGAAGTGTCGCTCTGCCACCAGATTGCCCGGCTGCTCTGCCAAGCCACCTACCCTCTCTGCGCCTGCGCCTCCACCACTGTGAAGTAGAAGGAATCCAATAACATCACCTCACCTAATGGAGTGTCTTCAGGACTAGCTATGCTAAACCCTGTAAAACACGTGGGAAACCGGGAAGCATGACATGAAACCTTGATCTTCACTTGACTTTTCTTGCAGGACCGTGGGGAGGAGAGAAAGAGACAGGAGCGGATGCCACGTGGCTGTCACCCCGCGGAGGAACGCAGCATTCCCGAGTTACATTCTGAGCACCCTAGTCCTGTTCTATTTTCACACACCAGAAATCAATGTGATGTCTCTGGCATGAAAGACAACTATGGACATTAAAGAGAATGAATCCATCAATCCATCCACCAATCCCACAAATCCAGCTGGGTTCCTGATAGCTCAGGATCTAAGATGACAACTTTCCTCCTCACTTGTCAGTCCACCTTCCCATTCCTGGCCACCATCACCGCTCTCTTGCTGCCCCTTACTCTGCATGATGGGGAGTTCTAACCCAAGGGAGCATCTTTAAGAATTGCTGGGTTCGTTGTTATCAAATCAGCAACTGACAAACTTCTCTCAAGGTCCTAGTGTTTACATTTAAACCCGTGCCTTGAACTATCTTCCAATCAGTACATACATAAAAATGCATTTGCTAAGTGCACAAGAGTTAGACAGGAATTTAAGAGATGTAGACTTATAAGAAATGGTACCTGTAGACAAGAACTTCAGATACCAGGCACGGTACAATTCAGAAATCAAAACTTTATGTAAGTCCAAGGTAATATGGAATGCATGTCAATCTGTAGAGCTTTGGAAAAGAAAAATCCTTTAAAAAAAAAAGAGTTGTCAGGTTAACCTTTGCAAGTAAATAAGAACTGCACGGAGACTTTTAGATAAAATTGGACTTAGAGCAGGTGGGGATGCATGAAGAGGCCATCACTGGAGGGCAGGGTGAGCACGGTGCAGAGAAGAGAAAGGCCAGCGTGAGTGTGAGGGGGCCCTGAGGCAGCTGGCGATGATTTGGAGAAGGTGTGTGCTGGGGACGAGGGTGCTCAGTTGGCTCGAACCAAGATTAGAGGGGACTTTGAAAGCAATGTTACCTGCCTTATTTTTCCTAAAATATTTAGTTGAAGACGTCTAAAGGAAACACTACCTCTTTTCCTATGAATTAAATTTTGTGAACATTGTGATAGCTACTTATGACTCAAAATTCCCCACCTCCCCCCAACTTATACTTCTTAATAGAGTTTGGTGTTTTGGAATTCTGAAGGTAAGAGAAGTAGAATTTTGAGATAACTGGGCTTTTATTCCCATCCCTGCAAGGTCTACTTCATCATCAGCAAATCATTGAAAGTATTGTTAAAATGGTATGAAAATGTAAAATAGTTAGAGTGCAGAATAGAAGAACTTCAAATTCTGTAGTTGTACAGGGTCAGCTTACCAGTGAGGCACATAGACCAATGCCCAGTCATGGTGTGGTTTCAGGAATTTTGGAAAGTCCCCAAAGTGTCACAGCAGAAAATGCTCCCCCACCTTCTGGCTGATGGAAATTCCACCAACAGCGCTTAATCCCTTTAGTTGAAGGTGTTGATCCCTGTTAAAATGTCTATATCATGGAAGCGGTAATAATTTAAGCTGCCCCTCAAGCTACTGTCCCACTTTTTTATGCTTCCTCTTACTATAAACTTCTTAATTAAGTGATCTACCCACCACAGCCCCCAATTTCCTTACCACCCACTTTCTCCTTAATCTTGAAAAATCTAGCTTCTGTCCCACCTTTCAACAGAAACCATTCTCCCCAAGGTCACCAAAGATCTACTAATCATCAACCTTTTCTCACCACTTTGAATGCTTTACTATGCCTTCTTCCTTGAAACGCTCCTTTCTGAGCATCCAAAGTACAATGTGCTATGATTCTCCCCTACTGGACCTAATGGTTTGTCTTTTTTAAAAATATACTTTTTAATTTGTTTTAGAGGAAGGGAGAGAGAGAGAAACATCCATGTGAGAGATAAACATTGATCAGTTGCCTCCCATATGCACCCCAATTAGGGACTGAACCTGCAACCTGAGTGGGAATCGAACCAGCAACCTTTCAGTGCATGGGATGATGCGCAACCAACTGAGCCACACTGACCAGGGCATGGTTTTCCTATGTAGCCTTCATCAGTTCCACTTCCTTCTTTCTGATTCTCCATAATACGGAATACTCCTAAATCCCTTTACAGGTTACTAAACACATTCATTCCTATGAGCTCTGATTTTCAAAGCTTTTTGAGATAAGTATATTATCACCATATAAAGGGTGAGAAAATTAAAGCTCAGAGTGCTAATAAGCAGTGCAAGTGAAAAGTTAATCCAAGCTTCCTGACTCCAAGCCTACGCTCTAAATGTGAACACATCCTAATAGCCAGTTTTCAACCCTCTTTCCTTCCTCTGTACTTCCCATTACAACAAATCCAATTGCCCCTGGAGTTTCCATTTGCTCATTCATTCAATATGAATGAGTGAGTCATCCTGTTTTCCAGGATTTTAAGAATCTGGATATCAGATGTGGACACCACATCTCTAACTGAAATCCAGTGGTACAGGAAGGCAGAATGAGGAAGAGCTGAGTTCTGGGTTAGAATCCTGTGTTGTTGTTTTTTACTTAGTTGTTCTATAATTTGTGCAAATTATTTCATCCTTCTTAGTCTTGCTTTTTTTTTAAATTTTTAAAATGGAAATAATAAGAATGATTCTTATTTACTACTTTTGTGAGGTAGAAAAGAGATAATTTGGACAACAATTTAACATGGGGTCTGAGACATAGAGAGCTCCAACATAAATGTGACATACTGTTAATAAAGAGACTGAAACAGATGTTTTTGGAGACTTTTGTTCACACCCCTTCTTGCTCTATTCAAACAAAAGCCCTTCTTAGACCTCTGCTCTTCTGTCCATGGCACCAATATCATTCATTCCCCTAGTCACCTGGATTTGAAATCTTGATCCTACTCTTTTCCTTATCCAACCAGTGACCAGCTGTGGTTTGGTCTTCCTTCACTCTTCCCCCACTGAGTCACCAATGAGCCATCACCAGTGTCTCTCAGTGTTGACCTCTCCATACCCACCCCAATTTGACCTTCCTATGTCAGTGAGATTAGTTTTTCAAAAATGCAGCTTTTATTTTTTATTTTTTCTGGACTGAAAAAATATCTAGTAGTTACCCATTGTCTCTAGCAGAGAGCACAAACTGTTCCACATGAAATTCAAAACCATCCTGGACGTGACCCCCACATGCACTGTTCTATCCATTCTGCTCCATTCATACCTAACCCTTATTTTCTATTTAAAGTTTGCATTCCAATCAGAATCTCTACTCATAGCCCCAGACAATTGATTTTTATTCCTACCCTCCTCACTGCTATGGCCTCACCCCCTTCTAGGGACTCTTCTGGGATGCCCTCTCTTTACCTCTCTGTCTAACTTGACTTGGCCCTAGCTCAGCTGCCACATCCTTCTTCTCCAAGTCATCACAATTGTATTTAAACTCCTACAGTAACACCCACTATTTATTGATCACCCGCTGTATGCTTTACCTACCTTGTAAGTTATCACCTACTTACTCTTAACACCCATGTTTGACCGAAGAACCAAAGGCTTCAAGGGTTAGTTAATAAACTCTACTATGTACTTCATTCATAGCACCATTGCTGCCCAGCACTTACTTCCATTTTAAAAATGAGCATTTGCTACACTCTATCAATATTTATGTGAGAATCTTTTTCTTCTTGGAGTAGACTGTAGCTTCAATGACTTGACACAATCCACGTCTGTGGCTGTGGGTCACTAATGTCTAGAGGTTCCACAGAAAAGCAGAAGGGTTGGTATACCTGATTGTAAGTGTACATTCTCAACAAATTCTCTCTATCCTGGGTCATTGGGGAAAGGTGTAAGGAGCTCATACTAGCCCAAAGGAGCACCACTGTTCATCAGAAAATGATTGTGCTCACATAGGAAGAGGGGGAAGGCCATGACTTTGATATAAGCAGCATTCTGTGAATGCCTACATACATTAGTATTTAATATTACCTACAGCCGGGTAACCACAGAGATTTTGGGCCATAGTGTTCCACATTTTGTGACATTCTGGGATGGATCTATTAGCCTATTTTAGTATTTCTATCACTAGAATAAATATTTCTGACCACAAGTTTTTTTTTCTTCTTTCTTTTTGTCACAGTGCATCTACCCTACTAGTAAGGGCATTGTCTTATTTCCACAATGAAATATCCAACATGTGTTTGTATATTACAGGCAGCACTGATTCAACTTCCATCACATACTTGAAATATAATTATGGGAGTAAGGTGAATGTGAGACCTTAAAAACATTATCACAGATGACTCTTCCTTTTCTCTCCTCATTCCTATACTCATCCAAACCTGGAAATAGCCCATCCATTTAAACTTGTGTTCTTGGGAGAAGAATTTTCGGAGAGGTTTTTCCAATAGGTAAGAAAAAAGGACATCCTTAGAAAGGTTAGTAATAAATATAAAATGACATTGTCTTGAAAGGACATATTTCTAGGCCACTCCTAAAGACACGATAATATGTAGGTACATATTGATTTTTCACCGCCTACCTTGGTGTTGACATTCTCTCAGGCCTCTCACCTGTGGTGGCCATGGGGTTCCGCTGGCTCTTTTCAAAGAGAACCACCTATTGTCTTTCCAGTTCTCTTTCCTTGTTGCCTCCCCAGAAGCTTTTATCTCCTGCTTCTTTTTAGAACTCAACTGTTCTCTTTCATGCAACTTGGCAGGAGCCCCAAAGACGGAAGATTATGGTCTTTCTCTGTACCTGTGTGTGAATCTTTGTAATTATATTCTCAATCAGAAAGGAGTAATTTTCTTTACACCTAAGCCCTGAAGCTCCTCTCTAAATTTACAACTTGCTTCTGACTCAACCTGCTTTAAGTTACTAACTTACTAAATTCCAAGCCTACCAGAACATAATTACTTTTTAAAGCAGATTTAGTCAGAAAATACAAATGCTAAAAAAGGAATATGAAGTATTCTCTCACAGTTTTATTGCAATATCTCAGTCAAAAGAATCAAAGTGAACTTCATATATTCTTAGTATCCCTGAATCACAAGTCTACCAAGAGAGGTGTGGTGTCCACATTAAAATCCCTTTGGCTTCTTGGGTCAAAATTAAGTTTTGCATCCAAAACAATGCAAACAGTGATGATTCAGCTGTCATTTGGCAGCTACCTTGGGAGGCCCTGGGGGGGCTCGTGGGGAACAGAGTGTGAATAAGATACAGCTCTTACTTTCAATAAGCTGAGAACCCACTAGGAGATGGCAAAGTACAGATACAAATCATTCAGTTACAAAGCATGATTTCAAGGGAATAAATAATAGAGAAGACAGCTAGGGACTCAGTGATAACTTTGTACATAAAGAACATTTTGGCTGCACTTTAAAAGACAGAGATAATCTCAGTGAGTGGAAATGATAGATGGACATTCTGGTTGCAGCAAGAGAGTGAGCAAAAATGGAGGCTGAAAAATCCCAGCCATGATCTAAAATAATTAAAAAATCATATTTGGCTACAGCAAGATTAGAATGAAATTGAGTAGTGAAAAATTATCCTGGAACCTGGGCTGGAGGCATATAAAGTGGGCTTAAATGTAATAAATGAGTTTGAACTTTATTCTTCAGCAATAAGAAGCCCCTGAAAATTTCAGGAGTGGTACATTATCAATTCCTTTAGTAATAGAAGATTCAAAATCACCTTTAGTGTAGAATCTTGTCAGAATATGAATATATCCCTCCCTGTGGGGGTATAGGAGTCCTTTTAAAGCTTAACAACAGTGAAAGAAACAGTGATGGAGGAGAGAGAGAGTGCAGGCATCCTTGGTGGGTATTAATGTTCCGTTTCATGGTGTAGGATGCCAAATGCCTCAAGCATCGTAATGATGGATGCTCAGAGCCTGGTGTTTGACTGGGTGTTGGGCAGCACCCAATCCAGAGTCTTTCTGTTCTCTAAACAGCTTTGCCATCCATGGGGGATATGTAGCCTCTCCCAAAAATCCAAGCGTAGTCTTTACAGGCATTTTGTCGGCATAACAGCAGACTGTTACCATACAAACAGTCATTAACCACAGGCTGTAGGCAAAGCTAATCCGAGTGCGTCGCAACCCATTGGAACCAGGAAATCTGAGCTGCTGCTATTAGGCTCCCAGCAGCTGAGTCCTTAGCCCAGTTTGGCCCAGCTTCCCATCTGTGATAGCAGGGCTGACTCTAGCTGGTTCCCTATTGTTAAATTTGTTAGGGGGTTTTGACTGGTTGAATGAAAAATCATAGATTGACATTTTTTCCTCTTAAAAAATACAATGTCAGAGCTGGACAGGGATCTTAAAGATTTTAATGTCCAATTATAATTCATGTGTGGATACTGAGGTCCAGATGAGGGAGGGTGACGCTGCAAAATTATGCAGTGGTTTTCTGGCCATCTTCCCGTTTTTCAACACTTCTCTCTCACCTTCTCAAGTTCAGTTAATCTGGGAAACAACCATTCCTTTTTCTCAGTTTTTAATTCATATATTCCCTTCTTTCAGCTTTACTTCTGGACATCTAAACTTATAAAATATTTCATTTGGTTTTGGTACTTCTCCATGTCTCCTAAACATCTTCATAGATTGCTTGACAAAATGAGTATCACAAGAAAGATGAGGACCGACAGACTGGAAGAATTGGAGTAGTTAGAAGTTTATGGGAACGTGTGCATGTTGCAGCACAGCCCACTTAGCCGAACGGATGTCACAGAGACTGTGGAATGTCTGTCCTTTCAAGGTCATAAGATAAACAACTCTGGCCTTGGCTGGTGTGGCTCAGTGTCATCCAGTCACTGAAAGGTGGCTGGTTCGATTCCCAGCCAGCACACATACCCAGGTCCCTGGTCATGGCGCATGCAGGAGGCAACAAATTGATGTTTCTCTCTCTCTTAAAAAAATTAATACAAACATTAAAACACTCCACAACTCTAGACATTTCATTTCAGCACTTATTCATGCATTTACTACATAAAATATGAAGGCTGCTACCACCTGTCAGGCTGGCTGTAAAGATAGGTTATCCTTTATTTTATAAGAAGTTCAAACTTCTATGACACAGAACCTAGGTCATAGATCCACATCCTAGTTGCAAGCTGCCTCTAATCAAGACTGACACAGGGCAGAACTATATAAATGCAGGATGCTGAGTGGCCAAAGGAAGTAACAACCACCCCATATAGGTGGGGAAACTTACTAGTATCACCATAAATATACCCAGTTGGACATTGGATATTGACTGTGGCAGAGAGACCCAGGAGCTCTGTGAGAAGACTGCAGGTAAAAGAAGAGCAAGATGGAGCATTTTGAGCACCACTTCTGTCCTCCTCATCAAGTTCACGGAAAAGAAAGGACCCTGGAACACCCAGATTACATGTGATGATCAGTAGAAATAATCATAGCAGGATCCTCACCTTACACTAAAAAAATATGGGAAAATAGGACATGTTATAAGCTAGTAGTATGTCATAGATCCATCCAATGAAGTGTTTTCACATGGAATTTTACTTCACATAATGGATCATGGTTTGAAGATAATGCAACTCACTATCATGGCTTTGTGTGTTGGGGTGTGTATTTTGGTGGTAGGGCAGGAATGAATGTAGGGTTTGGAAAATTAAGAATATTAGGAATATTTATCCCTTTTGGGATAGTCTCTTTGATTCTTTTCATTATAACAAATGGGGAAATTCAGAATTCTAAGAGAAAACTTTAGACTAGTCTCTCTCTGCTCTAAAGGTCCACTTTATTACTTTTTAAAATTCCTTTTTGCAACCCAGTGGAATGCTACCCACCATTCAGATATTAATTGTATACTTTTAGCGTTCCACCAAAAGGCGATCATTTAATTGATGAACAGACTAGACTTTGGCAATAGCTTGACTTTTTCAATGATGGGGCTGGGGACACAAGTAGATTTCTTCTACAACCGCATAACTGATCTTTTGTGGAGGCAGTTGTACAAGCAGCTGAGAGATATTCTGACCCATTTGTTTTCTTCCTTGGGACAGAAATTGTGGTGACATAGATATAGATATAGAGATATAGATTTATGCTATATATCTATATATAAGATGTATATAGAGAAATAGTGCATATATATATAATAATAAAAGCGTAATATGCTAATTAGACCAGATGTCCTTCTGGATGACCTTCCGGATGAAGCTGGGGCTGTGAGGGAAGCCCTGGTCCTGGTGCCATAGGGAAGCTGGTGCCAGCAGCTGGGGGAAGGAAGGCCTACTCTTTTTTAAATTTTTTTACTTTATTGTTTAAAGTATTATAAATAGTAGTACATATGCCTTCTTTTTTTCCCCATTGACCTTCCCCTGGCCTCCCCTACCCTCTGGCACATGCCCTCACACCCCCCCCCCGCCCCCGCCCAATGTCTGTGTCCATTGGTTATGCTTATATGCATGCACACAAGTCCTTCGGTTGATCTCTTACAGGAAGGCCTACTCTTGAATTTCATGCATCAGGCCTCTAGTCTGTATATAATTATATAGTATATGTATATAATCTATATATAAAGTATATATCTCTATATATGTATAGTGTATATCTGTATATATAATATCAAGCATAATTTCTAAACAAAGAAAGCTTTAAACGTGGCAATTATAGATACAACGTATTTCCTTCTTGTTATATATGTGAAACTTTTTGTAAATGAACTTATAGTTTGCTTAATAATAATATGACATTTATATTACTCTATTTGTTTTCTATAAAAAAAGAAAAATAATTACATGGTAATGTGAAATATTTTTGATCTTCAAAAGGGCCTTTCTTCTTTGCTTAGACAAGAACATATTGGGGAACACAACAGATATTGAACTATCAAATCTGTGATATCTAATTTCAGGAAACTCTTTCATTTTTTAAATACGTAAACTGACTCATAATCCTGAAAGTCTCATTACCAAACACTAATTCTAGAAAAAATATGTATTATAAAACTTTTAAATTCACAGATGAAATTGTAATAAAGCAAGGATATTCTTCTGAAAGCAGGAAAAATGTGGGCACATGAATTCAGATGTTACGAGAGCCCAGGAGTCACCACTGTCCCTGGGCAACTGATGATCTGAGAAGCCCAGAGCACTGGCATTAATAGCTGCCTGCAAATCAGGGAGGAGACAAAGCCTTTGGAATTTGCATGATGAGATGGCATATCAGAGAATCCAACATCTATCAGGGGCACATAATTGTGTCTCTCCAAGAAAAAGTGAAGTAGGGCAATTCCAGAAATGTCTTGGGCTTGGCTCTCAATGGGCAGGTAAGTAGGACCAGTTCTCCTCTAAGAATTCATGATTATGACTGGTCTTATATGGTTTTGTACACTGAACTTATAATATTTGCATGGCTCCATAACCTATAATTTGATAAATTTAACTAGAATCCACTTACAAGTGATCTAGGTTTGGTAGTAGCCCAAGGAACCTGGCAAAAGCTATTTCTTCATGACAAATAATCACAATTCAGTCCTTAAAGAATTTCCATAATAGAATTTGAGCAAACATGTGCTCACAATAAAAAATAATAAAACACATAAAACCACTAAGCATCATGATTAAGAGTGAGCAGAACCAAGCTCAGAGCCATACCTTAAAATGTTCAGGTTGAAGATATATGATACAGAGTATAAAATATCTATGTTTAATATGCTTAAAGAAATATAAGAAGAAGCAAGAGACTATAAAAAATAATAAGGTTGATTTATTATCAATAAATACACTAAAATACCTTTATAACAAAATACATAAAATGACACAGATATATATTTAAATTAAGACTCAATAAAAGGAGAAAACAGAAGATTGAATTGAGTTGTAGAAAGAGTTTATGAAATGGGAAGGAAGACTTAAAGGTGTTAAACAGACTGCTTCCTAGAGAGGAAAGAAAATCAGAAAGAAAATGAAAGAGATATTGAGAACTATTGAAGAAAGAGCAAGAATGATAAAATATACATTTAATTAAAGTTCCAAAAGTTTAATAAAAAAGTGAAATAGAATATTTGATATTTGATAGTTGAGAATTTTACAGAATTGATAAAAGGTAAGACTCCTTAGACTTAAAAAGCACAATAATTTTATGTAGGAAAAAATTTTAAATTCCTTAATTTGGACATGTTATAATGAAATAGTAAAATGCTAAGTGTAACAAAATGACTTTAAGATAGATAGAGAAAAGCAAAAGGGTTACACAGAAAAGAAAGGAGACTGACATCTGACTTCTCAAAGCAACAGACATCCAGAAGACAGTAATATAATATCCTTAAGTGATAAAAGAAAATAATTGTAAACCTAGAATTGCATTTCCAGCTGAGTTACCTTTCAAAAACAAGGATTAAAGAAATATATTTTCTGATACGCAAAGTCTGAGAGAGTTGATGGCACAGACTTGTGGCACTTCTGATGTTTATAGTTCAGGAAGAAGGAAGGTTGAAAATATAATTAAAACCAGGTAAAAGAAATGGTACTCAGGAAAAAATGTAAACAGCTATTGATGGCATAAGCAATAACAGCAATAACATATAATTTATTGAGTTAAAAGAATACAGAGCTTACATACTGGACAATAATATCACACAAGCCAGACTTGTCATTTAGAATTAAAATAGTCAAAGTTCCTTGTATTCTTCAGAAAGAAGGTAAAGTATTAACTTAAAAGTATGCTAATGATGCATGTTAATATTTTTAGAATAATTACTAATAAACATAAATGTGGTATATAAATTTCAAACCATTAAAGGGGAAAGGTGGAATAAGGAGGAAATACCTCAATATTTCCAAAAGAATAAGAGGAAGAAAGAAAAAGGAAATAAGGAAAAAAGATATCCTTTTCTGGGTTCCCCCCGAAAGCAAGACAAAATTAAAGCTTATGTACAGGTAGTCTATTGTGGGAACTGACCTGGAGAGCAGCAGTGGAGCTGGGAAAAGTGAAACAGGGAAGGACGGACAGCCACTCCAAGGATGCAACATTTAGATAATCACCACTGAAATCTCACCAGGCACCCTGTGAGAAGCCATGAGTCAGATGCCCCACAGTGGTGTACCCGAGGGATCGGAGAGGGGAATGCTTACCTGCTAGTTTCTGTCCATCACCTATTGGCCAGAGGGTGTTAGCTGCTTCAAGATTCCAGGTTTGTGCATGCGTTGGGAATAGTGCATGTGTTCTTGGAGCTATCCCACGTGGTGGCAACAGAGCTGCCCCTAGGGAAAGAGATGAAAGACACAACAGACAGCTGAGATGAACTGCTGTTAGGTTACATCTGTATGGAGACAGTTGCCACAACAATCACTGTAAGGAAATGATGGATTAATCTGATGTAAGACTGGGCACAGGAGATATCTGATCAAAGCACAGATAGGAAGCAAAAATAAGACGATAGAAATGCGCACCTATTTAGCAGAAGCCACAACTAATGGAAATAGTCTCAGCTCTTTAGTTAAAAGGTATAGACCATCAGTTTTGATTTTAATATTAGTTCTATGATGGTGTTTATGTGATATACTTGGGAACATAAAGTGGTGGGCAAAGGACGAAAAAACATCTCCCTCTCCATGTCATTGGTTATGTACTTTCATCTCGTGGGAGGGTTGCTTCTTCCCTTTGCAGGCGCTCGGCCACCTTTTTCACTGGGCTTCAGCGTGAAAGTTCTGAAAGAAATTAGAAGTCTTTACAAAGGAAGAAATCGAGATATAGGGAGGAAACAGAACCCGTTCACAGACACATGCCCAGAGAGATAGATCTGGGACCAGCAGCTGGATATATTAACCCCAAGTTAATTTTCTCTTCCTCTATACCAAGAGGGTTGGCAAACATTTTTACGGAAAAGCTCACATACTTCAGTCTTTGCAGGCCAGTAAGTTTCTGTTGCAACTACTCAGACCTGCCATCGTGACACAAAAGCAGCCACAGACAACATTGCTGGGCTCCAATGCAGTGTTGTTCACAAAGACAACCGGACTGGGCCCAGGGCAGTAGTTTGCTGAGCATTGCACCCACCGTGATTATTCTCTCAGCCATCCCAAAGGTCTGTCAAGCAACATCATCGCCCATGTCACGCCTGAGAGAGAAACAGCCTCACGTCTTCAGGGATGCTCAGGTTTCCTCTCAGCAAGTGAGAGGCAGTGATCCCCACCCCACCCCACCTCCCCCCACCCTCCCCCAACTCCCCGCTCTATCCCCCCACCCCACCCCACTCCACCCCACCAGCTGATGGAAGTAAAAGGAAGAAAACAGAAAAGGTTGCTGACTTCTTTTCAAAATGACCATTTGAGCTCATACCTTTATTTCTGCTTTCTCCAAAATTGCCTCACAGGGCCTGGCCCCAGTGGTCTCCTGCTGATTTGGGGAGTCATGCTGGGTAAAGAAGGGGTATCACTTCAGTTAATACCACTCAGTTTGATAATAAATTCCTGGGTCTCCCTTCCTCTCCTCCCCACTTTCTCAGCCCCTTGGATAAGTTCCTCTTCCTTGTTAGGAACATTTCCCCCTCATTCTAGACAAATACAAAAGAGACCACCCATCTCTAAAATAATATACATTTTTCCTCTTTCTCATTTGTCCAAGATTATGAAAAAATTTGCCTTTTTTCATTTATATATTTTTTCTAATATTTCCACAAGGATATGGATTTCATCTTTGAGAGAAAAGGAGTCAGTGTGCCACAGAATTCATTATCCTTCTTCCTTCCCCAAGCTTCTCTCCCTCTGGACATGACAAAGAATGGTTTATGCTTATTAAGATACAGAACTTGGCACCCTTGGAGCTAAAATAGGACAGAATTTAATTTGTCCTTTGTAGTTCCTCTTTTCTATCCCTTTTGGTAACATTTCATTAACTTTGTGCTTTTCTCAAAAGTCCATGTATTATTCTTTGTTTTTGAAAAAACAAAACAAAACAAAGCAAAATCCAAAGCTAACAGACTGTCCACAAAGAACAATAGGAAGTGACTCGCCAAGGCTTCCAGTGATGATGATGACTATGAATCTTTGTGAGAAAATGTCATTGGGACTCAGCCATGGAATTGAATTCCTCTTTCCAATTCTATTGGCACGTATGGGGCCTGCCAATTTGATGAGAGAATTGTGGATTATTTAGAAGCACTTCCATCACTGATTGGATCCAGTTTGATAAAGAGCATTATTGAGTATTAGTTACAATCTCAATGACTGAGAGGAGGGAGGAGAAAAATTTAATCTGCTGCCTTCCCTCCAGGAGGGGAGGAAAAGGAGAAATTCATGAAAGACATTCATCTTTTTATTCATTTAACCAAGATTCAGTCTTCACTTACATTTTACACAGCCAAGGGAAGAGAGGTACAAAGTGCTGCAATGCAGAATTATTAAGCCAAGTTTCTCAGGGGGCCTGAGATAACCAGACATTCTTCCTGAGGGATTAAACTGTGTTAGATTGGGAAGGAATAAAGGAAGGAAGGAAGGAAGGAAGATAGTAGTTGAGGAGTCTCCTCTATGCAGAGGATATCAAAACCAACAGTCAGAATACTTATATTTATTTCCTTCTCTGAATGCTCCCATTTTTTTTTAAAGAAAATATTTAACTCCCCAGCTTAAAAAAAAATAGTACTTCCTCCTTCCCCCATTGCTTTTGAATGTGGGCTGGACCTTGACTGGACTCAATAACTGTAGAGAGAGACTTGGCAAATACTGTTGGCGCCAAATAACCCGAGTTAACCTCACCAGCGATAAGACACACATGTATCTCAGTTATGCCCTGAGACGATGTGATGAGGAAGGTACTTCACCTCTGTGGTATTCTTTCTCCAAATCCTCAACCCCCATCTAATCACAAGAGCAACCTCAGAGGAACCCAAATCACAAACATGCTACAAAACGCCTGACCAGTACTCCTCAAAATTGTCATGGTCATGGAAAACCAAGGGGAACCAGAGGGCACCAAGGAGACAGGACCATTAAATGCAATGAGGAACTCGGATTGGGTTGTGGGACAGAAAAGGACATAAGTGGAAAAATGAGTGAAATCTGAACAAAGTTTGTAGTTAAAGGGAATGTGAAAATGTTAATGTACCAAAGTAATGTAATGACTATTAGTTTTGTCAGATGCAGCGTGGTGAAGTAAGGTGTCCACAGTGGGGGAGACTGGATGAGGGGTGTATGGGAACTCTCCGTACTTCTCTGTGAGTATAAAGTAATTCCCAAAGATACAGTGTAAAGCAGTAGAACCACTTAGTAAGGTATAAAAACAGGTTTGTTGTCCAAAATGTCTCCCCAGAGGCATTGCTATGATAAATGAGTGCCTGTGTTAACTTAACAATGTGAGCATCAGCCCCAAGTGCAGCACATGCGGGCGAGGACAAGGATCTTCAGTGTCTACTGGTGTGCTTTGAACGTTAGCTGCATCTGAATGACTTAACACAGGAAGATCCAATTTAAATGTCCTACTTCACAAGAAAAAAGTAATAAAATACGACAGATCTTTAGGAAAAAGGAATAATCTGTACAGTAAACCCTTGATTTTGCGGACCTTGCCTTCACGGACTTTGGATTTGATGGATAAAATTTCTGGTCTATATGTCATATGTGAAGATTAACACCTTGTTAATTTTAAAATGCTACATGAATAAATACAGGTAAACAAACTAATTTGTCAATTTTTTAACTTACACATTCGGAAGACCTACTTTATTATATAAGGGACTTTTGGCTTTAATGGGTAGCCCCTGCCCGAATTAAATTATAGTCCGTTATGTGGAGGTTTCACTATAATGGCCCCTGTTCATCCTTTTCCTGCTTCCCACTGCCATGCATATGAAAACAACACAGCTCACACAGAGGAAGACTCCCATGAGAAAATGACACTTAAGGACAATGTCCGATCCTGGACTCGGAGGCCAGCGGAGTTGACTTGATGGGTTCACACCTGGTGTGCTCATGCTTTCTAATTGGCACAAAAGCCCCAGGCAAAAGCGAGAATACCTGCCTTCCTCTCTTACCCCGTCTCTGCACTCGGAGATCCAGGAGACACATCATCTGGAAATGGGAAGCTTTCCTTTATCCCATGGATGCTGGCTCCTGAGACCATCCCCCACCCTCTGCTCTTATTCAGACAGCAGGTTCCAGAAATTAAGAGAGAAGGAGGGTAGGTGCAGGAAGTGAGCATGGAGGACTACAATCTAGAATGGTTTCCTTTCTCTCACACTTGCATCCAATGGACCAGGAGGTACTGTGGGCTCTGCCCTCCGTGCACATCCCCCGCTGGGCCACTTTCCACCAACAGCACTGAGGTCCCCGCCAACCTTATCCCTTGGTGAGATTACTACGTGAACCTTCTAAATAGTCCTTCTGCTTTTACCCTCATATCCCCTCTATTTTCAACCTCAGAAACTGAAGTGGTTCTGTTAAACTATTAGCCAGGTGGGATCGCTCTCTGCTTTAAAGCCTGCAGTGGCTCCCATTTACTTACGCAGTAAGCACACCCATTACAATGACACAAAGGCCCTAAATATCAGAAAACCACCAGCTACTTTTCTGATCTCAGCCCTTACTACTCTTCCTCTTGTTCAGTATCTAGCACACGGACCTCCTTGCTATTCCTTGAGCATACCAGGTATATTCCCACCTTGGGGAGACTGCACTGGTTTTTCCTCCTGCCTGGAACATCCTTCCCTTAGATATTTATGTAACTAACTCTTCTCCTTCATTTTTTTTTGCTATTTAAATATTCAACCCTATTAATATTTCAACTTATACCTACATAACTTATTCCCTAGCTCCTTACTCTACCTTTTTTTTTCATTTAAAGCTACCTCCCACTTTCTAACATTCTATAATGTGTATTTATTTATTATATTTATTATTTATTATAAAATAGTAATAAAACCCATCAAAATAATTCTATGAGAGAAAAAAATTGTCTATTTTGCATATTGACCCATGTGGAACACATAGTAAGTACTCAAATATCTTTGCGTATAAAGAGATAATGATTCACTGAAGAAGAGTTTAGTAGGGTCAGAGATAAAAAGAACCTCACAGAAGGACATGCTGAGTAATCTAATTTACTTAATAGATAGCCTTGATATTAGAGAACCAGGCAATGTGGTAAATGGTATTTCCTTGGTAAAGAGGAACTGCTCCAGTGGAGTCCGCTAAGTCCAGGAAATTGAATGAGGAGCTACATTTGTCAACCTGTCTTCCACAGCAGAACTGTAAAATATATAAATGGGTTTGGCCATCAAATAACAGTCACATTCAGTAGAAACAGCCAGTATATTGATTGTCATTCAATCTGGACAGTTCTTGTTTTTGGCAAGGGTGAGATTAAAAACAACAACAACCTTAACAAAATTAAAAGGCAAATCATATTGCTGTCACAAATATACTTGTTACATTTATTATAGACAAAGGATACATATTCTTAATATATAAAGACTTTTCTAGTCTATGAGTAAAAGACAACACTAATACTGGAAAACAAAATGGACAAAATATGTAAATAGGCAACTCACATAGGGATAAAAAATTTAATTGATTTAATATCCAAAGAATTAGAAATCTAAATTATGATATTCTGTTTTCTGTAGTGAGATTAAAATATTAAAATATGTGTATTACAAAATTGTCCACAACAAAGATTGTAGCAATATGTACAGCACTTTTAGATTTGGTAATCCCATGCATAGACATCCATTGTAAGGCAACAATCATGGAGGCATTAAATGGTTGAGTAACCACCAATGTTCATAACACCAAAAAATTAGAAACAATCTACACATCCATATTTAATTGGTTAACCCAGTGGGCAGCCCAATGGAAAAATGCATGTGATCTATTGTCATTGCTTGTATTTTAATCCCAACTCTATATCTTCCAGGCTGTATGACTTTAGGCACATCAGTTCATCTTTCTCAGTGTTTTACAGAAAGGGGCCATGATATTGTGTGGTATATTTTAGGAGAAACAAAAAATTCAATGTGAGTACATTGTAGATTTCCTTTGTAGGCATGTGAGTGGAGTTGTGTCTGAGAAAACAGGTGTGATGTAGGCATTAAATGGTGCTTGTAGACCAGAGGAAGCAGTAGATGGATTCTAAGTAAGAGAATTACTTGAAAAAAATATATACATATATAAAATTTTATAAAGATCACATTTATTCAGGTCACTTCAGTAGAACTGAGGAGAATTGACCAAGAGAGGTGATGCTAGCATATGCTGTAGCTGGCAAGTTGTCATAATAATTCAGCCATTGGAAGTGAGGATGATGGGAAAATCTGTAATTTTCAAATGAATTCCATCCTCACTACCTTTTCTATCGAAGTCAGAAAATAATGAAGTTGGAGAATGAGGGTGGGAATGACATTTCAACATTCAGAATCATTGTTGAAATGGTCCAATAATACTGAATTAGTTGTACATAAACCTACCTAACCCTCTTCTCTTGTTGAGCTCATCAAGACAGCTGGGGTGTATTTTCATATTAAACTAGATAACAATAGGTAATTTAGAGACCAGTCCTAGGCAACCACATGCTAGCTGTTTCATGCTTTTTTTTTTTTCCTTCTCCTTAAATATTTAACAAAAAAAGCATTCATTTTTAATAATTTTCTCTGGCCAATGGTCAGGAGAGCCGCACTGGCCCAAGCAGTGGTCAGTGAGTTCTGAATCTTTCACTCCCAAGAGAATGTCAGTGCATAATTGACAAACCAAAGCCAGAGCTTCAAGTTTGGGAAAGAACTATTTGGGTGTGTTTTGGGAAGCAAAAGAATGGGGGTAAGGAAGAAGAAAGAAAGGAAGGAGGTAACAATTAAAGAAAAGAGAGAGAGAACCCCTGAAAAAAAATTATAAGACCAGCTTCAGAAGTCAACAGAGCCACTTCCTGCAGCTTTATATCCATTGCAGTTGTCCACACAGAGAACAATATTTAATAGTCTTTTTGATCAGTTGCTGAGGCTTCAAAATGTGCCTTTGAAACAAGAGGCACCATCTGGAGAGAATGACTTCCAGCCAGCTCAAAGGCCCCATGGGTTGAAGGGACACGGATCTGGAGTCAGATGTCCTAACTCGCCATGTCACTGCATTACTCGCTTCTCCAGGGAGAGCATCCATGAAGTAGTTGGCCTCAGATGCCCCAGAGCACTCCCTGAGTGTAGTTCAGCAGACTTTGCTGCATCGAGGAGAATGTGGTTTGTATGTTTCTGTTTTGGGGTTTCTGGATTTAATTAAGGGAATATGGGGAGTCAGGTACAAATTAAATTACTCCTTAGCACAACTCCAGCTTCCCTATCCCCACTCTCTACTCTTTCCTTTTCCCCACCACTCACCTCCTGCATTATGTAAGACTACTTGGGGAGGGTGTAAACTAAGATTAGGTTGGCAGTAAGTGACAAAGATGACTAAACAAATCAGAAATCTCTTTATCTCTTATGTAAATAGTTAGGCAGCCCTGTAGTACTGAGGGAGTTCCACAGAGTCAAGAGTTAACCCATGTTCTTTTCAACTCATCATTTCATAATTCCTGTGATGAAAACTTGTTTTCATGATCAAAAATAAAGGTCTGAACTCCAACCACCATATCTAAGTTCTAGGTATCAAGATGGAAGAAGAGATAAAAAAAAGAAAAGGAGCAAATATCACACATCAGTAATCTCTTAAAGACATTTCTTAGAAGTAGCCTCACTCACATACCATTGACCAGAATTTAAACATATTTTCATATTTAAATGCAAGAAAAACTGGGAACTGAAGGCTCAGCCAAAATGTGAAATATTCTTACTAAGGAAGAAAGGGAGAATGGAAACTGAGTTTTCTGCTATTGTGGAAATTTTGGCTACTGAAATAATAATGGGAACACACATTATGCACACAACACAGTCACACTCCTCTCTAAGGGATAAAATGCAAAGCTTCAACTCTTTGCTACCTCCTAGTTCCCAGTCCAGACTCCATAGTCCTCTTTGTTCATTTCTGGGACTGCTTCATGTAGTCTGGGACTGCTTCATGAAAATATAAGTTAGCTCTCAACACACCATTATAGAGAAGGAGCAGGGTAATGGCAGGGTAATGGCAATAAAATGGTCCACTCCATAACTGGGAGAATGGTGAAGATAGCAATTCCTGGTTCATAGAAAGCTCAACCCTGCTGGGCATAAACTATGTGCTCCCCTGATCCAGAAATGGGGAGTATTCCTTAGTTAAAGAACTCTCCTGGTACTGGACTCTGGGAGAAGGTTTCTTGTCTGGTGTCATCCACTCCCTGTCCCCTGGATGGTTCCTGTACTTGGTCATCAGAGGGTTCATCTGGAGAGCACCAATGTATTGGAGAACATGACCCCCTTAATTGCTGTCTAGATCTCCAGACCACTTTTTGCTAATGCAAGTTCAGGGGCCCGGAGATTGTTAGGGTATTAACAGTCTTGGGCTGTTGCAGGCCTGATTCGGGATTTTTTTGACAATACCAGAATCTTAAAAATGCAGTAAGATTTTGGAATACTTGCTTTTTGTCCATTTTAGGTGTAAGTAATCATAGCCAAAGATTTTGTCCTGACCTAGTGTTTGAGCCTGATGTTTTTATCTGGCCTATGTGTCCTGCCCATCAGGATGCAGCTATGAGATGCTGCTTTGAAGTATCTGAAATGGGCTTATGAGAGAAGAGCTAGCTTACTTCCCTCTTTGCCATCAGGCCCGCAGTCTTCGAATGGCAGGGCAGTAGTCTTGCGTTCTGCTAAAACTGTAGTTTCACTGCCATCCTGTGTCATTGCTTCTGTTTGGGCTTCAGAAGCAGTAGGCTTTCTGTCTTACGAGGCTCCAAGTTAGAGAACACAGTAAGCTACAGGACAAGGGCTCCACACTTACAGAGCTGTATTCCCTTTTCTCTGTGTTGTCAGGCGGGTAGGTCCACCCTAGTTCCTCTTTCTTCAGTAAAACTTAACTGAAAGTGCTAAGAACAGCCAACCAAGCCCCTATTCTAAAATTTTCAGACACTTGGCCCTAACAACATACTTCAGTCAGCTTGTGGTCTGCCTTCCAACCTTGAACATGCAACTGTTTGACAAAATACACCACGACTACTTTACACAGGTTACACACTTTCCAGCTCCTGTAACGGAATCCCTGTCTGTTCCATCACTTCCTCTACTGAGCTAATGCCTTATTGTAGGTATTGCTCTTACAATTTAACACTTTCAGATGCTAAGTTCTGCATCAGTAAAGAGTACCTTAGGCTTGGCTTTAGCAAGGTGGACATTTATGTCTCAGGTAAGCTAAGTCATGAAGCCAGACAATTGAAGGCATGCTATTTACATGGCTCAATACAATCATTAGGGAACTTGTCTCTTTCTAGCTTAGGGGTCACCATCCTTCATACTCCAAGTTTAATATTAGGGGGAGAACTCCAGCCATTGTTTCTCAGTTCCAGGTAAGGAGGTAGATGAAGGGAAGAGAAAAGGAAGTCAAAAGCATAAACCAGCTCTTCATGAAGGGGACTTCCTGGATTCGGCCATACAAACTTCAACTTACATCTGACTGGCAGAACTTTGTAACATGGGACTAATCTTCAAAGGACACTGGGAATTTGTCTTTCTTCTAACTGACTTAAGACCCCACTAGAATAATAATTTCTATTACAAAGCTACTGTTACTTAGGTAAAAGGAGCTAATGAATGTTGCCGCTTTCAGCATTTGCCACAGTAGTAACTTGCATTTAAACTGAGCTATTTAGGGCAATTTCATACTGAAATGGTAAGAATATAAACTGGTACAATATCTGAGAAAGACAATTTAGCATTATTTATTTAAATTTGAAGTGGGTAAATTCTTTAATCAAGCAATTTACTCTCAGAAATTTATCCTATAGAAATACTTATACAAAGAAAAGAAGAGCTAAATATAGTCTGCCCTCCATTTCCTTGGGTTTTGCATGCTCAGGTTCAACCAGCCACAGATCAGGAGCAATTATGGCAATCTGCAGTCTGTATCTGTGATGCAGAGGGCGATTGTATGCATTGTACTATGCCAGTTTATATAATGAATATTGTGAAAGTGTAATGTGAGCATGTCAAACTCATGGCCCATGAGCCGCATGCAGACTACAATGAATATTTCTGCAGCCCAGCCAATATAACAGAATGTAAGAAACATTTTAATAAAAATTTCGTAACTTAATTTTTACAATATCCTGTTATACATAATGCTAATATATAAAAACCCAGGGTCCATAACAACTGACTGAAGCCTTGACAGAACACTAGAAGTCAGTCCTGCAGTCAGTGCTGGGTTGCCGTGGCGACCCAGCACTGACTGCCACCGGTGCGGGCATGGTGATCCAGCACTGACTGCCAAGGGGGCTGCAGATCAGGCTTGGAGAGAGGCCCAAAGAGAGAGGCAGGGTCTGATCCACAGCCTGCATGACAACTGTTGATCAGCCGTTGCCTCTCTCTTTCTCTCTGGGCTTCACCAGCAGCTGTGCCTCTGTTTCTCTCTGGGCCTCTGCGGGGGCTGCTGATCAGCCCCACCTCTCTAATCTGGCCTGGAGATAGGCCCAGAGATGCTGAATGGCATAGAAACTGACCAATCAGAACCAAATCTGGGTGAACTGTGAGGAGCCAATGGCTGCCTAGGAGCCGAAGCTTTTGACACTGACTGGCATAAAAACCAACCAATCAGAACCAAATTGGCCAGCAGGGGAGGGCATTTGGGGAAGAAATCAGGCTTGCAGGGGAGGGCATTTGGGGATGAGATCAGGCTGGCAGGGGAGAGCAGCTAAGGGCGAGATCAAGTTGGCAGGGGAAGGCAGTTAGGGGCAATTAGGCAGCCGGCAGAGAGGTTAGGAGTGATCAGGCAGGCAGGCAGAGGGGTTAGAGGCAATCAGGCAGGCAGCAGGTGAGTAGTTAGGAGCCAACAGTCCCAGATTGTGAGAGGGATGTCCAACTGCCGGTTTAGGTCCGATCCCAAAGGGGTCCACATCCCCCAAGGCGTCCCTGATTGGAGAGGGTGCAGGCTGGGCTGAGGGAACCCCCCCTCCATGCACGAATTTCATGCACAGGGCCACTAGTCTATAATAATAAAAGCATAATATGCTAATTAGACCAGACAGCTAAACGACCTTCCGGACATCATTCTGGACATCCTTCTGGATGAAGCCTTGGTGGCAGGGGCTGAGGTAGAGGTGGTTAGGTGCGATCAGGCATGCAGGCAGAGGTGGTTAGGGGCAATCAGGCAGACAGGTGAGCAGTTAGGGGTGATCAGGCAGGCAGGCGAGTGGTTAAGGGTGATCAGGGAGGCAGGCAAACAGTTAGGGGCGATGAGGCAGGCATGCAGAGTGGTTAGGGGCAATCAGGCAGGCAGGCAGGCAGGCAGATGTGGTTAGGGGCAATCAGGCAGGCAGGCAGGCCAGCGGTTAGGAGCCAGCAGTCCCTAATTGTGAGAGGGATGTCCAACTGCTGGTTGAGGCCCGATCCCGATTAAGGGGTCCCGGACTGTGAGAGGGTGTAGGCCGGGCTGAGGGACCCCTCCCCCCTCCATTCATGAATTTCATGCACCAGGCCTCTAGTTATTAATAAAGAATCACAACGTTCACTAACGACTGATTACTATAATCATGTTGCATTCATTTCCCTTACACGCCTTACGTACAGGTGCACCATCTCTCTCTACTAATACTAGCAGCGAATATTTTAGCAGCTGACTGCCACATCATTAGTCTTGGACTGACTTATTTCGTGTGCGCAACAGGAAATATTTTGCTTTTGGAGAACAAGAAAAATAGGTTTATTTGCATTGCCTTGTTTATTTAGCCCATGTTAGCCTTTGAGTTTGACATGTTTGGTGTAATGGACCAATAAGAAATGATACAGTTGTAGAAAAAGAAAAGACATGGAGAACTTGACTTACCATATATTGAGACTTATTATAATGCCAGTGCAGGGAGAGACAAACAGATCAATGGAGCCAATGAGAGCATGTAAAATAGACTTAAACCTTTATGAGACTTTGTGATATGATCAAGGAGATGTTAAAATTAAATAGAAAAACGAAGTTTTTAATAAATGTTTTGTAGGCAAAAATCTCTGCATCACAATATGCACAAAAATTTACTCAAGTTATAACAAAACTCTAAATGTGAAAATGTAAATCAATATGATAATAATATATATGAATACCTTTATGACATTAGGGTAAGAAAGGCTTTGTTTTTATTATTAAAATTTTTGCTTCAATTATAGTGACAAGTTTAATTTATTACAAATTTAAATATTTATAAAGAATACTAATTATAGCCATTTTCAAGCATATACAAAATTAGAGAAAATTGTATAATGAACTTCACTCACCCATCACCTAATTTTAATCTTTTAAAAACTTTGCTCTATTTTTGTCTCATTTATTCCTCCTTCTCCCATTATTTTTTACTTGTTTGCTGAAGAATTTAAAACTAATTATTAGCACTACATTATTTTTCTTATAATGTGTTTCTAACAGATAAGTAGTTTAAAAATTATCTACAGTATCAATTACCACACTGAAAAAAATTAATAATAATTCTTCAATACCATTTCATGCTCTGTACACGTGTTTTTTTTTCCAAATTGCCTCAAACATGTCTTTTTATAGTTTGTTCAGATCAGAAAACAAAAAAGCTCTAAATAATTGCCTGCTGTGTTTTTGAAGCCCCTTTTACTCGACAACAGTTTCCTCTTCACATTCCATCTCATGCTTTCCCCCATCTTTTTTTCCTTATCCCTTTTGTTTTTATGACAAAAACTTGGTCACTTGTATGGTAGAATTATGCATGTTCTACATTTGGCTGATGGCCTCCTATATTTCCTTATCTCTTATAAATGGGTGGTTTGAACTAGAATTTTTATTAGATTCAGTTCTTGTTTGTAGATGGTGGCACAGTGCCCCTCAGAGCATCCCCGTGCCTCTCAGCTGATGCACATTAGGCTTGGTTGTCTTCTTTTTGTGATGTTAAAATTGATTGCCAGCCTGATCCATCCATTAAGTTTTCATCAACTTTTCACCTAATGGTTCTAGCAACTATTGGGACCACTATCTTAGGCCCATTTTTTATTAGGTGCTGCATAGTGGCTTTTTCTAATTCTATCATCCCTTCTGCATTTATTTATGATAACATATTAACATGTATCCATTTTGTTATTATACTCACTAGAGGCCTCGTGCATGAAATTTGTGCACTTGGGTGGTCCCTCAGCCTGGCCTGTGCCCTCTTGCAGTCCAGGAGCCCTCGGGGGATGTCTGACTGATGGCTTAGGCCCACTCACCATGGAAGTGGCGCTCCCCTAGTGGGAGCATACTGACCACCAGGGGGCAGCTCCTGCATTGAGCGTCTGCTGCCTGATGGTCAGTGCGCATCATAGCGACTGGTTATTCTGCTGTTCAGTCAATTTTCATGTTAGCCTTTTATTATATAAGATATGCTCATATTAATATTTCTCTGTATATATTGTTTTTTAATATTTTAGAAAATATTATCCTTTAAATAGTATTTCACTTAGGGCTTCCTCAACTGCAGACCACTGAGGCATGCTGACAAAGAATATTTGAAACTATGCCCCAAATAGTAAGAAATAATGACTTAGAACATTTTTTCCTAGACCAAATTTTTCTAAACCGCATATGTGAAACTTTCAGGAAAATAAAACCTAAAATAATAAAAATTTTCACAGTCCAAATGTTTATAAACAACTCTATCATCTTCCTAATTCTGTATCAAATACTCTACCTTTAAGAAACCTTTTATTTTGTCCGGAAGGAGGTGGCCTATGCTAGAAGTTTGAAAATACCATCAGAGTCAGAATCCAGTTTAATCGGAATTCTTAGAAAGGCGGTCCACTGTGCTTCCTGATGCACCTCAGTAGATGTATATTAGTCCCAATGCCCAGACACAAGCATTTCATGAAAATAGAACCTAAGTGAAACTGGGACTTAGTCACAGTCAAAGTATTCTCTAAGGTCCACATCACTCTCAAAATATTGATTTATTTTAAGTCTTTTACACTTTGATCTTAATTTCCTTGGTTATCTTGACAAGTATCAATATCCATTCAGCTCTAGGTGGAAATAATCCAATTTTTACTAAAAGACTCAATAAAACTTCAAAAAAGGGAATCAGAATTTTCACTTCATATGGAAACTAAGGGCAACAAAAATAACTAAGTGAGCTTTTAAATTATGTAAGACTATGTTTTTAACTTACTGTGAATGTAGTAACTTCCTGCTAATAAAAATAGTAGAAAGGTTTATAAGCTTTGTTTCATCATTCATCAAATTGGACATGTATTTAAAGGCACCAAAATCCAAGTAGTGTCAATGATGATAGAACAATATTGGGCATTATTAGGAGAGTTTATATTTTTAAAATGAACTGAGCATACATTTTTTCTTCCTTTTCTTTATTATTCACTGAAGAATATGGAATGAATTTATGAAAGCACTAATAATGGGGACAAGTTTGGAGAAATGGAGCACAGCAGTGGACTAAATATTTCAAAAGTGTTGGAAAAGATCTAAGATTATTAGGTCAGCAGAGGTAGTACCAGCTTGGAGAATACTGCAAGAGGATGCCCTTGCCAACGACATGGGAGCATTTTTCATAACAGTGTCTGAAATCAACATATCTATGAAACTGCAAGAGGAACAGAAATTGAGGATGTTGATTGAAGATCCTCTAAAAAAAGTTGCTGATATGGCCTCTGTCCAGGTTCCTTGTCCATCTCAACTTGTGTGGCAGGCTGGAGCTGAAGATATCCCATTTTAAGAAATTAAGCATTTTTTAAGGAGAATTTGAGGGTCCCAGAAAAGAAACATGACTCATCAGAGTTAGTTTCTTTATTTTAGCATTTGATGGAAATGAAGGTAGTGGTATTAAAGTTCTGTACTGCCTACCTGCACACCATAAAGCAAAGTCTGGCCATTGATATGTCTTGCTTCATATACATAGAGCTTTTGTCGTGTGGAAAGGGCTGGTCACTGTAAGGGAAATTGAACTTTATCACAAACTTCACTTCTCCTTCAAAGAGCTGAGTAAGCAATAAAGAATACCAGACAATTCAGGAAAAGATTAGTACACAACACACAAGTGCACACACACAGCACTCACAAAGGACCAACGTGAAAAAAACAGAACAGACCAGGATTTAAGAATGGATTTCAAAAATACTATTGCTGAAATAAAGTACCCAGGGAAGAAACTTAAAATAGAGAGTAAAAGTTGTGTTAGGTCAGAGATAAGGGAGGGGAGAAATGGCAATTAGGGAAATGCAAATCAAAACTACAATAAGATACCAGCTCACACCTGTTAGAGTGGCCTTTATCAACAAAATAAGCAATAACAAGTGTTGGAGAGGTTGTGGAAAAAAAGGAAATCTTATCCACTGCTGGTGGGAATGCAGATGGTACAACCACTATGAAAAGCAGTCTACAGATTCCTCAAAACATTGAGAATAGAACTATCATATGACCCAGCAATTACTCTACTGAGTATATACCCCAAAACCTCAAAATCAGGTATTCATAAGGTTATATGCACCCCTATGTTCATCAGAGCATTATTCACAGTGGCCAAGACATGGAAACAACCAAAGTGTCCTGTGATAGAGGACTGGATAAAGAAGATGTGATACATATACATAATGGAATACTACTCAGCCATAAGAAAGGATGAAATAACACCATTTTCAATAGCATGAATGGACCTTGAGAACATTGTGCTAAGTGAAATAAGTCAGTAAGTAAAAGCTAAGAACCATATGATTTCACTCATATGCGGGATATAAAACAGACTCATAAACACAAACAGCAGTGTGGTGGTTGCCAGAGGGGAAGGGGTGGGAGAAGAAGGGGATCCTAATATATGGTGACAGGAGAAGATTTTACTTTGGGTGGGCAAGCAGTGCAATATAAAGATCTTGTAACATAGAAACCCACACCTGAAACCTATATGTTCATGTTGACCAATGTCACCCCAATAAATTTAATTTAAAAAAAGAAAAATTGTCACAGAGGAAAGGAAACATAAGTTCTTAGACTAAAAGTAGACACCAAGTATACAAAAAATACAATCATGCCTAATCATGCTATCACACAATTTTGAAATGTGTATGTATTTGTATGTGTTCTCCTGGTTATTCAAGAGAAATAAAACCAACTGACTTCAAGCTTGCATCAGCAACTCTGGATTCTAGGTAGAAATGGAGAAAAATAAAACAGAAATGTCATAAAAAATTAAGAACAAATATGTTTGAACCTCAAAGTTTCTATTCAACTAAATTATCAACCAAGTATAAGGTGACATACATACAAGAAAGACTAAAAATGTTTATTACCTACCTACCAAATGGTACATGAGCAAAGTGATAAAAGAATCCAAGAAAGAAAGAGACATCAGTTCCAAGAGCAAATCAAACCAATTTTTAAAAAATCCAAGACAACCTCTTTGCAGTAGATCTAAATAGCAAGTAATCCAAACCTAGCTGAAACTTCTAGGACTCTGAGAATAATGTCAAAAAGAAAATTAATTTATCATAAAAATAAAAAAGAAGCTAGATGATTTCACTTAAATGATGAAAAAAATGTATTAACTTTAAAGGCATGCAATGTGCAGGTCAGTCTCTTCACCCCTCTCAACTCTTAGTTTTTGAAACCTTTAATTTTAAGTGACACATGTTCAATGACATAGGATTGCAGTTTACTTCTTCAAAATCAAAATAACTAGTTGGATATGTGGTAGATGATATTTAGACAATCATAATACAGTATGTTTAACATCAATTACTGGTACTCAAGTTAAAAACACCATTTATAGGTAAAATACTAATGGCTTTTCAGTTATAGTATGAAATATGGGAGCTGTAGACCATGGCAATATAAAAATAATGATTAGGTGAATGAAGGGTGGGAGTAAAGACAGGAGAAGAGATGGGAGAAATGTAAAATGACTAAAGATTTTATATTGCGTAATAGTAAGTCAAAAGAAGCTCCCTAAAGAAAATGTGTCAAGATACATTTGTTATTGTATACTTCTATGATAACCAATAGAGGAACTGAAAACTTAAACATAGGTGACTGGTAAAGAATCAGAAAGGTAGGCGATTATTGCAAGGTCACTAAAATTTCATTTCCATAATAGAGAATCCAAAGGCACTTTCTAAAGACAATCAATCAAGAAACAGAGGTGTAAGAAATTATTTAGAGTCCAACAGAAGTGCTCATAATTCGTACAGTTTTTCCTTTCCATTTGCCCATTCTCCACCAGTTTCATTCTGTTTCCCCCAGCTTTGGCCACTCATTAAGCAGGAAGCTTAAATGGAGGGTGCAGGGTTGATGTCTGTGGTCCCATGCTACCTTATGAATACCCTCCTCCCCAATTCTAACTCCTTGTGATGTGTCCACTTCTAATCTACTGGATCCCAGGTTCCAGATGCCCCTAACTTGCCCTGTTAGCAAAATAAAACCTTTGATTTCTACCTCCCTAAAATGTCCGTTGTGAAGCAAAAACAAGGACACGTCATCTTTATGCCTTCTCACTGTTATTTTAACATGAAAGTACTTCACGTTATCTATAATAATAATAGCGCAATATGCTAATTAGACTGGATGTCCTCCTGAGGAAGCCAGGGCTGCAAGGGAAGTCCAGGTCCTGGGTGCCTGCCGGTGGCCAGAGGGAAGCCCAGGTCCCGGGTGCCAGAGGGAAGCCGGTGCCAGCAGCCTACTCTTGCACGAATTTCGTGCATCGGGCCTCTAGTATTTTATAATATTCTTTTTGATCATTTATTTCTACATCATTTACAATGGGATATTTTTGTTGCAGTTTCCTCCTCTATTTTCTATGTTGGTCCTTATTGCTTGTTTGTTTTGCTCTGTGTCCAACTGAGAACTCCACACTTGGCAAATACCAAAGGAACTGAGATCTTAGAAGCTAGTTGATGAACTGAAGACTCCTGAGAAGGGAAGAGGTGCCTGCTGTCTTTGCATTTTCATTCCCCACATCAGTGTAGGTCAAGAAAGATCTGGGTGATTTCACTCCTGTCTCTCTTGCTCTTTGCTATCCTCAAGGGCAACCGAAGACTGGCTTTCCTGCCTGTAAATCAGCAGCAGCTATAAAACATGTCTGTCCTCAGCAACGACTTTCCCCTTGTAGGATGCTTTACAACCATGAAACATGACCAACATATTAATGACACCAATTCATTACTCTAAATGCACATTCTGACAGACACATGGCAGAGCTGTTGGAAGAGATGTGTGTGGACCGGAGTCTGGTGTGGCGAACACCGGCTGTTTCTAACTAACTCCAGGCTGGGAGAGATTAGCAGATCCGCCCCCATCCTCAGATCTTTAGTGAATGAGTTTCAGGGGAGTGACCTCCCACAGTACCAGCATTCCATGGGGGCTTGGGAAGCAGGAAGATTTGAAATGACAGAGACAGACTGGACAACTCAGGTCAAGACACTTGAATCATTTTTACCAAAGGAACACTGGCCAATTCACTGAACCCTGTGCTGTTTCCATGTTTTATAGATTTCCTATTTCTATGGTTAAAAATTTTAATCAATCAGAAGAGGATTTTAAAATTAAGAAATGGGCCATTCACAATCTACTTTTTTATTCCTCTCTTCCCAGTTTGAGTTGATTTATGGAAATAAGTTCACATCATTGTAATTATGTCACAAGTTACATTTTGTTGTCCATACGTGTACGATGGTCTGAGATCTTTAGGGCTCCCATTTGAAGCTGTAACTGTGAATGCTCAGGGGAGAGGCAGCCCTGAGTTTCCTGGGGCAGGAGAACACTCACTCCAAAGTGTAACCAGCGGCTTTCTAATAATTTGCTTATTATAAAACATCGTACTCCAGAAATATCCTTTTTCAGCCCCTCAGGGGTCAATATGTTGACCTTGCTGCTTGGACAATAGAAGGATTCTCTCTCCACTTCTCACCTGAGGTGCCAGTGGAACCCGTGTGTGGATCCTCTCCTATGGGCCCCGGATGTGACAATTCACAGAGAGAGCAGGTGTGTAGAATGCAGAAGAAACAGATCCAGGTCTGAATGACACCTTGCAGTGCACCACACCTGTTCCAACTGATCTTCCTGCTGGGGCTGAATCTGGGACTGTCTCAGCCAGGAGAGATGGCATGCCATAGAAATAAATAAATAACCTCTAATCTCAGACTTACCCTCCCCACACAAAAAGCTTATTCTCTCTCGGCTTCATGTTCATTGCAAGTGGATCAGGGACTCTGCTCTGTGTCATTGTACACACTGGGCCCAGGTTGATGGAGCAACCACCAGGGGACAGTGGCAGTGGCCACAGCGGCAGAGAAACTGTGTTGTCATCAAGTGCCCACTGGCCCCTCATGTTTCAGCAGCAAGGTGGCCAGTGTCACATCTACTCATAAAGAAAGTGGTTTCTATAGCCTAGAAAAAACGGAGGGGTGATACCACTGACTGCTAGGTTAACTTAGCCTACCAACGCGGAAGTGTGGCTGCCATGATTATCCTGCCCTTCAGAATGGGTACTTGGCGGAATTCCTGGAAGCAGATTTGCCACTCACCACCGTGGCAGCGCCCATAGACTTGCCCAACAATCCACTCTGGGCAGAGCATTGAGCCAAAATCTGAAAATAAAGTGAAAGGATCCAAAGGGTTACCTTAAGTTACAAACCACAGAGCTTACAAAGGGATTCCTTTATCCTTTACAATTACTAAAAATTAGAAAACTGTGTGCACCTAATCAGTTAATTAACTAGTTGCTTCTTGTGGATACAGATAGATGTAGACTTTAATCTCTGCCTTAAAGAGGCTCTAAATAATTGTGGAATTAAGTCATGAGTACGTGTACGTGAATGAGGACTATGCATTTGCTTCATACATTTGGGAGAATTTAGGATTTAGTTCAACTCTCAACCCAACTAGTTTTGGCTGAATACTCTACTATTCTTGCTCACTCCTCACCAAACACACGGACTTCCCTTGTTTAATTTTCCCAATGAAATGGTATTTTTGTGTAGACAACAAATGAACCGCGATTCAATTAATTGGCTGTGTCAGTCTGTAGAGGTCAACCCTGCCACACAGTTCACTCATGGTCTGAGAGTGACAGTGGTCAGCACTGACATGGGCCAAGACACTTGCTGTTTGTGATTGGCAGGAATACAGATGCCAAGTGATTTTTTATTTTTTATTTTTTTTACTGAATTTTCTGAATCACCGAACTATTTGGCTTCATCTTTGAGTGTCTTGTTTGGATCAGGGGCCTCATGTAAATCTCACAGCACTTGCATGGTCTATGCACTCAGCCATAGTGACCGAGAATAACGGATGGATGCAATTTGACAAAGTTAAACTGATCAACTGACTTATCTGAAGGGAAACTCCAAGTTGGTTGTAGGTATGCACACAGTTTTGCTCTTTCCAGTAGAAGATGAAGATGATGATACGGCTCCTTTGCTCTAAATTATTCAGAAAATGAATTCCACTCTCTGGTGGCCTTAGCTGAGGAGATGGTGTCATATGTCTTCTAGTAAGACCGAAGAATTTCACCAATGTCACTGGCTTATAACCCAAAAAGACATTATACAGTTCTGAGCAAAGTCATGCAAAACCTGGGCAGATGAACAGTGTGTGGGATTAGTTTAAGAGAAGGATTTCCTGCACAGAATATCATTATCCACAATTTTCAGGCATTTGCAACTAGCACTTATGGTCATTTTGAACCCATTAAAATGCTTTTTAGGCATGATGCTGGGCTAAAAAGTAGTCATTGTTGTAAATCCCAGCGAAGAGCTGATTGCATTACTACGCAAATTACAGGCTTTGGGAAACTATTTGCTGAGAATCCTTCTAACATCAGTTGTTGAATAGAACCAGGAGCTTTAATATAATTATGATTAAAGTGAATTCCTAAGTGAAGTGAGGGTGTGAGAGTGAAGAATTTGCTGTTTTTGTCTGAACAAGGACAAGAGCTCTGGAAGCTTTATTGATCCAGTAAATAGAGGGAGCGAATGGAAAAGTGGGAGATGGGACACGTCCCGCTGGAGCCTGAAAGGGCCCATTACACTGCTCAGGTGTCTCTTTAAGTGGCCACTCTTAGGATTACTTGAGAATGAAAGACCCAAAGTTACACCTATTTAATGAATTAGGCAAAAACTGAACATAAATTAAACTTTTATTAGAGCATTTATTTCACCGTACTAAAAAGTCAATTGAGTCCACATGTATGAAATCATTTATAAGCATATATTCTTGAACAATTGGAAAAATTTGTTATATTTGGCCTCATTTTAGATTTGGATACATTGAATTGTGCTATTTATCACCATCTGCAACTCAAGTCACCACTTGAGAACATTGACAAAATGGAAAGACGTGAAAACAAAGCACAGCATGAGCTGGAGGTTCTCATTCTGGCCCCGCAGCACACGGCTTGGTACCTGAGTCATTGGCATGTTCCCAAACTAGTTCTCACTAACTGGTCCAAGGAGGTGTCAGTCACTTCCCACATCTGAATAGCTCAGTTTAAGTGTTAAGATCATGTCAGCCACTGCTTACTCTCACCTTGCAGAAAGCAATGTTTTCTTTTAGAAAAACTTAGAATGAGACAAATTCTTCCTTTACTTCCCAGAGCAACACAGCTGGGGTGGCATCTGGGCCTTAGAGAAGCACAGAGTTCATCACTGTTTGCTTTAAACTCTGTCTTTCCCCTCAGCACTATGTGGGCCCAGCCTACGGTGGGGAAACAAGACTGGACAGTCCTGGGAAGCACTTCCGCACCATGACAAACTGGGCCCACAGTTTGTTCAGGCCTTGGGCCTCCCTGGGATCAGGGCGCATCCAGTGTACATGGCCCCTCAGCTCCACCAGGGAGCCTTAGGACAATCCAGGAGCAAAGCTCACTGAGTTTCTGTTTTACATTTGGTCATCACGCCTCATGTTACGGGGATCAGGTAAGAAAATGTGCTTCTTGAGAGAGAGGGAGAAAATGGCTGCAGAATAGGCAGATGTGTTCCAAGCCTTGTCTCGGAGCAGAAAGAAAGAACAGCTGAGGGTCTCACTGGGAGTGTTTGTTAGCAAGCTAAGGGACAGCTGAACTCCAGGAGAAGGTGGGGGACTGCTGGACAGGGTTCCCCTGACAGGGCAGCACCCAAGGCGGCTGGGTCCCCTCCCAGAGCTATGGGATCGGAGGGGAAAAACTCGCCATCTTGAAAGGAAGAGTGGATCTTGTCGGAGGCCTGAAAATCCACAACTGCGGCTACCGCTGAACAGCTGTGAGCCCCAGAACAGCGGTCCCAGGTGGCCCAAACGCTTGGAATCAAAGGAGCTCTTCACTCCACCACAGAAAGGTCAGATTTCGCTGGGAATAGGGTGAGGTTTCTGGTCCCGGTGGGAGAGAAAAACGCGTGCGCACAGCAGGAGCTGGAGGACCAGGGAGGTCTGTCCCTGGAGAAGTCCGTGGCTGTTGGGGCTAGTGTGATCCGTGATTGTGGAAGGGAGTCCTCAGAACTGCTAACAGGGGGGGATCTCTAAAGAGCAACCCATTTTGATCTGACGCGAGGGATAGCCTGGGAGTTTCAGGGGTGTGCAGTCTGCTTGAACTTGCCGGCCAGCCTCTGCAAACCGGTATTGAGTGCCATAGAGAAAAAAGGCTAGAGAGGCCTTAGAGTCCTGGAAGTCTACCCAGAAACACTGCCACCCAGAGGCTGAAACACAAGTTGACCCCAGAGTAATAAAAAATAAAGGATTACCAGAAATTAAGACACCGCCTGCTTAAAAATCAGGACTGGATTACAACACTGAGGAGCAGTGAAACACAGGGAACTGCAATACTGTCCGGACTGGGAAACAGGCTTGCCAAACAGAACAAGAGAGGAAGTGAATGACCTTCACTACTGCACATTTTATTTTTTATTTTAATTTTAATTTTTTTATTACTTTTATACATATATTTTTTATTTTCATTTTTTGCGTCATTCATTTAAGAAACTATTTTTTTCCTCACTTGATTTTACCTTTTTAATTATTATATTTTTATTTGCAATAAGCATTATTACTACTACTATTTTACCTTATTTTATTTTATTTATTTATTTTTTTAAAGTGTCATTTTATTTTCTCTTTATTTTACCTCAGGATTAGTGTTCTACAGTCTATTTTCATCTTTCCTTCACCATAATTTTATTCTATCTCAACTCTACCTTTATGCTATCACTCTCTTCCTAACCTTTCCCCTTTTGGTGTCCTGTTTATCTTAACCATTTCCTCCTCTATATTTTCCCTATTCTTTCTGTTTACCCCCTGCTAAAATTTCACCCTACTTATATATCTAATTTCCAATCCCCTGCTCCAAGTCCATACACACCTCTCTCTTCGCTGTCTTAACTATCAAAAAAATATATATATTGTTTTTCTCTCTGTCCTTTTGTTGTTGTTTGCTTGAATGTTGATTATATCGAATTTTTATGCTTTTTTTGTGAGATTGTTTTGCTTATTCTTTTTTTGTTTGTTTGTTTTTTTGTTTGCTGTGTGTTTGTTTGTTTTTTACTTCTGTTTTCCCTTGCCTCACTTGATATTAGTTGGTGTTGTAGGTTGTATTAATCTCCAGGTACTTGTTGCAGGCATTTGCTGTGATTAGTGGTTGTTCTATTGGAGTTTTCTCCCCATATATATAGTTTGTCCCTCTTTTCTCTCTTAGTCTCCTTCTAGACTCTCTTATTTTTTTTCCTCCTTTTCACAATTTCATTATGACACTCCTTTTTTCTTTCGTTCTTTCTTTTTACTCTTCTTTCTCTCCTATCCCCTAATTTGCCTTTCCCTGGTGGTCACCTTTATTGGAGGTTATTAATATCATGAATACATTGCTGATCAGTGCCTTGTGTGTTGTACTTGGTTGTGTTGTATTTTGTGCCTTTAAATCAACGCAGGAGAGAGAGAACTACATAACCAGACATCCGGAGAAGAGAGACCATGGGGAGACAAAAAAACAGCGGCCATATGAAAGAAAAACAGGAATCACCAGAAAAGAAAATAAACGAATTAGAGACCAGCAACCTATCAGAGAAAGAATTCAGAGAAATGGTCATAAGGTGGCTGAAAAGAATGGAAGACAAATTCGACAATATGAGTAAGATCCAAGAGGAAATGCAGAAGAACCAAGAAGAAATGAAAAATGACATCGCTGCTGTAAAGAACTCAATAGAAAGCATCAAGAGTAGACTAGACAAAGCAGAAGACCACATCAGTGAGCTAGAAGACAAGATGGAAAAAAATATACAAGTAGAGCAGCTTCTAGAAAAAAAAAATTAAAAAGCAGGTGGAGAGCCTAAGGGAACTTTGGGACAACACAAAACAAAACATCCACATAATTGGGGTTCCAGAAGGAAAGGAAACTGAGCAAGGAATAGAAAACCAGTTTGAAGAAATATTGACAGAAAACTTCCCTGATATAGGGAAGAAAAAACCCACACAAATCCAAGAAGCTCACAGAGTACCAAGCAAAATGAATCCCAAAAGACTGACACCAAGGCACATTATAATTAAAGTGGCAAACACCAATGACAAAGTAAGAATCTTAAAAGCGGCCAGAGAGAAACAGAAAGTTACATACAAAGGAACCCCCATCAGAGTAGCAACTGATTTCTCAACAGAAACTCATCAGACCAGACAAGAATGGAATGAAATATACAAAGTCATGCAAAGGAAGGGTCTAAATCCAAGAATACTGTACCCAGCAAGGCTATCAATCAAAATTGAAGGTGAAATCAGGAGCTTCACAGTCAAATAAAGACTAAGGGAATTTATCACCACCAAACCAGCAATGCAAGAAAGGCTCAAGGGTCAGTTGTAAAAAAAAAAAAAAAAGAAGAAGAAGAAGAAATAGGAAACAAAGAAGGAACACAGAGGTATAGAATAAAAATGGCGACAAATAAGTACCTGTCAATAATAACTTTAAATGTAAATGGATTAAATGCCCCAATAAAAAGACATAGGGTAACAGATTGGATAAGAAAACAAGACCCATATATCTGCTGTCTACAAGAAACCCACCTCAGAAAAAAAGACGCACACAGACTGAGGGTGAAGGGATGGAAAAAGGTTTTCCAGGCAAATGGAAATGAAAAAAAAGCAGCGGTAGCAATACTTATATATTACAAATTAGATCTCAAAGTGAAGGACATAACAAGAGATAAGGAAGGCCACTTCATAATACTAAAGGGAGCAATCCAACAAGAAGAAATAACTCTGGTAAACATATATGCACCCAATACAGGAGCACCCAAATACATAAAAAAAACTCCTGGAGGATATCAAGGGAGAGATTAACAGCAATACAATCATAGTAGGAGACTTTAATACCCCACTATCACTATTGGACAAATCCTCTAAACAAAAAATCAGCAAAGAAACATCAATCCTAAATGACTCACCAGACCAGATGGAATTAATTGACATCTTCAGAACATTTCACCCCAAAGCCACAGAATATACATTCTTCTCAAGTGCACATGGGTCATTTTAAAAGATAAACCATATGTTGGGACATAGACAAAATCTCTCCAAATTCAAGAAGATAGAAATCATATCAAGCATCTTCTCAGATCACAGTGGCATAAAACTGGAAATCAACTATAATAAAAACAATCCAAAGAAATCAAACACATGGAGACTAAACAGCATGCTATTAAACAATGACTGGGTTACCAGAGAGATCAAGGGAGAAATAAAAAACATCATGGCAACAAATGACAATGAAAACACAACAATCCAAAAATCTATGGGACACAGCAAAAGCAGCCTTGAGAGGGAAGTTCATAGCTCTACAAGCCTACTGCAAAAAACAAGAAACAATGGTAATAAATTACCTAACCCAAAAACTCAAAGAGTTAGAAAGAGAGCAACAAGAAAAGCCCAGTGTAAGCAGAAGGAAGAAAATAATAAAGATCAGAGCGGAGATAAACGACATAGAGACCAAAGAAACAATACAAAAGATCAACAAAACCAGTAGCTGGTTCTTTGAAAGGATAAACAAGATTGATGAACCTCTAGCCAGGCTCACCAAGAAGCAAAGAGAGAGGACCCAAATAAACAAAATAAAAAATGAAAGAGGTGAAATAATAATAGACCCTGCTGAAATACAAAGGATTGTTACAAAATACTATGAACAACTCTATTCCAACAAACTGGACAACCTGGAGGAAATGGACACATTCCTAGAAAAATATAACCTTCCAAAACTCAATCAGGAAAAATCTAAACAGCTCAATAGGCCAGTAACTATGGAAGAAATTGAAGCAGTCATCAAAAAGCTTCCGGCAAACAAAAGCCTGGGGCCAGATGGCTTCACAGGAGAGTTTTACCAAACATTCAAGTAAGAATTAAAACCTATCCTCCTCAGACTATTCCAAAAAATTCAAGAGGAAGGAACACTTCCAAGCTCCTTCTATGAAGCCAGCATCACCCTAATACCAAAACCAGATAAAGACAACACAATGAAAGAGAATTACAGGCCAATATCCCTCATGAACATAGATGCCAAACTCCTCAACAAAATTCTAGCAAATCGGCTCCAGCAGTACATCAGAAAGATCATACACCATGACCAAGTAGGATTTATCCCAGGAATGCAAGGATGGTACAATATCTGCAAATCAATAAACGTGATACATCACATAAACAAACTGAGAGATAAAAATCATGTAGTCATATCAATTGATGCAGAAAGAGCATTTGACAAAATCCAACACCCTTTTTTAATAAAAACTCTCAACAAGGTGGGAATAGAAGGATCATACCTCAACATAATAAAATCTATATATGATAAACCCACAGCAAACATCATACTCAATGGGCAAAAACTAAAAACATTTCCCCTAAGAACAGGAACAAGACAGGGATGCCCACTCTCACCACTCCTGTTTGACATAGTACTGGAAGTATTAGCAATTGCAATTAGACAAGAAGAAGAAATCAAAAGCATCCAAATTGGAAAAGAAGAAGTAAAGCTCTCCTTATTTGCAGATGACATGATATTGTACATAAAAACCTGAAAGACTCCATCAAAAAACTAATAGACTTAATAAATGAATTCGGCAATGTAGCAGAATACAAAATTAATGCCAAGAAATCTATGGCCTTTCTATACACCAATAGTGAACTTACAGAAAGAGAGACTAAAAAAGCAATATCGTTTACCATCACTCCCAAAAAATTAAGATACCTGGGAATAAACTTAACTAAGGAGATAAAAGACCTATATGCAGAAAACTACAGGACACTGAAAAAAGAGATAGAGGAAGACGTAAACAGATGGAAGAACATACCATGTTCATGGATTGGTAGAATCAACATCATTAAAATGTCCATACTACCCAAAGCAATCTATAGATTCCATGCACTCCCCATTAAAATACCAATGGCATATTTCACAGACCTAGAAAGAACTCTCCAAAAATTCATCTGGAATAAAAAAAGACCCCGAATAGCCGCAGCAATCCTGAGAAAGAAGAATAAAGTAGGAGGGATCTCAATACCAGATTTCAAGCTGTATTACAAAGCCACTGTTCTCAAAACAGCATGGTACTGGCACAAGAACAGACATATTGATCAAGGAAATAGAATAGAGAATTCAGATATCAACCCAAACCACTATGCTCAATTAATATTTGATAAAGGAGGCATGAACATACAATGGAGTCAAGACAGTCTCTTCAATAAATGGTGTTGGGAAAATTGGACAGATACTTGCAAAAAAATGAAACTAGATCACCAGCTTACACCATACACAAAAATAAACTCAAAATGGATACAGAACTTAAACATAAGATGGGAAACCATAAAAGTACTAGAGGAATCCACAGGCAGAGAAATCTCAGACATATGCTGAAAGAACTTCTTCACTAATACTGTCCCAGGGTAATGGAAGCTAAAGAGAAAATAAACAAATGGGACAACATCAAAGTAAAAAGCTTTTTTACAGCAAAAGAAACTATCAACAAAACAACAAGAAATCCCACTGTATGGGAGAACATATTTGCAAATGTTATCACTGATAAAGGTTTAATCTCCAACATCTACAGGCAGCTTATACAACCTAATAAAAGGAAGATAAATGATCCAATAAAATAATGGGCAACGGACCTAAATAGAATCTTTTTGAAAGAAGACAGAAGGAAGGCCAAGAGACACATGAAAACATGCTCAAAGTCACTAATTATCCAAGAGATGCTAATCAAAACGACAATGCGGTACCATCTCACACCTGCCAGAATGGCTATCATCAACAAATCAACAAACGAGAAGTGTTGGTGAGGATGTGGAGAAAAAGGAACACTGGTGCACTGCTGGTGGGAATGTAGACTGGTGCAGCCACTGTGGAGAACAGTATGGAGTTTCCTCAAATAACTGAAAATGGAACTCCCATTTGACCCAGTAATCCCACTTCTAGGAATATATCCTAAGAAACTGGAAACACCAACAAGAAAGGACATATGCACCCCCTATGTTCATAGAAGCACAATTTACAATAGCTAAGATTTGGAAACAGTCTAGGTGCCCGTCAGCAGATGACTAGATCAGAAAACCATGGTACATCTACACAATGGAATACTATGCTGCCATAAAAAAGAAGGAATTCTTACCATTTGCAGCAACCTGGATGGAATTGGAGAACATTATGCTAAGTGAAATAAGCCGAATTTCGAGCATGGGGGTGTGTGTCCCTCAGTCCAGTCAGCACTCTCTCCAATCTGGGACCCCTCAAGAGATGTCTGACTGCCCGTTTAGGCCCCATCCCGGTAGGATCGGGCTTAAATAGGCAGTCGGACATCCCTCTCACAATCCAGGACTGCTGCCTGCCTGCTTTCCTGATTGCCCCTAACCACTTCTGCCTGCAAGCCTGATCACCTCCAACCACTCCCCTGCTAGCCTGATTGATGCCTAACTGCTCCCCTGCCAGCCTGATTGCCCCTAACTGCCCTCTCCTGCTGGCCTGATCACCCCTAACTGCCCTCCCCTGCAGGCTTGATTACCCCCAACTGCCCTCCCTTGCAGGACTGGTCCCTTCTAACTTCCCTCCCCTGCTGGCCTGATTGCCCCCAACTGCCCTTCCTTGCAGACCTGGTCCCTCTCAACGGCCCTACCCTGCTGGCCATCTTGTGGCAGCCATCTTGTGTCCACATGGGGGCAGTAATCTTGTGTGTTGGAGTGATGGTCAATTTGCATATTACTCTTTTATTAGATAGGATAGAGGCCTGATGCACAGGTGGGGGCCAGCTGGTTTTCCCTGAAGGGTGTCCTGGATCAGGGTGGGGGTTCCCTTGGGGTGTGGGATGGCCTGGGCGAGGGGCCTGTTGTGGTTTTCAGGCTGGCCACGCCCCCTGGTGACCCAAGCAGAGGTCCTGGGATCTGGGATTTATTTATCTTCTATAATTGAAACTTTGTAGTCTTGAGTGGAGCCAAGCCTCTCGCTCGCTCCGTGGCCACAGCCATTTTTGTTGGGATTTATTTATCTTTTATAATTGAAACTTTGTAGCCTTGAGTGGAGGCCAAGGCAAGCCAGGATGTGCGGAAAGTGTGGCTTCCTCCATTGCCGGGGAAACCCAAGCCTCCTGCTTGCTCTGTGGCTGCAGCCATCTTGGTTGGGTTAATTTGCATACTTGCTCCTGATTGGCTGGTGGGCGTGGCTTGTGGGTGTAGCAGAGTCATGGCTCATTTGCATACTACTCTTTTATTAGATAGGATTAGCTACTTACAGATGCCAGGTGTTCTCCCAATTCATTTGAAAATCAATATTCACTATAGTCTTACTTCCATGTCCTGTTACCTATAGAAGAAATGATTGGAACTGTACATTTGTAGAAAAAAAGGTAGCCACACATTTTCATATGAATGTGAGTTTAGTTTTGGACTTTCTACTCTAGTCCACTCCTTGTCTCTCTATTCATGTAGCAGTGCCAAACTGTTTTAATGAAAGAATTTATAGTATCTTTTATTCTCTGGGAGGGCTGATTTCCCCTCACATGTTTGTCTTATTCATTCATTGTTTTCCTGGCTATGGTTGCGTGACTGCTTTGTGTGGAGAACTTAGCATCTACTTGTCTAGCTCCATAGAAAAGCTTGTTGCCAATCTCACTGAAACGATCTGACTATTGACATGACATTTCCAGCCTGATTCAGTCTCTGTGCTATCAAGTGCAAGGCTTGCCTTAACTTCGTAGAGCTGCTGTAACAAATACCACAAACTCGGAGCTTAAAACAACAGAAATGTATTCTCTCACAGGTAGGTTACAAGTCTACAAACAAGGCATCTGCAGGGCTCCCTCTTATGACTCTAGAATAGAATCATTCCTTGAGTCCTTCTAGATTCTGGCGGCTGCTGGCAATCTTTGGCCTTCCTTGCTTAGAGCTGTATTACTCCTGTTTCTGCCTCCCTGGCGCTCTCCCTGTGAGCATGGCTGTCTGTGTCTTTCATGACCTTCTTATCAAGACAGTAGTCACTGGGTTAAGGCCCACCTGAAACCAGTGAACTAATTACCTCTGCAAAGGCCATATCTCCAAATCAGGTCACATTATGAAATTCTGGGTGGACATGCATTTTTGCAATGCACTTTGCAACCCACTACAGGGCTGTTTTTATAAATAAAAAGATGTGCGAAAGAGGCCTACTCAGAGCCAGGCCAACCAACAGGTCCCGCACATAATAACTGTTGTCTTGGGAAAGTCTTCCCCGTTTTGCTCCTACCTGGAGCCATCATTTTATTGTGTGGCTCCTTCACAGTCAATTCTTAACCAGTGGTATGCTCTCTCAACTTCTCTTTTCCTCGCTCATACTCCCCTAACTCCCTTCTAGCTGATAGCTCTCTCCACCTAAAGCCTCCTTCACTCCGTTGAAATCTTCTTGAGGGTAAATATGTGTACTTGCTTTGTATCATTTACACATTTAAAAAAATGTGCACTTTGGTTTCTTTAGTTTCCCCTTGATTACTCATCCACAGAATGTGTGTTTCTTTGCCTGAAGTATATTTTTCAGAGCTTCTTGGATCATTTTACTTTCCAGTATCAACACATAAGTCACAAACTAGTTGCTGGCCCACATGATAAATTAGAGCAGTACCACTTTAAATGTAGCAATGATTCAGCTGATGAGTCTTGGATAAGACTTTTGTGACCTAGTTCCTCCAGCCCTTACCACTTCCCACTGCTTTGCCCACATTCTGTATCCTGATTCACAAGGTATATGCCCACTTTTGGACCATTTGAACTTGGAGCCCCATTTGAACTCAGGCCACGAATGATGCCCATCTTTGCCTGCTAGCTTTTCGTTTTGCACCAGGAGCTTAGCCCTGTGTCGCCTTTTCCTTTGTCATTCTAAGACATGTATGTTAGGATCATCAGCTTCGCTGGCAGGAGCTTTATTTTCTTTCATTGACTTATAAGAATTAATTTTATATATAAAGACTATTAAGTTGTTATTTGTGCGGTAAAATTTTGCCCTTGTTCAACATTTGCCATTCAATTATTTCTAAATTGCAAAAGTTATGTATTTTCATTTAATTGCCAATTTCCTTTTATGGCTGTTGCTTTTAGTACCATGGTAATAAAATGTAAATTAAAAAATTACCTAACTAAAATTGGGAGTAAAAAAAAAATAGCATTTACACATTAATTTTTTAAAAATTATAAGACAATATAGTCAAATTAGTCTATGTATTTTCTTTTGCTATTCTTGTAAGTGGAGTTCTTTACATATATTCTATTTTTTAAAATCATCTTTTATTATTGCAAAAGCAGATACATACATTTTGGAAAATTGTAAAATGCAGAGAATAAAAATAAGAATATAAAGTCATTATATCCCACTACTCACAGAATGCCCTTTTAACACTGCAGTAGGTTTCTTTCTTTTCAGATCCTTTTATTACTTTTATGCCAGAATGACTTTATATTATACACTAGAGGCCAGGTGCATGAAATTCGTGCACGGGGGGGATTGTCCCTCAGCCCAGCCTGCACCCTCTCCAATCTGGGACCCCTCGAGGGATGTCTGACTGCCTGTTTAGGCCTGGTCCCCCCCAACTGCTTTCCCCTGCTGGCCTGGTCACCTCCAACTGCCCCCCCCACTGGCCTGGTTGCCCTTCATGGTCCCCCTGCTGGCCTGGTCACCCCACACAGCCTGCTTATTCAGTCTGTTGGTCGTCCCTCACTAACCCCCCTGCTGGCCTGGTCATAGGCAGCCATCTTGTGAGGGTGTGAAGGTTAATTTGCATATTACTTATTTATTATATAGGATTACATTTTCCCCTCATAACTCTTGTTGGGTTGTGCACTATCCAAAAATCCAACTCACACAATTGTCTTAACAGTGATTCATAATCATTTTCTGAATCAATAATTTCATTAATGTTACAAAATTATTTGCTTTAATGCTGTCGGTCCTCCTCTGTTAGCAGGCCTTCTTCCATATTCACTCATTAGCAGGGTTATTTGGTTATCCTGGAATGTATTTCTATTGTAAATATAGGCTACATGCTTTCTTCCTTCTCACTAGTAAAGTAAATAATCATCAAAGACAGGAGTTGCTATTATTGCTGTCTCGTGCAGTTAGCAATTTTTTTAACTTTCTATTTTTTAAGTATTCTTATGATTCATGAATTTTTACTTGAATTTGTAGTATTTGAATTCACTACAATATCATTTTTACCTATTATTTTTAAGACTATTTTTTTCAGGGAAGTTTTATGGTCTACAACAAAATGGATAGGAAGATACAGATTCCTCAGATACTCCAACATGCAAAGCCTCCCCCATTATCAACATTATTTGCCAGAATGGTACATTTTAAAAAATATATATTTTATTGATTTTTATTTTTTTTTTTACAGAGAGGAAGGGAGAGGGATAGAGAGTTAGAAACATTGATGAGAGAGAAACATCGATCACCTGCCTCCTACACACCTCCTACTAGGTTGTGCCCGCAACCCAGGTACATGCCCTTGACAAGAATCGAACCTGGGACCTTTCAGTCCACAGGCCAATTGAGCCAAACTGGTTAGGACAGAATGGTACATTTTTAACCAAGGATGGACCTCCATTGCCACACCATAATCACCCAAAGTCCATAGTTTACTTTGGGGTTCACTCTTGGTGTTGTGTATTATGTAAGTGTGGACACATGTACAATGACATATACCTGTCAATATAATATCCCACAGAGTATTTTCACCGCCCTAAAAATCCTCTGTGCTCTGCTTGTTTATCCCCTCCCTCTCTTCCCCCCGACTCCCGCCTCCTACATTTGGTGGTCTTTTTATTGTCATCATAGTTTTCCTTTTCTATAATGTAATACAGTTGGAATCATATAGTAGATAGCTTTTTAAAAGCAACTTCTTTTACTTGGAAATATGCATTCAGGTTTATGCCATGTCTTTTCATAGTTTGATAGCTCATTTCTCTTTAGCACTGTATAATGTTCTATTGTCTGAATGTAGCATAGTTTATTTATCCATTCACTTACTGAAGGAAATCTTACTTCCAAATTTTAGCAATTATGAATAAAACTGCTATAAATATCCACATGCAGGATTTTGTGTGGACATAAGTTTGCAACTCTTTGGTAAATACCGAAGAGTATGATTGCTGAAACATATGAGGAGTATGTTTATTTTGTAAAAAAAAAAAAAACCCTCCAAACTGTCTCCTGCAGTGGCTATATCCATTTGGAATTCTCACCAGAAACTAATAAAAGTTCCTACTGCTCCACATCCTTCTCAGTATTTGCTGTTATTTTCTGGAGTTTGGCCATCCTAATAGGTGTGTAGTAATATTTCATTATTGTTTTAATTTGCATTTCTTTATTGACAATTAATGTGAAGCAATTTTTTATATGCTTGTTTGTCATCTATGCATCTTTTTTGGTGTGGTGTCTGTTGAAGTCTTGGGACTGCTTTTAAATAAAATTATTTATTTACTATTGGACTTATATTATTATTTATTCATCTATTTATTTCAATAGATGTAGACAAAGTAATAGATGTTGCAAACACAGAAGATTCTCTATTTATGATCAAGACAGTCTCCCACCTCCCCCCAAAAATCACTCCTAAGTTCATTTACTTGGAAGTTCAAAGTGTAATGATAAATACAAACACTATTATTAACAACTAGAGGCCCATGGCATGAAGAGATTTGTGCAATAAGCCTTTCTTTCCTTGGCTTCCAGCACCGGTTTTCTTCTGGCACCCGGGACCCAGAACTTCGCTCTGGCTGGAGTCTGCCGTCTTCATCTTTGCTGCAGACTCTGGAGTCTGCAGTCTTGTCTTCGCCGGGGGCACTCTGCTCCTGTATATCCCTTCACCCCCCGCTCTCCCTCTCATAGCAGGCATCCTGTCCCGCCTGGCCACTCCGCGCCTAGAGCAGCTGGGCAGCCTCCATCTTTGGCCTTCTAATTTGCATACTCACTCTGATTGGCTGTGGGCATAGCGGAGATACGGTCAATTTACATGTTTGTCTATTATTAGGTAAGATTTGTCTTAGGCAGAGTTGATAAAATTATTCATTAGTCTCTATGCTATAAAAGCATTTATGTTCAAAATTCTTAAAAAAGATGCTTGGTTACAAAATTAAATAAAGCATGCTTTAATAAAATTACTGTTCGTGGGCAAGAAGAGAGTAAATACAATTACGTTACATTACCATTCCAGGAAAGAAGGTCTGAAGAATGAAGAGCATTCTAAACGTTTTTAACTTTTTGTTATGGAAATTTTCAAAAATATAGAAAAGTAAACAGAGCACTACTGTGAACTGCATGCAACTATCACCTGGCATCAAAAATATTCAGCACGTGCCAACTTGTTTCATCTATACCCTATTCTCTTCCCCCTCACCCTGTGTTATTTGAAGCAAATAACTAACTATACATCATTCATGAATATTTCAATACCTAGCTCTAAATAAAAGGACCTTTAAAAGCATAATTAAAATACCACTATCACCCTAGAAAATGAACAATATATCATTATAATCTTAAGTATCTTATAGTGTTCAGATTTTTCTAATTGTTTTATACTAACAATGGACCTTGGTATATAGTTAAGGTAAATTTGTTTGAGTCTTGGTTGAAATAAAGTAACATCCCATTCGGTTGATTTGTTGCCTCGGAATCAAAGATTCTTTTGTGACATCTTTCTTCTTGCAAATTTGTATTGAAGGGGCCACGTTATTTGTCCTGTAAAATTTCCCATAGTCTAATTTAACATGAGCCTTGCGTTGTGTGTAAATGAACAGTTAGATTGAGAGAGGTGAATTTAACCTGAATTTAAATTAATTTATTAATGCCTGCAAAATGTGATTCTTGAATTATATCATTTTTTTCTTTCTTCATTAGCTGGAATATTTCTTAAAAGATCACTGCTTCTCCATTACTTAGTTACTTAGTGCTACAAATCATATAGAAAAGGCAAGGTAAATGCTTGATCATTACACATTTTTTTAAATAATGGGGAGTACTCATGGAATATTTCAAATGTGATAAATTTAATATTATTATGAGCTCATAAGCTTAAATATATTTGATATACTTCAATCCATTATAATTTTTTCATGCTCTAATTTTCCAATCTTTGGTCAGTGGGAGCCTCTTCTAGTTGGTTTTTGAATACTTTCAAAATGACCCCAGTAATTTTGTTATCTTCCCCACTCTCTGGCACCACTGATGTCCCATCATGTGCATTTCCTTCAGACCTGGAATCAGCCACTTTCAAGGCAGCTCTGTTCCTTCTCGTAGGATATTATTCAGAAACCACTGTGGGCTTCAGGAGCCAATGGGCCATCATAGTTTTACTTGGTTTTGCTGGTTTGGATAGAAACACTGATGTACATTTACTTTGAAAACAGCCACAAACTTTCATTGGATTCTCTTGGAATGTCCAGGTAGATGACATAATCTACACATGATAGTTAATTTTGATTTCTCCTTTAAAATATTTGTTCCCCTTTTAAAAATTTCATGTCAGTGTATTGAAATGAATTCTAACAACAATAATAAGATGATAAATAGCAGTGATAATATTGTTACTCAATTCTTATTTCTAACTAGAGGCCCAGTGCACCAATTAGTGGATGGGTGGGGTCCCCCTCTGCTTGATAGGCCAGCGATTGAGGCCAGCCAGGGGGAGGGACCACGGGAGGTTGGCCAGCCAGGGGGAGGGACCTTGGGAAGTTGGCTGTGGGAGTTCACTGACCACCAGGGGGCAGCTCCTGTGTTGAGCGTCTGCCCCCTGATGGTCAGTGTGCATCACAGCAACTGGTCGACTGGTTGTTCCAGTTGTTCTGATCGTTCAGTCATAATGGTCACTTAGGCTTTTATATATATAGACTAGAGGCCCGGTGCACGAAATTCATGCATGGGGGGGAGGGGAGATGTGTCCCTCAGCCCAGCCTGCACCCTCTCCAATCTGGCACCCCTCAAGGAATGTCCGACTGCCCACTGGGATCAGGCCTAAACGGGCAGTCAGACATCCCTCTCACAATCCAGGACTGCTGGCTCCCAACCGCTTGCCTGCCTGCCTGCCTGATTGCCCCTAACTGCTCTGCCTTCCAGCCTGATCACCCCCTAAACTCTCCCCTGCCAGCCTGATCGATGCCTAACTGCTCCCCTGCTGGCCCGATTGCCCCTATCTGCCCTCCCCTGCCGGCCTGGTCACCCCTAACTGCCCTCCCCTGCCAGCCTGGTCCCTCCCAAATGCCCTCCCCTGAAGGCCTGGTCCCTCCCAACTACCCTCCCCTGCTGGCCTGATCACCCACAACTGCCCTCCCCTGCTGGCCATCCTGTGGCAGCCATCTTCTGTCCACATGGGGGCAGCCATCTTTGACCACATGGGGGAAGCCATCTTGTGTGTTGGAGTGATGGTCAATTTTCATATTACCCTTTTATTAGATAGGATATTAGTAGAAATATAACTATACTTTCCCATTAAGAATATTTTTATTATTTTGAAATAAATATATTTTATATGTAGTTTACCAAGACTTTTTATTTTTATTTTTAATTTTTTTAGATAGGAAGTTTATTTAAACAAGATACTTGAATTTAAGGAACAATTGTCTAGGATTAATTTTTTTAGAGTAATTTATCTTTACTTAAAGACATATTGCCCCACATGTAACAGCTAGGTAGAAAAAAAGTTATAAAATTGTCCTTGGTTTTATAATGATCAATGAAAATCATTAAAATTCTCTAATAGGCCCTGACCAGGTGGCTCAGTTGGCTGGAGTGTCATCCCATACACCAAAAGGTTGCAGGTTAAATTCCTGGTCAGGACACGTACCTGAATTGCAGGTTTAATCCCTGGTCGGAGTGCATACAGAAGGCAACTGATCGATGTTTTCCTCTCTCTTTCTTCCTTTCTCTCTCCCTTTCTCTCTCTAAAATCAATAAACATATCCTCAGGTGAGGATTAAAAAATATAATAAATGAAAAATAAATAAAATTCTCTAATCAAAAAAGGTATGCAATGCTTTTTATGTTGTTCTTTTTTGTTGTTAAACACTGAGAGCAAAATAATTTACTGGAATATAAAGGAAGGAGCTGAATGAGCTTCCACTAATGACGAAAGGAGGTATTGTCACAGCATCAGTATTTTCCCCATCTCATCTCTATTTGATATCCATCAAAACATACCATTGGCCTCCCTGGCCAGGTGGTTCAATTGGTTAAGGCATCCTTCTGATATGCAAAGGTTGTGAGTTTGATCCCTAGTCAGGGAACATGCAAGAAGCAACCAGTGAATGCATAAGTAGGTGGAATAAATGTATCTCTTTCCTCTTTCTACCTAAAAAGTCAGTAAATAAGTTAATTAATTTACAAAAACATACCATTGGCCATTTAGTTTAAAAAATGCAAATGCCTGTGTACATGCATCAGTTCCTTGATGTACAATGAAGGAATGGGGAAGGGGAAAATGAGAGGACAGAGAAAACTATGCCAATAGTAGTCCGGTTGTGGTAGATCCAAACCTCAGTCTTCTAACTGATAATGTCTTCTTGATGGAGGAAAGAAAGTAGCAGGCTCCTCCCCAATGCTTGAACACAAAATTGTATCTTCATGGTCCATGTCTAAGTGTGCAGGTGTGTCTGTCAAATTAGAATCTGATCTGCCTCATTGACAAACCCTGTCCTTTCATTCATTTACTAAGTAGTGCATGCCCTTTAATCTTAAACTGCCTCCCAGAACCATCCTGCTTCACCTTCAGATTAGTATGATTTTTGTTCTCAGTCTTGACTCCTTCCTTGGGCTTTTCGTTGGCCATGGCTAGCACTGGTCTTCTCAACTTCAGCTTCACAGATGTACCAGGTTCACACCAAAGGAGCACACAAGCAGCACCAGCGGTGGGCAAGAGAAGGAGGCTGTGGAGGAGGAAGGGGGTGCCTGCTCCTCCTGCACCCCTGCCCCACCACGTGTGCCAGCACGAACTTCCTGGGCTTCCCATTGGCTGCTGCCTCAGGAAGCAACACTTACATAACCACACCCAATGCCAAGCCCCACCTCTAGCTGCCAGGACTCAGGCCTCAGGGTCAGCCCTGCCAGGCCCTGGGGAAGAGACTGTAACACTCACACCTCGCTCGCTGCCACCAAGACATAAAAATAAAATAATAACTAGTGGGCCGGTGCACAAAATTCATGCACATTAAAAGGGAATTAATTAGAGGAAATATCTTAATATTGCTATTTGCCCTTTCTCTATAATAGAAGTGTCAGAGATGAAAGAAAATTAGTAAAATGTATATGAAAATCTTCCTCCTGTCAGAGTCTGGGGCATGCCTTAGGACCCAGAGTCAAGTCCCCGCTCACCCACATGCTCCTTGAAATCGCGCGAGACCCAGACCCGGCTGGCCCCACCCCATTGGGTGAGATACAGGCCTGGCCGGCCCTATACACATCAAGCCCCGCCGGGAGGGGGGTGTAGCCTCAGGTCCCCTGTCAAGCCTGGCCGGGCAGGGGGCATGGCCTGGCAGTGGTTGCAGCCTGAGGTGCCCTGGCCCAATGCCGGGGCTGGGGGCGTGGCCTGAGGTCCCCCATCAATCCCCGCCCGGTGGGGGTGTGTGGACTGAGGTCGTCCAGCTGGGTGCTGGGGCAGGGAGCACACCTTGAAGTCCCCTGTCAAGTCCTGCTGGGCAGGGTGCACAGCCTGAGGTCCTGTCAAGTCCCGCTGGGCTGGGGGGCCAAGCCTCAGTTCCCCCGCCCTGGCCTGGCACCACGCAGCCTCAAGTCCCTGCTGATCACTCGTTATGAGAACCCCGTCTCTGCTGTGGGCATAGTCATCTTGTGTTGTGGGAACCCCACCTCTGCTGTGGGTGCAGCCATCTTGTGATGGTGTAAGGGTTAATTTGCATATTACCTCTTTATTATGTAGAATAAAGTTTGGGTATAATAAAATTTGGGTATAACATTTTCAATAGTTCACAAGATTTTGAGTGTTTCCCTTTTGAACTAATGATATAATGAGCAAGGTAAATATATTTTCTAACATACTTTTTAAATTTATCTTTATTGTTTGAAGTTTTACAGATGCCCTCCTTTTTTCCCCCCATTGACTCCCTTCCTCCCCATTCCCAACCCCTCCCCAGGCCTTTTCCCCACTATTGTGTGTGCCCATGGATTATTCATATATGCACGTATGTTCTTTGGTTGATCTCTTCCCTCACCCCCATTCCCTCTGAGATTCTACAGTCTGTTGCATTATTCCATGTCTCTGGATCTATTTTGTTTGTCAGTTTATTTTGTTCATTAGATTCCATATATAAGTGAGATTACGTGATATTTGTCTTTCTATGACTGGCTTATTTCACTTAGCATAATGTTCTCCAGGTCCCTCCATGCTATCTCAAAAGAGATCTTTCTTTTTTTACAGCTGCATAATATTCTATGGTGTAAATGTACCACAGTTGTTGTTTTTTATCCATTCATTTCCTGATAGGCACTTGGGGGCCATTTCTAGACCTTCGTTATTGTAAATAATGCTTCTATGAACACAGGGTTGCATATATTCTTTCTGATTGGTGTTTCTAGTTTCTTAGGATATATTGCTAGAAGTGGGATCACTGGGTCAAATGGCAGTTCCATTTTTATTTTTTTGAGGCAGCTCCACACTGTTGTCCATAGTGGCTGCACCAGTCTGCATACCCACCAGCAATGTGCTAGGGCTCCCTTTTCTTCACATCCTTGGCAGCACTTGTTGTTTGTTGATTTTTTTTATTGTAGCCATTCTGGTAGGTGTAAGGTGATATTTCATTGTCATTTCAACTTGCATCTCTCTGATTATTAGTACTGTTGAGCATTTTTTCATGTCTCTTGGCCATTTGTATGTCCATTTTGGGGAAATGTCTATTTAGATCTTCTGCCCATTTTTAATTCGATTGTCTTCCTTTTGTTCAGTTGTATGAGTACTTTATATATTTTGGATATTAACCCTTTATCAGATGTATCATTGGCAAATATGATCTCCTATACAGTGGGTTCCCTTTTCATTAAGATGCTGGTTCCTTTTACTATGCAGAAGGTTTTCATTTTGATGTGTCCCATTTGTTTATTTTTTCCTTTGTTTTTTTGCCCTAGTCATTGCATCAGTGAACATTTTACTACATGAGATGCCTGATATTTTGCTGCCTGTTTTCTTCAAGGATTTTTATGGTTTCGTGACTTACATTATATTGAGGTATCTCACTCATGTGGTGATTTTACTTAGCATGATGCATTATATTTGTAATGGAGTACTTATATTTATTTCTTTTATTTTATTTAGGATTTTGTAACAGTATGAATATTCATAAAGGCTCTATTCTTTTTTATATTCTCTGTCAGGCTATGCACTGAGATGAAGCTATCCTTATGAACTGAATTGGCAAGCTTTCTTGCTTTTCCTATGAGCTAGAACTGTTTAAATGGTATGGAAACTCTCTTTTTTGAAAGCTTAAAAACTCACCCCAAACCATCTGGGCTTAATGCCTTTTTAGTTGTTGATTATCTGGAAGCTTTTCTAAATTCTTTCACTATTAGTGATCAACGCAGTTTTCAACATGTTTTTAAATGTATTTCTGTCATTCATATATTTCAGATTAATTCCTTCTACTGCTTGGCACTACGCTCATAGATCTTTGTCTGTAATTTTTATATTTTAAATTTTTGTGGTTTTCTTTGTTGCTTAGTATACTAATTATTTGTATAAACATTTAATGGATTTTTGAAATAATTCTATCTTCTTGGGTGAAAATTTTGATATATAAACATGTTGAGCAAAATAACCTTATTAATTATACCACTCAAATAATCTGTCATTATGTACCTTTAGTCTAATGGTCTAGTCTAATGATTTAGTCTAATGATCATAACTTTTGTTAATGTATCTTTGTATATATAATAATTTGTATTTATATATTTCAATTCTAGGCCATGTGGGCTATATAGGCTCATAACTATAACAATTTTATTATGAATTATTTTTTGCTTCCCTATTTTAAAATTTAATTTTGTCATAAATTCTCTTATTCCTGACATTAGTTTTGTCAACCTAGTTTTCTCTTCTTTTTTTATTTCCTCCTTTCTTCCATCCATCCTTCCTTCCTCCTTTCTTTCCTTCTTTTTCCCCCCTCTCTTTTTTAAAAGTTATAATATAAAGTTTATATATAAATATAAAGTTTATACTTTATAATATAAATATAATACTCATTTTATGTTCTTTTAACTTTCTATCTTTCCCTCATGCCTTTTGAAATTAAAATTGGTTTGATTTTTTCCAACTAATATGAGAATATTTGATTTTAATATGGATGTTTAATACATTTATATTTAGTGTTATAAATACCATAATTTTCTTCTATTATTTTCTTTTATGCTTTCAGTTTTTTGTTTCCTTTTGCTGTATTGCTCATTTTATTTCTTAACTAGGCAAATTAATAGTTTGAGGAGATGCTAATAGATACTCTGGAAAAATACATTCATGATTAAACAAGATAGAAATATTTGGAGACTTTTTTGGGGAGTGACTACAATAAATATAACAAAAGTAGAATTCCTAGGAGTATCAGAAATTAAGCCACCTGTTTAACTATGTTTAATAAAAAATCACAATCTTATTTGAGCTCAGAATATATTTTTTATAATGCAGGAGTGACATCCTATGGAATTGCAGTCTGTAGGATATCAGGTTGGGAAATGTACCCCTAATGATCTGAAACTCATACATCCTACTTTGTTATATTATTGTTCACCTTTGAATGTTCTAACTGTACATATTAAACCCGTTTTCCAACCCTACTTTTGAGCTAATCTACTGTTTTGTGTGTCTCTTCAACTAATTCCTTGGATTTACTGCTGCTTATAAACTGGCATCATGGTGTAATTCTATTACCATTGGAGTCTGCCATCTGAGACATTTTATTAGTGAATGACTACATTGAACTATTCGAAGAGAAACTTATAGTGACAACTATAGTTTGACCCCAGGTAGGTATTCAAATTACTGTTGGTAAGAAAGGAATGTCTAATGGATGGTAAGAGAAAACAGAAGATCTGAAGCCTGAATAGAGATGGACAGGAGATTACCACCGAAGACATGGAGATTGGCTTTGAAAGGAGCAACACCATCATGATAAGCTGGCACTTTTATGCCAAGGAGTTCAAAGAACTTCAAAGGCTCCATGACAGAAGTGTTTTATTAAAGCCAAAAAATAACATATGTGGCTTTGAAACAACCATCAATGGCTTGATGGTTTACTCATTTTCAAGGAAAGAGAATAGGTAATCTTTGAGAAAAAATACTTGAGAAGTAAGAACAGAGTTCTAATGAGTACTCAGCACCCATTCAATGTGTCCTTGACTAAGTCATTTATTTTCTTTCATCCTCAGTTACAGGAACTGAAAAAAAACAAAAACACACAGAAAAGTAAATGATTTTTACATCATTATGTTTTGCTCCCAGAGAATCTGCAAATCCATGAATGAGTTTTGGGGTATTGCTATAACAAACAATGACATAGTGAACACCCTCATATAGATCTCCATGTGTGTTTTTGAGTATTTCTCATGGGCAGTATTGGTTGTAACCCATTAGAGGATTAAGAACTAACTTTAGTAAGTCACTATCAAAAAAATTTTTTTTAATATATTTTATTGATTTTTTACAGAGAGGAAGAGAGAGGGATAGAGAGTTAGAAACATCGATGAGAGAGAAACATCGATCAGCTGCCTCTTGCACACCCCCCACTGGGGATGTGCCCGCAACCAAGGTACATGCCCTTGACCGGAATCGAACCTGGGACCCTTGAGTCCGCAGGCCGATGCTCTATCCACTGAGCCAAACCGGTTTCAGCACTATCAAAAATTTTTAAGGAAGTTGATAGAATAGTATAAAATATATGAGAATGTATCACATAGTTAAGGGGAATTAATTTTTATGAAATTACATTTTATTTTACTTATAAATGTTTATGTATTATATACTGAATTGCTCTATAAAATAGACTTTTTATTGTGGTTTGTTTAAAACAGTTTTAAATATACTCCACCAACAGTAATAATCTAGAGATGGATTTGATGAGTCATATGCTCTGTTCCAATTTAACTTTATTAAGTATGACAAGTTTTTCTCCACAGTTGTGCTATCAGATTACACTTACATCAGCTATATTTAAAAGTCTGAGTATTTACTAACACATTTTTTCACATATGCTAATTATTTCAAGCCAAAAGTTGTAAAACTATGCTATTTCCAATTTTCAGTTTAATTTTCCTGACAGCTGGTAAGGTTGAACAACTTTTCATAGATCTATTATTGGTCATTTGGGTTTCCTATTCATTGATTTATTTGTTCTTTCCCTTTGTCTATTTTTGCATTTTTTGTTCTTTTCTTATTGATGTATACATACATATATATATATATATATATATATATATATATATATATACACACACACACACACACACACATATATATATATATATATATATATATATATATAGTATATTCTGAATATCTTATGAGTTATATCCACTGCTAATATTTTTTTCATTAAGAAATGTAAATTTTATGGTGTCTCACATTTCAAATATCTTAAAATTTAACATGGTCAAATTCATAATTTTTTCTTTGTGATTTGTGCTTTTTGGGTTTTGTTTAAGATATACTTCCCTATTCCAAGTTCATAAAAACATATTTCTATATATTCTTCTAAAAGTTTGAAAGTTTTGCTTTGCATATTTGTGCCTTTATTCTTTTTTTTTAATTTAAATTCTTTATTATTTTAAATCCTTTCCCCCATTGACCTCACCTCAGCTGCTCCCCCCCGCCCCCCCCCCCCCCCGCAACACATGCCATCACCCCCTCAACTGTCTGTGTCCATTGGTTATGCTTATATGCATGCATATAAGTCCTTTGGTTGATCTCTTACCCACCCCCCAGCCCCACCTTTCCTCTAAGGCAGTGGTCGGCAAACTCATTAGTCAACAGAGCCAAATATCAACAGTACAACGATTGAAATGTCTTTTGAGAGCCGAAAACCGACTTCTGCGCATGGGCCATGAAGTTTCAATCACCCTGTACGTGTGTGCCCTCGCACGTGGTATTTTGTGGAAGAGCCACACTCAAGGGGCCAAAGAGCCACATGTGGCTCACGAGCCGCCATTTGCCGACCACTGCTCTAAGGTATGACAATTTGTTCCATGCTTCTATGTCTCTGGATCTATTTTTGTTCATCAGTTAATGTTGTTTATTATATCCCACAAATAAGTGAGTTCATGTGATATTTATCTTTCTCCTATTTATCTGGTGCCTTTATTCTATGTGGGAGGTTTTAGTGCGTTGTGTGAGGTAGGGATCTATCTTTTTCAGTATGGCGAGCCAGTGGCCTCAACACCATTTACTTAATAATTCATTCTTTACTCAACTGTGAAGTGACCTTTCTCACACACCACACTCTCAGATACAGGTAGCTCCAATTTTGTTATAAATATGACTGATGACTTTCAAAGCTAATATTGTTTGCTGTTAGACACTCCTTGATAACCTAAAAGTAGTCTAGCAGAAATGGTTTATGGAGGACTGTAGCCTTGCATAGTTATCTGAAGGGTTTCAATGAGCAAGAAACAGGAAATGCAGGCTATATGCATTAAGTTAATATTAAAACACACTGGTGTATTCTATGCAGAAGTCATTCAAAATGAAGCAGTAATGAAGATATAGATATTGTTATCCTGGACAATAAGGAAGATCTTCAAGGAAATTATGGTCTGATACAGTAGTTCTCAACATATCAGACCAAGCACTGCCTTTTTAATAACATTTTGTTATATTACTATCCTGGATCTTATTTTATTTATGCAGATAATATAACCCATCTGCTAATATATCAAATAATTAATAAAATACCTTTTTGTATTATAAATAAAAAATAAAAGTACTGAATAAGAAAAAAAATAGGTATTCCAACATGCAAATGCTCAGGCAAAATTCACTATCATAAAGTCATCAAATTTCTACCCTATATGTACATTCACCTTGAATGTAACAGCAGTAGTTGTAAGCTCATATTATTCAGTTATTTTTTGTTGGCTCAATTACCACAAGAAGAATTGCTGCTGAAAGACTGAACAATTAACTAGGTTTTAAGCAAAACAAAGGGAAGTCTTCCCTTGATTGACATAGTAGCTGCTTTCCTAGACAATTCAGGGTATGTGAAAGTGTGGGAAGTTACTTTGAATGTAATGTAGCATTAGATTCAAGTTCAGAGGAGTATAAACTGGATTTTCAACTACATGAATATCTATCTGTCCAGTCCAGCTGAACAGTCAAAAATCAAGAGAGATAAGGGACAATTTTGTGTGGGCCTGTCCCTTCCATTGCAGCAATGTCCAACCTCTCTAGTTAAATGCAAACAGTACTCTCTAAATCACAACCAAAAAATACCTCCTCCCCACCAATATATTCCTCAAATGCTCCCCTGATGATAGTACCACCCCTATTGAACCACACTAGTCTATAGTAAGAGCAAGAAATAGCAAAAGTACTACAATAAATACATACACAGGGTACACAGGAATACAGTTGTCCCTTGGTGTCCATTGGAAATTGGTTCCAGAACCCTTGGCAGAAAACCAAGATGTGTGGATGCTCAAGTCCTTATATAAAACTAGAGGCCCAGTGCATGAAATTCTGCACTGAGGGGGGCAGTCCCTCAGCCTGGCCTGCGCCCTCTCACAGGCCGGTTATCCTCTGACTGCTGGCTTAGGGAGTGAGCCTAAGCCAGCAGTTGGACATCCCCCTTGCAGTCCGGGAACCCTTGCTCCTTACTGCCCACCTGCTTGCTGCTCCTTACCACTTGGCTTGCTGCTCCTTGGCACTGCCATGGAGGCGGGAGAGGCTCCCACCACTGCTGCTGCAATTGCCAATTGTGAGCCCGGCTTCTGGCTGAGCAGTGCTCCCCCTGTGGGAGTACACTGACTACTAAGGGGCAGCTTTTGTGTTGAGTGCCTGCCCCCTGGTGGTCAGTGCACATCATAGCAACTGGTGGTTCTGCCATTCAGTTGATTTGCATATTAGCCTTTTATTATATAGGATGGCCTAGAACAATGGATACAGTCAGCCTTCTGCATCTGAAAACAGGATTTTGAATCTGCAGTTGCAAAACTCGGGATACCGAGGGCTGACTATGCCTATTGAAAGAAATCCCTGTATTAGTGGAGTTCCACAGTTCAAACCATGTTGTTCAAAGGTCAGCGGCACAGTAGAGGAGTGGCTGGTGCTGCCAGAGAAGAGTTAGTGTGGTCACAATGGGAGCACAGACAGGCCTCAGGACCCGAGAGAGATAGGAGTGATAAAGAGATGCTGCTCAGCTGGTGGTCTGCAGAGTGGGGGTAAAAGAATTTCTCATTTCTCTATAAAGAATCCTCCCCTTTGTGCTGTTAGAAGGTGATTGGAATGTAAGTCACAAACAATGAAAAAAATTATAAATACAAAAATTAACCAAAGTCAGACCCAATACTCCCGATCAGCCAGGATTAAGAACATCCATTGTCTTAACTAGGTTACAGATGCTGAGAGTAAAGATACACTTCTTTTTTTTTTTTTTAATTTGAGAAAACACATCTATTTCCCCTGAATTTCTTTCATCTGGAATACTTGTCCAGTTCCATTGCCTGAAGAACTGGCAGCTTCCCCTCAACTGTACCTCTTATGAGTCTGTTTTGTTGCCATATCTCTCCCTTGACCTGATACCTGCAAAAGGAAAGAGAAAAGGGAGAGACCTTTACACTTTAAAGGCCCCTTGAAGACCTTTCTCCCCTGATACATTCATTTTAGCATCAACAGGTAAGTGATAGAGAAGAAAGAGAAGACTGGCTGAATTACCATGCATCCTGTTCTGCGTAAATTCATTAGTGAGACCAGGAAATTCACAGCTGGGAGGGGCTGTATGAAATAATGCATGCTGCTTCCCACAGAGAAGTGACAGCTAACCCAAAACCTAACCGAAGCGATCCCAGGACACATGTCCCACAAGGAGACTGTATCACTAGGCAATTCTTGCTGTACCTAATTGTGCAAACATAATGACTGATTATAACTCCATACGCATTTGTAAACTTTCTTTGGATATGGATTTTGGATTCCAATTCAACCTGGGACCATGGTTAAGGACAGCATGTCCTCAACACTGCCCCTGTGCCTACTTCAGTGAATGTTTGCTGAATTAAAGCAAGAATAAATGAATGAGTGGTGGACTCCAAGAAGTCAATCACGTGAGCAAGTGCTCTGTTCATTTATTCTGAGGCTGTTCTTTCAGCACATCATGTTATCCATACTCCTACGTGCCACCATCTAAATCTATAAGGAGAACCCAGTGAGCCTTTACAGCCAGAAGCCCTCAAGCTAACAGGAATCTGGAAGTTAGCCTAAACCAGGTGGCATCCGGTTTTCCTTTTTCAACTGATCCCAATGCTCAGCACTCAATAGTTGTTAGTGTTTCTCCGCACCCACCCCCATCCCCGGCTACAAGGTGACCTTAAAGAGAGAGATAAAGTTCTGAGGCAAGTAAATACCATTTAACAATCTTAACCTACTGGAAGGACTTCTGTAATTATAACACAAACCAATGTGGTTCAAAGTATTTCTTAAACTGCCTACTGAGTGTCTGGTATATGTCAGTCACACGCTTACAATATGAATATGAATAGGACTTCACTTTGTCCTACATGTGCTGACAATCCAATAAAAATAGTGACATAAAAATTCAGTATAATTTCAGGACAGAACTAAGTCTTGTTAAGAGCTATCTTAGAAGGGACTGCAGTCTATTCAGTTTCAATATCTATACATATAGTACATGGAAGATGCAGCATCTTAGGACATTATGAGACAATCAGAAGATCTGATAATAATGACCAATGGGATTAAATAGTGGGAAGAATTGTACATAGTTTTAACACACACACACACACACACACACACACACACACACACACACACTAACGTATTCAGACCATGGGTTTAGAAATCAAGTTCTGTTCTCATAGAGGAGTTGGTGGTAACCCATTACCAGGTGAGGCTTGTGCACTTCTAGTCTGTCCTTGCTCCTTTTCTTGTCTGGATGGTGCTGAGTGCCTCCTTTTTTTGCTAAAGGGTTCTATTGAAAAGTTTTAATCTTTCCTTATAAGCTTACTAAAAATACAGAATCTTTATTTACCTATGTCTTTCCAATTCTTTATTTCTCTTCAATACATTTAGCAAATATCAACTAAGGCTTTCAACTTAGTTGAATGTTGCCTGTTTGTTTGTATCTGTGACCTTCTTGGGGTAACTGTGATCTGATAAATATACTTTCAAATCATTTCTGTGCCAAAGTGAGGGATGTTTAATTGGTTTAAAATAGAGAAAGTGCTAGCTCAGAGGCTTTGGTTTCCATTTCAAGAGAAGGAAAATGCCACACAGATGCGGAGAACTTCCTCTGAAAATTGTCTCTTTCTTAACCTCAACTCCTGGGCATAATTGTTCCCCTGATCCCTAATCTGGAGTTATTCCAGCCACAACTGAATGGACCAATCAAATGTTCTCCTCTGGTAGAGACAGGCACTGAGGTCAGCTCTGGGGCTGGGAGGTTTTGTAGACATGGGTCCAGGCTGCTGTGGTGGGTGGCCCTCAGCGGAGTGAGCAGTGGGCCCCGTCTGCAGAAGGAGGAGAATAGCAGAGGAGATGTCAGTGATAGGAGTAGCTGCTCTGAGGGCGTGAGGAAAATGGCTGTGCCCTCATGGCACTTGTTGGAGGCAGGGGATGTTGGCTTTGGCTGTTAGGAGATGGATTTCAGATTGGGGTTCTGACTGGTCCATGTGGCCTCTGCAGCAATGCTGTCCTTGTCTGCCTGTGGCTTTGATGTCTGCAGCTGGTGAAATTATAGTCTCTTCTCTCCCTGCTTGATCCAGCCCACCTCCCATCCCAGGTGGTCTGCCCTACAGCCCCTCACAGCAATCTTACCTCTGCTTCAGATGCATCCTGTGTTACTCATCACTGATCCGGGGGGTAGTTGAACTCCTGGGTGTAGATGAGGACTCTGCAGGAAGTCTGTAGCCCAGACAGAGGCAAAGACTGTAACCTTTGGCTGCACTGACATTGGCAGGTTGGACAGTCTGCTACCCTTTCAACCTCTGCCTCACAGAAAGGGACTGCAGCACATTTCCTTTAGGTAATATGCTACCTGACATTGAAGAGACATATTATGCACTTTGAGGTGTCAAGATATTTAGTTCATATAAGCTGAGTACATTTTGTTTCATGTGTTTCACCCACTGGAAGCAAATTTCTAACATAAAAATAATAAAGTTTTCCAAAAACCTTATCATCCTTTTGACTTACATTGTTTCTGAAAGCATAGACAGGAATGTATGAAAGCCACATCCTGCTGGATGAAGAGCAAACACTTAACTTGCGTTATCACCCAGGAATTGTCTCTCCACATCCGAACTGCCCCTTTCTGCCTTATTGCCAGGCAGCATCAGGCAGAGCAGAGGCATTCTGTGAGCGACCTTTCTGTGGACACTGTGGAATGTGGACAGAGCAATGCATAATTATGAGCCTGGAATTTGCACCTTATTTAAATTAGCATCAAGGTAACAACAAGCACTATTTTTTTCCTTTAGAAAGAATGCATAAACTCAGATTGGGGAAATGTGAGAAAATAATTCTGCCTCCTACCCTGGGCCACAATGCTAAATTGATCCAGAAATGCACAGAAAACACCATCAAAATGGTGCCGTAATGCCTTAAAATCAAAATCAGAGCACAAGCTGACATCTTTTCAGACTTTGCAAAGGACTACATTTTTTTTGTTGTCTTTTGTTGATATTGATTCCTCAAACTTTTGACTGGTGGAAAGAACAAATATTTTTTAAATGATTCAGTCTTTTGGATTCAAAACACTGTGAAACACCAATGAAATGGATTTTATCTAAATGGTATCTGACATTTATTTTAATCCTTACCTGACATTCCACAATACAGGCTTTTTAGGGTCTTGTCTGCATTTCAGTTTTTTAATAGGTCAGTCTTTTGCTTTCTCTTTCTCTCCTGAATAGTCACTTATTTCAGACAATTCTTTCCAGAAGCTAAATCCATCTTGGGGGTCTTTGTTTTCAAGCAATAAAAATTTGAAAAAGGGATCTGTTATAAGGAAGTGGGGATTTTATCGCTTGCAAGCGTGGAAAATGCTGGTCCAACCTCACTGACCTGGAAAAAGGGCCTGCGATCAAAGTAGAACGATGCCCACCCCCACCCGCTTCTGGCCCCCACCACAAAGCCTGGACCTATGTCACTACAGTCTCCTTAAGACCTCAAAAGTAGTTACTTAAAAGTAATTCAAAAGCATGATTTCATTGACTTTCATGACTGTGAAAATAGCAACTACCTCAACCAGATTGCCACAGGGGCCAGAGGAGCTGGGTTGCTATCTGGGCCAACTCAAAATAAACACATATTTGAGGAAATACCAAATTAAAAAAAAATGACAAGAGGACATGAGGTCAAGAAGATCTTCTGAAACAATAGGAAACTGTTCCTAAAAGCGTTTCCAATTATACGTAGCAACATCATAATTTCATCACTACATGTATTCCGGGGCCACCTGGCAAGCTGCCTGAAAATAGGCAAGTGCGGGCTGGGAAAAGGCAAAAGATAAGGGTAACCAACAAGCTTACAAAACTGTTCCATCTAAGCATAATTAACAACTTCACATTTCCATGACAAATTTCTGGATGGGTAGTTTTGCAATAAACGACAAACACTTTAAATTGCACACTCTTCAACAGAATTTCAGATTTGGAAATTGATTCTAAAGAAACAAATAGATAAGTGACTGCACATTTAGCTGAAAGAATTTACACCACAGCATTCCTTATAAGAGTAAAAATTGAAAGCTAAATGAACCTCAACAGAGAGTATTGAATACACCCATTTAGTGAAATTCCATACAACCATTAAAAATTATGTTGGAGAAGTTTTTCCTTCACTTGAACAGATACTCATAATGTGTTTTAAGTAAAAAAAAAATAGGTAACAAAATAATATATTTAATGTGATTCCATTCTGGTCCAAAATATATGTATAATTATATATGCAGAGAAAAACTATTTCTGAGAGGAGATATTGTTTACAGGACTTATCTGATTTATTGATTACAAAGAATTGTTTCTAACTTAAACTTGGTTCCTACTTTTTTCCATAATGAACAGGCTTAATAAAAAAAAAAAGGAAATTTACTGAACCTTCTGATAAGTGGAAGACTCCTTTTCTAATGCAAATCATCATATCTTCTATTTCTTAATATGGGGCATATTTGTTTCCTATGGTGTGCCTTTCCCTTACAGATGGAGAATTAGTGTTTCTACCCTTTCCCATCCACGTTTTCACCATAGTCTGTCACTTAAGGAGAGTTAAATTTTGTCAAAGTGGATTTTGTATTTTTGAAGTGGAAAATCTCCCCCAAATCATACATACAGCCTCCATCCACTGATTCAGTTATCCGGGACATGGTTTGGGGCTTTCTATTTTGAGCAGGAGTTTGAGCTTCTGTTGGAGGGCACCCAGGGGGCAGCTTTCTGGGTTCTGTGCTGAGGGGTGCAGCCCCCAGGAGTGGAAACCCCAGTGGGCTTCGAGGAGAACGAGCATTTGATTTGACAGCACTCCATTCCCCAGCCAGCAATGTCTGCCCCTGCCCGCTTGTATTTCTCCTGAATTCTCCCAGCCCCTGGAAAGATTACACTGAAACATTCTTTATAGGTCAGTAGTTCCATTTTTGACAGGTGAACTCCCATTGACCTGCATCGAATTCTGCCTCTATAAGCTGGGCTAATGCAGCATTCTGCGAAAAACAACGAAAATGAATGATTCCGTTAACTGTACTGGAAGAGGTATCACCCTAATTCTTGACATGCTAATGATTGCTGGCTCTCAGAGTTGTTAATTTTCAAACTGCAGCATGGAAAATGTGTTCATTCCCCCAGAGACTCGGCATTAGCCTTTAATTTCTTTTTTCTTTACCTAATCAGAATATTAGTTCACATTTGGGTTTTGACCTAAATAAATAAATTAGAAAGAGATACATTTAAAAACAAATACCCTCTCCCCCCCCAAATACTTTATTATCCAACACATTTGCCACAAATGGAATGTTTGATCTTAAAAACAGCTCCCCCTCTTTCATCTGAGGATGGCAATGGGATGACAGCTCTTATCACACAGCTGAAGGCCTTTTTACTTTAGGGAGAACTGGGCTTTTAGTTACAGTGGGGACTGGTCTTCATTGCTAATGCTTCCCCATTAAATTTTTTTCATTCTTCATTTGTTTTAATGCAGAAGAGAAAAAGAAAGAAGATATCTAAATAGGGACTTCTGTTCTCTAACCCCTGGGCTCACTGGGGGTGCTCTGAGCTGCACTCTCTCAGGGGAATTGCTCATGATGTCACACCTCCATTTGCTAAGCATCTACTTTTCCAAAAGTAGCTGAGTTATTTTTATAACGCTACTTCTAAAATAAGGGGCGGGTGTGCTAACAGCTGGGTGAGTGGAGGTTAGTGGGACTGGGGTTTCAGAGGTTTTCCCTCAGAATGCAGGAGGAAGAACTGTGACAAGTGAAGAATACTAAAGCTAGAAGGGATGCTGGTGGTCAAGCATAAGTACCTCATTTTAGCATTTTGACAACTAAGGACCAAAGTTGGCCACTTACTGTTTGTCTTCAGCGACAGATGATAGTCCAGTCTGGAGTTTCCTCCCCATTTAAAACTTGCCTTCATACCTCCAAGCCCCCCAGTTTGGCTAGAATGTGCATGGGTCCCAGGAGCTGCCAGGTATTGCTGCTGCTCATGACCCAGTCTAGTTCAATTCCATTCAACAATCACAAATGGCGTCTTACCCATGCAGACATTCTTGCAGGGTTGTGGGTGGGGGTGAGGGCTGGGGGTGGGGGCACAGCCTAGCAGAAAGAACCCAGGCTTCAGACCAACCAGATTTGAACATTTACATCCCAGGCCTACTGTTAAGTGTTGGATCTTGGCCACATTATAAACTTAGAAGCCTCAGTTCCTCATCTGGACTATGGGGATGTCATCATACTGTCCGGAAGGATTGGAATGAGAATTAGAATGAGCATAAGCAAAATACTTAGCTCTTTGTGGTGGCTCAGCAAACAGCAGCTGTTACTACTCTTACGGCCACTTCTAAAATAAATAGAACTTAGTCTCTGTCCTTAAGGGGCTGAGAGTCCAGTGAGAAACACCTTGGGCAATGTGGCCCTGGAATGTCTGCAGCTGGTTAGTGGACTAGTCACTGGGTTAAGTCTGCAGCTAGGTGAGTCACAGTAGCGTTCTTAACCTAAGCAATGCCTTGCTGAGGAAGTCAGCTAAATTTCCTACCAGACCCTTGGAGTGAGGAGGAGAAGAAAGAAGAACCTTGAAATGGGATAAATTAGACATGATGTGTCCAAAGTTTGTCTCATTAGTCAAATCTGGTTGCTGAAAAAACTAACCTATAAACATGAAACATTTGTCCACCTAATTGTGAACAAACTTCAAAATGGAACTGATTCAAATTGGAGCTTAGCGAGAATGTAACTCTTTCTCAGATCATTTGTGCTTGTGTGTACAGAAGTATGTCCTCCTGCTGTTCAAATAGCCCATGGAAATAGGTAAATATTACCAATAGTTTTCTCTTACAAAACATGCTTGATTTCTTTTTTCATTGCCTTGCTCACACATTAGATAGAAACTACTGGTAACGAATTCACAGTGGTTGAAGACAAATTCCTGGCTATAGCATAAAGCAAGGCAAAAACATTTTATATGTTTCCATATTTTGTCTTACCTACCATTTTTTTCCACTTCTCTGAGTCTATTAAAGAAATAGCTACAGGTGGACCAGTCTGTGCTTGGATTGGAAAGACCTCCAGCCAATCTTGATTCTACCCCATTTAATCAGAAGCACAATTCTCACTGAATCACTCAAGTATTCTAATTAGTAGTAGGAGCGACCTGATGAGCTCCTTCCTGTTCAGGAGGTTCTTGAACATTAGAAGCACTGAGCCTGCTGAGCATTTTTTTTTTCTTTCTGACCAACTCTGTCCAAATCTGCCCTCCTGTCATGTGGAAATACATGAATATCCCATTTTATTAAAATATAACTCAACCAATTTATAATTCTATAAATTTAGTGGATTCAAAAATATTGTTTCTAGTAATGAAGGCATTTAAAATCTAGTGGGAGAGACAAGAGTCACAAAAGTAGTAGAGTATAGTCATTAAGAATCTGACTCTGGGCAAAAATGTTAGCTTTGTTTTCCATTAACTTGGGACAATTAACTTAAACTGTCCACTTCATTTTTTTTTTTCATCACTCAAATGGGAATAAACATACTTATCTTTTAGGGTGATAAGATAATTAAATAAGATCATGTGCTTAAAGCATTTAAAAGTGCCTGAACTCACTAATTTAACCATCATATTGAGCTGTTAATTTTATTGTCAAAAACTGGTAAGGAGAAGGGGGCAGGTGTGGAATAGACAAGGAGTGAAGGCAGCGCTGTGATTGCAAAGGCATGTGGTTTGTGGGTGGAGGCAGCGGCGATGGGCCCAGTGTCAGGGAAGCTGGGTATTGAGGGGAACTCTTCCAGGCGGCTTGAGATTGAGATACCAGTTACACAGCACAAATAGGTTATCGGCTGAGCCAAGTCCCTCGTGTGTGGGATTAAAATTGGAAGTATCGGTATGAATTTGTGATTCTTCTTAAACATCAAGATGTCCTAAAAGTTTTAGTACAATTTTATGCTTTAAAAAGTTCAGAAATGTAAATGCTGCTTACTTTCAAAACTTCATTTGAAAGTTTGTATGTCTTGCATATTTTTTAACTTTGAAAAAGTAATCTTTAATTTAAATTTTTTGGTGTCAATTAGTGTTTGCCATGTTAAAATTAATATGAACCCTAGCCAGTTTTGCTCAGTGGATAGAGCATTGACCTGCAGACTGAAGAGTCCTGGGCTCAATTCTGGTCAAGGGCATATACCAGGGTTGCAGGCTTGATCCCCAGTAGGGTGTATGCAGGAGACAACCAATCAATGATTCTCTCTCATCATGGATGTTTCTATCTCTCTCTCCCTCTCCCTTCCTCTCTGTAATCAATAAAAATACATTTTAAAGAAAGAAAGATGTTATGTAGTACATGAAAACCTTAAAAAATTTAATATGAAAAATGTGTTAGTAAAATTCACAAAACCAAATAAGTGTAAAAGAAATGTAAATAATAAAACTCAAATTTTATTTTTGTAAGTTTATAATATTTGTACACTTCAAGTTATTAAAGCTTAATAAAGTACAAAGATGTTTGGGGCATAACTCATTACAAAATATTATAGATTACATGTAGATGAGTGTACATATACTACGTGAACACATATATTCCCTACTGCTGACCACTGTGAGGGCTTCAAAACAGCCACCACCTCTTCCCAAAGCAGCAAACCCATCTAGTGTCTAGACTGCTTCTAAATACTTCACTAAAACGAACCTAGGCACCTCGAAGGAATGACCTGCTCCAGGGACGGGACAACAAAATACAAGATGACCCTGGAACATTGTGCCAGAAAGTCAGGAAGAGTGTGAATAATGAGGGGCACATGTCTAAGGGCATAGAAGTCTGAAGGATACAACAGGCCAACACAAGGACAATTTGGACATTGTGGGAGCTAAACAATATTAATACTTTTCCTCCAAATTTCTACATTCTCTGGCTGGGCTAATCATTAAATTAGCATAGAGATTAACAGGAGAAAATCAAAATTTTAATATATGCACATGGGAATTCATATAGACATGGTAATTCCAAAGATAGTGAGGCAGCATTGGGTATATGAGACATTTTTGGACAGAGGAGAAAGGGTTATTATGTTTCAGTAGTGAGGAGGGTGATTTACAGGTGGTGGAGGAAGAGCAGAACACATATGGCAGGGAAATCCTCCCTAGGTGACTCAGAAACAGTGGGGCACAGGGGTATCTCCCTGAGGGGCTCCTGCCTGAAGGCCTCTATTTACCACACTTCATTCAGACTAAGGTGACATGCTAAGATTTGCTCTCTGAAGCAGGTTTCTCTGTCTGAACCTCTTGGGCAGGAAAGGGGAGAGGGTCAAAGGTTCTTTCTGAGTCTTTTTGTTTCTTAATTAACAGTTTAGAATCAATATTCCAAAAAGGCAGCTTTAGGATGGTAAAACTTTGGTTCCCTTCACCATCAAAACATTGGATTTCTGCCACTTATCCTATAAGGGGCTAATATCCAAAATAATAAGGAACTCATGCAACTCAATAGCAAAAACAAATAAACAAACAAACAAAACAAATAACCCAGCATGTGAGGTTATAGATGTGTTAATTAACCTGATGGGGAATAATTCTTTCATGATATACATATATGTATATCAAATCATCACATTGTATACTTTAAGTATATTTTAACTTTTTAATATTTTAACTAGTAGGCAGAGGACCTGATAGATGTTTTTCCAAAGAAGACATAGACATGGCCAAGAGATGCAGGAAAAAATGCTTAATATCACAAATATCAGAGAAATGAAAATCAAAATCACAATGTGGTATCACCTTACAGTTGTTCAAATGGCCATTATAAAAAAGACAAGGGACAACAAATGCTGGCGCGGATGTAGATACTATAGTTGAGAACACTGTACTGTATAGTAGAAATTGGCTAAGAGAGTCGAAAAATGTTCTCACCAAAAACAAAATAAAACAAAACAATCCTCCCAAATTAAAACCTGTGTAAGCATGTGAGGTTATATATGTGTTAACTAAGTTGATGGGGGAGAATCCTTTCATAATGTACATATATATCAAATCATCATGTTGTACACTTTAAATATATTTTAATTTTTTTAATCAATTGAACCTCAATAAAACTGGAAAGAAATTGGATTGCCAACCACATCCTATCTAATAATAGACAAATATGCAAATTGACCACACCTCCAACACACTCACAAACCACACCCACAAGCCACACCCACCATCCAATCAGAGCGAGTATGCAAATTAACCCAAACCAAGATGGCTACAGCCACAGAGAGCAAGGTTTCCTAGGTAACAGAGGAAGCCAAGCTTTCTGCCAGCCGTTGCAGGCCTAAGCCTCCACTCAAGCTACAAAGTTTCAATTATAGAAGGTAAACAAATTCAAACAAATGGCGGCAGAATGGAGCTTGAGAGAGCAGGCCAGGGTTGCCGCTGGCAACAGGGGAAGCAAAGCTTTCCACACACCCTGGCCGGGCCCACCCGCTTAAGGCAACAAAGTTTCTATTATAACCCCAACACAAATGGCTGTGGGCCTCTGAGGGAGCCCCAGGCTTGGCTCTGCTCCAGGCTACAAAGTTTCAATTGTAGAAGGAAAATAAATTCCAGATACCAGGGCCTCTGCTTGCGTTGGCCCGCCTGCAAACCACCACAGGCCCCTCACTCAGGCCGCCCCACGCCCCAAGGGAACCCCACCCTGATCAGGGACACCCTTCATGGCAAACCAGCTGGCCCCCACCCCTGTACCAGGCCTCTATCCTATCTAATAAAAGAGTACTATGCAGATTGATCATCACTGCAACACACAATATAGCTGCCCCCATGTGGTCAAAGATCCTGCCCCCATGTGGACACAAGATGGCCACCACAAGATGGCCAGCAGGAGAGGGCAGTTGGGAGGCACCCGGCCTGCAAGGGAGGGCAGTTGGAGGTGATCAACCCTGCAGGAGAGGGCAGTTAGGGGTGACCAGGCTGGCAGAGGAGGGAAGTTGGGGGCAAACAGGCTGGAAGCAGAGTGGTTAGGGGGTGATCAGGCTGGCAGGTAGAAGCGGTTAGGGGCAATCAGGAAGGCAGGCAGGCAAGCAGTTGGGAGCCAGCAGTCCTGGATTGTGAGAGGGATGTCCGACTGCCCGTTTAGGCCCGATCCCAGGGATCGGGCCTAAACGGGCAGTCGGACATCCCTTGAGGGGTCCCAGATTGGAGAGGGTACAGGCTGGGCTGAGGGACAACACCCCTCCGTGCACGAATTTCGTGCACCGGGCCTCTAGTATTGATATAAATAAATAAATGAATTACTGAATGAAGAATGGAATACTCTTTTTTACAGTAGAATGTCAGCTAATACATGTAGTAACAATAATGGGTATAAAAGAGTCACCTGGCAGCCATCATAGTATTAGGTGATTCAAATACTCTGTTAGAATTTTTACAGCTGTCCCAACCACGTTTCTTTATACTTTCTGATCCTATTTAGGAACACACATTTATGTGTTGTGTCTTATTATCTCCTTCAATCTGGAATAGTGTCTTGGTCTTTCCCTGTCAATCACGACTTTGAGTTTAAAAGTGCAAGCCCTTCATTCTCTTGGAGCACCCTCGCCTGAGTTCATTCAGTACCTCCACATTATCATACTCTGGTTATGCCTTCTCGGCATAAATACCACAGGAAAGATCCTGGCTGTTCTCTGCACCTTGCATTAGGAGGAACACATGTCAATTCATGCTCTGTTGGACTCAATGTTTGTGTTCCCCTAAAATTCATGTGTTGAGATTCTAAACCCCAGTGTCACGGTGTGATGAGGTTAGGTTTAGATGAGGTGGCTTCTTATAAGGGAACTAGAGGCCCAGTGCATGAAAATTCATGCACTGGAGGGGGGTCCCTCAGCCCAGCCTGCCCCCTCTCACAGTCCAGGAGCCCTCAGGGGCAGGAGGTGACCCAGCGATCAGGGGAAGGCAACGCCCCCATCACACCTCTGCTGCTGCCACTGCTGGCAGTGCAAGCCTTGGCTGGCCCTGGTTACCTGAGCCTCAGGCGGCCCTGGGTGGCTGGGCAGCCACCATCCGAGGCTTGCCTGTGCTTCAGGCCAACCCTAGGCAGCCTGGCAGCTGACATCCAAGGCTTGCCTGCACCTTGGGTCGGCCCTGGATGGCTTGGGGGGCTGAGGGTGGGTCCGGCCACACCACGTGCCTGCCACCCCCCATCCCCGGCAGGGCTGAGGGGACTGGGCGCTGCCATCTTGTGGCTATGGGTGCCACCATCTTTGTGACGGTGTGATGGTCAATTTGTATATTCCCTCTTTATTAGATAGGATTATTGTCTTCATAAAAGGAGACCAGAAAGCTTTCTCTCCTCAGTTGAGTGCACAGCAGCAAGGTGGCCATCTATCAACCAGGAAGAGTGCTCTTACCAGACACAAGAGTTACTGGGCCCTTGACCTTCCCATTCCAGCCTCAATCCTTTTGAACTTGAATATGGCTGTGAGCCACTTTTTCACTATGTCCTAGGGAATAAAATTACCTAATACTGAATTCAGTGGACTCGTGCCCATGAATTACTTTGAAGTCATCTGTTGACCTGTAGGAGGAGGATGTGATGAAATGGAGCCAGGCTTTGAGAAGGCCTTCTCTCCCTTCTTCTGGAAACTTCCTGTTTTCCACACTGGTTAGAGAGCCTCAGGCTACTGTCACTCAGGGCTTCCCAGGGACTACTCTTGTCCTGAGATTGTTTTGCTTACTCTAATTCTTGACCTTTGTATTGCATTGAAGTTGTTTTCTTTCTCAACCTTGCAACAACCCTCAGCCGTTTGAGGAGAGTTCACCAGGAAATGTTTGTTTTTCATTAACTTGTCTCTCTTTATTAGAGCCAACAGAAAAACAGAAGGTCAAGGAAGAAAGGGGTCCCTGTTCAATTAGCCTAATTAAACTTCCCGCTTCAGGACTCTGTCCAGCTCTGGGAAATTCACTATAGCTGACCCAGAAAAAGCCATGTGATTTGTCAAAGCCTCATTGGTTTATCTACTCAGGGTTCCTTAAGTTCTCAGGATGTGCTAAATGCTCTTATTGATATGTTTAAAAATATTTATAGCAACACTGAAAGATATGGATTATTAAGCTCACTTAAAGAGTAGGAAATTGAAATCTAAAGAAGCTAAGTAACTTGTCCAAGATTTCTCAAGTGGGAAATGGTAGGCCCCATTTTGAATCTTTTAATGCCCAGTTGTTTTCTATTCTCAGTGTCCAGTGTGAGGAGATGGAGGGATCGTTGAGTGGTGGTTGCTTTGGCCTGCATACCCTAGGCATGAAGAGCAGTCCACAGGCCCTAGCCCAGGCCCTGGGCTGCTGTATGGGGGCTAAAACATGAACTAAACTTCTAATCAATCTGAGGATTTGGACAGGATGAGAAAAGATCATCATGTCCTTATGGACTGGGAGGAAAAGTAAAGACCATTTTGCTCATTCCCTTTTCGGCAGATGAGGAATAATCTGAGGCCAGGGAGGGAAAGATACCTAAGTTTCCTAGCTAATTAATGTGAACCAGGATGTGACCTCTGAACACTGAGAAGTTTAAACTAAATGACCATAAACTGGGGTAGCAGTATGAGGAACAGAACTGGGGAGCACAAAGAATATTCTACAACATTGTATTCAGATCCTCAGTCCTTTTGCTCTCAAAGTGAATACAGATATTTAAGAGGCTCAGAACTCTCAGGGGGGGTGGAATCTAAAAACATACAAAATTAACACATAAAATCAACCTATTGGCAGTGTTGGCATTTAATGATAAGGAATGTTTACTTATTTCAAGAACAACTATATTGACATGTATAATACATATTGTCAAATTCACCTATTTCAAATGTACAATTCAATGATTAATCATGCAGCCATATTCATAAACTAATTATAGAATATTTTAATCAGCCCAGTAAGAGGTTCTATTATTGGTACCCTCACCCTCCCATTTTGCCAATGAGAAAACTAAGTCATGGGGAAGGGAGGTAACTTCCCAGGTCACTCGGTACCTGGATGATGATTTTGGACAAGTTATCAGTCTTGGGTTTGAACTCAGAGCCTTTGACTTCATAGCTCTCTACACTATGCTATTCTGCTTCCACATAGAGAAAGAAACTCAGCAGAGATTTTCCTACCATGTATGCTTCCTTTCTGAGGTGGCACAACCTCACTTCTCCTTCTTACTCTGTTTTTCTCATTCAAAAAGACATGGCAATTTCATTTAAATAACATATTGGTATAGGTTGCTGGTTGATGAAGTCAAATTGCACCTTCAGAGGTATAATCCTTTTAAGCAAGGTATGGGTGTCTGCATAGGAGAAAGGAGAGCAATGCAATGTTCTTGTTAATAATAGATGCTGGAAACTATAATTTTCATGTACTCTATGGATTCAGTGAATTATACAATGCATCATGCACTGAGGTGGACAAATCTCCATAATGAGAACACACATTATGAAAAAGGGGTAGGAGATCTGTCCATCTTAATGCATAGAGCTAGCCCCATATGGATGCCTTCTAGGGGTGAGCATTGGACTGGCAGATGCTTATTAAGGTGTTCTGGGACCTACATGGAACCCCAGCCAACCCCCTTGTCTAGAGATACATCTCACCCTACTTCATCTCAGAGGAGCAGAACTCTGAAGACAATCTTTTCCAGCATCCAGAAACAAAGTTTCTGGTAACTACTTGATATCCTTAAGAGAATACAAGATTGTGTAGACTCAAACAGAAGTGAGAAATCTTAAGGAGACAATTGTCTACGATGAAAAGTCAAGATGAAATTTAAAGGTAGATGACTAAACTAAAGCAAAATGGCAAGGAAACCAAAAGTTCAATTGCCGAACTAAAATTCACATGAGATGATGTACAGCTGAAGTGACATTAAGCAGAGCAAATCATGATGCACTGAACATGCTGAAAACAAAGGGAAATATTCATTGAAGATAGACAGCAGAGGTGAGAACTTAAGAATCAAATGCTTCTAAAGAATTGAACGAATAGAATAAATAAATGCACATGCATAATATGTTCTATTTTATGTTTCTACAAAAGCTCTGCAGATTGAAAGATGTTACCACATCATATTGGAGAAAAACATGAAAGGAAATCCAACACCTAGAAACCCTGGAGCAAGACTTTTTCTTATGAGACAAAGAAAAATCCTATGAATATCCTATGAATAATTAGTGGGCAAATCAAACACAAAAATATAAGTGTAATGGGTTTTAGATTTCTTCTGTGACATGCCAAACAGAAAAAAAAAAACAAACACATAATAAGGGAGTCAAAGCCAAACAAACAAACCAGTTTGAGGCAAAAGTCATTTTTATTTTGTGTATGAGTGCAATAGAAACATTGGCAAAGGCTTAAAAAATATACTTCCAGCATATATTTTCTGAAAAATATTTCTTGAAAATTTATTCCATGTGTAAAATGGAGCAAAATTAAGGACTCAAGACTAGGAAATTCTGGTCTTAAAAGAACTGGTGCTAAACATTAAAGTAGCTAAACTTAGAATTAATTCAAAGTAGTTGTTGAAGCCAAAATTTATTCAGTGCTTACTATGTGCCATACATTGTGCTAAGTTTTTTTTTATCTCAATGTTTATTCACACAACTTAATGTAGATGTGAAAATATTACTCATTAATAAAAGATGTTTAGTATAAAAATAATAATGCAATAATGACAACTTGGACCTAAATCCTCATATTATATTACTCAAATCAATCAATGAGTGAAGAGAGTAATAAAAGTGCTCAGTTCCTCATTCTAATATGCAAAATAGAGGAATATTATAAACCCAGGAATATTAGACTACAAACAAAGTAAAAAGGAAATTAAAAGTTACAAAAGAAAGTGACAAACTGGATTGTTTTTATGGCAGAAATAAAGAAATTATTGATAGGTTACATTTTTTTATAAACCAATAAGAGCATTAAAAAAAAAAACAGATGGAAATAAAGTAGAGCAAGTATCTGAACAGGAAATTGACAGCTATCATTTTTAAAATGTTAACTTCATGAGTGATAAAAAGTGCAAAGTAAAACAGCAATGACATACTGTGTTAAAGCCATAAAACAGGCAAATACTAACACAATGCTGATCCCTAAATTAGCTGGGATTGAGAGCAGGCCTTTCATATGTGCCCATAGAAGCGTAAGCTGGTGAACTGGTAAACCCCTGCTCCTCTGGAGGGGAATTTGGCAGCGACATCAAAGGCTTTCTAAAAGCAGATATCTTCGGACTCGAGGATTTTATTTCTATTTCTAAAGGATGCATTTCGAAGTGGCCACAAAGATTTAACTCCAAAGATCGGAAAAGCTACCTAATGCATGGCCTTCTCCTTTGAAATGGAAGATGGTACTCAGTCCAGAGCTAGGAAGAGGGCAGTGTGGGAGGTTAAAGGCAGGGGCTGTATCTCCTGAGAGGCCCTCACGTCGGCTGAGTCTGGTCCCTCCTTGCGGCATCCGTCTCTGATTTATTTCCTGAGCCCTGTCTAAACATCTCAGGTCACCTCAGAGCTCTAGGCAACTAAGGGAAGGTGGGAAACTATGAAAAACAGGGGGTGCTGCGGGCGGCTGGATATGCCAGAACTACAGTCACAGAACCAGGGCAGGTGAGCTGGCCCCTGACACTTTATGTGCTTCCCCACACAGTGTGTCTACACCTAAAGAGTGGCTGCGGCTGCCACCGCTGCCACTGCTGGACTGAACCCCTGTGCTCCTTGCGTGTCTGTCTCTGGCTCCTGTCACCATCCCTGGAGAAGGCACAGGTAGCTCAAAACCTGGAGAGGACCATCCATTTGTTGCCATGAACTTGGGAGCGCTGGCTTCTGGGTTGTTGCCAGCCTCTCAGTTTGCGGCTCACTGTGTGGAAGGGGCCAGGGGTGGAGGCTGGGAAGCCCCGCCCTCTCCCACCCCTTGCAGAAAAACCACAGACCATTGTACTGACACTATGAAGGAAAACATGCCTTGGTATGCAGGGGCACTTCTCTCCTTGCCCACTGACGCCAGCCTAATGCCCTCCCTGGGCCCTGCCCTGCCCTCCCTGCCCACTCCCTCTCAGGAGGAAGCCTGCCTCACTTGCTTCCCAAACAGCTCCTAGTAACTTGGAAAGGAAATTGGAAAAGTGACCCGAAGAAGAATTTTGTATACTCAGAGAGCAAGGTCCCCGAGAAGTACTAGTAAATGCATGCTCCTATACATGTAGGATAGCAGTTCAAGGTGAAGCTCTCCTTATCTGGGAGTGAGAAATACCATCTCACACCCGGAGCGTTACAGTCTATGACTTGCTCTCACAGGTACAAATCTCAAAGTGCAGTGTGTTGAGTTTTTGGACAGGAGCTGCTAGTGGAGGGGATATGATTCCAGATCTAATTATGCATATAAAATTGAGCCAGTCAGCCTGGACGGTGGTGCTCAGTAGTTGAACCAGGAGGTCACAGTTCAATTCCCAGTTGTGGGCTCAATCCCAGGTGGGGGACATGCAGGAGGCAGGAGGCAGCCAATCAATGATATCTCTCATCATTCATGTTTCTATCACTGTCTCCTTTTCCCTTCATCTCTGAAATCAATAAAAATATATTGGGGGGAAAAATGAGTCAGTTGATCAATACTTTGGGCCCTTGTTTCTGAACACCTACTGTGTGCTGTGTGCTATCAGCAGGGTTCTGCCCTGAGGGCTCTGCATTGTAATGAAGCCAGTTACTGATTCCCAACCACTGGAAGCGGAGGGCTGTGACTTAGCATAATAAGTAGGAAGGAAGCTATGGGAGCAGCAAACATCAGGTCTGAATCAGGTGTGCTGACCAGGCCAGTGTCTGTTCCACTGGCTCCTGGTGCACAGAGACACGGCAGGAGTGGTGGGTGGGGGCAACTCCATAGTGAAGTCTGTCAATCTGACCTGGCAGGAAGGCTCTGTAACAGGGTCTCTCCTCCCATCTCCATTTCCCGAGGACTCTGCTCCGCATTGCAGCTCATTGTCCTTTTACTGAATCCAGCTTATGGAAGGGGTGAGCTCTCCTAGACTGCACCCCACAGACAGTGTTTCTAGGGCACGCGAGAGGTTGGGAGGCCTGCTGTAGGCTTTCCTTTATAGGGTGGGTGTGGGGCAGGTACAGGGGATCCAGGGCAGGGACTCAGTGCCAGCTGTGCCTGTGCAGTCCTCTAAGGGAGGGGGTGGGGGTGCTATGATCTTTCAACCCAGTTCCAGTTGTCACTTTGCCTTTAGTGATGACAAAGGGCCTCCAGGGACTCCATAACAAAAGTTTACCTTCCACCCAGCCAAGAAATAAGCACGCATCCAAACAATGGCCAACTCTACAAGAGACACATTCCTTCCCTTTCAGCGCAGCCGCCAGTGTTACCTGGGCAGAGCACACCTTTGAGAGCGGGTGTGATCGATTTTGCCTGGTGCCAGCTGCTGTCACATTTCCACCCCACTTCCCAAGCTTAGCTTGTCCCGGCGTGTGCCTGGGCCAGAAGGCACGCAGGCTCCTCCCAGCAGCCTGGGTCTCCTTAAAGCACTGATCACCAGTGAGCTGTGCCTGCAAGACCTGCTTCTGTGTTTTCAAGTTGCCATGTTCCCTGGGTGAGCATGTAAAATATGGCCTCATATAGAATTGTATGGTTCTTCCTTAAACAAAGAGAAAACTGGACACAGCCCATCTGCAGGAAATTATCTGCTATTATAAAAATGAGAGAGTGGAGTATGCTGGAACAAGCAGAAACTGTGTACATGTGAACTTGATCTTGGAAGACATGGTAGAGACCAGTTTGGGTGTGGCCCTTGCAAACTTAACTAAGTCTAGATTTGTATAGGCAATGTGACCCTGCGTGAGGGCCTCTGAGAGTCACGGCGTGGCTGTCAGCTCAGGACAGTTAGGTTGCTCTTCCAACCTGAACTCATACCTCTGTGCAAGGAGCCACAGCCAGAACTCACACCTCTGTGTACCTCTGTGCATGACCCTGAACCCACACCTCTGTGCATGGACCCTGAACTCACACCTCTGTGCATGGACCCTGAACTCACACCTCTGTGCATGGACTCTGAACTCACATCTCTGTGAATGGAGCCTGAACTCACACCTCTGTGCATGGACCCTGAACTCACACCTCTGTGCATGGACCCTGAACCCACACCTCTGTGCATGGACCCTGAACTCTCACCTCTGTGCATGGAGCCTGAACTCTCACCTCTGTGCATGGAGCCTGAACTCACACCTCTATAAATGGAGCCTCAGCAGCAGGGGCAGCCAACTGTGATTCAGTCAGGAGGACTCTGTAAAGCACAGGACAGGGAAGATTCCAGAAAACTTGCTTTTTTCTCTCTTCCTTTCCTCCCACTCCTTCTCTGCCTCCAGCCTCCACCCTCACCTCTTGCTCCCCACCTGAAAAGCAGGGAAGATAAAACTTGCATTGTTTTTGTCCTGTGAATTTTCAAGAATAAAGTGAAAAAACGCCATGCAAAACACTAGAGTGTGATGTAGGAGTAGAGCTATCACTAACTGTGTAATAATGGGAATATCACCCCATTTCTAGAGTCTTGTCTGATTCTGGCTTATTGAGCAGAAGTCACGTGTCCCTTCACAAATGTCATGTTTCTCATTCTCCCTTCTGCCAATGGGTCTTTGGATGATGAAAGGGAATCCCTCCCCCTTTTATCACTCTGCTAGCCTGGGGAGGTCTGTGAAGACCCACTTATTGCCTCTGCTAAAGCTCAGTCCCCAGGGTTTGAAGACACCAAGTCTGTTGCTTCAGGGTCATTCATTATTGGGAAAAAGTCACTGTTCCCTGGGCTAGCCAAGTTTTCACAGGGTTGGGCTACTAAGGGGGAAACGCTTTCATCCTTAATTGCAAATGATTTAAGTGTTGGGTCAATGAACTATAGTTTCTTCTGAAGGGTGGTAAGAATGGTTGACCTCTGGGCAGGGATATAGGATGTAATCACTTCATCCGCAGCTGCTGTCATTTCTCGGTATCGTCACAGCTGCTGTCATTTCTCGGTGTCATCACAGTGAGCGGGCAGAGGAGCTTGTTTCCTGAGGAGTAGCAGAGGAGGCCAACCAGCTCAGCACAGACACGCTGCATGGAACAGAGGCCTCTCCTCAGTGCACCTTGCCAAGCACAGGCCAGCGTTCTCGGGCTTTTGCGGGCCAGGTTTAATAAGCCACCAATGACACTGCAGTACGTAATGCCATCATCTCCCCATCAAGATGCCTGCCCTGGCTGCAATGACAGCTACAACAGTAATTACAGCTAGTATGCATTAAGTGATGATTAGACCATGACCAGATACTGTTATGTACGTTGCATGGGAATTTATTTCTCATTATGATGTTCGTGCTAGAGTGATCCTCAGTTCTCACATGAGAAAGCCCAGTCAGCAGTGCTAAGTAACATCAGATTAAAAACAGCACCGAACACTTACTAAAAGAAGACAGATCTTATTCAGACTACTGCAGTCGGGAGAGACTCCAGTGCAAACTGAGCTCAACTCCGACGGAGACAAAGGTGACTGAGGATTTTAAAAGGAGAGCATCCGGGGAGCAAAAAAAGGACAATCAGGATATACAGAAAGGGAACAAAAAGGCTGTCAGAAAATGGTAGGTGGGGAAGGGGGAGTGGAGAATTACTAGAAATGGTTGGGCAAGGTGGTTGGGGGCAGTGTCCACTCTATGGTCTGGCAGCATTGGTTTTTCTTGAGCAAAGACTCAGCCCTGGGGCTGGGGCCACCTTTCGGGACACGGACGATGGCAGGGAGAAGCCAGGCTAAGGTTTAGGAAGCCTCTTAGCATGAGGTCAGGCAAGCCTTCTGTGCTGGGTGGGGTTCTCTATAGCCTGCCTCAGCAAGGCCTGCAGCTCGGAGGCAGCGGAGTCAGGAAGGGAAGTGGGAAGTGTGTGGAGTTCAGAAACACAGTCCTACGCTGCCTCTGCAGACGGTTCTACTGTCTGCCCTTCCGTGTTTCAGAGCTTACACTCCTGTCTTCCCTACCTGTCTCAGACCTGTCAAGGTCAGCTCAACCAGTTGTTTCCATCATTTAGGGTCAGAAATCCGACCTAATAACAAGGGTCCCCACAGCCCGGCCTCCTCCTTTTCTGTGATCACAGCCCTACCAGGTCAGAAATGCCCTGGGGCCTGGGTGGTTCCTCTCTCCACACCTTCACCCCTACCTCACTCCAGGGTATCCTATGTGTTCATACCAAGTTGGGAGAAGAACATGTTTGAGGGTCCTAATGGCAGTGGGACACCCTTAGTTGGCAAGGTTTTACCAACCTTAAGAAAACGCCCCATCCGTTCATAGCAGCTGGCCCTTCCTGCCCTCACACAGAACGCAGCCACGGCTCCTGGAAAGAGAGATTCTCTGTGGAGAATCTGTGCAGTTAAAACCAGGCCATGTATCTCACAAGCAGTGTATTTTACTCATTTTCCTAATTTTAATTTTTAGACATTTATATAATTTACAAAGTGATCCCCCCAGTAAGTCTAGTACCCATCAGGCACCATCCACAGTCATTACAGTATTATTGACTCTCTTCCCTGTGCTATAGTGTACATCACTGTGCCTGTTCTGTAACTACCAATTTTTACTTCTCAATCTTCACCTTTTCACTCAGCCCCCAAACCCCTCCCATTTGGCAGCCATGAGTTTGTTCGCTGAATCTATGAGTTTGTTTCTACAAACAGTGTCCTATATAATAAAGAGATAATATGCTAATTAGACCGGACCACGGAATGACCTTCCGGAAAGACCAGTGGGCGAGGCAGCCAGGCTGTGAGGGCCGGCCGAGCCCCTTGCATGAATTTTGTGCATTGGGCCTCTAGTATTTTATAACCATTAGTAAAAAAGCTGTTTTCAATAAAAATACAAATGTGCAAATGGTTTCACCAGAGATCACCAGGCAAACATACCTATCATCAAAAAGAGATGAGGGTCAGCTTGGCATATTCTGGATCCTGTCTTTTCTGGGGGTTGACATGTGCACATACATGTCTGAGTATTTGCCAATACCTGCTTGAAGTGCCAAACAGTAGCCACATCCTTGACTTCTGGGGCTGAGGGGTCTGTCTGAACCCCAGGGAGGGCTGGGGGCATCGAGACCTGGAGCTTGAAGGCAGGAAGGGAATGTGCCTTATGTATAAGCACCTACTGAGGTCTCCTCTGAGGAGATAGGATTAGGTCACTGCCAAGAGCCAAAGTCCCATTTCAGAGACAAGGCGAGTGAGGACACAAGTCCTGCAGGCACTGCACCGTGGGCAGGCAAGGTCCATTTTGATTCTTGTAACAGCCCTGCGAGGTCGGCATCATTGTCTCCACCGCAGGAATAAGAAGACTGAGGCTCAAAGCAACCAAATTTCTCAGGCTCAGCAAGGAACTTCTGATCTTCAAATGTCTGTGGTCGTCACTCAGGGCTGTTATAAAATGTCCTTCCTTGGAGGACCTTCTCTACCACCCAAAGGAGTGCGTGCCTGTCTCCACCTCCCAGGCCATTTTCTGCGCAATACCCAGCTCCCTGCCTTCAGAGCAGTCACCATTATGTAACCTTTTGTGTTTCTTTGTTCGTTTTCTTATTTATGTTCTGCCTTCCCACAATAAAATATAAGCTCATAGAATAAACAGAACAAATGAACACACCGAAACCTTGACTTTCTGGTTCGCTGTGCTCCCAGCACTCCGCATAGTGCCTCATAGACACTCAGCAAATGTTTACTGAACAATTTAAAGAGTGAACCTAGAAATTGGAGTGAGGCCTGGAAGCCAGAGACCATGTTTGCTCCTCACCAGATGCCCAGAACGTTTCCCTATTATATTGTAGTGGTCACACCTCTGGTGGTCAGTGTGAAGGAGGCCACAGGCCCCCAGCACAGTGCTGTCCATCACAAAATGAGATACACTTCCCATCCAAGATGTGGGCGGCAGGCATGTTACCTTCATTTCTTTGTAAGAGATCCAGAAAAGAGCCCATTACATTTCACTAGAACAGGTTTGAAAGACTTTAGTGTATCATGAAAGTAACCCTTATTGTAATACCAATTGGTTTCTTCATTGGCCTTGATCAGAAAACATAATTCAGTATCACAGGCTGATTTAGCTCACAGTCAGAGAACTGAGGGAAGCAAGAACTCTATTCTTCCCCATGAGCTGATGAAACCCACGGCTGACAGTCATCTCTCCTGTCTCAGGATTCCCTGGCATTTTACCAGCAACCCTCCTGAACGACTGCTTTCCCAAGTGGTATTATAATTGATCATCAGCCTCTTCTCCCCAGCCGTTCTGTGAGCTTCTCATAGACAATGGCGGGATCTTAATCACTGTGCACATGCACAAACCTACAGAGCCTGCAGGGGCTGAGAGGAAGGCAGAATGAGAGGAAGGAAGGGAGGAAGGAAGGAAGAGAAAGAAAGAGGGAGGGAGGGAGGGAGGGAGGGAGGGAAAAGAAAATAGGAAGTGGACAAAGATGAACTTGTAAATAGAATTGAGAAGGAATGGGGATGGGGAATTACTCTGTCAGGAAGTTATTTCCAGATTACATCCTGGTGAAGCATTCAAAATATATCTGGCATAAAGTTGGCAAACAGCTCAATAAATATTTTTGTTTTTGTTTTAAAGGATGGAATTGACCTATTATTCTACTTCTCTGGTTGATATGATCTCATCTAAAAAAAAAGACCATCAGGGAAGTCTATTTTCTGGGTGTTTTTTCCTACGGGGGGCGTTGAAGATTATACTTCAAACCCTGTATTTACTTGTACTTTGTAGTTCTTTGGAGTTTTATTCCATGGACTAAGCGATATTTAACGGCCTCCAGGGATGAAGTCTTCATGTAGACAAAGGTCACCATGTACTCCCAACCTCCTGGGTACTCAGGGGTCGTGCTCTTTCTCCCCACCTCCCACATATAACTTCCTCATGCTACGAAGCATGCCTGCCTTAGAGGCCTGACACAGTCACCTTCCATGCCTTGGTATTCGTGAAGAATTACCAGAAAAACCTTTTCAAAGGAAGACTAGAACATCCACAGTCATCAAGTCCCGGTAAGTCCTAGATCAATGGTTCTCAAAGTGTGGTGTCCAATCACAGCACCAACACCAAGGAGAGACTTGCTAGAAATGAAAATTCCTGGGCTTCTCCCAGATATAATGAATCAGGAACTCTGGAGATAATTTAAGAACTGCAATTCTAGAGCATGGGCAATATCCAACTCGCTCAACTGTTTCAACACATCTTTTGTAAGTTGCATTGCCATCAACGTTTTTCATTTTCTGATTTCTTAATTAAAACTTAAACTTGTAAGTCCTTTGCCACTTCTAATTCTTCTTCATGTGTGTTAGCATAGCTGATATTTCTAAGCACCTGAGGTCAGTGGGGCAGATGGAATGACACCCGTTTCGCTGATGGAAAGCTGAGATTCTTCTCCAGTGTTAGGAAATCAGAGGCACGAGTGCTGGAGTTAAAACCTGAACTTGTCAACTTTTGTTCACGTGATTTTACAGTCCCATTTACTCTCTGTTTGGTCTTGTTCTCCAATCCCTTCCCTCCTTACTTGGTTTACATTGAGCTTTTGTCAGAACTGGTTGCTTGTTTCCACAGAACCTGCTTTGGGTGCCCTTATTTCAGAACACTTCCTTCTCTTTCCAGCCCACACATTTGGGGACCATTGCCTACTGCTTTGAAAGCACGAAACAACATTTTGCAAGCCTCAACATCCAGGCAAATCACCTGGAGGTCTGGTTAAAGTGCAGGTTCTGACTGAGGCGGGTGGGGGGAGCTGGGGCTGAGATCCTGCATTTCCAGCAGCATCCAAGCAATGCTCCCCCTCCCTACAGGCCCGTAGGCCGCCCTGGTGCTTTTGTGTGCACTTTCTCCCTGAAGACACGACATGTTGTGTGACGGCAGGACCCAATGTTCACATTTATATTCCTGAATATAAGAAGTAACTCCTTGTGGGAGGCAAGGAAGGGAAGAAGGAGAAAAAGAAAGCATCATTTCATTGCCATTCACTATTTCTTTTTTTAAAAAATCACTCAATGATTTTGAGAGAGAGAGGAAGAGAGAAGAGAGAAACATCGATGTGAGAGTGTAACATCGATCAGCTGCCTCCTGCGCGCCTCGTACCAGGGATGTTCTCTGACCAGAAATCAAACCAGCAACCTTTCAGTGCATGGGACACCTAACCCACCGAGCCACCTGGCCAGGGCGGCGACCATCTTTTTGAGCAGAAAGGGGGGAGGTGAGTTGTTCGCATCCAGTGTCTTAACCCTCACTTTTCCCTCAGCATGCCCAAACAAACAAACAAACAAACAAACCCGGAAACTACGTCATAATTTTTTTTCAAAATCCAGATCAATTAGGGAGTTTGCAGCTGCCTGAGCTCTGGCTCCTGTTTGGCCCCTTGTCTCTCAATGTGCAAATGCCTCTCAATGTGCAAATGCAGTGCCTGAGGACGTCTGATGCGGAGAAAGTGCCAGGTCAGGGCCTCTGCGCCCAGCGGAGTGCCTTCAAGAAGCTGCACCCATGCCAAGGAATCAGACTGGGTAGCTCTGCTGTCTGCCTACCATTAGCATTTAGGAGCTAATCTCCTTAACACCGTAAATACGAAGTCTAAGTACTTTGGCAGATAAAACTGCCTATGATCCTGTAAGACTTATCGTGGCCATCTGGCAGACAGGATTGGCGTTGTCAGAAGGAAAGGGGAGATGGATAGTAACGCACAAGTCCTTTTTACAGCCCCCCCCCCCCCCCCCTTGCCACCTCGGTGCAGCCAAGTGTGTGGCTTAACAGCCCAGGGAAAGGGCAGCCAAGACGCCTCACCGTTCGGAAATCTTTTAAGTCCTACGGAGAGGGTTTCTCTCTCTGCAGGAAGGAAACGGCGCTGTAGCTGCGCGAGTGGCAGCTGTAGATGGATGTGCTGGTGGGACTGAGAGAAAGGGGTGGCAGCAGGAAATGTGTATATCCAGGCCTCTTCAACTCCAAGGATATGGCGCCTTTGGCCCCTCCGCTGCTCATTGGGAAATTCCTGTTTTCACTCGGCCTCTCGGTGACTAGACTATATGTCACCCATCTCACAGGGTCACCTCTGAAGCCAAGGCTGGGGCAATGCCTGGGCCCCAGCTCTACCCCATTCTCCCCTCCCATTTGTTGATCATAGCAAAACTCTCCCCTGCCGCCATTCTGCAGAGTTTGCATGCCTGCGTGTGCCCTGCTCTTGGGCTTCCTGTGCCTGTGTACTCATTACTTCTTCCACCGAGATGCCCTGACTTCCCTTTCTCTATCTGGTCAGCTCCTATGCACCCTTCACAGTTCAGCGTAAGCTTCACTCGAGAGCCCTCTGCACCCCTCCCCAGTTCTTCCCTCATACTTAGGTCAGGCCCCATGCCTCTCTACATGCTTCATATTTTGATTTTCTTAATTTGTTTCATCTACTAGACTCACATGTCCTCTTTTATCTCATGATCTCACAGTGCCTAGTAAAGTGCCAGGCACATAGATGCTCAACAAATTTTAAAGACTTACCTGAATAAATAAAACAGAAACAAACTTATAGCCACAGAGGAAAATAATCGATTCACTAGATGGAAGTGGGTAGGAGGATGGGTGAAAAAGCTGAAAGAGATTAAGAAGTACAAATTGCCAGTAATAAAAATATTGAGAGAAATGTAAAGTAGAGCATAAGGAATACAGTCAATAATATTATGATAACTATGTCTGCTGTCAGATGGGTACTAGACTTATAAGGGGTGATCACTTCAAAAGGTATATGAGTGTCTAATCACTATGTTGTACACCTGAAACTAATAATACTGTATGTCAACCAAAATTGAACAATAAATGTTTTCAAATGTGTCATAATGGATACCTGTCTATAATTACACCCAGTGAAAGACGAGGCCGTTTTCTCCAGGAGAGAGTGACGTGTAGAGCAGGCTTCTTTCCTGGTTTTAGCCTTAACACGTCTCATGTCACATGTGCAGAGACAACAGGGGAGGGTTCCAAAGTCCTAGTTACCGTGGGAGATGTCCATCTAGAGCAAAGCCCGCAAACTCCTGCCCCCACATGGCACCTCGGCACCTCAGTCTTCAGTGTGACCAAAGCCACATACCATTTGAAAAGCCACTGGACCCCACTGGAGAGGCTTCTGGCAGACTCCAGCCAGGCCCGAGGCACAGCCCCTATTAAAGAGCATTGAGGAGGTTCTGGCAGGTTCAAACAGTGCCCAAACGACAGAGGAGGAGACTGCGTTGTGGGGCTGGAGGGGACGGCCATTTGTCCCGAACACCTGAGTGGTGCTGCCTCTCCAGGACTGGGCCCACCTCTGCCTCCCCTGTTATCAACCTGGGTAGAAACACACACCCTCCCTGCCAACTTCTGGAGGCCCCGCCCTGCAGGGATGGCCCCAATGGAGAGGTTTTTGGTGGACTCCAGCCTGGGCCTGCCTTGCCACCTTTATTAAGGAAGCTTAGGCAGTTCAACCAGTGCCAGAATCACAGGGCAAGAGACTGAGTGGCAGGGATGGAAGGAGGACCACTCTCTCCCATGTGCCTGATGGGCACCTCCACTCCTCTGCAGAACCGTCCCTCCACATGGCCAAATATCGGTCTGTTTTAGCTGGGTGAACTCTGCCAGCCTCATCATAATGACTCTCTGAGACCTCACACACCACAAAGGCCAGAGAATCCCAGGCAGGTGGCAGATGGCCTTGGGGGATCCTGGGACAAATCCTGAGTGGCCTCAGAGCCAGCAGTGGCACTGAGTTTAAATCTGTATCGGTCTAGTGAACACCACTTGCCTCTACCTGGTGACCCACTAGGAACATATCTCATGTAACCTGCAAACTGCCAGAGGTTCTTCCAGTGACAGCCTAAAAGGTGGCCAGCAGATGAAGGTGGATCTCAGAGTGCCTTGTGCCTTCTGCTGCCCTGGCCTGGGCTTGGACCTGGTGGCAGCCAGCCTTGGTACACAGCATGGCCCCTCCCATGCACATCCATGCCCAGCAGAGGTAGCCACAAACTCAGATAACTTGTTAGCTCCACACAGGATGCCTAGGACCAGTTACAGGTAGTGTCTGACATTGACCTGCACTGAGACCTTCTCAAGAAGCCCCAAAAGTAACACATGGGGTTGATGGGCTTAAGACCACATCATAGCACAATGAAAAGGAAGATCCTGGCATGCACTAGACCCTGCTGGGGCCAGTTTCATTTCCTGGGGCTAGCCCCCAAATGAAAGAACAAGAGTAATCCCCAGGAAAAGAACTAAATGAGATGGGGGAAACTAAACTACCAGATGCAGAGTTCAAAACAAAGATTATAAGGATGTTCAAGGAACTTAGGGGAAGAATGGGTGAATTCAGTTAGAATTTAAACAAAGAGATATTAAGCATAGAAAGGGACATAAAAACCATAAAAAATAACCAGTCAGAAATGAAAAATACACTAGGAGGCATCAACACAGATTAAATGAAGCAGGGGATCAAATCGACAGTTTAGGAGACAAGATAGCAGAGAACACCTAAGCAAAAAAGAAAAAGGAATTTGAAAAAAATGACGAAAATTTAAGGGACCTCTGGGACAACATCAAGAGTAACAATATAGGGGCATTGTAGGACTATCAGAAAGAGAAGAGAAACACAGGATTGACAACCTATTTGAATAAATAATGACTGAAAACTCCCTTAACCTGGTGAAGGAAAAAGACATATAAGTCAGGGAAGTGTAGAGAATCTCAAACAAGATGAACCCAAAGAGGCCCACACCAAGACACATCATAATTTAAATGGCAAAGATTATAAACAAAGAGAGAATCTTAAAAGCAGCAAGAGAAAGATAATTACCTACAAAGGAGCTCCCATAAGACTGTCAGCTGATTTCTCATCAGAAACATTTCAGGCCAGAAGGGAATGGAATGAAATATTCAAAGTGATGAACAATAAGGACCTACAACTAATACTACTCTATCCATCAAGGCTATTATTTACAAGTGAAGGAGAAATAGCTTCCCAGACAAGAAAATACTAAAGGAGACCATCAGCAACAAACTAGTATTACAAGAAATGTTAATGGACTTCTATAAGAAGAAAACTTTAAAAAATGAGAAACATAAATATGAAGAATAAGCTGGTAGTGAATATGTACTTATCAATAATAACTTTAAATGTAAATCGTTTAAATGCTCCAATTGAAAGACATAGGGTGGCTGAATGGATAAGAAAACAAGACCCACATATATGCTATTTACAAGGGACTCACCTCAGAACAAATGATACAAATAAAGGAATGAAAAAATATATTTTATGCAAATAGAAAATGATAAAGGGATCAATCTAACAAGAGTAAATAAACCTTGGAAACATTTGTGCACCGAACCTAGGAGCACCTAAATATTTTTTAAAAATTGATAAACATAAAGGGAGATATTAACAGTAATGGAATCATTGTAGGGAATTTTATACCCAATCGAAATCAAAGGATAGATCTTCCAGACAAAAAATCAAAAAGGAAAAAATGGCCTTAAATGAAACATTAGACCAGATGGATTTAATTGATATTTCCAAAATATCACACCTTCAGGATAAACATATTTTTCAAATGCACATGGAACATTTTTCAGGATAGCCTACATATTAGGCCTTAAAAATGGCCTCAATAAATTTAAGATCGAAATAATTTCAACCATCTTCTCTGATCACAATGGTATAAATCTAGAAATCAATTACAAGAAAAAAATTGAAAAACACACAAACACATGCAGGCTAAATAGCATGTTTCTAAACAATGAATGGATTAACAATAAGATCAAGAAAGAAATCAAAAGATACCTTGAGACAAAAGAAAACGAGTATATGAGAGCCCTGGCAGAGTAGCCCAATTGGTTAGAGCATTGCCCCAATATGCCAAGGTTGTAGGTTTGATTCCCAGTCAGGGCACATACAAGAAGCAAGCAATGAATACATAAATAAGTGGGAAATGAGTACATGACAACCCCAAATCTATGGGACACAGAGAAAGCAGTTCATAGCAATACAGGCCTATCTTAAGAAACAAGAACAATCTTAAATTAACATATAACCTTTCACCTAAAAGAACTGGAAAACAACAACATACAAAGCCCAAAGTGAGTAGAAGAAGGTGGGGAGGGGCAGGTCAGAGCAGAAATAAATGAATAAAATCTAAAAAAAAATATTAATGAAACCAAGAGCTGTTTTTTTGAAAAGATAAAAAAATTGTTAAACTTTAATCGGATTCATCTAGAAAAAGGGAGAGAGGATCCAAATAAATAAAAACAAAAATGAAGGAGAAGTAATAACTGATACCACAGAAATACAAAGAATTATAAGAAAATTCTTGGACAATCTGAAAGAAACTGAAAAATTCCTAAAAACATTCAAGCTCCCGAGACTGAATCAGGAGGAATCAGAAAATCTGAACCGACAAATTACATTAAAGCAGTGATCAAAAAATTCTCAACAAACACAAAAGTTGTGGATCAGATGGCTTCACAGGTAAATTTTAACAAACAATTAAAGAAAAACTAACATCTATCCTTTACTATTCAAGAAGGGAAAGACTCCCAAATTCATTTTACAAGAACAGCATTATAATGATTACAAAACCAGATAAACACTTAAAGAAAGAAATCATAGGCCAATATTTCTGATGAACATACATGTAAAAATCTTCAACAAAATATTAGCAAAACAGCCCTGGCCAGTGTGGCTCAGTTGGTTGGAGCATCATCCTTGCACCAAAGGGTCACGGGTTCAATTCCAGGTCAGGGCACATACCTAGGTTGCCAGTTTCATTCCCAGTTGGAGCATGAGTGATAGGCAACATATTGATGTTTCTCTCTCACATTGATGTTCCTCTCTCTTCCCCCCTTCCCCTCCTCTCTTTCTAATCAATTAAAAAACATCATCTTGTGATGATTAAAAAAATAATAAAGATATAGTCAAACAAATTCAGCAATACATTTAAAAATTATACACCATATTCTATTGAGATTTATTCCTTAGATGTAAGGATTTTTCAACATCAACAAATCAATTAATGTTCTACACTGCATTAAAAAATGAAGGGTAGGCCCTGCTGGCTTTCTCCTGAGTGCCAGGAAGGCCTTCAGCAAGGTGGGAAACTCCTCGCTGGCAGGGCTGAGTTCCTGCTGCTCTGCCTGCTCCACAAGCTGGGTCTCACTCTCCACCTGTACAGTAAGAAAAATGGAAAGCCCCCATTATGGAAAAATTAGAAAGAAGGGGAAAAAAAATGAGCTATGGAGTATGCGGTGTTTTTCTCAAGGCTCTCAAGGATTCTGAAAATCTTAGTCTCTAGAACATTTTGTAAAAAGACGGGTTACTTGATACTTATTGCTGTTATGCTGGTGTCTCAAACACATGGTGATGTTTCAATGATTCAAAATGGGACACTCATTGAAAGTGGTATCATTGGTCACAGCAGAAAAGATTTCAAGAGATACTTATTCAACTTCATGGCTGCCATGCCTCTCATCTCTCTGGTTAAAAGCTTCTTGGAGTTTGGGTTAAATGAGCTCACATTGTGCTTCTGAGTAAAACTAACTAAATACCTCTGCGAGGAATATCTCCAAGCATTCACGTATTATAAAATGGGAAATCTGGACAACAGAATAGCTAATCCAGACCAGCTGCTTACACAAGGTGTAGAAAAGTTTTGTGACAGTGTAGTTGATCTGTATTCAAATTTTAGTAAACCAGTTTTAGAGATAGTTTTGTATATCTTCAAGTTATGAGTGCAATAGGAGCTCGAGACCCAGCAAGCATGATGGCCTACTTGCTTGTTTCTGGGTTATTCCTAACTCGACTTAGAAGACTCCTTGGTAAGATGACAGTAACTGAGCAAAAGTATGAAGGAGAGTATAGATATGTTAATTCCCAGCTCATCGCAAACAGTGAAGAAATTGCTTTTTATGACGCGAATAAAAGAGAAAAGCAGACAATCCACACTGTCTTCCAAAAACCGATGGAAGCCTACATAATTTCATTTTGTTTCAGTTTTCTTTGGGCTTTATTGATAGTATAATTGACAAATCTCCTGCCCCGGTAGTTGGTTGCCTGTTGTTAGCTGCCCTTTCCTAGATTTGTCTCACCCTGGCCACCTCCAGAACTTCTGGAGGACTACTACCAAAGTGGAAGGGTGCTTTTGCGAATGTCCCAAGTTCTGGGTTGAATAGTTTTGGCTGGCCGTGAAATAACTAGATTGGCTGGTTTTACTGCTTGGATTTCAGAATTAATGCAAGTGCTAAAGGATTTCAATAATGGAAAACATGAACGCACGATGATCTTGCAACAAGAAAAGGGTATTGAAAGAGCACAAGTATTCCCTTGATACCTGGAACTGGAGACATTATCAATGCTGATAACATAAAATGTTGATCATGTTCTTTTAGCAACGCCAAATGGAGATATCTTGATCCAAGACCTTAATTTTGAAGTTCAATCTGGTGCCAACATTCTAATTTATGGTCCAAATGGCTATGGTAAGAGTTCAGTTTTCTGTGTTCTTGGTGAATTATGGCCTCTTTTTGAAGGACATCTACCTAAACCTGAAAGAGCAAAGTTATTTTATGTTCCTCAGAGACCTTATATAACCAGTGGAACACTTCGAGACCAAGTGAGACCAGAAAAGGAAGGGGATATCTGTCCTAATACAGAAGGAATACCTAGATAATGTCCAGTTGGAGCATATCCTTGAATGTGAAGGAGGCTGGGATGGTGTTCAGGATTGGATGGATGTACTCAGTGGTGGAGAGAAGCAAAGAATGGCTGTTGCAAGATTATTTCATCATAAACCCGAGTTTGTCGTTTTGGATGAGTGCACACACTCAGGGAGTGTGCATATGGAGGCTCCATCTGCACTCATTGTCCAGAGGCCGGCATCCCCTTCACTCTGTCACACAGGAAGGAACTTCGGAAACACCAGGAGTACTACCTGCATCTGGATGGCAGAGGCAGTTATGAATTTAAACAGATAACAGAAGATACAGTTGAGTTTGGCTCTTAGAATCCCGAGAACTGTACCTGCTTTGATGAGATAATTACAGAACACACTTGGAAATGCAAAGTACATTGTAAAATAAAGTTGAGCTTTTTTTTTTTAAACCAAGCAACACATTAACTGAATATAAAATAATTGAGAACAAGTTGTTAAAACTTTTCATATAACATAGGATATTGCTAATTGTGTATATGTTGGTTTAATTATTAATATGACCTAAGAATGACCTTATTCTTATGGTTGAAAAACTGCCTAAATTAAATTGGGCTTAAATTAATGTCACCTGATTCACCCTGGGATGTAAACCATTGGAAGTCAACTAATTTGATTCGTATGGCTCTTTTCCTTCAATGAAGAACCCTGTTTAAAACTGGGGTCAACATGTATCCTATTCTAGCAAGATAGTCTTGAGTTTCACTTTCTTGTTCCCCATGATAGTTGGAAGCAAACAAATCATAGTGTACTATCAAAATGTACAGCATCATTGAATAGTAGCATTTATTACAGAGCAGCAGATTTCTTTAGCTGCCACAGTTATACTCATTTCTTGTGTATCTCTTGGGGTACATTTGACTCCTGGAAAGTCATTTGAATTTTGTTTGTCCAAATAATAAATGTGTCACTCAATTTGTAATATTGAGTGGTTCTGAGGGTTCTTACAAAAGTATGCCCAGTCCTGCTTACAAGATGTGTTTACTATGTTTCACACCTAATCTTCCCAGTATTTAAAACACAAAGTCCTTAAATTTCAAATTCAAGATCTTAAAAGATGTTTAGATTTTTAAAAAAGAATTGGACAGATTTGTGTACTTTATTAGAAGAGTGGTGTTTACATGGTGTTAAACTCCAAATGAGTCATAGGAATGCACTACATGAACAAATGCACTGAGTATGCAACATTATCATTGTCTTTGACTGTGATTTTATGTTTAAAAATATGTTATAAAACTATTATGCACATAGATGAATTATGTTCCCTAGGTAGTGGTTTACGGTATCTCCATGAATCTTTAATAGCTTTTTAATATTTGGGTTATGTTGAACTATCCTAAGAGAAATTGATTTCACCTCACCAACCACCATTAATGACCACATGTATTATTTGCAGTGGGAGAACTGAACTGAATGTTATAAATAAGCTAGATATGAAATCAGTCTTATCAAATGGAGGTTCAGAAAGAGACATAACTGGTTTTGTTTTATTGCAGAATTAGTTAGAAGAGTTATTGACTACTGAAGTAAAACTTGATATACTGACTCCATAATACAGAACATTCAGTTTTTACCATTCTCTTTAACAAGCTTGTATAATAAATTTCTGTTATATACTCTTAGAATCCCGAGAACTGTACCTGTTTTACAAACAGATCATCTTTACACCCTTTGCTTGCTCTTTTTATTCTGGTATCTAAATAATGGGTAGTTCATACAATCTTGACTTGAAAAATACAAAAATAAATTAAGATTCAGAAAGCTTTAAAACATGAAGGATAAAAATCATATGATCATATCAATAGATTCAGGAAAAGCATTTGAAAAAATCCATCATCCAATATAATAAAACCTCTCAGTAAAGTGGGAATAGAGAGAACATATCTCAATATCATAAAAGCCATATATGCCAAACCAATAGCCAACATCATACTTAACAGGGGAAAACGAAAAGTGTTCCCTGTAAGATCAGAACAGGACAGGATGTCTACTCTCACCACTCTTATTCCACTAATACTGGAAGTCTTAGCCACAGCAATCAGACAAGAAGATGAAATAAAATGTATCCAAGTTGCAAAGAGGTAGAACTATCATTATTTGCAGATGGCATGGTACTATATTATATACAGAACCTTAAAGATTCTGCCAAAAATCTACCAAAATTAGTAAATGAAGGCAATGAAGTAGCAGTATATAAATTAATTATTCAGAAATTGGTTGCATTTTTATATACCAATAATGAAGTATCACAAAGTGAAACTAAGAAAACAATCCCATGTGCAATTGCATCAAAAAACAGAAAACAAACACACACACACACACACACCTAGGAATACATTTAACCAAGGAGGGTAAAAGACCTGTACTCAGAAAATTATAAGACATTGAAGAAAGAAATTGAAGAAGATACTAATAAATAGAAGCATATTCCATGTTCATGGATAAGAATTACTATCATTACAATGTTTATACTACCCAAAGCAATCCATAGATTCAACAGAATTCCTATCAAAATACCAATGGAATTTTTTTCACAGAGCTACAACAAGTAATTCAAAAATTTGTATGGAAACACAACAGTCCCTGAATAGTGACAACAATCTTGAAAATGAAAAAGAAAGTGGAAGGTATCACACTACCTGATATCAAACTATACTCCAATCCTATAGTAATCAAAATCCCATGGTACTTGCATAAACACAGACACAATGGAACCAAATAGAGAGTCCAAAAATAAACCCATGCCTATATGGTCAGTTGGGAAAATTAGACAGATACATATAAAAAAATAAAAATAGACCACCTTCTTACACCATCTATACTAATAAAAGGGTAATATGCTAATTAGACCAGAAAACTGGACATCTTCCTACCATCCGACTTCCTTCCATGGACAAAGCCATGGTGGTGGGGGCTGAGGCAGAGGCAGTTAGGGGCAATCAAGCCAGCAGGGGAGGGCAATTGGGGGCCATGAGGCCGGCAGGGGAGGGCAGTTGGGGGCCATGAGGCCGGCAGGGGAGGGCAGTTGGGGCCATGAGGTTGGCAGGGGAGGACAGTTGGGGGCCATCAGGCCAGCAGGGGAGGGCAGTTGGGGGCCATCAGGCCGGCAGGGGAGTGGTTAAGCAGCAATCAAGCCAGTAGGCAAGCAAGTGGTTAGGAGCCAGCAGTCTCAGATTGAGAGAGGGATGTCCGACTGCTGGTTTAGGTCCCATCCCATAGTCAGAAATCCCCCGAGGGGTCCCAGATTAAAGAGGGTGCAGGCTGGGCTGAGGGGTCCCCCCCCCAATGCACAAATTTCGTGCACCAGGCCTCTAGTCTATATATGTAAAAGCCTAAGCGACCATTACGACTGAACAACCGGAACAACCAGATGACCGGCCAGTAGCTGTGATGCGCATTGACTCAGACCTTGCTGCTGGGGCCCTGACAGCCCCGAATCTGGTTCACCTGAACCCCGGATCCAGACAGGAGGGAGGAGGGAGCCTGATTCCTCATAGAATCAGCCATTGGTTAGCTTGCTGCTGGTGCCAACCTCCCACGGTCCCTCCCCACCCCATGGTCCTGATCATCAGCCAGGCCGAGGGATCCTGCCCATGCACGAATTTGTGCACTGGGCCCCTAGTATACAATAATACATTTCAAATGGATTAAATACTTAAATGTAACACCTGAAACTATAAAACTCCTCAAAGAAATATAGGCAGTAAAATCCCAGTCATTTCTTTTAGCAATATTTTTTCTGACATATCCTTGGGGAAGGGAAACAAAAGAAAAAATAAACAAATGGGACTAGATCAAACTAAAAAGCTTTTGCACAACAAGAAAAACGATCAACAAATCTAAAAGACAACATACTGAATAGAAGATAGCTGCCAAATACATTTAATAATGGGTTAATATCCAAAATTCGTGAAGAACTTATACAACTCAACATGAGAAAAACAGACAACCCAGTTAAAAAGTGGGCAGAAGACCTGAATAGATAGGTCTCCAAAGAGGGCATACAGATGACCAATCCTCCTATATAATAAAAGCCTAATATGCTAAGTGTCCAGTTGTCTGGTCGTCTATTCAACCAATCAAAGCATAATATGCTAATGATATGCTAAGGCTGCTCAACTGCTCGCTATGACGTGCACTGACCACCAGGGGGAAGATGCTCTGACTGGTAGGTTAGCTTACTGCTGGGGTCTGGCCGATCAGGACTGAGAAAGATAGGCCATACACTCGCTGGAGCCCTCTCACAGTCCCTCTCTGGCTGGCCAACCTCCCGTGTCCCTCCCCGGCCCTGATTGTGCACCAGTGGGGTCCCTCGGTTTGGCCTGCACCCTCACAATCCAGGCTGAGGGGGGACCCCCCCCCCAAGTGCACCAATTTCATGCACTGGGACTCTAGTCCTATATAATAAACAGGTAATATGCAAATTGACCACCACTCCAACACACAAGATAGCTGCTCCCATGTGGACACAAGATGGCTGGCAGGGGAGGGCAGTTGTGGGCGATCAGGCCAGCAGAATCTTACCTTTTGCGGCAGCATAGATGGACCTAGAGGTGACCAGGCCGGCAAGGGAGGGCAGTTAGGGGTGACCAGGCTGGCAAGGGTGGGCAGTTAGGGGTGACCGGGCCAGCAGGGGAGGGCAGTTGGGGGCGACCAGGCCTGCAGGGGAGGGCAGTTAGGGGTGACCAGGCCGGCAGGGGAGGACAGTTAGGGGCAATCGGGCTGGCAGGGGAGCAGTTAGGTGTTGATCAGGCTGGCAGGGGAGTGGTTAGGGGGTGATCAGGCTGGCAGGCAGGCGAGCAGTTGGGAGCCAGCAGTCCTGGATTGTGAGAGAGATGTCTGACTGTCCGGGATCGGGCCTAAATGGGCAGTCGGGCATCACTCGAGGGGTCCCAGATTGGAGAGGGTGCAGGCTGGGCTGAGGGACACATACCCCCCCACCCCCATTCACAAATTTCATGCACCAGGCCTCTAGTATATAATAAAAGCCTAATATGCTAAGTGTCTGGTCATCCGGTCAGCCGTTCAACCAATCGAAGCATAATATGCTAATGTATGCTAAGGCCGCTCAACTGCTCGCTATGATGTGCACTCACCACTAGGGGGAAGACAGTTAACCAGTTGATCAGTCACTATGACATGCACTGACTACCAGGGGACAGATGCTCAACACAGGAGCTGCCCCATGGTGGCCAGTGCACTCCCACAGAAGGAGCACTGCTCAGCCAGAAGCCCTGAGCTGAGCTCATGGCTGGCGAGTGCAGTGGTGGTGGCAGGAGCCTCTCCTGCTTCCACGGCAGCGTTAAGGATGTCCAACTGATGTATCCCAGACTGCGAGAGGGCACAGGCCAGGCTGAGGAACCCCCCTGAGTGCATGAATTTCATGTACCAGGCCTCTAGTGGACATATAAAAAGATGCTCAATATCACTAATCATAAGAGAAATGCAAATCAAAACCACAATGAAATATCACCTCACACCTATCAGGATGGCTATCATCAGTAAATCAACAAACAACAAGTGTTGGCAAGGATGTGGAGAAGCTGAAACCGGTTTGGCTCAGTGGATAGAGCGTTGGCCTGCGGTCTCAAGGGTCCTGGGTTCGATTCCGGTCTGGGGCATGTACCTTGGTTGCGGGCACATCCCCAGTAGGGGGTGTGCAGGAGGCAGCTGATCGATGGAGGCAGCTGATCGATGTTTCTCTCTCATCGATGTTTCTAACTCTCTATCCCTCTCTCTTCCTCTCTGTGGAAACTCAATAAAATATATTAAAAAAAAAAAAAAAAGGATGTGGAGAAAAGGGAACCCACAGGCACTGTTAGTGGGAAGGCAGATTGGTGCAACCACTATGGAAAACAGTGTGAAGCCTCCTCAAAAAATTAAAAATGGAACTGCCTTATGATCCAGCAATTCCATTTCTTGGATATAGCCAAATAAATCTGAAATGCTAATATGAAAGGACATATGCACCCCCACATTAACTGTAGCATTATTTATAGCAGCCAAAATATGGAAGCAACCCAAGTGTCTATAGAAGAGTGAATAAAAAAGTGGTGGTATACAATGGAATATTGCTCGGCTACAAAAAAAATGAAATCTTACCTCTTGCGGCAGCATAGATGGACCTAGAGGGTATTATGCTAAGTGAAATAAGTCATACACAGAAAGACAAATACCATGTGATCTCAATTATATGTGGAATCTAAAGAAAAAACAAAAAACAAAATAGAAACAAATTCATAGATTCAGAGGACAGACTGATGGCTGCCAGAGAAGAGAGTGTTTGTGGGGCTGGGTGAAAAAGGTAAAAGGATGGAGAAGTACAGATTTGTAGTTTCAAAAGAGTCAGAGGAATATAAAGTACAGCACAGGGAATATAGTCAGTAACACTGTAATAACTATCTATGGGGCCAGGTTGGTACTTGAAATATCAGGGGGACCACTTTGTAAAGTATGTAGTTGTCTAAACACTATGCTGCACACCTGAAATTAATCTATAATAATAAAACTGTAATATGCTAATTAGACCAGACATCCTTCCGGATGACCTTCCAGACAAAGCCACGGCTGCAACCGCGGGATCGAGGCAGCTGCCGCGGCTCCAAGAGAAGGATCCAGGCAGCCGCTGTGGCTGCGAAGGCCTACTCTCCCATGAATTTCATGCATCGGGCCTCTAGTATAGAATAATATTGAATGTCAACTGTAGGTGAAAATAAAAATAAAATCCTATATAATAAAGAGCTAATATGCGAATTAGACTGGACAGCCAAACGAACTTCCTGACATCCTTCCGGATGACCTTCTGGACAAAGCTGGGGCTGCAAGGGCCGGCTGAGGCTGCGAGGGGCTGCAAGGGCCGAGCCCCTTGCATGAATTTTGTGCATTGGGACTCTAGTAACAAATAAAAGCAGAAAAAGAAATGTTACTGGAGAATTTCAACCACAAAGTTTCCCTTAGGGATAGTTAGAAGATGAAGATGGCTTTGAAACCAAATCGTAGCTCCCTACCAGGTAGAACTGTCTTGGGCTGAATTTCCCCCAGATCATGAGGTAAAAGTCTAAGTGCACATGCTTTATCTGGGCTTCTATGCAATTGGGGCTTTGTCCCACTGAGGACCTCAGGGGGATGGAGTGGAACACGCCTCAGACTTGTCCTACTCTAAAGTCAGAAAGTAGGGTATCATTCTCTCACTTTGTTCATCCATTCACCAGTGGGTGAGCCATTTGGCTATTTCCAGCTTTGGGCTATTATAAATAAAGATGTTTTGGACATTCATAGATTTTTGTGTACATATGTTTTTATTTCTCCTGGGAAGACTCCTAGGAGAGGAATTGCTGGGTGGACTGATAAGTGTATGTTTAACTTTATAAGAAACTGACTCTTTTCCAAAGCCAGCTATAGCATTTTACATTCCTACCAGCAATGCCTGAATGTCCAAATGTAACTAAAAAAGCAAGCCTGTGGTTTGCCTTCCTATTTTTTAATAGTGTCTTGAAGAGCAAAGGTTTTAAATGGTGAAGTCCAGCTTATCTGTGCATTTTCTTATGTGATTTTTTTTCACAAAGATATTCTCCTATTTTTTCTGAAGTTTTAGCTCTTTCATTTTGAGTTCATTTTTAAGTGTACTTGTAGTAAGAGTTGAGGTATCCATCTGTCTATCAATCTACCTGTTTATTTACTGGCATACGGGTAGCTAGCTACTTGTTCCAGCACCATTTATTGAAAAGATTATCTTTTCCCAATGAAATACCTTGGTAATTTTACTAAAATCAATTGGCACCTTTGGGTCTATTCCTGGACTCTATTCTGTTTCACCAACCTATATTTCTACCCTTGCACCAAAACCACACTACCTTGATTACTATAGATTTTATAGTAAACTAGAGACCCAGTGCATGAAATTTGTGCACTGGGTGGTGGGGGGGTGGTGGAGGGACAGTCCCTCAGCCTGGCCTGTACCCTCTCTCAGTCCAGGAACCCTCGCTCCCTACCGCCCGCCTGCTCACTGCTCCTTACCTCTCGGCTCGCTGCTCCTTAGCTCTGCTGTGGAGGTGGGAGAGGCTCCCACCACTGCCTCTGCACTCTTCTGGCTGAGCTGTGCTCCCCCTGGGGGAGAGCACTGACCACCAAAGGGCAACTCCTGTGTTGAGCATCTGCCCACTGGTGGTCAGTGTGTGTCATAGCGACCAGTCTTCCACTGATCCTTCTGCTGTTCGGTTGATTTGCATATTAAGCTTTTATTACATAGGATGTTGAAACCAGCAGTGTATGTCCTTCAACTTTATTATTTTTCACAATTCTTTTGTCTATTCTAGGTCCTCTACATTTTAATATAAAATTAAAATCAGCATGTCAATTTCTGCCAGAAATGCCTGATGTAATTTTGACTGGAATTGTGTGGAGCTTTGGGATCATTGCCACCTTAATAATCTCAAGTCTTCTAATCCATGTTTCCTTTATTTCCTCTCAGTAGTATTTTGTAATTTTTAATGTAGAAGTGTTGCACATATTTTATAAAATTTACCCATTTTACATTTCTATACTATTGTAAGTGGCATTGTTTTTTTTCTATTAAATCTAAGCATTTCTAGGATATATTTAAAATATATTCTTAGGTCATCTATATTTTATGTTCTTATATGTGTATAAGAACATAAAATATGTTCTTGTTAACTTATATATTGTCTTGTTAACTGTTTTGTTAACTTATATATTGCCTTGCTCCCAAACGGTTTTAAGGAATTCTATAAGAACATAGAAAATAAAAAACTGAGAAGAAAGAGAGAATAGAAAAGGGAATAGGACAGGATAGCTGGGAGAGCCAGACCGGAAGCTAAAGAACATACATATTATACAATCTTCCTACATTTATTTATTCCAGTGTGAAAAATGGAATCTGATTATTCCATATTGTAGATTATCCTTAAGTGACAAATAAACCAATCACTTCAGAAATCACAGGTATTTCTTCTATGGAATTGTCCAGCAAGTCCCCCCAAAACAGGATTGAACATAATGTAATATAAGAAATAAGGCCTCGATAGTGTCTTTATGGAAGTTATGCTGAGTTTTGATGTGCTGTTTCTTATGTCACATAAAATATGGAATAGCAATTCCAACAGGATGTCTCCGAGGCAGCTATAGTCGACTGTGACCTCATGCGACACCCTAAGCCAGAACCACATGGCCAAGCTGACCCTGGATTCTTTACCCTCAGAAACTGCCAGAGGTCATGCATCTGCTGTTTTTAAACTGCAAAGTTTGGCCATTTATAATGTTGTAGTAGATAACTCATATATATTTTGGTTCCAGACTACCATTTATTTAGTGCTTACTTCATGCCATGCATTTTACTAACAGCTACATAAGTACTATCTAATTTAATCCCCAGAGAAAACCGAGGAAGCAGCCACTATCGGACCATTTTATAAGTGAGGAAATTGAGGACTAGAAACACTTATGTCAAGTGAGGGAAACTGATTTCAAACTTTGTTATTTCAAACTCATGCTGTTTGAAATAAGTGAAATAAGTCATACACACATATCTTTCGCCTCCTCACATATCTTTCCTGCCTAGATGCTGCCAGCGGCTCATTTATGGCAGGACTTCTCAATGCCAATTGCCCCCCGGAGGGAGAAATAGGCTCTTGAGAAGCGGAGAAATCTTAGTGCAAAGTTTTGTGGACCTCCAAGCCTCAACTCTACTCAAAAGAATCATTTCAATTTATTTTGTTAGGGAGAACTTAAATTTTTTTCTGTAAAGGAGCAATAATGGGGAAAAATTGAGAAATACTGCTTTATGACAAAGACCATTTCAAATGTCTCAATGCCCACAATCTTGACCAAAAACTTCCTAGTGCATAGCAGGTATATATCTTACCTTATAATAGACAAATATGCAAATTGACCGCACCTTCGCTACGCCCAAGCCACGCCCACCAACCATGCCCACCAGGAAACCGTTGCAGGGACGTTGCGGTGTGGCGGAGCCCAAGGCCCGGAAAGCCTCGGATGGAGGCTTTCCCAGCCTTGGGCACCAGCGGGGAGCCTGCATGGATCGCAGGAAACCACTGGGGGTCGGCTCCTGCAATCCTTAGCAGGGATGTTGGGTGCGGCCGAGCCCAAGGCCACTGCCCGGGGCCAAGCCCCGACCCTGAAAGAAGGCAGAAAGCGGTGGCCACAGCCAAGGCCTGGGTCCCCGGTGCCGGCAGAAAACTGGTGCAGGCAGCCAGGTGAATGAAGGTCTATTGCACGAATCTTCGTGCAAACGGGCTACTAGTAGTATATATATATATATATATATATATATATATATATATATATAATTGATTATAATTGATTTTTATACAGAGAGGAAGGGAGAGGGATAGAGAGTTAGAAACATCGATGAGAGAGAAACATCAATCAGCTGCCTCTTGCACACCTCCTACTGGGGATGTGCCCGCAACCAAGGTACATGCCCTTGCCAGGAATCGAACCTGGGACCTTTCAGTCCGCAGGCCGGTGCTCTATCCACTGAGCCAAACCAGTTAGGGCCATAGCAGGTTTTCAATTAACACTGTCTGATAAATTCTTGTGCATGAGTTTCAAATTTCTACTTAGAAAATACTAGCTACAGGAAAACACAAGTACACAAGCTAAAGTGATGCGCCGGGCTCCACGGTAAATCAAGTCCTGTGCAAACACCTTAGGCACGGACCCCCCCACCCACCCCCCGCCCCCCGCCCCCTGCTCCCCGCCCCGTGAGCAATGCTGTCGGGAGTGAGGAGTCCGAGGCAGCTGCGTGAATGCCACCTGTCAGTAACGGTGATGGCCAGTATTCGTCTATGTGCTTCAGTTCCCTGGTGACTGACTGATGCCTGAGCAGCAGGTCTTGCTACTCTTGCTAATCCGTGGGTGTCTACAGGAAGATCATTAGTCCAGACGGCTAGAGCTGAGAATGAAATGAGCCTCAGGTTTTCCGGAATTACAGCAGGAGTCCGAGACCCACAGCGCTCCTGGCCCCTGCGCCCCGCGCCTGCGTAGAGAGCTCAGCTCCTCAGTCCGACTGGTCAATTGGCACACTCGCCCATTTATGCCCAAACGGAGGCCTGTAACGTTGGCCACCCTGCAACCCGAGGTAAGACAGGAAGGTGGTGGCTGATGCTTGGGTGTCCCTTCCCATAACTCCCTTCTTAGCATATGGATAAGTTCAAGGTTATAGACATCTTAGCAAGATGCGCACAGAAGCTCAGCCAGGTTGATGGAACTGCACAGGGTCACTGGGCTGGACTCAGTGGAGCTGGGCCGGGACCCCCAGGCCTGGCGCCCGCCCAGGGCTCTTCCCATTGGCCCCTCTGCCTCCCCTGCATGTTCTCTCTTTGTAGCTCATCTCTGGGGCAACGAACATGAAGGAACCTAGCTATTTTCTGATGGAAAGTTCATGGCTTCTCCCTCCGCATTCTCCCACCCCTCTCCACCCGACTTCTGTCTGGTTTGAGTTTATTGTCAAAACACGCCCAGTCAAATTACTTGTCTGCAGACATTTTTGCTGGCCTTAGTGTATCCACAAGAGAGCTGCTAATGACTACCCTTCCTGCCCACACTTAGCTCATCCTCGGAAGGGAACTGCTCATTATCATTCTCTGACTGCTGCCGGGACTGTCTGGAAACAGTCAGGGGATTCCGCGGTGCAGCGAAGTCCCGGCATCTTCCGCTGGGTCAAGTCTCCACCAGGCGCAATGGCAGCTGCTGGGCCCGTGCCCTGGCCCAGGGCAGGTCCCTCTGCAGGCCAGGCTCCGCGGAGCTTGTGCGGGGCCAGTAGGTGGGGGGCACTTCTGTGTACGGCCCACTTCTTGCAACCCCTGCCAGGGCCAGCTGCCTAATTTTCAGAACCCCGTATGAAATGAAAATTTGGGACCCTTTGTTCAAAAAGCAGGAAAGAAGTGCCTTTTCCTTTTTCCTGAAGTCTCTCTCTCTATTTGTCAAGGTTTTGTTTGCTACTTAATGTGCTAAGAAAAAAACAACAACACACAAACTAGCATAAATTTTACCGTTCATCTTTATATTGTGCAATGCCAGATTTAAATACAAATATAATGCATTAACTTGGATGCAGACTCACCAGTTGTACACGTGTATCGCGTAGGTGACACATGCCTCTATATTTCATTCCTACCCGAAGAGGGAAACACTGCACACAAGTAACTCAACTGTTTTTATTTCACTTCTTGACACCTGCACATTGTACCGATTCTGTCTTTGGCTAACTGATGAGGAAGAAAGGAACTTTCTCTTACCTTCCATGCCACGGTTTTCAGCGTACATAGGTGGCTGCCACAGGGGAGTTACATCAATAAGAAAGGATATAATAGTGTTCCTTCATCCGCCATGTCACTTACAATGCCATGGCCTGCTTTCGGCAGGTGAAACAAGTTCCAGCTTAAATGGTCTCTTGATTAGTTAGCTGTACTTGTGCGCAAGTCTTCCAGAAGTCTGTGCTCATGGGACATCCTGATTGCTATATGTAAATGGGGCAGCGTCTTCTGCTCACATGCATGCTCCATTGTCCCATAGAACTTCACAAAATAGAAGTTCAAAGATAAAATTATTAGGAATTTCAAGATGAGAGCAGCAGAACATTAAGCCAAGTGCACTGCCCTTCGGAGCATAGGGTCTGCGTAACAGCACTGCTCACACACCAAGGAGCTGTCCCGGCCCCCACTCCAGCCCCTTAGACCCAGGCCTTACCCTGCTACCAAGGGTACAGGAGGAACTCTAAAATGGATGGAAGCAGGAAGCAAAATACAGGACAGTATCCAACTGAAAGTACATTGAGGTTAGAGATTCTAAATTCCGACTGCCTGCTAATATAACCCGGGAACTTAAAAAATAATTCTAATGCTGAGGCTTTTAGGTTTGAAGTTCTGACGTAATTGATCTGGACAGGTCCCAGGTGATGCTAATGTGTGCCCAGAGTCCATTGAGTCTCACTCTTAAGCTCCGTACCATTCCCCATAATGTCTGTTTTCTTTTTTGGATTTTTTTTGTTTGTTTCTTGAGCCATCTCATTAGACTCTAATGATTAGAGTATTTTAATTTACTGTAATTGACAGGAAATAGATTTTCTCTCTTTTTTCAGCCAAAATTTAACTTTTTGTATCATGTTTAAAATTTAGGGCAATAAACATACTTTGTGTGGTCCAACTCTCCATTTCCGTTCATCCCAAATGCTAGGTGGCAGTTCTCTTTGTTCAGGATGGCTACTGCTGGCAGCTGACCTGGAGCTGCCGCATGAATCCAATGGGTCTGGCTCAATGGTTCAAGTTTCAGACGCACCCTCCCAAATGTGAACAACCCACCAATACACCTGAGTGCATCACTGTTGAATAAAATGTCACATGCAATCTCTTTATAATGAGAATAGCCATCTCCTAATTTGACTTTTAGTCAATATTTAAGAATGTAGCTAATTTTATCATTTAGAGCAATTAATATTCACAAGTTAAAAACCTTCTTTTGTCAAAAGTTTTTTTTACATTTCATTATAGTACAAACATTCATGAAATGTGGATTAGAAACTACTTAGCCTACAGATAGCCAAATTTCACCTTTATTTTTTATTATTTTATTTTTTTAAAATATATTTTATTGATTTTTTACAGAGAGGAAGAGAGAGGGATAGAGAGTCAGAAATATCGATGAGAGAAACATCGATCAGCTGCCTCCTACACACCCCCCACTGGGGATGTGCCCACAACCAAGGTACATGCCCTTGACCAGAATCGAACCTGGGACCTTACAGTCTGCAGGCCGACGCTCTATCCACTGAGCCAAACCGGTTTTGGCCAAATTTCACCTTTAGTTACTTGAGGTAACACTGGTGACTAGGCCTCCATCCAGATATCAGATTCTGGACATTTGTCCAGAATCTGATTAGTCATTGAATAAAGGTTCCTAAGCTAATTTTGACTATCAGCTAGGTTTTAAAATAATAGATCTAACACAAACTCTTATTTTTTTCAACATATATCAGACGTAGTACTAAAGTAAAATCCTAGAAACAAAGCACTAAAAATATGATCTTGGCAGAAATTCTAGAAATTATAAAGAAAAATGAAAACAGAAAAGCTATCCTTAATCCTATGGACTAGAGAGAACTACTGTTTGTCCTAATCTTTAAAAAAAATGTGTAGAGAACTGATATTCAAAATGCAATTATGGTACAGGCACTAATCAAGGTTCATTGACTGTTATACTGTTGGATATTTCCTAGAAAAAAATCATAGGCAATAAACTCTTTGACATTGCTCTTAACAATATATTTTTAGATACATTTCTTTGAGCAAGGGAAACAGAAGAAAAAATAAACAAATGGAATTACATTAAACTAAAAAAGAAACCATCAACAAAATGAAAATACAATCTACTGAATGGGAGAAGATATTTGTAAATGATACATCTAATAAGGAATTAATACCCAAAATATATTTTAAAAAAGTCATATAAATTAACACCAGAAAGAAAATTTCAATTAAAAAATAGGACATTTCCCCAGAGTGGACATACATATGGCCAACAGACTTATGAAAAAATGCTGAACATCACTAGTCATCAGTGAAATGCAAATTAAAATCACAATGAGATATCATCTCTCTGGTCAGAATGACTATCATCAACAAATCAACAAACCACAAGTGCTGGTGAGGATGGGGAGAAAAGGAACCCTCATACACTGTTAGTGAGATTGTAAATTTGTGCAACTGCTATAGAAAACAGCATGGAGTTTCCGGGAAAAATTAGAAATAGAACTGCCATATGATTCAGCAATTCCACTTTGGGATATTTATCTGAAGAAAACAAAAACACTAATATAAAAAGATATATGCATCCCTATGTTCATTACAGCATTACTAGTAATAGTCAAAATATGGAACTGATCTAGATGTCCACCAATAGATGAATGGATATATATATAACGCCAGGGCTGACAGGCAGACCCTGAGTGGTGGATGAATGGATTACTTTGACACATGTTTCTGTGAAAGAGAGGTTAAGGGACTGCTTCACTATAGGAACTAAGAAGCCCTGTTCGCCTGCCTCCTTAGGCAGCGAACTAAAATTAACTAATAGATACTATCAGCAGGGTAAGCATCCTTGAGAAAACAATGTGTCTGTAGTGTCCTTTAAGCAAGGACGTGTCTAAGTAAACACCCGGGGGCTCAGACTTGTTTGGAAAAGTCAAGGCAAGGGCAGGCGCCTTCAGCCAACTTTTGTCCCATGCCTCCCCGCAATATGTGTTATTCAGCAATAAACATTCAAAATGGGATGTTATTCAACAATAAAAAGAATGAAATGTTGCCATTTTTGATGACATGCATGGCCCTAGCAGTGGTCGGCAAACCGCGGCTCGCGAGCCACATGCAGCTCTTTGGCCCCTTGAGTGTGGCTCTTCCACAAAATACCACGGCCTGGGCGAGTCTATTTTGAAGAAGTGGCGTTAGAAGAAGTTTAAGTTTAAAAAAATTGGCTCTCGAAAGAAATTTCAATTGTTGTACTGTTGATATTTGGCTCTGTTGACTAATGAGTTTGCCGACCACTGCCCTAGAGGGTATTATGCTCAGTGAAATAAGTCAGAGAAAGAGAAAGACTGTATGATCTCACTTATATGTGGACTCTAAAGAAATAAAATTAATGAATAAACAAAACAGACCAATTGATATAGAGAACAAGCTGATAGTTGCCAAAGGATTAGGGGATAGGAATAAATAAAAAATAAAACTGCAAAAAATAAACATAAAAATAAAAGAAAGTTCACTTGGGTTTGTGAAGAGACTTAACTTTAAGTTTAGCAATAAAAGTTGTCAGAGAAAAACATAAATAATATACATGTACTGCCTACAAACATATCATTTGCTTTAAAAGAAACACAAAAAGAGAAAAATTTAATAAAAACAAGTAATGTATAAACAAGTGATATTCAACATACTGTTACAGCATGGGCACTAAGTAAGGTTTGTTGACTGTAATACTATTTACTACATACTGACTGAAAATTAACCCTGTGTATAAACATGTAATTATTTACTAAAATATATAAACACTAGAGGCCCAGTGCACAAAATTCTTGCACGGGGGTGGGGGGAAGGTCCCTCAGCCTGGCTTGCACCATCCCCAATCCAGGACCCCTCAGGGGATGTCTGATTGCCTCTCGCAATCCAGAACTGCTGGCTCCTAACTGCTCTCTTGCCTGCCTGCCTGATCGCCCTAACTCCTCTGCCTGATTGCCCCTAACCACCTCTGCCTGCCTGATCACCCCCAACCACCTTTGCCTGCCTGCCTGATTGCCCCTAACTGCTCCCTTCCTGGCTTGATTTTCCCTAACTGCCTCTGCCTCACCCCACACCTGGGACCCAGGATTCCCTCATCTGGCCCATTGCAGGCACACAGGACCTGGGCTTCCCTCCCTCTGGCCAGCCACAGGCACCCAGGACCTGAGTCAGCTTCGCCCGGGCCAGTCGCAGCCGCAGGGGACCATGGGGCAGGTGGCTTGTCCCTCTCCCGGTCCGCAGGTGCAAGCACAGGAGCAGCCGCTGGTGCCCAGGACTGCAGGGCAGGCAGCTTGTCCCTCTCCTGGGCCACAGCCCCAGCTTCTGGCGCCTGGGACTGTGGGGTGGGCAGCTTGTCTTTCTCCTGGGCTGCAGGTGCAGGTGCAGCCACTGGGGCATAGGACCACGGGGCAGGCAGCTTGTCCCTCTCCCAGGCCGCAGCCCTAGCTGCTTGTACCTGGGACTACGGGGCAGGTGGCTTGTTCCTCTCCCGGGCTGGGCCTCGGGTGCAGGTGCAGCCTCTGGCACCTGGGACCATGGGGTGGGCTGCTTGTCCCTCTCCCAGGCCACAGCCTGGCTGGTCCCCATTCCTCTCTCGTAAGCTCATTTGTGCGTGGCTGGTCCACATTCCTCTCTCACAAGCTCATTTGTGCCTTTCTGGTCCCTATTCCTCTCTCCCCAGTGTTGAGAGTCTGATCCGTTAGAGCATGACAGCATGAGGGCATGACAACCATTTGTATATTAGCTCTTTATTATATAGGATGCTATGTACAGTTTGATAATTATTTTTTTTTCACTTAAAGTTACTTTTAATTTAAAAGTTGGAATTCCCGAGGTTCAGCCCTAAGTGTTTTATTGGCTTCACTAGAGGCCCGCTGCATAAAATTCGTGCACGGGGGGAGGGGGGGAGAGGGGAGGGGGAGAGGGGGAGGGGGGAGAGGGGGAGGGGGGAGGGTCCCCTCAGCCCAGCCTGCACCCTCTCTAATCCAGGACCCCTCAGGGGATGACTGACTGCTGGTTTAGGCCAGAACTTGGGGATCAGGCATAAACTGGCAGTCAGACATCCCTCTCACAATCCTGGACCACTGGCTTCTAACTGCTCACCTGTCTGCCAACCTGATCACCCCTAACCGCTTCTGCCTGCTGGACTGATCACCCCTCACTGCTCCCCCTGCCTGCCTTGTTGCCCCTCACTAGCACCCTCCCCTGGCCTGGTCACCCTCTACTACCCCTCTGCCGATCTGGTCACCCCCAACTGCCCCCCCTGCTGGCCTGGTCACCCCCAACTGCCCCCCTGCTAGCCTGGTATCCCCCAGCTGCTCCCCCCCCCCCCCCTGCTGGCCTGGTTGCCCCACACAGCCTGCTGTTCAGTTGTTTTGTCATCTCTCACTAACCCCCTGCCAGCCTAGTCACCCCACGCAGCCTGCTATTTGGTCGTTACTGTTACTGTGACGGTGTCCTGGACAATTTGCATATTCCTCTATTATTAGTATGGACTTTATGCTCTTCCTCTTGATCATCCATCTACTTCAGTGAGCACCTCCACATTCATTGCCATTTTTTGCCTGCAGTCAGGCTTCTTCCCTGATAATCAGCCTTCTACACATGGCTGATTATCAGACATCTCCATGTAGATGTCTCTCTAGGCACCTCAACTTCAATATGTCCAAAACTAAACTCATGATATTCTTCTTCCAGCTTTGAGATCACTTTCCATTCCGAATCTCAAGCACTAGTCTTGACTCCTTCCTCATCTTTTGTTCTCTGCATACCCTAATCAAATGCTATGTTTAAATAATCCAACTTCCTATACATCCCTTCAACCATTTACTGCTCTTCTCTTCACTGCTGACTCTCGACCAAGCTGCCATCATTGTCACCTGGAGGAGTTCAGCTGATTCCTGCCTGGATTCCCCCTATATTTATTCCCAGTGAAGTCAGTGAACAAATAGTACAATATTTTGAAAAAAATGACTATGTTTGCCCTGAGTGATTCATTTTTGCATTCTGTCACTTACATTAGAAATACTACATATTGAGGCTGAGGCTTGATGGCCCAACAGAGGATAAAACTCTGAATTACTTTTAGAATTGGTTCATAAAATTATAAAATGGTATCATAATTTTTAAATTAAAATTGTGTTTGTAAGCAAGGGCTTTTCTGCTAAGAAAGTGCTGATCTCACTCATATGTGGAATCTAATGAAAAAAAATAAACAGATGAAAAAAAATAGATTCAGAGACATGGATCTGTGAAAGCATGAAACAGACTGTGGAATCTCAGAGGGAAGGCAGGGGTAGGAAGAGATCAACCAAAGATCTTGTATGTGTATTATGAATAACCCATGGACACAGACAATAGGGTGGTGAGGGCCTGGGGCAGGGAGGCAGGGCAGGCTAGAAGAGGTCATTGGGAGCAGGGGGAAGGAGATATTATATAATACTTTCAACAAAATAAGAATTAAGAAAAAAAAGAAATATTAAAATAAATAAAAAAGATTTAAGTCTCAAAGACTCAGAGCCTAAAGGGCTGAGAGCATAAAGCTAACACTGCATTGTTGTATATAAGTAGTAATTGTGAGGATCAGGAAGAGTACATCACCAATACATCATCACTGAGATCAGGAAGAGCCCATATCACCAATACTTCCTCATGTAAGAGCCAATTCTCTCCAAAGAAAAAGAAATTCAAAGGGCCTTGAAAAGGGAGACAGAGAGAGAGAAAAGTGAGGCAAATGATAGAAACTCCAAATCATTATGAGAAAATCCCAGTAGAAGAGTCATCACTTTCTAGGATATATTCCAGGAAGATTTCAAGGTACATATGGAAGTTTTTTATTTAGCAAGACTCTGGAGAAAAAATTAACAAAGAAGAAAAATCATGTGATCATCTCAAAAAAGACAGAGCAAGCAAATGATAACATTAATCATCTACTTGAGGTCAAAAAGACATTTTAGCAAACTGGCAATAGAAAGGAGCATCTTAAATAAGATAAAGGGTGTGTATAATAAATATACAGTAAGAATTATACTCAATAACAAAATGATAAAAGCTCTTCTCTGTGAGGTTGAGAACAAAGCAGGGATACTCACAATTACTACTTATATACAACATGTCAGTGGACATCTCATTATCTCGAAAAAAAAAAAAGGCAAAGAAAAGAAATAAGACACAAAGATTGTAAAGGAAAAAGAAAATCTCATTTTTCACAGAGGTATGATTGTACAACTAGAAAAATCCAAATATGGGGACAAATTATTAAGTCAACAGATGGCCAGATATAAAAAGTCAATTGTAGTTTTTTATACCAGTAACAAACAATTTTAAAATAAACACTATTTACAATATTATCAAAATTATGATATGCCCAGGAATAAACCCCATATAAGATCAAAAGACCTCTGTAAAGAAAATGGATGAATGCATCATATTCTTGGATTGAAAAACTTAATGTTGTAAAAATGAACTTTTTCTTGTCTTGGCCAAGAATATTGGAGCTGTTCTTAAGGCTTCTGTTTTCCTCATAATATTCCAAATCCAATCAGTTAGAAAATCCTAGTAGCTCTGTGTGTGTTTTAATTTGCATTCCTCTTCTTTCCCCCCCTTTTTTTTTTCCAAACCATAGTTTCAGTTTTCCTCAAAGTGAACTGTGAGTCAACATTCCAGTGCAGGTATTTTATTCAGAATTGAGGGGAGTCAGATGATTGGAGAATGAGAAAGGGGAAGGACAAAGGGAGCCTCATCTTATCAATATAATGTCTTTTAGTCCCATATGCATCCATCATTGCCTGCTCTGCAGTATTGTAGGTGGGCCCTGTAGCTGTTTTTCCTATGCCAGCTGGCACACTGTCAAACTTGTACAGTAGACAGCACAGGAGGGACAGTGGAACAAAAAGAAGTTTCACTTACCAAGTTCTGGTGCTATCCTCTCTTCAGGCTCCTTCAGCTCAGCCAGCTCCTTGAACTCAGTCGCCCACAGCACAGACAGCCTCCCCGATGCCAGATTTTGTAGCACCCAGTGCCCAGAGCCCAGAGCTTTCCCTGGAACTCCCTAGAACAGCTTTGGAATGGAATGTCCCCATAAAGCACCTCCCTGTGGCTATATCCCCTGGCAACCCTTAGGAAAATTTTTAGGTGTGTTCTGAAGGATGTATGGACTTTATGCTGTGTTCTCTTGGACTATTAGGTGTGTTCTCTTGGACTATTTCCCCAGAGGAGAATTTTCAGAAAGTTCCATGACATAGGCTTCACAGACTTCACCATCCAGTGAGCCACACGTGCTGTGAGGGGTTCTTACTCCCGATTTTTCCTTCTTTGGGTGCTCTGCTTCAGCCCTAAGGGTAAGTGTGTTCCTTATATCTGCTTTTCCTATATTCTCTAGAGATCACTTTATATTTTATAGTCCAATCCCTGCTATTTCAACCCCTTTCTTATAGCTACTAATGATCTATAATATGCTAATTAGACCAGACAACCTTCCAGATGAAGCCCAGGTCCCGGTGGCCGAAGGAAAACCTGGTTCCCAGGTGCCAGAGGGAAGCCGGTGCCGGCAGCCAGGGGAAGGAAGGCCTACTCTTGCATGATTTTCGTGCATCAGGCCTCTAGTTTATAATAAACTTTCCATGCTCAAATAACTGTGTGGCTTCATTTTCTGATTTGAATTTGGCTGATGCAGATACCGTATTAACCCACTGCTTTGGTAGACAACTGGAGCTTAACTCCATAAGGAAATTCTGACAAATAATGTAAAGTACTATCCTACTCAGGAGGCTCTGATATTTATACATCAACTCTCATCAATCATTGACTGGGAGTGGGTGGGGGGAGTGCTAATTTCCAGCACTTTCAACCTGTCTCACACACAGCAGAGTGGCTTCCCCAGTTCCAGAAAAAGACCCAGCTACAGAGTCCCAGATGCTGGCATGTAGCAGTCATGCAGAGCACACTGAGACAGCAGGGTCCATGGAGTCATAGATACTGACATGTAGCAGTCATGCAGAGCACACTGAGACATCAGGGTCCATGGTGATGGTGGGCACAGATACTGGCATGTAGCAGTCATGCAGAGCACACTGAGACAGCAGGGTCCATGGTGATGGTGGGCACAGATGCTGGCATGTAGCAGTCATGCAGAGCACACTGAGACAGCAGGGTCCATGGGATGGTGGGCACAGATGCTGGCATGTAGCAGTCATGCAGAGCACACTGAGACAGCAGGGTCCATGGTGATGGTCACACCACTGACAGTCTATTACAGCCCAGCCCCTGCACCACTGAGCTGTACTCCTGCCTGGCGATATGTTCACTCTGCCTTGCCATTGTGTCTTTAGGGTGGTGACTGGTCCCAATTTCTTTACAAAACAAACAAGAGAAGCATACAGCAGGAGAGTAAAAGGGACAAGTTGTCTCTACTATTGCACTTGAAGCTCCGAATGCTGTGACATCTCCCTCCTATTCACCCCCTTCTGATTCCCCTCACTCCGACCAGTATTTCTGCTGGTTCAGATGCTTACCTGGGGGAGTGAGTGGTCCAGACCCATTCCCTGGCAGAGTCTGAGCCCTGCTGCTCCTGCCCTTTCCTCGTCAGGCTGCGGTTGCTCTAATTCCCTGGTGTTCCCGACATAACCTCCCACCCCCATGGTAACAGCAGGCCTATTTCCTCAAAATAATTAGGTCAATCACTATTTCTTCGCCTCTTGATCCACAGCCAGGCAGTCGCCAGAGCTATAAGTGGGCTGAGTGCTTCTATGGGCCCCCTGCGGAGCCATTCCTGCTGGAGACCTAGGACCTGAATCTGGTGGAGCCTGAAGACCAGGGCGGGAAGCGTAACTTCTCAAGTGAGTCTCTGGGAAGAGCGGTTCAGAGGAGCCACTCTTCCTTCACCCTTTGGTTCTGGTTCCTGTGTGTTCTGCCTATTGCGGATCTGGCGCCAAGTGCCTCCCTGCCATTCCACTGCATCCGAATCATCTAGAAAGCCTGTCAAACCTGCCTCCTGGGCCCCACCACAGAGAATCCGAGGCAGGTTTGAGGCAGGGCCTAGGATTCTGCATTTCTAACACGCTCGCACATTCTTGGTCCAGAGCCCAGACTTTGGGGCTCCCTGAGTAGAGTCTCACCTAGATGCCAGGGCTCCCCTCTCCACAGATGCCAGCTCCCCGCTGGGACCTGACTGTGCCTGTCAGAGGGGCCCGCTGTTCTGTGGGCTTGGAAGTGTAGGATGTGCTTCCACAGCACGTGTGTCTCTCTCCTGCTGGGTCCCTTGGTCTGAAGCAACATTAGGCGTGGTCCCAGGACAGTGAATCCGAACTCAGGGAGCCCTTCAATGGTGGTCCTGGCGGGACACTGTGGGCAGCGTGACCATCTGTGCTGCTGAGAAGAAGACCCGAAGATGCAGCTGCAGGGCAGCGGGGAGTGGTGGGCAGGATGCTGAGGATGAGTCTGAGGACCGGACCAGCAAGGGCATGGCCACTCACACCACATAGTCTGAGTCAGATGCCCCTCCCCCACCTCCCCTGCAGCCCCGGGCCAGAGCAGCAACCTCTCTGGCTTGCATCACAGCAATGACCTCTCACTGGGCTCCTTGCTTCCAGCCTTCCCCCAGCTCCCAGTACTCTTCAGCACCGGAGTGGGAGTGAGGCAGCATTACAGTGTAAGTCAGGACCTGTCCCTCCTCTGCTCAAACCCCCCCCACCCCCCCACCCCCCGCCAGTGGTTAATGCCCGCAGAGCAAACCCACTGGCTTGAGATGCCCACAGGCCCCACAAGGCCCGCCCTGTGCTCGCCGGCCCCAGGCCACTGAGGCCCATCTCCTGGGAAGGCCCCAAATCTGCATTTGGCCTCCCTCCCACAACTGTTAGTGCAGTTGAAAGTACTTTTTTAAAATATATTTTATTGATTTTTTACAGAGAGGAAAGGAGAGGGATAGAGAGCTAGAAACATCCATGAGAGAGAAACATCGATCAGCTGCCTCCTGCACAACCCCTACTGGGGATGTGCCCGCAACCAAGGTACATGCCCTTGACCGGAATCGAACCTGGGACCCTTGAGTCCACAGGCTGACGCTCTATCCACTGAGCCAAACCAGTTAGGGCTGAAAGTACTTTTTAATAACTATAACTGTCATCTGATCCTCACAGCAACCACGTGAGGAATGAAGATGCTCATCTCTACTTCGTAGCTGAGAAAACGGAAGCATGGAAGCATGGGCAGACATCAGGATCTGAATCCAGGTTTTCTGACAAATCACAGATGTCTTTCCTTCCACATGTTTCGTAACTTTGAAAGATTTTCTCCCTTTCTGCTGCCTGGCCCACAATACCCTCTTCTCCTTCCCCCGGATTTTCACCATGTTAGTCCCTCCCGTGCTGAGGTGCAGAAGGAATTGTGGCTGAGTTCAACTGCGAAACGTTTCTTCCACAAGTCGCAGCTGCTCCTCAGGAGGACCTCCGCTGCCCACACGCAGGGCTCCTTAAAGCCGCATTCCGCCTGCAGGACGCTGCCAGTCAAGAGCGGGAAGAAGTGCCCAGAAACATTTGAGGTCAGACAGAAAAGCAATGTGAAGGCAAGTGTTCCTAAACCTCCCCCATGAGCCTGCATGGAGGCATATCGACCGCCCCAGGGAAAAATAAATGAGAGAAAAGGTCATTTGTTGAAATCTGGTCATAAATCCCAAAGGACAATGCCAGACTGTCAGGCTGCCCCTCTAGCCTTTCCCCGCTGATAACACTGGTATGCATGTGGCCTGGAGAAGTCCCAGCAGCCGCAGGGGAGACATGGCAGCATATTCCCTGAGCTCAGTCTTGCAAAGTCCATCACAGTGCAGTACATGAGTCATAAAGGTCGGCAGCTTTATCTTCCTGCCCCCAGTCAGGATGGTGTCAACTTTAGTGTAATCTTTGTAGCATCTTTTGTGGTCTGATTTAAGGGGGCCGTGAGATTCATCCTACTCCTCTTACTCATCTTCTTATGCCCTTCACTCATAGCAGAGTCATGATATAGTTAAAACTAGAACCCCTGTGAAAACATGGCTATTCATGGAAATTCTCACCATAAAATGTCAGGCTTAGGAAAGACCTCAGAAATCACCAAGTTTGAACAGATATGCAAACAGACCTGTGGCTGTTCTTAAGGACCCTCAGCTCCCAGTACCCATGCCTTTTGGGACCCAATGGCTGGCCTGTGTAACTGAGAGGGTACTGCCGAAATAATGACGTGTGACTTCTGAGACGCTGCCTGTTCTCTCTGGTCACTCACGCTGAAGGAAACCAGCCACCACATCAGAGAACACTCCAGAGCCCTAATGCGAGGTCCATGTGAATAGGAACTGAGGCCTCTCCCCACGGGCACCAGCAACAACTTGCCTGGCACAGGAGTGGGCCAGTTGGGGAGAACTTCCTGCCCGTCAAACCTTCCAGTGAGTGGAAATGGAGACTCCATCCTAAATGCCTGACCCACAGAAACTGTGAGGTCATCTGGGATTATTCCTACTTCAAGGCACTATGGCTTGGGGCAATTTGCTACACAGCTATCACAATTAATCTAAAGCCAAAAGCCAGGACAAGTCAGATTCAAAATGACAAAGGTGAAGACGACCTTACTGATTAAAGTTCATACTTGTTCTTGTTGCCTCAAGGTGTTACCTTGATGCAGTTGGTCCCAACCAGCCTGTCTCCAGCCCCACTGGCCTTCCATTGACTTCCCAACCATGTCCCTCTCAAGGGCTTCTACACTCATTGCACGCTCCCCACCCCCAGGTCTTCACATAGGTGAGTCCTTCTTGTTCAACACTCAGGTCAGTCACCTCCGAGAGGCTGCCCATGGTTATCAGTTCTAAGAAAGTCCTTCTCCCTGCTGCCCATCCACCACTGTAGCCCGATTACTCTGCATGACATCACTGTTGATTTTCTTCACAGCACTTGGCACTCTCTGAACATATTTGTTTCTGTGTTGACTTGGCTAGTATATTTCACAATAGAATACAATTTTCATAAAATACCTGGTTTGTCTTATTTTCTTTTGTTTCTCTGGAAGATAAAAATATGCTTGCTATGATATGATGCTCAACAATATTTCCAATAGCGATAGGGATGAGGGAGGGAGGTGGAAGGAAGGAAATAAAAGAGGAAAGCAAAGAAGGAAGAAAGGAAGGGAGGGAGAAAGAAAAAGAAGAAAGGTTTACAACTAATGATCCCTGTCTTTGAAATCCTTTCCTTAAAGCTGTAGTGCACTTCTAATTAGCATATGCTGAATGAGCACCTACTTTGCACGGACAAGTCTTGTGTGAGCACTGGGGATGAATAGTAACCACGCCTTGTCCCTCAAGGGGAACTTGATGTTAAGTTAATTTACCAGAATCCCTTCCAAGTCTTAGAAGTCAAGTGCCAAGAAAGAAATAAAGTCTAAAGGGAAGTGCTTAGGAGCAGGAGCTGTGGGAGAGGTTGGGGGTCCCTGAGGGACCAAACGTTAAAAGAAAGGTTGCCATGATACAAGGAAAGTACTGACAGGAGAGTCCAAAAAAGAGTTCAGGCCAAATCAGCGAATGGTTTCCCCATTTTTGTGTAGAACCAGGGGAAGCAGAGTTGAACCAACTGTCTACGACTGCCTCTTAACAGGCCAGTACTCCACGGATGTCTTTGAAAACTGAAACAATTTTTTTTTCTTTTTGGTCCCTGAAAACTGAAACGATTTTTTTTCTGGTCCCTGAACAAGGGCTGGAAAGGCGACAACCATGTGACCTCGGTGAGAAAACGCCTTCCCTTACAGCTTCCAGAAACACCCTCCCCCAAGGGCCTTCCATCCCACCCCCCCACCCCCTGGATCCCCAAGTGGAAACAGGTGGTATGGGTGGGAAAGAACATCCCTGTGAAATTCAACAAGGAAAAAAAGGTGTTTCTAAGTGTGCTGGACTCTTTGAATGGAACAGAACAATTTCTATTGTTTGAATCATAAAGTATCTAGAGAAAAATGTCGGTGTTACATCTCACCCCCAGAGCTTAGAGATCTGGGCTAGCATCACTCCTCAGCTTGTTTCCCTAATTCTTCCCACTTGTGCAGGAAGGAAAGATTTGGTCCCATTGGACTTGTCTCCCATTCCAGGCCAGCTGGGCTCATGTGTTTTGCTCACAGGACCAATTCTAAGAACTTTGTTGTTAGGTCTGATCAAATAATTGAATCGATACCCTCTCCCCTGGGAATTCCCCTTAAGGCCACTTCACAATGGACATTCTACTTGCTTAGACCACAATCCACTTGTTAAGACCATTATCTCTCCCCTCTGGAGTTTCCCAGAATCCAGACCTGCACAGAGAATTCTCCGCCCAGAAAAAGCTCACCTAGAGTCCTTTAAAAAACCTTTGATCCGCGCCCCCCCCCCGCCCCCCGTCTTAGGGGGTTGGTACCATTTTGGGGTTCAGCCCATCTGGGTATCCAGATGACCTAATAAATTCATAGTTCTTCACCCTTTTTGGCCTTGTGCCTTCCTCCTTCAATGACCCTAACATTTGTCCTTAGGGTTAAACCCCAAAAGGGAGAGACTGCAGTTAAGAGAGAGCCAAAGAATAAAGTAATAAAATGAATTTAAAGGAAGGAAACTTGGGGCCAAAGATGAAAGGTCTTCTTAACTGTGAAACTCTATTAGAATGTGTAATACTCTCTCAAGAATAAAAGCCCCACTTCTTACATTATTTAACACAATGAGAACAAAGAGCTGGAGAACATGCATCGATCCCACTTCAGCCCTAAGGGGATAGGAAAATGACCTAATGGTGATTTCTTATCTCTAATTTACATGATCTTGTGAATCTTAAAATATTAGAAAATAATGAACCTGACTCTCCCAATAGCAGAAAGGCAAGTGGGCCGTGGCCTGGCGTCTCTGCAGCTTTCCAGGGAGTAACTGCGCAGGTCCAGGAGCCCCACGGAGGACGCCCTCCGTGGACTGTGGCTCAGGCTCAGGCACAGCCAAATGCCCAGGAGAGGGTCCCAGTCCCAGACCCGGGGCAGAGCTTGGCAAGCCGAGGGCATCCTCTAACCACCGTTAGTGTCGAGTGGGGGTGTCCAAGATGCAAGTCTTCCTGGAGATAAGACACAGGAACCAAAGGCCTTGTATGCATGCATATAAGCATAACCAATGGACACAGACACTAGGGAGGTGAGGGCATGAGCTGCGGGAGGGAGGGGAGGAGGGGAGAATAAGGACACATATTTAATACCTTAATCAATAAAGAAAATAATTTTAAAAAAAGCACAGGGAGAATGTTCAGTCTTGTAGTTCAGAAGGCAAGAAGCTCACTTCTGTTTCTATCCCTGGGGTAAAGCAGAGTCACATACAATACCCAACAGACACCCCGCTGGGTTGCCCAGGGCTGTGCGTGGTTTCTGAGTCCTGGTCTCAGACCTGGAAGGAGCCTGGGTGCTCCCTGAGCCCGGGCCTCCCACGTCAGGGGAGCTGTGTGGCCAGAGGAGGGGCACTGAGCCCAGGAAATTCTGGGAACAGCAGCACTGAGCTGGGCGAGCAGTGGCCGCAGAGTTCGGGGGAAGAATGGGCTTTTACGGTGTCTGGGAGGAGGAAGACCAATAACTGGAAATATTGGCAAAACCTGAACAATGCGAGACTGTACTTCTAACCTTTCCCAACTGGCCGGTGGGCTGCATCGCACTTTGTCTTTCACGAGAGTAAAATGTGTTCACCTGGAAGGTTCGGTGCCCGTGGGGTGCAGAGGAGCTGGGAGGGTAAAGTTGTTTGGGGATGTCGGGACCCCGAGTTTCCCATCATTACACCCCAGTGCCTAGCAAGGGGCCGACCCCCACCGTCTAAGGAGGGAGTCCAGGAGAGAGCTTCCACCGCTTCTTTTGCCTTCACAGCCTAATCAGACCTTACACTCCTCCCCGGCCCCCCCCCCACCCCCCCCGCCTCCCGCCCCCTTGGGCTCGCTTCCGCTCTCACCGCCTGCAAGTGCTTGGAGGTCCCTCCACAGCCTCCTGGCACCAGCGCCCTAGACAGTCCCCCAGGCGCCCCGCCTGCCAAGAGCCGCCTCCAGGCTGCGCGCTGGGAGAGAGGGTCCCTGGTTCCGAAGATCGCCCCGCGGAGGCGTCAGCAAGGGCGCGGGTGGACGGGGCTGTCCCCTTCCTGCCTGGGCGTTAGCTCGCTCCATGGTCCCTGGCCAGGTGGCCCCAGCATTGGCAGACATCAGGACGCTGGGGCTGGTTAGGGAGGCGCGAGCCGCACCTGCCCCCGTGGAGGGCTGACCCCGGGAGCCCCTCCAAGGAATGCCGCTGGGTCCGCAGACCCCGGCCTCCAGGCTCGGAGAGGAATAAGGACCGAGACAGGTGCGAGGAGGTAGAGGCGCACGTCCCAGGACGGCTGCAAGGGGCCTGAGGTCTGGGAACGCGGCTTTGAACCCTGGGCGTTCCTTTCCACAGGCCTTCAGTGGAGGGCTCTCAGCCCCCTAAGCCCCATTGAACTTGAAAAGCTACACTCCGCCTTTCTTCCCCAGGCCCTCTGGCCTCCTCGCTGATCTCGCTCACGGGGCCGTGGTTGGGGCTGCGTTAGTGGGAGCCCAGGACCTTCGGAGGGGGCGCGGGTCCGATCACAGATGTAAACACGCGGAGCAAAGCCTTTAACAGTCCAGAGGAGGTGCGGGGGGAATGGGGGACAGGGTCATGTCTGAGAGGATTGGGCCGGGCCCTGCTTTCCCGCATAACTAACTTTTTTTCCCCTTCAATTTACAAAACGCTTGCCAATACAGAATGTGCGTTGCTGCTCAAAACAACTAGTATTTCCATTTGACAGGTGATGAAACAGACTGGCCAACAAGCAGGGGAGAGACATTGCCCACCAGAGGTGCGGCCTGGACCCCGCCCCAGAATTCAGCCCCTCCTCACCCCCTCCCCTCCTCCCCCACTTCCCCGCCACGGGCGCGGGACACCGGGAAGGAAACCGAGGACAGGGCTGCGGCAGGCTTTCCACGCAAGCGGGACCCCGCTCCAGGCTGCACAAATCTAAGCGCATCACTTGGGTTTCGGTATGTTTTCCTAGGCGATGGAGGAAGAAACTATTGAGCATGAGGCCTGCGGGTCTGGGGGCTGGGCGCCGCTCTCCGGGATCATTAGCAAATGAATGGCTTGATTCACTGCGCCCAGAAGAGCTGGAGTGAGCCGCCTATCGCAGTGGAAGCTCCAGCTGGTCTCCTGCCAATCCCCCTTCAGCTTCTTTTTTCCCCTCACAAGCTTCCCCCACTCCACAGCCTTAACATTTGTTCTCCAAAACCAGGAAGGGTCATAACACCTCCACAGCCCTGGCAGTTGTTGGCTCATTGACCTAATTTTAATGCCATTGGGCTTTTAGCCCAGTGTTATTTCTCACAGTCGTTTTTAACTTAAAAAAAAAAAAAAATCAGGAATAATTTATATAGATCAAATTCACTCTTTGTAAATGGGACAGTTCTATGAGTTTTAACAAATCATACCATTTTTTTAACCACAAATCAAGATATAGAATAGTTCCATCACCCCTAAAATTCCCTCATGACTCTATAGTCAGTGGCCTCCCCCTGCTCCCCCCCCGCCCCCCCCGCCCTCTCCACTGGCCCCAGAGTTTTGCCTTTTCTGGATTGTCATAAAAATGGAGTTGGACGTCTTTCGTTTAGCTTAATGCTTTTGAGACTTATCCATGCTGTTGTGCGGATCAGTATCCCGTTCCCTTTTACTGGTGAATAGCTGTTATTGTATAGAAGCCCTGCATTTGGTTTATTCATTCATCAGTTGAAGGGCATTTGGATTGTTTCCAGTTCGGGGAAATTTTTGAATAAAGTCACTATAAACATTTGCATACAGCTTTTTGTGTGAACATATGTTTTTATTTCTTTTGGGTAAATGCCCAGGAATGGGATTAGTCATCATACGGTAAGTGTATGTTTAACTTTATAGAAACAGCCAAATTGCTTTCCAAAGTAACTGTATCACTGTTTCATTCCTCCAGTGACCAATGAGAGTTCCAGTTGCTCCACAATCTGGCGTTGTCTTTTATTCTTATTATTTGCCCTTCACACAGGTATGTGGCAGTATCTCATGATATTTTTCATTTGCATTTCCCTAATGACTAATGATGTTGCTTTTGTATGAGTATTTTAAGACCTTATTCACTTTTCAAAGTAGTTTTAAGTTCAAAGAAAAATTGAAAAGATGGTATAGAGGTTTCCCAGATATCCCCTGTTCCTACACATGCACACAGCCTCTCTTATTATCAGCATTCCTCGCAGAGTGGTACCTTTGTTGCAATTGATGAGCCTACATTAACACATCGTTATCTCTCAAGGTCTAGAGTTAACATTAGGGTTCACTTCTGCTGTATTATGTTCTACTAGAGGCCTGGTGCATGAAAATTCATGCACTGGAGGGGGGTCCCTCAGCCCAGCCTGCCCCCTCTCACAGTCCAGGAGCCCTCAGGGGCAGGAGGAGACCCGGCGATCAGGGGAAGGCGACACCCCCATTACACCTCTGCTGCTGCCACTGCTGGCAGCACAAGCCTCGGCCAGCCCTGGTTACCTGAGCCTCAGGCAGCTCTGGGTGGCTGGGCAGCCACCATCCGAGGCTTGCCTATGCCTCAGGCCGGCCCTGGGTGGATGGGAAGCTGACATCTGAGGCTTGCCTGTGCCTCGGGCGTCCGCTGGGAAGCTGACATCCGAGGCTTGCCTGCACCTCAGGCTGGCCCTGGGCAGCTGGGGGGCTGAGGGGTCTGGGGGACTCCGGCTGCATGAGGTGGTGCTGAGGGGACTGGGCACCACCATCTTGTGGCTGTGGATGCGCCATCTTTGAGGGCATGAGAGTTAATTAACATATTCCCTCCTTATTGGCAGTGGGTGCCGCCATCTTTGTGAGGGTGTGATGGTCAATTAGCATATTTCCTCTTTATTATGTTCTATGGGATTAGACCAATGTATAATATGACATGCATCCACCATTGTACAGAGTGCTTTCACTGCCCTAAAAATCCTCTCTGCTCTACCTATTTATCCCTCCCTCCCTGCTAATCCCTGACAACCAATGATCTTTTTACTGTCTCCATAATTTTGCCACTTCCAGAATTTTATATAGTTGGAATCATACAGTATATAGTCTTTTCAAATTGGTTTCTCATACTTAGTAATATTCATTTATGTTTCCTCCATGTTTTTTCATGGCTTGATAGCTCATTTCTTTTTAGTGCTAAATAATATTCCATTGTATGGATGTTACACAGTTTATTTATCCATTCACCTATAGAAGGACAGCTTTGTTACTTCCAAGTTTTTTTTAACCTTTTACTATTGAAAATTTAAAACTTACTGGAAAGTAAACAGAAGACAATGATGAATTTGATGTATCTACAACCTAACTTAAAAAATTACCAATATCTGCTTTAATCTCATTTCATCTATACTTTTATTCACTTCTCTCTAGCCTCTATGTAATTTGAAGCAAATTTCAGACATTGATAATTTATAAATCATTTATAAATATTTCAATATTTATTTCCAAGAATGGGTTCTTAAAAATATAATCATAATAATACCATCACCCTTAAAATTACCCAATAATTTTTGCTATATCAAATATTTTACAACGTTCACATTTTTTCAAATGTCTTATTACAATTTTTTTCAAGTTCTTTTGAGTTTTAAGACCAAGATATCTGGTTGATATGCATCCTTAGGTTCAAAGATTCTCTTGCAAATTTTTCTTTCTTCTTGCAAATTTGTATTAAAGGGACCATGTTATTTGTCCTGTAGAAATTCCCATAGTCTGAATTTTGAAGATTCAGGTACTGTGGAATTTCACATATGTCAGTTAACATGAGTCTTGTATTTTCTGTAAATGGACAGTTAGATCTGAGAGGTGAATCTAACCTGAATCCCAACTAACTCATTAGTTAATTTGCAAAATGGTGATACTCAGATCTTATCACACTTCATTCATTAGCTGGAATATTTCTTAAAAGATCACTGTTTCATCATTAATTACTTAATAACCCAGTGCTACAAGTCATATAAAAAAGGCAAGATAAATGCATGATTATTTTGTTTGATTTACACATCTTCAAAATAATGAGAGAAAAGATGACCAATTTCTTTAGTATTAATATAAACTCATAAACTGAAATGTGTTTGATATGCTTTAATCCATTATAGTTATTATTATTTTTTTTTGATGCTCCGAATTGTCTCATAATTTTAGCTATGGGAACCTATTCAAATTTTTTCTTGAATCTTTTCAATTTACCCCAGTAAATTTTGCTAGCTTCCTTATTTTCTGGCACCACAAGTTGTCTCATCTTGTATATTTTATGCTAAGCACCATACTGTCTTGATTGCTATAGCTTTGGAATATAGTTTGAAATCAGGAAGTATGAAGCCTCCAGCTTTGTTTTTTGTTCTCAAGACTGCTTTGGCTATTCAGGGTTCATAGTAGTTCTATATTAATGTTCTCATATTATTTACTTTTAAGAGTTTTTTTGTATATCCTCTCTAATAAAATGGTAATATGCAAATTAACCATCACTCCGCTACATAAGCCACGCCCACCAGCCAAGCCACGCCCACCAGCCAATCAGGGCGAGTATGCAAATTAACCCCAATCCAAGATGGCTACAGCCACAGTGAGCAAGGTTTCCCAGGTAACAGAGCAAGCCAAGCTTTCCATAGCCGTTGCAGGCTTAAGCCTCCACTCAAGCTACAAAGTTTCAATTATAGAAGGTAAACAAATTCAAACAAATGGCCGCAGAATGGAGCTTGAGAAAGCAGGCCAGGGATGCCGGCGGCAACAGGGGAAGCAAAGCTTTCCGCACACCCTGGCCGGGCTCACCTGCTTAAGGCTACAAAGTTTCAATTGTAGAAGGTGAATTAACTGCCACAGAGATGGCTGCCACCCCGGAGGGAGCAGCAGGCTTGGCTCCACTCCAGGCTACAAAGTTTCAATTGTAGAAGGAAAATAAATTCCAGATACCAGGGCCTCCCTTGGGTTGCCAAGGGGCGTGGCCGGCCTGCAAACCACCACAGGCCCCTCGCTCAGGCCGCTCCATGTCCCAAGGGAACCCCACCCTGATCCGGGACACCCTTCAGGGCAAACCAGCTGGCCCCCACCCGTGCACCAGGCCTCTATCCTATAATAAAAGAGTAATATACAGATTGGTCATCACTGCAACACACAATATAGCTGCCCTCATGTGGTTAAAGATCCTGCCCCCATGTGGACACAAGATGGCCACCACAAGATGGCCAGCAGGAGAGGGCAGTTGGGAGGCACCCAGCCTGCAAGGGAGGGCAGTCGAACATCCCTCCAGGAGTCCCAGATTGGAGAGGGTACAGGCTGGGCTGAGGGATAATCCCCCACCGTGCATGAATTTCGTGCACCGGGCTTCTAGTTTTATATAATAGTTCTCTATTAGATATATCTGTTGCAAATGTGTCCTCCCAGTCTGGCCTGCCCTTTTATTCTCTTGACAGTGTCTTTTGAAGAGCATAAACATTTTGATTCTAATGAAGTCTACCTGGTAACCTATCAAGTCTTTCTTTCATGGATCTTGACTTTGGTGTTGTGTCTAAAAAGTCAGCACCAAATTCAAGGTCATCTCAATTTTCTCATGTGTTATCACTAGAGGCCCGGTGCATGAAATTCGTGTATGGGGGTGTGTGTCCCTCAGCCCAGCCTGCACCCTCTTCAATCTGGGACCCCTCAAGGGATGTCCAACTGCCCATTTAGGCCCAGTCCTACCTGGTTTGGGCCTAAATGGGCAGTCAGACATCCCTCTCACAATCCAGGACTGCTGGCTCCCAACTGCTTGCCTGCTTGCCTTCCTGATTGCCCCTAACCGCTTCTGCCTGCCAGCCTGATCACCCCCTAACCACTCCCCTAACAGCCTGATTGATGCCTAACTGCTCCCCTGCCAACCTGATTGCCCCTAACTGCCCTCCCCTTCAGGCCTGGTCACCCCTAACTGCCCTCCCCTGCAGGCCTGGTCCCCCGCAACTGCTCTCCCCTGCAGGCCTGGGTCCCCCCCCCAACTGCCCTTCCCTGCAGGCCCGGTCGCCCCCAACTTCCCTCCTCTGCTGGCCTGGTCACCCCTAACTGCCCTCCCCTGTAGGCTTGATCACCCCCAACTGCCCTCCCTTGCAGGCCTGGTGCCTCCCAACTGCCCTCCCCTGCTGGCCTGATAGCCCACAACTGCCCTCCCTTGCAGACCTAGTCCGTCCCAACTGCCCTCCCCTGCTGGACATCTTGTTGTGGCCATCTTGTGTCCATATGGGGGCAGCCATCTTTGATCACATGGGGGCAGCCATCTTCAGTGTTGGAGTTATGGTCAATTTGCATATTACTCTTTTATTAAATAGGATAGAGGACTGGTGCATGGGTGGGGGCCATCTGGTTTGCCCTGAAGTGTGTCCTGGATCAGGGTGGGGGTTCCCTTGGGGTGTGGGGTGGCCTGGGCGAGGGGCCTGTGGTGGATTGCAGGTCAGCCACGCCCCCCAGCAACCCAAGTGGAGGCTCTGGTATCTGGGGTTTATTTATCTTCTATAATTCAAACTTTGTAGCCTTGAGCGGAACCAAGCCTCCTGCTCACTCTGTGGTTGCAGTCATTTTTGTTGGGATTTATTTATCTTCTATAATTGAAACTTTGTAGCCTTGAGTTTAGGCCTGGGCCAACCAGGGCGGCAGGGAAGCTTGGCTTCCTCCATTGCCAGGGAAACCCAAGCCTCCTTCTTGCTGCAGCTCCGTGGCCATAGCCATCTTGGTTGGGTTAATTTGCATACTCGCTCCTGATTGGCTGGTAGGTGTGGCTTGTGGGTGTAGCGGAGGTATGGTCAATTTGCATATTACTCTTTTATTAGATAGGACGTTATTTTCTAGGAGGACTATAGTTTTGTGTCTGGCATTTAGGTCTGTGATCCATTTTAAGTTAAAGTGCTGTTTTATTTAAAATTTTTAACTTCCTTTTATGAATAGAATCATGTCTAATTAAGGAATTTTAGTACTTAATTTCAGGTTTCAGAAATTTTCCGGTGTTTGCTAAGCTTTATTTTTTCCAGCTTTTTGAGGGCACTCAGTGTTGGTGTCATTCTTGACATTTTCCTCCCAGTACATCTAACTTATTACTGCCTTTCATCGATTTTGCTCCTTGAATCTGTCCGCTAAACCAAGCTTGGAGGGTTTGGTTCAGGTGGCCTCAGTTGAACTTCAGGCCTAAATTCATGATCAAAGACCTCCCAGTGACTGTCTGGTCTTTCCTCCTAATCTTGCCTTCCCATAGCCTTCCAACTACTGGAGGAAAGAGGTGAGGAGAAATCTAAGCATAGGGAAAACATGAGGGAAGAAAAGCCCTTTTCCTCATTTAAGACCTGTTTGCTTAAGTCTACCACCTTTCCTTCTCTTCCAGGTTTTATTTACATATTCTTATTCTCAGTAAATTACTAAATACTTGCCCAATCCAGAAATTTTGGAGTCAGTCTGTCTTTTAATTTTTTGTTTCCAAAGTTCTATTTAGCTTTTTTTTTTTTTTTTAACTTACCAGAAAAAGTTGAAAGAACAGGACAATGAACATTTATAAAATTTTTGCCATATTTGCCTTTCCCTGTCCTTTTACTTTTGGCTGAACCATTTTAAAGCAACTTGCAGACATCATGCTCTTTCCCACTTGAACACTTCAGCATGAGTCTCCCAAAAATAGATATTCTCCTCCATTCTACAATATGATTGTGCTTCTTAAGAAAATTAACAGAAATTCTCTAATACAAATATGCAAATTTTCCCAAATGTCTTCTTCCCCCTCTCCCAGTGGTCCAAGACTAGTAAGGGTTTGTGGATTTGGTTGTTAAATCTCTTCAGTCCCCTATTTTATTTTCTTACTTGATCTTTTGTGAAAAGAATAAGCCAACAGAATGTCCCCAAACCTGGATTTGTCAGGTTGCTTCACTTTTTCCTCATTCATTTATTTCATGCAAACTGAAAGTTACATCTAAAGGGTCAGTTAGATTCAAATTAAGCATTTTTATAAGAATTCTATGGAGCATAGATGATACTCTGTATCTCATAACATATCACCTCAGAAGGCGTATAAGGCAATATGTCCTAGCATTAGTGATGCTAAGTTTGATCACTTGGTTAAAATGCCTTTTCCCTCTTTGCCATCAACATGTAATCTGTGGGGTGAGTATTGGCAGCATGTGAACATCCTGGTCCTTGCCGGGCTAAGTAGTTTTATTACCTATTGTTTAGACTTGCCCGAACCAGACATCTCACTGGGGATTTCCAAAATGGTGAATTTAAAATTTTATGATTTCTTCCACATTCATTAGCTGCCACTCATATATAGAGATTTCCATAATTAATAAACGATATTTTATATTTCAAAAGCAGAGCAAATGCTTATTGTTTTCCTTTAATTATCAATTTTTAGAATAAAGAGTTGGTGTAGTAATCACTTTTGTGGTAGCAAATGAGTTTCTCTTTCTTTCATTTTTTCTTTCTTTTTATTTCTCTGTGCATCAATATGGACTCATCAATTTTATTGATTCAGTGTGTGTCATCCAGTTACAGACAGTATTCTCATAGATGCTTCCCCTGAGCTCAGTTTGATCAGTGCAAGCCCTCCAAGCTGGCATTTCTGTCCTTGCACATGCCCTCATTTTTTTCTGGGTACTTTCTTATGTTCTGAGCAACAAGATATTCCAGGCTTACTTCATACTTTCCCTGCTCAAGGCCTAAATTAGCAATTTCAGTAAGGAGCTTTATTTCCTTCTCCTAGGGAATGAGATTCAGGAAGCAAGTGTAAGTACTCATGTTACTAGGGTATCATTGCTTCTCATGGACTGACGCAAAGTATATACACACTTTTAGAAACTGAGTTCATGTTCCTATTTAAAATTTAAACTCAACAATACAGTTTTTTCCTTTAATTTTGATTTTACATGAAAAACCTTGGTTCCTACTGACACTGAGATATATATTTCTTTGCTTTATTTTGTACTATGCATAAACATACTTAAAATGATAATGCTGTTAGAATTATTGAGTGCATTTTGAGGTTTTTTTTGCAGTTATGAATTTTATTTTCTCATTTTTCTTACACAAGAAAAAAATAGTATACTAAATGCACTACCCTGTACTCTGCTTTCAGATTCTGGAAATCACTTCTACTCAGTACATATAGATCTTTCCTGATCTTTCTCATGACTGCAAAGTATTCCAGGTGATAGACATACCATAGTTTATTCAAACAATCTGTTAGTGGGGTTAGTGATGAGCATTTGGGCTGCGTCCTATCTGATACTATAAAAAATAATTCCATGTGATAAATGTTTCTGAATTTGATAGGACAATCCATTCCCTTCACTACTGTTGCTATTTAGAGTTTTCCTGGCTACTTTTCCTTGTTTTAAAAAGGCTTTACAATAATTTTCTCTAGATTTTTTTTTAGAAAAAAATTGAAGATATTTTCCATTGTGTTGGAGAGAATTATGGCTGAATTCATATTGTCACTAGTCCCATTGATGTGTTATATAAAATGAGACATATGAAATGTATTGCAAATAAAAATTATTTTTATTTGAATAGAGAAGAAACTTACTTGTTTCTGGGGACCACGGGTTCAAAAAACAAACTTATTTTAATATCAAAATTAGTAACATAAAAGTTTCTACATTTCAAAAAATCTGATAGTTAAAATATTACCAACCTTGTGAGGATTGTGAGCCTCTGAAAAGGTTGGGGCATGTTTATTTCTTTTTTCCAGCTTTACTGAGACGTAACTAACATACCTTATGGTATAAGTTGAGGTATACAGCATGAGTGAGATAGCATGATGACTTACATATATTGAGAAATAGTCACCACAGTAATTCAGTTAGCATCCATCATCTCATATTCGCACTAAAAAGAAAAAGCATAAACAGAAAAGAGCAACTATCTTATTTAGCTTTGGGGGGTGTAGTGTTTGTCAGGTCAATGTATTGGGGTTTTTATTGGAGTCATTTAAAATATATCTATCAGCTTGGGGAAGGTCAGCATATTAAGGATGTGGAGTCTTCCTTACTAAGAACTTAAGACATCTTCCTATTTGTCCAAGTCCACTTGGTGTCTGTCTGGGGAGTTTTAAAACTTGCCTCACATAGTTTTAGCAAAACTTTGCTACGTGTATCCGTAGAATTGTATCTTTTGGAAGCTGTTTCAGCTGTGGGTCTCCTAGCTGCCCTCCAGTTTCACCTGTAAGTAGTAGCCCATTAGTTGCAGTTTCGCTCTCCGCAATCTGAAAATATTGAATGGATATTTCCAAAATCAAGCAACTTGTAAGTGTTAAATGGTATGCTGTTCTAAGTAGGTTGATGAAATCCCCCGCTGTCCTGCTCCACCCCACCCAGAACAGGCATCTCCCCCTCTGTCCAGAGTCTCCATGACTTACCTGCTCCCCACTCTTTAATCACTCAGTAGCCACCTCAGCCAGCAGATCCGCTATCATGGGATCACAGTGCTTGTGCTCCAGTCACCCTCATTTCACTTGATAATGGTCCCAAAGCACAAATAGATCCAGATATGTATGCATGTGTGCATGTATGTATGCATGTATAGGAAAAACATAATTTATACATGGCTTGGTACTAGTCATGGTTTCAGACATCCACTGAGGATCTTGGACCTTATGCCCCACAGATAATGGGGGAATTCTGTATTCAAATAAAATATCTACTCCAGCTAAAGTGCCATTGAAAGTCTATAATGTCCATTTGTCAGAAACTCCACAACGGTGTCTTCCTGTGGGGCTCCCACCTCACGTCCCTTCTCCCTGCTCCCTCTGTGCCCCTGCTCTGGACCTGCTGGGCATCTTCCATGTGTGTGCGCTCTTAGTTTTGCCTGTTACACTCTCTGTCACCCATCACCCCATCCACTCCATCTTTCCAACCAACTACTCACTAGCTAGTTCTTGTTTATCCTTCAATTTCACTCACTTCCTTTGGAAACATTCACTGGTCCCTCTAAGACTGGCTTGGGTATCTAAACGCTCCTACATAGAATTCCTGTAACAAGATGTAGCACGATGTTTATAATTACCCATTCCTCATGCATTGCCTCACTGGACTGCCAGCTCCGTGAGGCAGGCTATACCCTCCCATACCAGGGCAGTACCCGCCCTGAGGGCCCCTGTGTGTCTGTGTGATGAATGGATGGGCGGTGCCAGAGCCGCTGCTACCCTAGCCTGAGTCCTCACAGAAGTGCATGTGAATGGGCCTCCAGGTAGCCGGGTGCCTGAAGTTGGATCTGAGAAAGTTCAGAGGTTGGGACAAGGTGAAGGGTTCCATCTAAGCCAGTTCATGTGGACTTTGAACAGTCATCGTTACACTCCCTCTTACTAATAGTTCTCTGATCATCTCCAACCTCTACCCTCAAGCTCACCGAAGGCAGCGTGGTGCATGGAACCGGAGGCAGGCTTTGCAGTCAGACCTGGTGTGCATGTCACAGTATCCCGTCCTCCAGGGTCTGGCGTGGGGCTGATGGGAGCACATTAACACGCATACTCTCCCTCTGCCCCACAGGAGGGCGGGCCTCTGTGCAGCAGAGAATACATGTCTGCCTGAGGCTGACTTTGCTGCTTTTCTAATTCTACCGAAATTTTATTGAAATTATGGCTCTGCAGGTTTAAGGCAAAAACCAGAAAAAGGAAAGGAAATTTTCATTTTGCAGGAAATGGCATGTGAGAGGCCCGTTAGCTCACTAAGAGTTCTGCCAGCAAACTGATGGGTGCACGGCCTCGCTGCCGCTGCTGGCTTCAGAAAGGCCCCAGTGCAGCAGCCTGGCTCCCGCCCTAGCGAGCTGGGAGCTCCGTGGTGCTCTGTCCAGGTCTCTGCAGTCTCCTGGGCTTATTAAATGTGTATTGCTGGGCCCCACAGGTTCCTCATTCAGGGGGCCTGGGGGAGGGACAGAAAACTTGCATTTCTACTAAGTTCCAAGGTGATGCTGATGCTGCAGGTCTGGGGACCACACCTGGATAAACTGTTCCAGAGAAAGCAGAGGGTGGAAGCACCAGTTGTGGCTGAGAAGGTGAACTTGTCAGTGCCTCCTCCTCCAGACACACGAGGGGCGTTTCCTCTCTCCTCGTCCAGGGTCACTATGATACACCCAACTTGTCTGTCAGGACCTTCTCATCCAAGGGTTCCCGGCCAAGTGGCCAAAGCCAAGTTCATCTACATTTAAATTAGGAGCATGTGGGGAGGCATAGGTCAGGAGTTGGCTGAAGGCGCCTGCCCCTGCCTTGACTTTTCCAAACAAGCCTGAGTCCTCCAGTGTTTACTTAGACGCGTCCTTGCTTAAAGGACGCAGGTGCTTTCTCAAGGATGCTTACCCTACTGATAGTATCTAATTGTTCATTTTAGTTCAAGCTGTTGTGACAGTAAAAGCCTAAGGAGGAAGGCAATTGGGCCTTTTTTGGTTCCTTATGCCAACTAGCCCCTTAGCTTTTCTTTCACAGAAACATGTGTCAGAGTAATCACTCATCCATCATTCAGGGTCTGCCTATCAGCCCCGGCAAAGTGGTGCCCCATGTGAGGAGCTAAGAATGCAACGAAATGGGACTGAACCCTCAAAACTAAGAGTAAGAAAATGAAAGTACTGGTAACTGTGCAGTAAGTCATTGGATCCCGCTTGGAATTTCCAAGTTTGACGGAATTGTTTCTCAGCTAAGGAATTCACTACCTCTGTTATGCTTCTTAAGAATGTGAGTATGTTTTCCATTGGAAAATTAAGCCTATTTCTGAAAATAAGGAAAGAAAGGTTTTCCCTTTGCCTAGGAAGCAAAGGTTTTATATATATTATTGAAATAGTTATGTTAATCAGAAATTTGATTACTTTAAATGAATAGATTACTTAATACTGTTTAATAATAATGATATATAATAATATAATATATTTGACTACATTCCCAGGGTTTAAATTTTAAAATTTGCTTTCTCTCCTTATAAAAGAAATTTTAAACTTAAGGTATATGGGAAGCTCTGTCAAATAAGGAAATATTAATTATATTCTATTGCTATTTGTATATTAAATAGATTCTGTTATACTTTCATTTATAACTAATTGTTATCTATAATAATAAAAGCATAATATGCTAACTAGACTGGATGTCCTCCCGGATGACCTGCCAGATGAAGCCTGTGGCTGGAGGGAAGCCTGGGTTCCTGTGCCAGAGGGGAGCCAGTGCCGGCAGCCCAGGGAAGGAAGGCCTACTCTTGCATGAATTTCATGCATCAGGCCTCTAGTAAGTTATAATATTGTGGAATATTGTGTTTTATAGAAAGTACAAGATTCCATGTCATTTACATTACTCTATAGAATATCTAGATTTATAAAAACATTGATTAGAAAAATCAGGAGAAAAAAAATTTAGCTATAGGACTAAATGAACTAAAAATAATTATAGTTTTGATAATTATTGTTCTCATGACAATATATTTGTTTGCATGAATCCAATAAGAATCTGGTTTCTTCATAACAGGACACAAGTCAGTTTCCAATTGTAGTTTTATTAACCAAAACTTTACTAGAATGTCATGTCTGAAAGAAAGACATAGCAGGACTCTGGAAGTCACCAGAAAGCTCTAAGGAATGAAGCCCATAAGCCCCTTGGATAAATAGCCTGGTACCTTACTTGGTCACGTGGCTCATGGCAGTCTTTCCAGGTAAGGAACAAAGGTTGCTTTCCTGAAAGATGGCATGAAAGAAACCTCAAGACACCTGTAGGGACCTCCACTTGAGGAATGTACACCAATTCTGTAGTTATTGCAAGCGAAGCCTGTTGACAACTGTGTGGCTTAGCTTCTTGGCTCTAGGAATAAACTTTCTCATGAGATTCCAGCAAAGCATATTTTTTTAATAGCCTATATGATCAACTGTTATTCTTGTGATTATGCAAACAATCGGGCAAAATTATAACTTAATACCATAAATAAATTAGTCTTTAATAAAAATGAGGGTGATTTTAGAAAGAAAAATTGTTTTAACAGGAAATTATTAGAAACTGTTCTAACTTGTGCCCAATAATACTAAATTTTATAACACAGTTTGTCTCCACCAGATTATAAGCCCTACTTACACCTAGGGAATATCACCTCTAGACACCATTACCACCTCCTTCCGTGCCCAGGCCTCATCATCCCTCTGACAGAGAGCAAAGATCTCCTGACTCTGAAAGAAACCTCCGACCCACATCAGCACAAAGCAGCTACAGAAGAAACCTGGCGCCCCCTTTCCCTGAAAGAATTCAGAGCCAAGATCCTTGAGGAAGATATAGTAGGCAGACCTGAGCAGAGCAAAGATGATAGGCCAACTAGAGGAGAGATAGACTCTGAGACATACTTCTCACCACTCCAACTACTAAAGCTAGGAATAGAGAACCTGTGTAGAACTAACCTTTAATCATATCTAATTAGAAGAAATTTATAGTTTTTGTATAATAGAAGATATAGAGATAAAGGAAAAGGAAAATAAAATAGACAAACTGAAAGGATATATATATGTTACAGAGGTTCTATACAAATAAAAAAGAACTAGAGTTAAGGAAGTAAAAATTGTAAGCAGGGATATAAAAAAAAGGAATATCACAGGAAGAAAGGAAATTAAAGTAGGAATACTTAAGCATAGTTATAAAAGTTACTAGAAGCCCGGTGCACGAAATTCGTGCACAGCGGGGGGTTGTCCCTCAGCCCAGCCTGTACCCTCTCTAATCTGGGACTCCTGGAGGGATGTCTGACTGCCCATTTAGGCCTGATCCCACCAGGATCGGGCCTAAACGGGCAGTTGGACATCCCTCTCACAATCCAGAACTGCTGGCTCCCAACTGCTTGCCTGCCTGCCTTCCTGATTGCCCTTAACCGCTTCTGCCTGCCAGCCTGATCACCCCCTAACCACTCTGCTGCCAGCCTGGTTGATGCTTAACTGCTCCCCTGCTAGCCTGTTTGCCCCCAACTTCCCTCCTCTGCCAGCCTGGTCACCCCTAACTGCCCTCTCCTGCAGGGTTGATCACCTCCAACTGCCCTCCCTTGCAAGCCTGGTCCCTCTCAACTGCCCTCCCTTGCAGACCTGGTCCCTCACAACTGCCCTCCCTTGCAGGCCGGGTGCCTCCCAACTGCCCTCTCCTGCTGGCCATCTTGTAGTGGCCATCTTGTGTCCACATGGGGGCAGGATCTTTGACCACATGGGGGCAGCTATATTGTGTGTTGCAGTGATGATCAATCTGTATATTACTCTTTTATTAGATAGGATAGAGGCCTGGTGCACGGGTGGGGGCCAGCTGGTTTGCCCTGAAGGGTGTCACAGATAAGGGTGGGGGTTCCCTTGGGGTGTGGGGCGGCCTGAGCGAGGGGCCTGTGGTGGTTTGCAGGCCGGCCACGCCCCCTGGCAACCCAAGGGGAGGCCCTGGTATCTGGAATTTATTTTCCTTCTACAATTGAAACTTTGTAGCCTGGAGCGGAGCCAAGCCTGCTGCTCCCTCCGGGGCGGCAGCCATCTCTGTGGCAGTTAATTCACCTTCTACAATTGAAACTTTGTAGCCTTAAGCGGGTGAGCCCGGCCAGGGTGTGCAGAAAGCTTTGCTTCCCCTGTTGCCGCCGGCAACCCTGGCCTGCTCTCTCAAGCTCCATTCTGCCGCCATTTATTTGAATTTGTTTACCTTCTGTAATTGAAACTTTGTAGCTTGAGTGGAGGCTTAGACCTGCAACGGCTATGGAAAGCTTGGCTTGCTCTGTTACCTGGGAAACCTTGCTCTCTGTGACTGTAGCCATCTTGGATTGGGGTTAATTTGCATACTCGCCCTGATTGGCTGATGGGCGTGGCTTGGCTGGTGGGCGTGGCTTATGTAGTGGAGTGATGGTTAATTTGCATATTACCATTTTATTAGAGAGGATAAGAATGTTTTAAAAGTCATAGATTTATAAAAAATAAATCTTAAAAGGAATTATAAGTATACTGCATAATAAATCTAATAGATAAAACACCTGAATTAATCTGAAAAATAATCATATTATTTTAAATCTTAGAACACATATAGTTATATGTGAACTAGAGGCCCAGTGCATAAAAATGCATGCACTGAAGAGGGGGCACCTCAGCCCGGCCTGCCCCCTCTCACAGTCTGGGAGCCCTCAGGGGCAGGAGCTGACCCGGTGATCAGGGGAAGGCAACACCCCCATTACACCTCTGCTGCTGCCACTGCCGACAGTGCAAGCCTCGGCCGGCCCTGGTTACCTGAGCCTTGGGTGGCCCTGAGCGGCTGGGCATCCACCATCTGAGGCTTGCATGCACCTCAGGTGTCGGCTGGGCAGCTGACATTGAAGCTTGCCTGCGCCTCAGGCTGGCCCTGTGTGGCTGGGGGTTGAGGGGTCTGGGGGAATCCAGAGGCAGGTGCACAGAGCATCCGGACCCACCTGGGGCTGGGCCCAGCTGTGCCACGCGTCTGCTGCCCCAGTGGGGCTGAGGGGACTGGGCGCTGCCATCTTTGAGGGTGTGGCAGTCAATTAGCATATTCTCTCTTTATTGGTTGTGGGTGCCGCCATCTTTGTGAGGGTGTGACAGTCAATTAGCACATTCCCTCTTTATTAGATAGGATAGGGCAGTGGTCGGCAAACTCAGTAGTCAACAGAGCCAAATATCAACAGTACAACGATTGAAATTTCTTTTGAGAGCCAAATTTTTTAAACTTAAACTTCTTCTAACACCACTTCTTCAAAATAGACTCACCCTGGACATGGTATTTTGTGGAAGAGCCACACTCAAGGGGCCAAAGAGCCACATGTGGCTCGTGAGCCGCGGTTTGCCGACCACTGGGATAGGGGGTTAAATTTTTCTTAAAGTTTTCTTTTCAAGGCCTGTGTGAAGTAATTAAGTAATTAAGGGGGTGACTCAGCTGTAAATTTAACAAACAACCGATAAGCATGGTCAGACAGACCCACCAGGAGTCAACATAATCTCATTGCCTGACAATAGCTGATGTCTACAGACCCCAGGTCTGCACATAGCTACATTCCTCACCCTAGCCCCTTCCCCTTTATAACCCTGTCCCCTACACCTTACTAGCAGGCAAAATTTAATGCTTGTAAGCACCATGTCTTCTTAATTAGACTAACCTTTGCTGTCATTGTAATTCTCTTTGTTTTTCTTATAGTCTACAAAATCAGAAGTTGAGCAGTAAATGCGCTTTGCGGACCCCGCCATTCCAAAGCAGTAAGTTTGCCACCTCCCTCTATCTTCTGCAGCCAGCAAAACAAAACGGGGGGAGATGTGGGGAGGCATGGAGCAGGAGTTGGCTGAAGGTGCCTGCCCCTGCCTTGGCTTCTCCAAACAAGTCTGAGCCCTCCAGTGTTTACTTAGACATCTCCTTGCTTAAAGGATGCATGTGCTTTCTCAAGGATGCTTACCCTACTGATAGTATCTAATATTAATTTTAGTTCAAGCTGCTGTTACAATAAAAGCCTAAGGAGGCAGGCAATTGGGGCTTTTTTGGCTTCTTATGCCAACTGGCCCCTTAGCTTCTCTTTCACAGAAACATGTGTCAGAGTAATCATTCATCCATCGTTCAGGGCCTGCCGGTCAGCCCCAGCAGGAGCTAATCCTAGGCTTATCTCCTAATTAAATGTAATAGAAAGTAATACACTTTTTCTATTACTTTGAGAGGTACAGAGGAAGGATGGACATAAAGCCAGGTGTCAAAAACCAGAGAAGCTGCAGTGAATTGCTAAAGCCTGGAAAGTTCTTAGGGAGGCTGGTCAAGACAGAAGTGACCCTCCTGCTGTTTGGAGGCTGAAGGTTACAGAACAAATAAGACCTACCCCGGTTCTCACGGGTCTTCCAGTTCAGCGGGAGGGCTGACAAGGATGAAGCAGACACTGTGCCATCCCAGAGACTTGGAGCACCATCCGCACGGGAGGGAGGCCTGACTCTGGCCCAGGGACACACAGAAGAGAGAACTCATCTCCCAAGCATCTTCTTTGTCTGTGGGCTTTCCATGTAAACATTTTGTTCAATCTTCCAAACACCCACCTGGGTCACTTATCCGTGTATCTTATCAGAGTGCTGGGCAGCAGCGTGAGCAGCCCTTCGAGGCGTAAGAGTAATTGAAAGAAAGCAGGAGCCACTTTGCTAGCTGAACTCAACAGGACGTTTTATTCTTCCTGTGAAGCCTTGGCCTCAGACAAAAATAAGCCACATTACATCTTAAACATGCCTGAAAGATTTACATATTTGATCACGACTTACATGAGCTAAAGATGGAACAAAACCAAACCCATCTCAGCTTGACGCAGTGTCTCCCCTCTCCCCAACCCCAGCACAGCCCGAAGCAGACTCATCCTTTGGTCCTTTGTCTAGGGCAGTGATGGGCAACCTTTTGAGCTTGGTGTGTCAAACTTTGCCAAAAAACTGAGCATAACTCGGGTAGTGTGTCACTTTGAGGAAAAAACATTATTTTGCAAATATTTCATCCTCAGGAGCAGCAAATGTTTCATCCTTGGCATGCGGCCGCCTCAGCGGCCACGTGTCATCAGAAATGGCTACGTGTGTCAGTGCTGACACGCATGTCATAGATTCGCCATCACTGGTCTATGGGAACCGGCAAGCTCTCCTCTGGGCTTGAGCTGTTCTGATGTTCCACCTGCGCACACCAGGGCCCTGGCTTCCCTGGGCACCTTTGTCCGATAATTAGCATTAGAAGGTCAGCCGACAACTCCCTCAAATTGTAGTGAGGCCACCAGCAGGAGGGGGTGTGCTGGGTCAGAGGAAGTGGGCTGTCACTGTGGCCTGAAATGACAGATGGGGAAATGCAGGCCAGGGGCTCGTACTGTGTTTATCCTCAGAGTAATCAAGATTTCCGACCCCTGATCTCCAGGGAGGGCCTGAAAATACTCCCCACATTCTGAGTGAAGACCCTCCCAAGATACTCACCTCACAGATGAGGAAATCAGGGCAAGAGATGTGTTTTTTCATTTTGCTTTGGTTTGTTTCCCAGTCGCAGCCTCTGCCTCAGTCACCACAGCCCACTGCCTTGCAGGGAAGCAGGTCGCCTCAGTGGACAGGGGTCTCAGCTCAGAGGGTCTACTGTCGCACTCGTTAATTCCCGTTTTCTATCCTAACAACCCCCGGAATGTGGTATGGCGGTGCCCTTCAGCTCTCCAAAGTGAACAGTGAGATGGTCGTGGTTGCCTCGTGCCTGCTAGTCTCTGAGAAAATGTGTGGAGCATAAGCCTGGAGCTGCCCACTTGTATCTGTGCACACACAGGCCAACACCCCTGTGCTCGCTCAAGCACATGCTGGGCGATGCCCTCCTGTTTTCAAACCCTCCACCAGGCCAGGGGCCCTGCCATGCTGCCCCGGTTCCTTTCTATTGAGTGTTTCTTTTGGCTTCTCCTGGAAAATATCTGCTTAAAACCTCCATTGTCTGCTCGTGGCGCCCCACCTCGGTGCTCCCCTGCCTCCTGGAAGGGCCTCAGGGATGTGTGTCTTCTTGTCCTCCAACTGCTGCTGTGAAGCATTGCCTCCTCCGAGAAGCCTTCCTCTCTTAACCTCAGGGATGCTGTGTGTGCCCCGGCCTTCACCCCTTCAGGGCCTGACCAAACTGGAAAGTCTTATTCATTTCTTAGAATTGCCTTAGCTCCGCCTCATTGAACCGGCCTAGACTTCATAAACTCCTGTCACCAGTTCGAGAAATGAGGTGTCTCACGTATCCCTTTCAGCAGGAGCCCAGGATTTGTCAAAATCAAACCATTAAAATAAGGTCATTAAAAAAAAGCTTCAGGTGTTGAAGCAAACCGTTTCCGGCCACAGAGTCAAATGTCTGCTCAGGTATAAACGATGCCAGATTTGGTTCAGACTCATGGACATTTTTTATTCTGTAGGATTTTTTCAATGTTTTTTTTTTTTTGCACTGGAGTTTGAGGGTGGTGGAGATGAGGGAGAAGGAGGCAACACAGGAAATGTAAAGGATTCTGGAATTTGAAATGTATGGGAAAGACAAGTCATTTCCCTGAATCAAAGCAGAAAGTAGTGGCTGGGAGTAAAATTAAATGGACCACCTGCAGAAAATGGGGGCCAGAGGAGCAACCCCCCGTTGGCACAAATAGAAACCACACGTTTCTAAAAGCTTCCACCGGCGGTCCTTAGCCCGCAGAGCTGCTGTCTCAGGTTTGGGTACTTTGGCAGCGGTGGCAGGAGGAGTGCCAAGGCTCATGCGCGGGCCCAATGCTCCCTGTGCAGGCCTGGCAGACACCTCCCCGCCTACGCAGAGATCTGGGGAGCTTTAAGGAAGAAAAGCACTCGTGTCAAAGCAAAGGGAACAGTTGCATGCCATTGCCAGGCTACACGTGCTCGCATGTATGTTCTCCGAGAGCCAAGAGCAGTTTCCACACTCTGGACAATATCCTCGGGATGAGAGCGAAGTGAGGCCACTGCCCTGGCCACAGCCATCCATCGACAACTCGTTATGCGTCGTAGTTTATTACATACATGCCCCTGGACCGCATTGCACTTTGGGACAGACATTACTCTCATTTTACAAGGAAGGCAGACGAACCTCAGAGAGTTGTAATCATTTTCCAATTAATTTTAATTGAAAATAAAAGCGCTGAGTACTAGTATTTATTAAACACTTCCTAAACACCAGACTCTATGCAGAGAACTACTAGTAATCTCTATGATCTCACTTATTAGTCCCAAACCCTCCTCGTTGGTCCCATCATCAGAGGCTTCTGTATATGTACAGACTTCCTGTCTTACCTCTGGGGTGGTTTCCCCTGAACTGAGAATAAAAGCCAGAGTCCTCGGTACCATGCGCAAGGCCTAGCGTCGCCAGTTCCTGATGTCCAGCTCTTTCCCATCTCACTGCCTTCACACTGCTCGCCTCTCTCCCCGCAAACACAGCTGCACACGAGCATCACATTGATCCCTGAGTGATGTCTGCTCACCCTGCATGTCTCCAAGGAAATACACTTGTTTAAAGAGGTGCTCCCTGCCCCTCCTGCCTACATCAGGCTTCTCTGTCATAAGCTCCCAGATGCCCCGTGCTTCTCTTGGGAGCGCCTACAGGTTCATAGTTCTTTACTCATCTGCTTGGTTTTATCTTTCCCTCCAGTTCTTCCGAGGCCAGGTATTGAGTCTTTTGATCAACACTGTATCCTCATCACCTCGCTACACCTGGCACATAGGAGTTTAACGACTATTAACACAACAAACAAAACCAACACTTAAAATTTAAAAAAATGTTTAGATAGCCCTAGCAGGTCTGGTTCAATTGATAGAGCAGCTGCCTGTGGACTGAAGGGTCCTGGGTTCAGTTCTGATCAAGGGCACATACCAAGGGTTGCAGTCTTGATCCTGGTCCTGGTTGGGGCATGTGCGGGAGGCAACCAATAGATATGTCTCTCTCACATGGATGTTTCTCTCTCTGTCTCTCCCGCTCCTTTCCCTCTCTAAAAATCAATGGAAAAATATCATTGGGCGAGGATTAATAAAAATTCTAAAACGTACATGGCAGGGACATATGTATGCATATAGTATTCCTCCCTTATCCCTGGGAGATACATTCCAAAGATGCCCAGTGAATGCCTGAAACCACAGATAGTATCAAAACCTATATATACTATATTTTTCTATACATCATACCTGTGATAAAGTTTAATTTATAAATTAAGCACAATAAGAGATTAGCAACAATAATAGATTAAATGGAACAATATATTCTGTAAGACAAGTTATGTGAATGTGGCCTCTCTGTCTTTCTCAAAACATGTTTTTGTCCTGTTGTAGTGTGCAAAGGCTGGACACAGGGGCGACTCCCATCCCAGATGAAACAGAGCAGGAGGGACCATGGCTTCCTCACCCTACTTGGAATGGCATGCAATTTAAAACTGATTAATTGTTTTATTTCTGGAATTTTCCATTTAATATTTTTGGATTGCAGTTGACTGCAGATAACTGAAACTGTGCAATGCAAAGCTATGGATAAGGCAGAACTGCTTTCGGAATAAAAATTTTTACACAGTACTAGAGGCCCAGTGCACAAATTCGTGCATGGGTAGGGTCCAGCTGGCCTGCCCTGATCAGGGCCAATCAAGGTTGATCAGGCCTGGGCAGGGTTGATCAGGGCTGGGCTGGTGTGGAAAGAGAGGCCACAGGAGGTTGTCTGGCCGGTTGTCTCGCTGCAGTGTGTATCATAGCAACCAGTCGTTCCAGTCGTACCTATTGCTTGGCATATATATATATATATATATATATATATATATATATATATATTTAGTTTTTTTTTTTAACTTTTAGAATCAACTTATGGCAAAACAGGGAAGGCTTGTGTGGAGGCTGTAGGAGGTATATATTGAAGACCTAACACAGGAAGTGAAGTATAGTTGATGGAAGTTAAGTCATGGACGTGTGACATGGACAGGACTGTGAGACCATTTTCACCTTACTAAGTGAGGTGTCAATATATACTGTCTGAAGTTGATTTATTGAGAAATAGGGGTTTAAATGTATTGTTTGAAAATTAAATTTAGCCAATACAGAACCAAATATAAAAATATACATGTCAAGTATTGAAGAATGAGGGTGGAATCAATAAGTGTCAAATACTTACCTTTCAAATTAGGGAGTCTATAGATATTATCTATACTTGTTAAATAAAAAAAAAAAACAACACACAGAGATATCAGCATTTTATCTACAGTTATTAAGGTACCAAAAAAGAACTAAACATTGAAGAACTCATATGTTTGTCCTTGAGGAGTGGACTTAGGAGGAATTGCTCCTTGGTTTTGGCAGAGACTATTCTGTGCTATTTAACCAAACTGCTAGTTTGATTTCTCACAGAAGTAGATCTTGGACCAGGACTTGAAGGCATGTTGTCCACTGGGGGTGTGAGGAACACTGCACAGAGTGGGGGAAATGATACAATAAAGAAAGAGAACCCACAAAGACTAGGTTATTAAGCCAGCTGCCCCAGTGGGCAACTAGAGCAAATGCCAGGGAAACTAAAAATATAGCACAAACCAACCTCATACTTACCTCACCTGAGAAGCAGTGGAGCTGGGGGTATGTATACATCAGGCCCCAACAGTCATAGGCTGGTGGCTTTTCCCAGGTGCTGCTAATTTCCCAACACTTCTGGCCCACTGCACAGGAGAGGGCAGAGCAGCCTGCTGTGGTTCTAGAGAGAAGGTCTCAGGCACAACAAACGCGTGCTGTCAGTTGGCAGTCATGGGGCCCAGAAAGGACCAGGGATCCGGGTGGGGCGCTGATGGTATGTCAGCCACACTAGCCATGCGTGCACATTACTTTGATTAAAAAATAAGCAAACAGCCCAGTTGGCATGACTCGGTGATTGAACGTCGACCTATGAATGAACCAGGAGGTCACAATTTGATTCCTGGTCAGGGCACATGCCTGGGTTGCGTGCTTGATCTCCTGTGTGGGACATGCAAGAGACAGCCAACCAATGATTCTCTCTCATCATTGATGTTACTATCTCTGTCTCCCTCTCTGAAATCAATAAAAATATATTTAAAAACATAAGTGAACATAAAAGTAGCAAAATGCTTTTAAAATTTCTTAGGTATCTGCACAAGAAAATGAACAGTTTTTAGGCATCAACTACATACCAGAAACTGTGCTAAACAGATCCATTTACATTCTCTTATTTAATTCATATTATAACCCTGCTGAGATAGAATGAAGGAAGGTCATGAGAATTACAGGAGGTTCAAAAGATGACCATTTTACTGTGGAAGCTGTGAGCTGGGGGTTGGGGCAGGACATTCATTGGGAATATTCATGCTGCCAGAGAGTTGGTACTGTGAGGAAGGGTCTGTCTATAGCACAGGGGTCCCTCTGTCTGAAACACCTTGGTTTCCTTACAGAGTTTGTTCCTTCATACCCTTCAGATTTATGTAAAAACTCATCTCCTCCAAATGGTCTTGTCTGATCATGTCAACTAGAAAAATACACCACACCTCCACAGTCCATATGACCTGGTCCCCTCTGGTAACTGGTCTCCTCTATGCGAGCACTTCAGGGGAAGACTAACCTTTGGTCAAGGTAAGCAGCTGGCCTGAGGAATCCAGGGCACAGACTCACTTTCTCCCTTCTTGCTAATATCTTCCCCGCCTCTGATTTCTCATTAACTATCCCCAGACAGGGGATAATGGGCATGGGACTCTATTGATGTAGTTCACTCAAAAATTAGAGTGAAGGTAGAGAAACTGTATTTGGAGGGATGTGGTGGGTTGCTTGTAAGAATGTCCCAGATTCTACCTTTCTGTGTTTCCAAACTCTTTGCAGCTTTGCCCATGGAAAAGTTGAGTCTGTTTTCTTATTTATTGAATCTCAACTAATCTGACTTGCTTTGAGCACTAGAAGATGATGGAAGAGATGTACCATTTCCAACTCTAAGCCTCAAGAGACCTCACACACCCCTACATGAGCTCTTGGAACACTGCCGCCATGTTGAGAACTAGCCTTGACATCCTGCTGGCAGATGAGAGACTCTGTGGAGCAGAGATGTGCTATTCCATTAGAGGCCATCACAGACGAGACAGTCCCCAGCTAACACAGCAACTGACTGCAGTTGCAATATGACACCAGTCTGTCCAGCTGAGCCCAGCTCAAACTGCTGACCCTCAGAATCATGTGCAAAAAATGCATGTAGTGCTTTACACATTGGGTTTTGGAGTAGCTTGTTATTCACCATCATAGAACTAGGTTACTAATAGGGAGCACTGGCACAGTGCTCAAAGATTATTTGTCAAAATTAATGAATGGCCAATTTTTATTTCTTTATTTCCAACATAATTTTACAATATTTACTTTCATCTAATAAACACAGCCATATTGTGTTTCACAACATATGCAACTGTTTATTTGGGTGCTTGAAAGTTACCTCACATTTTTAACAGTTGCAATGTGTTCCCCTACTAGGACATGATAGCATGGCTTTGGGGTGTGGGGCAGCTTAGGTTCATTCCCATCCTCCCTCTACATTTATGTTCTGGTGATTACTGATGTTATGAATAGGATATTTCTGAAGATGATGAATAGAAAGAGCTAAAGATATGGAAATGAGCCTTGAGGCATGCCCACAGCTTAGTATGGAGAGAGAGCAGAAAGAGGAATAGACAAAGGAGAGAGATTGCCCTCAGATGTCCACTTTCTTTATTTGTAACTTTGACTTACCTGATGGCTGGACTGAAGTGAATTCACTTGCTGATTTCATTAGTCACTACGTTTTCCAAGGGCCTAAACCATCTAGAGTCATGAATCTTGTATTTGGACTGAGAGATCAAAGCAGAATAATTGAACAGATGACATAAAAGCACCTTTGCCTCTCTTATCTATAAGTTTGAGTTCGCTTTTATCTGTGTATGAAAAAGGGCTCAGAATCCATACTTTTTCTCTTGGTCTTCACTTTAGGTTCTGACACTTATGTAGAATTCTCTTCCAGGTCTGGAGAAAGAAGTTGCATATGAACTAAGCCAAAATGTCTGGATGAAAAATGGAGCAATTTAGTCAATCACTCACATGCTAGCTCACCATGCCAAACATCTGGATATTTGGAAGCATCTGGGCAATTAACTATTGTTCACTTTTTATTTAGAAATATTGGCGGATGTACAGTCATGTTTTACTTAACTATGGGGAAACATTCTGAGAAAGGCATTGTTAGGTGATTTCCTCATGGTGTGAACATCACAGAATGCACTTACACAAACCTAGTTGGTCTAGCCCAGTGGTCGGCAAACTGTGGCTCGCGAGCCGCAGTTTGCCGCTCTGTTGACTAATGAGCTTGCTGACCACTGCGTAAGGCATTACCCTTACCCAGAAGTTTTGACTTCAGGTTAAAGACATTAGTACATTATTAAAATGTTTTTTAAGTGTTTTTCCCTAAGGCAGTGGTCGGCAAACTCATTAGCCTACCGCACACCTAGGCTGTATGATGTAGCCTATTGCTCCTAGGCTACTAACCTGTAGAGCATGTTACAGAACTGAATACCACAATGATAATTATTTGTGAAGCTAAACATAGAAAAGGTACAGTAAATATATGATATAAAAATCAAAAATGGTACACCTGTATAGGGCACTCACCATGAATGGAGCTTGCAGGTCTGGAGGGTGCTCTGGGTGAGTCAGTGAGTGAGTGATGAGTGAATGTGAAGGGTTAGCACATTATTGTCCACCGCTATAGAATTTATAAACACTGTACACTTAGACTATACTAAGTTTATAAAACAAATTTTTATTTCTTCAATAATAAATTGCTTAGTAACATTTTTGCTTTATAAAGTTTTTAAAATTTTTAACTTTTTGACTTTTGTAATAACAGCTTAAAACACTTATGTTTTTTAAGTGTTGTATAGTTATACAAAATATTTCTTAATATCCTAATTTTATAAGCTTTTTCCTATTTTTAAAATTATATATATGTTATAAAAACATGTATTTTACTTTTAAAACTTTATTGTTCCATACTAAGACACAAATACACACCTAGGATCAGGATTATCAGTATCACTGTCTCTCACCCCACAGCTTGTCTCACTGGAATGTTTTCAGGAGAAATAGCAGGCATGGAGCTCTCATCTCCTATGACACAACACCTTCTTCTGGAAACCTCCTGAAGGACTTGCCTGAGTCTCTTTTGGAGGAGGAGTCACTCTTTTCAGAAATATATCCATGATAGTCTGCTTGGTTTGTTACCTATTTTTCTAAACCATATATTTGCTTGTAAGCAGATGATACACCACAAATATTCTTATACTAGAGGCCCAATGCATGAAATTTGTGCAAGACTAGGCCTTCCTTCCCCCAGCTACCATCACTGGCTTCCCTCCAGCACCTGGGACCCAGGCTTCCCTCGCAGCCCCTGCTTTGTCCGGTAGGTCATCAGGAAGGATGTCTGGAAGGACGTTTGGTCTAATTAGCATATTATGCTTTTATTATTATAGATTATTATAGATACTAATTAAAACTTTGCAGTGTTGGAGTCTATGTTTACAAAGTTTTCAGGAGCTTGTTGAGGTCTTCAAAGCTTCTGCTAAACCCATTACTGTGTGTGTTCTCGGAGGTTCTTCATTCCCTTCTCCTGCAGTCTCCTCTCTCTTGTCTTTTCTTCAGCTATGCAATCCTAATCCAGTTCCTAGAACTTCTTATTAATCACCTTCTCAGGAGCCACTTCGAGGACTTCTCAGTGTCATCCTCCTCCACACCCAGGTTAAAGTTCATTGCCATCTCAGCCACAGCCTTGCTGGTTTTTGCTGCCTCCTGAACCTTGGCAAATCCTTTGCGGTCATGGATGTACCTCTTGAGTGTCTTCATCCAGATGCCATTTCTGCAAGTCCAAGCAAGATTCTTGATGTAGTCATGGGTGCTGCAATCCTTCGGGAATTGCATCAGTGTCTTCCTCAGTTACAATAGCCTGGCAAAGGTCCTCCTAAGATTGCAGGCCTTAAAAATTGCTATAACTTCTTGATCCTTTGGTTGAATCAAAGAGGTAGTGTTTGAAGGAGAAAGACTACTTTGATATCATGATGAAGATCACCATAAGAAGGAGGATATCCAGGAGTGTTATCAACAATAAGAAAATCTTGAAAGAGATGTTCTCCAAACAGTACTTCTCCATTTCACTGGCCTAGCAATTTAGGAGGATATTAATATATATATATATATATATATATATATATATATATATATATCTCAGAGAGGGATAGAGAGATAGAAATATCAATGATTAGACAGAATAATTGATCAGCTGCCTCCTGTACACTCCCTACCTACAACTTGGTCATGTGCCCTGACTGGGAATCAAACCATGCCCTCCTGGTTATAGGTCAACGCTCCACCACTGAGCCACACAGGCAGGGCTAGGAGGATATCTTTGAGGAGGAGCTGGGTCATCCATGCTTTCTTACTGCTCCTGCAGAATACTGCAGTGTGTGCATATTGATCTGCTTGACGGCCCAGGGGTTCACACTGAGCCAGATCACAAAAAGTTTCCATTTGTAGTCTGCAACCTTGCCCCAAGCAAGACTATTATTCTGTTATTAAAAGCCTTGAAACCTGGCATTTACTAGGCCGCTTTATGAATGCAAGTATTCTTAGGCATCCGTTTCTAGAATAGAGAGGTTTCATCCATATTGAATATTTACTCCGGCAAGTAATTTTCCTCCACAATCAGCTTATTTAGAGTTTCCAAAACTTCTTCAGCTGCCTTCACATCAGTACTACAACTCACCACGCACTTTCCCATCATGTAATGAATAATGATTCTCAAATCATTGCAACCACCCAGAGCTGGCAGTACTAGTAAATGGTAGCTGGGTCCAGCCTTTGGTTTTAATATCATAAACAAACGTTTTGCTTTGGCCGTGACTGTCCTTGTGCCAAGAGGGATAGAGTTCTGTGTGCAGTGTTCAAACCCAGGGCATGGGAAGTTTCTCCATGTCTGATATAGGACCTTCTTGGCTTTTTGTTAGTCTCATTGTCTTCAATGAAGCAGATCCTTTAACAGCTTCTGTCACTTTGTTCTTCAAGATCATAGCTATCATAGCCATGATGAAATAGGGCATGCCTGGCTGGCAAGCAATAACCATCACTGATTTTCTACCTTTGTAGTCCTTAATCACTTAATTTTGCTCCCAGGTCCATCACTGAACATGACCTCTTACTAGCAACATTAGCAGTGGATTTTCTTTGCTTAGGGGTCATGATGAAAAAAGTAAGAAGAGATTAAAATCAAGCACAAGAGGAAATGATGCAATCACAAGACACTGTAAATATGAGATCTATGAGGCTGCTGGCAGGGTAACACGGCCAACTGTTTATTAGCAAACATTTTTTTTATAAATAGAAAGAGTGCATTCTATAATAATGATGATATTGGAAATACATAAACCAGTAACATAGTCATTTATTATCAAGTCTTATGTACTTTTCATAATTGTATGTGCTATACTTTTATACACCTGGCAGCACAGTAGGTTTAACATGTAAATAGTGTATTGCACTATGACATGATTGCTGTGGTATCCTGGCAATAAGAATTGTCCAGCTACATCATAATCTTATGGGACTACTGTTATATATGTGGTCAGTTGTTGATCAAGACATGGCCATGCAAGGCGAAGCTGTAGTCCCAATCGAAAACATGGAGAAGCTGCAGATCAATTCACCATTAGTCTTGGCACCCAGCCTCATGACTATGCCCACATGAAATCCCTCCTGAATGTTAGACTTGAAAGGGAACTCCTTTGATATCGACTATAACTCCTATTTGTAGATAAAGAAATGGGTCCATAGACGAGATGTGTCTTGGGTGAGGACACAAAGCTACTTGATAAATTACCCAGGCTTAGACACTAGCTATCTTGACTTCCATTATACGTAGTTCCATTTATCTACTTCCTACCTTGTTTAGAGGCAAAAGAAAAAAAATCAATTTGTGCATATATTAAGAGTAAATGACTAACCTCCCGCTCAAATAAATGGAATAGAAATAACACTTGTTCTTACTGACTTGAATAAGTTAAGTTCATCCATACAACACTTTTTATCTTATTCTGATCTTTGTGAACACTTTCATGTTGGCTCATCACAACAGAGCAAACAGAGCAGCTATCTGTGTTCTTAATTATAGATAAAATTGAGTGATCATCTCAGTGTGCCAGTGACAAGACTGGCACTGGAAACACGATCTCTTCCATGCATTTATTACTTCAAACATCTGTTGAGTGCCAACTGCATTCCAGCTAGTGCATTAGGGTTGGAGCATATCTGGACCTGCGTGTCTTAATTCCTGTAGTAGGTGTATCATCTCCTGATGAATCAGCCTTGTCTAGATCATGCTGCAGAAGCAAGCAGCTTCAAATTACTATGGCTTGAAACTTACAGATTTCATTTTCACTCATGCGGTGTCTCTTGCCTCTGCTCCATGTTGTGTCCTTTTCTTCCTTACTCAAGAGTCCTGGGCATGGTGTTCACAGCCACTGGAACTAGCCTCTAGAGACCTGAATTCTGGGGAAAGAGAAAGCGAGAATAATAAGGAAAGGGCAACCCAGCGATAGAAAGGCAACCCATTGTTAGAGCTCTGCAGAGATGATTTCATTCTACAACTGTAGAAAGAGAACAGTGACTGCTTTGCATTTCAAACAAGGAAGAAAGAACCATTGTTGCGCGTGAGTGTGAGCAGGGCTGGGCATGGGAGTCTGAATTTTTTGTTATATCCTCTGGCAAGCATTCAGCTGGCCTCTTACTTCTTCCTGTCAGGCCCTGAAATGGACTGCAGCCTTTGAACTGAAATGCTGCACACCCAACCCAGGCCTCAGACTGCTCTGAAAATGTTCACCACTCAGCAGTCGATTTCAAATTGTTCTTGCCCTTGGCTATTTTAAATCATCTCCTCACCATCACCCTGGAACACATTAGACAACTTTATTGCCACATTCCCTGCCAATTTAATTTTTGTAAATCATATTCCAGTGCTTTAGATTTTCCTGTGTAGCTGAGAGATTTTTTTGCAAGTGAGCTGTTGAATCAGACAGTGCAGTCCATGGCTTTTGGGGGTCACTGCATTCCATCTTTAAAGGGGGGCAGGAGTCCCCGTTAGCTGGCTTCCCTGACACGCTTTGGTGTCTCTGGAGACTGCTCATAATGACCGTGACTACTATGATAATATGACCTGGGGGATTTGGTGGAATCTGAACTATCACATGCCCAAGGTCAGCCCAAATGAGAGCAGAGGGGCCTGATGAAAATATTTTGTTCACACTAATAGACCACTGGAATGGATTTAATTTTACCCCCAAATTTAGAGTAAATGCTCAATAAAAAAATCTCTTTAGTTATACTTTTATTTTTCCAAATGTTTTTTAATTATAAAAGTAATAGCAAATATGGTAAATACAGGTTATAGAAAATGTTAAATACAAAAACATCACAAAAAAGAAAAAACAACAACACACTATTCTCTCCAGTGATAAATAGTGTGGCTTTTGGTGTAATTACCTTAAATCAGTCACTTTCTCTATGTATGTGTGTGTTTATATATTTCATTTTTTGCATGGTTAGAGTTTTATCCATGCCAATAAGAATTCTATTCAAAATGACTCTATGACTGCCACATAAATGTATTGATCAGTCCTCTATTGTAATATATTTATATTCAATTCTATTTTCTCTGTTACAAGCAACAGGGTGATAAATATGTTAGATAAATATTTCCATTCACTGATGATTAGTTTAAGACAAATATTAAGTTTTTAAGCTTATAAAATGTATGCTTTTGGGTTTCTGAGGCATGAGCACAGATCATCCATCAGAGCAGTGTGAGAAATGTCCGAGGACACTGGCCCCACTGCGCATGATCTCCTTAGCTACTTTCAGGTGATGGGGCTGAACTTTCTATGTGTGTGGGGCATTTGTGGGTTTTTCTGTAAATTTCCTGCTGTGTCCCTGCTCCTTCATGATTGGTGCTCGTTCCCATGCTGGTTTTTAAGGCCTGCAAACAAGTCCATGAACAACAGCTTGACGGAGCAGAGAATTCTTGGGGCACATTCTTCTCCTTGAACCCCCTGTGGACCTGCTCCTAGGCCTTGGGTGTGCCATAGTGTATAGGCAAAAGGTCCAACTTTGCCCTTTAGGTGACATGTTCATTCGGCCATAGTGGTTCCTAACCGGCTGATTTTTGCCCCTCCAGGGACATTATTGGCTCTCACAACCGGGGAGGAGGTACTCCGGGGAGGAGGTACTCCCGGCCAGGGATGCTGTGAATCACCCTACCATGCACGGGGCAGTCCCAACGAGGACTATGTGGTCCAACATGCAACTGTTGCTGAGGTGGGGGAGCCTTGATCTAAATGATGGAGAATTCATTCTTAAAATGAAGTACATTCACCAAGATGTATCTTGGTTTTAATCACTTTTTTCCCCCAGTAGTGTTGCCTGCCATATGTTAAGATTATCACTAATTATTCAGGAACTATTTCGCTGCCTGATTGCCTTTGTGTCTTTTTAACTTTCTTCTGATTTGTAGATAGCATCCTCCACACAATCCCATGTTTAATGCTACCTCAGTCTATGCTGCTGCTCTCCTTATTTTACAGTGGCTTTGTTTGTCTCATGATTATTTCCTCAGCATGGCCGGTTGGCTCCTCGACTCTAAGAGCTTCGTCTTATCCACTTTCATTCCTTGTTTCTTAGTTATACTGAAAAAATACAACATTTTAATCATTCTTACAGCCCTGGAAATAAGTCATCCTCAGAAGCATAGCCTTCATCCATTTTTGCAGCTTATATTTATTCCCTTCTTTTTTGTTGGAGAATTCTAAGCTATCCTACATAGTGCTGTTTTGTTTGGTTTGCTCATTTTTGGATGGACACTGCTCTACCAATCTTGCTCTTTATAAGAAAACTAGAGGCTTGCCCTAGCCAGTGTGGCTCAGTGGATAGAGTGTCGGCCTGCGGACTGAAGGGTCCCAGGTTCGATTCCGGTCAGGGGCATGTACCTTGGTTGCGGGCACATCCCCAGTGGGGAGTGTGCAGGAGGCAGCTGATTGATGTTTCTCTCTCATCGATGTTTCTAACTCTCTATCCCTCTCCCTTCCTCTCTGTAAAAAATCAATAATAAATATATATATATATATATATATATATATATATATATATATATATATAAAGAAAACTAGAGGCTTGATGCACAAAATTCATGTAAGCGGCTCGGCCCTCGCAGCCCCGGCTGCCTTGTGGCCCCAGCTGCCTTGCGGCCCCATGGCCCCGCCCGCTGGTCATTCTGGAAGGTTGGTTAGCCATCAGGTCTAGTTAGCATATTAGCTCTTTATTATATAGGATAGTATAGATGATTCAGTCCAGGTTCCCTTCCTGTTTGCCTGGGCTTCATGTGAACATCTTCCACAGAGAACAGAGAGCGAAGGCAGTTACAGTGTCGCCCATAAGGTAGAATCTCTGTCCCAGAGGGGAGGGGTCATAGAAGCTGAGTAACTTTTCATTAAGCATTTTCCTTCTGTTTGATGTAACCACGTCACAGGGCACCATCTCTGCTAAGATGGGGCAATAGCCTTTCCCTTTGAAAGATGTCCCTATGGCCTCAGATTGATCTCCTACTTTGAGATGACATGACCTTATTGCTTGCCGATGAATAGAAACCCAGTCAGCAGTGTGTTATTTGGAAAAGGCAGTCACACATTTGTCTTTTGTTTTTGAGCCTCTGGTCTACCCAAATGTCTATTCTTCCTACCACAGATTTAAGGTTTTCCAGCTAAAATTAAACTTTTTTGCTGCTTTTAGGAAGACCCTGATGTGAAGCCTCTTTGGAAAACAGTATGGAAATTCCTCAAAAAATTAAAAATAGAGTCACCACATAATTCAACAATTCTGCTTAACCAAAAGGTCTAAGCAGAAATTACAAGATATATTAGAAAATATTTTAAACTTCCAATAATCAAAATACAACACCAAATTTGGGGAATGCAGTGAACATAATACTTAGAAGAAAATGGTGCCTCAGAGACAGAAAGTAGAAATGGTGGGACTGGGGAGGAGGGTGTGAGGAGTGCTTGTTTGATGGGTACAGGGCTTCAGTTTGGGAAGATGAAAATTTTCTAGAAATAGATGGTGGTGATGGCTGCACAACAATTTGAGTGTACTTAAAGCCACTTCAAAATGGCTAAAATGATAAATTTTATGTTGTCTTTACTACAATAAAAAAAAAATTCTCTAAGTTTCACCCCTGCCTCCTGCAAAAGAAGACCCTGAGTGGGAGACCCACTTCCACTTAGGATGTAAAAGATTACAGGAGACTCTCACCTAACAACCCAAACAACCAGAAAAGCTGCAAGTTACAGGGCTGTGGGGTTTCTTTTCTTGAAAAAAAAAATCAAAGAGCTGAGAATATTAAGTGAACTAAACTTCAGAAAGTGACAATCTCCTTATAGAAAAAGAGATGCCATTCTCATGCCTGGCAGAACAGTGACAGGAGAAGAAATGCCACACAGAAGACAGTGGGAAGAATCTAGCTGAAATTGTTAAATACTCTCAACAGGACGTGTGTAGTGCATAACGAATTAGCACCCCGAGGAGCCTCGCCATGGAACATGCCTGTCCCCGCACACCAAACCTCTTCCACGTATTGGCCCACGAAACAAGTCTCATCAGGAGTATACTGTCCGATCACAATGGTATTAAATGAAGAAATCAATAATAGAAAATAACTTTAAATCCAAAATATTTACACATTAAACAACACACTTTCAAATAACCAAAAGATCTAAGCAGAAAGTACAAGACATATTATAAAACATTTTAAACTGTCAATAATCGAAGTACAACATCAAATTTGTGAAATGCAGTGAATATAATACTTAGAAGAAAATGTTATACTTTTAAACACTTATAAAAGAAGGCTTAAAATAAGTGACCAACGTTTCAATTTCAAGGACCTAGAAAAGAGGAAATGAAAGCAAAAGTAGAATAGAAAAATGATAAAAATAAAAACAGAAAACAAAGCAAATAATATAAAAAATAAAGAAAAAGGCTAATTTTTGAAAAAAAATAATGAAAATAATAAAACTTTTAAAAAAGAGAGAAAATACAAATTACCAGATTAAGAGGAATGAGAGGATACTATTACAGATTCTACAGATATTAAACTATAATAATGAGACATTATAAACTTAGTTAAATCAATAAACAACTGATGAAACTGAAACATTCCTTGATAAACTAAATATATCAAACTGACACACAATAAATAAAAACTCTAAATAGCTCTATATTTATTGAAGGAATTAAATTTGTAATTAAAAAATAATCTTCCTACAAAAAAAATAAAGAAAACTTGCAGGCTTGCATGGATTCATTGATGAATCCTACCACATTTTAAGGAAGAAATAATAGCAATTATATGCAAACTCTTTGAAAGTGGACAATGAGGGAAAGTTAAAAATTAATTTTTAAGGGTAGCATTAGCCTGATAACAAAAACTGTTCCAAGAAAAGGCAATTGTAGACCAATAATCTTCATAAACACAGATTAAACCTGTCCTAACAAAATATTAGCAAACGTAAGTAACCAATATATAGGAATGATAACACATTGTGTACAAGTGAGTATTAACCCCAGAAATGTAATGTTGGTTTAATAGTTTCATAATTTATCAATGTAATTTATGTTAAGAAAATAGAAGAATAAAATCATACCATCATCTTTTAGAGGTAGAAATTATATTGGCAAGATTCAACACCCATTAATGATTTTAAAAACAAAAACAAAACAAACTCCAAGAGAAGTGAAATTAAATGGACCTTAACCAGAAAAAGAACATCTATAAAAAAAAACCTATTGTTAACATCATACTTAATTGTGAAATATTGGACCCTTTTCCTCTAAGATAAAGAAAAAAGCAAGTATGTCAATTCTCATCATTATTTTCCACTACTAAAATATAATTTTTAGCCAATGAAAAAAATGCAGGAGGAAAAAAGTAAAGAACCATTGTGAAAGAAAATGTAAAAGTTCTTTATTCCCAGATAACCTGATTCTATATAACTGAAAATTTTATTGAATCTACAAAAAAATCTACTATAACTAATAAGTGAATCTAGTAAGGTTGTGATATACAAAGGTAATATATGAAAAGTTGATTGTATATAATTTAGCAACAACAATTAAAACATTAAAATATCATTTAGGTTTTATTAAAACTAGCAAATATATTAGAACAAATCATATAAAAGAGGTCTGAGATGTCTACACTGAAAATGATAAAGCATTGGCAAGAAAAAAAATATCCTAGATCATATCATTTGTTCATAGACTGGAAGAAAATAATGTTAAGCTGTTCATTCTTCTCAAATTGGGGAAATCTCCACCAAAATTTCATCAGATTTCTTAAAGGACATCAATAAATTGACTCTAAAATTTACATGGAAATTCAAGGGACTTAGGGTAGCCTAAATAATCTTTAGAAAGTAAAAGCAAAGCTGGAGGATGTCCACTATCTGATTTTAAGTCTTAGCACAAAGCTACAGAAATCCAGAGACTATAGCATCAGCATAAAAACAGACAAATAGAAAATAAAATAGATTGGGTACAGAAATTGATCCATATGTATAATCAACTGCTTTTTGGTGAATGGAAAATATTTTTTAAAAATTGTGCTAGAGCAACTAGATATATGTATAGGAAAAAAATAAAATTAATCCCTTTGTCATTCTATAAAAACAAATTGAGGTGAACTATAGCAGTCAGAAATAAATACTTGCTAAATAAATATATAGGTGAATGCCTTAGTGACTTTGAGGTAAACAAAATGTTTTGGATAGAACACAAAGAGCAATATCCACAAAAAGATAGACTAATAAATTTAACTTTACCATAATTTAAAATTTCTGCTTATCAAAAGACTCCATTAAGAAAATAGGTAAGACACAGACTGGTAATATGTTTTTTATTTATCTCTGACCAAAGGACTCATTCAAAATATATAAGTATATCTTATAATAGACAATAAAAATATGAACAACCCAATTAAAAATTAGAAGACATTCAGAAAGGAAATTATAAGAATAGTCAACATTACCTGGTATCAGGAAATGCTATTAAATTATACTGACATGCAATTTATAACCACTAGAAGGTCTGTAATGACTGATTTAGTAAATAGAGGTGAAACAGAACTGGAATTGTCACACATTGTCAATAGGAGCGTGAAATAGTCCAAGCTCTTTATAAGTAAGTCTTCGGCAGTTTCTCAAAATATGAAAGTGATGGTCCTATTTTTGTGTGGCCAACTCAGCTCCGACCAGGCTGACTCTCGTGTAAATAGCAAATATAAACTCTGGACAAACTACACAACAAAATGAAGGTATTTGAGATGAACACAAGCTCATAGTCTGATAGGGATTCAATACTTTGGTAGGGGGTGCTTTGTAAATCTGAGAAGAGCTTACAGAAGGTACCTCCAGGGATAACTGAAAGCCCATTAGCCTCTCTGTCTAAAGAACCAGAGGACAGAGACTGGGGCAACGATGACCATAAAAACCGAGGGAGAGGATGTGGGAAGGAGCTAGCTAGAGAAGGTGAGTGCCAGCTGAACTCTGGCCACTTCTGAACCCTATAGGCACAAGACAGACTTGGAGTACTCAACTAGGAGACAGAACTGAACTGATATTTGAGTTGCTACTCAAGAGACAGTTTTTAGTGCAAATTCAACCAACTTAATTGCTAATAAAACAAGCACAAAACTAAATCAACATTTTTAGGAAGAATATTATAAAATCAGAATCCTACCTAAAAATAGAGTAATATGCAAATTGACCGTACCTTTGCTACACCCACCAGCCACACCCACCAGGAAACCGTCGCAGGGACGCTGGGTGCGGCTGAGCCCAAGGCTGGGAAAGCCTCGGGCGGAGGCTTTCCCGGCCTTGGGCACCAGCGGGGAACCTGCACGGATTGCAGGCAACCACCGGGGGTCGGCTCCTAAGATCCATAGCAGGGACGCTGAGGTGCAGCAGAGCCCAAGGCCGCCGCCCGGGGCCAAGCCCCAACCCTGAAAGAAGGCAGAAGGCGGTGGCCACAGCCAAGGCCTGGGTCACCGGTGCCGGCAGAAAACTGGTGCAGGCAGCCAGGTGAATGAAGGTCTATTGCACGAATCTTCGTGCAAACGGGCTGTTAGTATTATACATAACATTTACAGTGTCCAGGATACTATCCAAAGTTACTCCATACACAAAGAACCAGAAAATGTGACCAATTCTCAGTTTAAAGAAAATCTCTGATCCCAATCCTAACAGACCCAGATATTGTAATTAGCAAACAAGGATTTTAAACAAATATTATAACTATGCTCAGTGTCATAAAGGAAAATATGGTCACAATGCATCAAAATATATAAAATCTCAGCAGAAAAATGCATAGTATAATAAAGAACCAAATGGATAAAATTAAGCATGATTCTATTCCCGGTCAGGGCACAAGCCTGGGTTGTAGGCTCGATCCTCAGTGTGGGGTGTGCAGGAGGCAGCCGATCAATGATTCTCTCTCATCATTGATATTTCTATCTCTCTCTCCCTCTCCCTCTCTGAAATCAATAAAAATATTTTTTAAAAATAAAAACAAAACATGGCATCATGTGGGGGTCTGGAACAAATTAATTCTATTTACATTATTTCTAATGGGGAAAAATGATTTGGTTTTCAAACAAGTTGTTTCTCAAACATCCTTCTGGAATCTGGAATGAATTAAGTTCAAGAACCCAGGTACCACTGTAACTACTAATACTTGTAACAATATGATTAAATCTCAAAGATATTATTTTGAGCCAAAGAAGCCAGACACAAAATGGTCACTTATCTATGCTATCCAACAGGAAAAGCTGATCTACAGTAACAGAGTAGGGAACATTTTTTGGGTTATTAAAATGCTCTTTACATTGATTTAAAAACTCATCAAACATAAAATATGTGTAAGTCACTGTATGCTAATTAACTAAAGAGATCCCTGAAGAAAGTGAGAAATGGCAGCTGTGGTTTTGTTTTGGGTTTTTTTTTTTTCTCATTATACTGCTATGGACCCACTCAACCTCAGTAGGGTAGCAGGCAGAGTGGTTTTCCAGATGTTGCCACTTGCTGCCTACAGCATTGCATTGTTTTCTTCGGGATTAGGAGATGGGGATTTTATCAAGTTCTTTTATCTTCCTTAGCTTTGGTTCAAATTTTATTTGACAGAATTCCTGGTGGTATATACATAGTTACCACCTAGTCTTGCTTTTTGCCCTAATTTTGCTTTTTTTTAAAAAAAAATATTTGGTCAAAATAAGGAGAAGTGTACTAGCATCTTCATTAAATTGTGTGCTGGCTTCTGTACCCCCCTATTCATTCCTTAAAGCACTCAGGGCAATGCCTGAGTGCCCAGCCCGGGCTCTGTTTGTGCTGACAGTCTTGGTTTCTTGTCCGCTAAGAACCTGTTACCGATTCCTGTCCCCACACTGTCAACTTCATTGGCAAGGGATTTCTCTAGAGACCCCAATGCAAATCCAGTGCCATTTTCCTGGACTCCTACAACAGACTTAAACTGTTGGTTTGGAGAAACATGTGACAAATGTAATAAATAGCATAGGGCTGAAAGAAAAGCAGTAAAGACAATTAAGTGATTCTGAGTATGGAGTTATGACGGACCATCGAAGATATTAATACAAACCACATTTCTTACCTGAACAGCAAGTGAAAGAGGAAGATTGATGAGGCAGTAACTGCTCATAGAATAAACAGCCAAAGAAGAAAGACATCTGTGGGTGATATCAACGGTATCATTACAAATTTCCAGGAGAAATTTAATAAAGAAACATGTAGGCTAAATAGTAAAAGAAAGTTCCCGTTAGTGGGAGGTCTGAAGCATGGCACACTTATCCTAAAGACCTGGGTTGGCTGCCACATACCTGAAATTCTGGGATCAGATGTAGCCGCAAGATGCTACGCAGCATCCCACAGGGACCATGCATGCGTGAGGTGTCCTCACACCTGGCTTCTTATTCACACAGGCTGTGAATAAAGGAAGAAATGATGCACATAAACAATGTCAGGCCTCTGATTTTAAATTTAAAAAAAATCAGTCAGTCTAGAGGGATAGGAATCAATTCATATTCTGGTACAATAAAGACTGAACTAGGGCACAAGATGCATCAGTCCTGGGGATCTATTGCATGCATGGTGGTTATAGTTAACTAGAGGCCTGGTGCACAAAATTCGTACACTGGGGTGGGGGGGTCCCTCAGTCCAGCCTGCCCCCTCTCACAGTCCGGGAGCCCTCTGTGGGGAGCTGGCCTAAGCCGCAGTCTGGCCTCCCTCTGTGGGAGGTGACCTGGCTGATCAGGGGAAGGTACCATCCCCATCACCCCGCTGCTGCTGCCACTGCCAGCCGCCGCAGCCACCAAGGTGTTTTCATCAACATGGACTCCAGTCCCTTCACCACGAAAAAATGACAAATTTCTTTAGGCATTTCAAGATGTCTCTTTCATAGGATATGACATTTCTTTCTTTCTCTTTTTTTTTTTTTTATCCTCACCTGAGGATATTTTTCCATTGATTTTTGGAGAGCATAGGAGAGGGAAAGACAGAGAGAAACATCAATGTGGGAGGGACACTTCGATTGGCTGCCTCCTGCATGATCCCTGACCTGGGCCCCGGCCAGGGAGGAGCCTGCAACCTAGGTACATGCCCTTGATCAGAATTGAACCCAGACCCTGTGGTCGGCAGGCCAAGGCTTTATCCACTGAGCAAAACCAGCTAGGGCAGGATATGATATTTCTTAGCCCCTCCAGCAGCAGACCTTTGTTTTTTCCTCCAGGAGTGAGGTGGAAAACCCTAGATCACTTTCTTAGATTCTTATACCCAAGTTACCAAGAACACTGTGAGTGGTGTACAGGGAGCTTAGCCAATGAGCGGTCAGAAAAGGTGTTTCCTCTGCAGCTCATGTGCAGAGGCCCCCCTGTGTGTGTCCGCTGGGGTGGGGGGCATGCTCCGAGCCACACCTGTCGTGACTGTTAAGGATTGGAGCTGGTTGTGACTGTTAAGGTGTCCCAGACAAATGTGCATATTCTCTCTCTCTCTCTCTCTCTCTCTCTCTCTCTCTCTCTCTATATATATATATATATATATATATATATATATACATATATATACATACTAGGAGCCCGTTGCACGAAGTTTCGTGCAATAGACCTTCCTTCACCTGGCTGCCGGCACCAGTTATCCGCCAGCAGCAGTTTTCCTCTGGCCACCCGCCGATCAGAGCGCCTCCCGCCAGCACGATCGGCCACCCCGAGAGGAACTCCTATCGGGAGGCGCTCTGATCGGCGGGTGGCCAGAGGAAAACTGCTGCTGGCGGAAAACTGGTGCTGGCAGCCACGCAATCGGCCACCCCGAGTTCCGCCACCAGCGTCTTCCGCAGCGCTGGCCTAAGCAGCGCCGGCCGTTTAAGCCGGCGGGAGGAGCAGGGGTCGGGGACTTGTGAGTCCCCGACCCCCGCTCCTACCGCCAGCCAATCGGCCACCCTGAGTCCCGCCCCCCGCACCTCTAGCCGGCCCAATCGTGGGCGTAGCGGAGTGATGGTAATTTGCATATTACCATTTTATTAGGTATGATATATATTGCATGCACGGTGGTTATATTTAACTAGAGGCCTGGTGCACAAAATTCGTGCACTGGGGTGGGGGTCCTGCTTTTAGAAAAAATAGACTTTAGGTTTGTGGCATATTAATACCTCTGTATTAACATTATCACATTCAATAGATCGGTGGAGAAGGCACAGCTTATTCAGGATTTTTGAAGTACATAATATGCTTTTGGTACTTGTAACATTACCATTACTCTTAAATGATGAGAACATTTAAGATATACTCACTTAGCAACTTTTGAGTATATAATGTAGTATGTAATATTACTACATTGTATACTCAAAAGTTGCTAAGTGAGTATATCTTAAATGTTCTCATCACAAAAACAAAATGGTAAATACATGACATGATGGAGGTAGTAGCTAAAGCTGTGATGATAATCATTTTGTGATATATAAATTAAAAATCAACACATTGTACACATTAAACTTACACAATGTTATGTCAGTTATCTATAATAATAAAAGTGTAATATGCTAATTAGACTGGACAGCTGAACGACCTTCCAGACATCATTCTGGATGTCCTTCTGAATGAAGCTGCGGCAGTGGGGGATGAGGCAGAGGAAGTTAGGGGTGATCAGGCAGGCAGGTAAGTAATTAGGGGTGATCAGGAAGGCAGGCAGAGTGGTTAGGGGTGATCAGGCAGGCAGGTAAGTAATTAGGGGTGATCAGGCAGGCAGGCAGAGTGGTTAGGGGCGATCAGGCAGGCAGGTGAGCAATTAGGGGTGATCAGGCAGGCAGGTAGAGTGGTTAGAGGCAATCAGGCAGGCAGGTAGGTGAGTAATTAGGGGTGATCAGGCAAGCAGGCAGAGTGGTTAGGGGTGATCAGGCAGGTAGGCAGAGGGGTTAGGGGAGATGAGGCAGGTAGGCAAGTGATTAGGGGTGATCAGGCCGGCAGGCGAGTGGTTAGGGGCGATCAGGCAGGCAGGCAGAGGGGTTAGGGGTGATCAGGGAGGCAGGCAGAGTGGTTAGGGGCGATCAAGCAGGCAGGCAGGCGAGCAGTTAGGAGCCAGCGATCCCGGACCGCGAGAGGGTGCAGGCTGGGCTGAGGGACTGCCCCCTCCTCTGCATGAATTTTGTGCAGCGGGCCTCTAGTATCTCAATAAAGCTGAAGGGTAAAGGCATGGTTGATTGTCATATATCTATAATATGATCTATTACTAATTTAGTTATTCGGTGAGCCACTTATCATTTAGTCAGCTGCTATATGCCAGTCACCATGCTAACTTCTGGGAATATTGATGCAAATAAGATGCAGTTTCTGCCTTCTAGGAACACACACTATTACACTATTATCAGCGGTTCACAGTCCTGGCTGATCCACAGACTTACCTGGACTCTTTAAAAATTACAGATGCCAGCATGTCAGTTCTTAGCTCCATTCCTTGCCTTTCCTCCGCTCTGTCCATAGCTCAGGGAGGTCGGCATCTGTATGCTGCTGCTGCTGCCAGGCTCTGGGTCAGCGGGGAACAGGATTGATGGGAAATTAGAGGGAAGCTAGGAGGGGATAAGCGGGTGTGCCCCGTTCACCTCTGACTTGGGTGTTGCCTCCTGCAGTGACTGTGAAGTGGTGTGTGGCTTCAAGTCCCTCTGGGTTGTCCCAGCTTCCACAGGCAGATGCTAGTCCCTGGTGCCAGACACATGACCTACCCCTCTGCCCCCAGCTGAGGGGTGATAGTGGCTTCCTGCTCTTGCTTCTGTTTGGGTGGTCTCACTGTTTCCTATTTGATGCCTCAGCTCTTCCAAAACTTGCATAAGACATTTCCTATATTAAATTCCCTTTGTTTTAAATATTCAGAGTGGTTTTAGTTTTCCTGGTGGAGTCGGACTACTGTGGTTACTGGCAGCAGAAGGGCCCTAAGGAGTCCCGTTCTTGGGATGCCATGTGGGGATGGAGTTGCCCATGGCTCTGAGGGGTGACCTTGCAGGATGGATGGCAGGGTCACAGCTACTTACATTTATCACCCTTGCCTATTTGGGGTAAAATGTCTTACTCCTCAGCATGGTGTTGTTCCCTCTACCCTATGCCCCAAATGCTTCTGGCCACAAACAGACTTCCCAGAGGGAGAAGTGCAGAAAGGGTTCCTACTATGTGCTCCATCAGCTGCAGCAGCAGGCCCACAGAATGTCCGAATCACTTCCTACAAACTCAGTGTGCCCACTACCCGGGAATCCCTCTCAGCTCCAAATTCAACCCAGGGAGGGGCTACTGCCTACACATCCTGTTTCTCTATTACTTAAAGTTCTTGCCACTTCTCAGTAGCCATTTCTGCATTACTCCAACTCCCTGTTACAATTCATGATTTTTAAAAAAATATATTTTTATTGATTTCAGAGAGGAAGAGAGAGGGAGAGAGAGATAGAAACATCAATGATGTGAAAGAATGTTTGATTGACTCCTGCATGCCCTCTACTGGGGATCAGCCTGCATCCCAGGCATGTGCCCTGACCTGGAATGGAATTTTGACCTCTCAGTTCATAGGTCGACGGTCAACCACTGAGCCATGCCAGCTGGGCCAGTTCATGATTCTTTATAGCCAACTTACCTTGTTTGTTTCACTTACCAAAAAGTCTGTCTCCTGGTTGGGTTCTGATTGATGTCCTCTGTTATGATGGCAGCTGGGAAACAGCACCTTCGGGATGCGGCCTCACAGGGCACATTGGGAGAGACCCGCCAATATCAGATGCCTTCCCTTTAAAGCCAGATAACAGATGCAGGCACCAGGAGGTGGTCATGTTACACTGACAGCCGCTCACAGAAATTGTGCTTTTGTATTCCTATTCACCTGAGCGCTTCTGGTTCACAGTTGTTTTGTAATGGAGGACTCTCCACGGGTGACACAACCACGGCCCCATCAAGTTGGAAGCTGAGACGCGGCTCCTCACGGCAGGCAAGTTGCCCAGGGAGAAAGGGGGTGCGGGCAGGCGTCCTGGGTTTCCTGGTGGAGGTGCCAGCTTGCAGCTGCTGCTAACTTCTGGTCACCTCACAATTTCTTGATGACTCCCAGCTTTCCCATCAGATTTGGTAAATAAATGTTTGACATCGAAACGCCTGGAATGGCTTCTGTTGTCTTGACTGAGCCCTGTCAAATAAACAGGCCTAATTTAAAATGCGCCTCCCCCTCTAGGGCTCTCTTTGCATGACCCCCGGCCCCCGGCCCTGCCGTGTTCTCCCTTAGCAATGACCAGTGACTACTTATCTGTGCCCTCACTGGTCGCTGAGTCAAGGCTGCCTCCCAGGGGAGAAGGCCGGGCCCATTTGTTTTTCACGCTCACTACTGCAGAGCTGACACCCAGAACCACGCCTGGCATGAGGTAAGCATTCATGATAATTGTTAAGTAAATGATTCAAGACAGATAAACCTTTTGAAATGTATGATGGTGTGTGGGGATCAATTCCCCAAATTAGTCCATAAATTCAATGCAATTCAAATCAAATTTCAAACACAGCCTTTCATTGAAATTAGGAAGCTGATGCTAACCGAGATGCATATGGACAAATAAAGCAACACAACCAGGAACGCATTTAGGAGATGTGAGGGAGAGCATCTGTCTTTCCATTTATTAAGATTGATAATAAAGCCCTAGTACCAAAGTTGAGGTGGTAACCTAAGAATAGATGACGTAGTGGAATAGAGTAGAGACCTCAGGAATCAGCCATGCATGCGAGTGTGATGGGCAGAGGGCAGCACAGCAGGTCAGGGAGAAGCTGTTCTATTCAGTCAGCAAGAGCAGTGACCCTTCATCAGCAAGACAGTGAACTTAGTTCTCTACTTCATACTATGCACAAAATTAAGTCCCTGTTGAGTAAATGAACAAAACATGAAAATATAAACTATAAAACCTTTAGAAGGAAGTGGGAGAAAATATCATCATGACTTAGAATAGGGTAGGAGCCTGAAATGAGAAAATCTTGCAGACCATGAAAAAAAGCATTTTTATAAAGCTGATTACATTTAAATTTAAATATTTCCAGATAATAAGCATAAGAAACATGAAGTGAACAAATTTACACTGTTCATGGATTGGGCAAAAATATTTCAACTCATGTAACTGACAAAAATATTGTACCCAGAAAGTATATTTTAAATTCTAGAAATTAATAAAAAATACAAACAATCCAAAAAATAAATGGAAATAACATACACAGGGAAACCTGAATTGTCAATAAACATGAAAAAAACACTAATGTTGCTTTTAACCCAGAGAATGAAAGTTAAAACACAAACAATTCCCATTTTACTCCTCATTTCTAAATAGACAAGATGTGGGAAAACACAAACCATGACACCTTGGTGAGGGAATTACTTCACAAGTTTGCCAAATTACTTTGAAGAATGATTTGAACAGTTTGGCAATGTCTGTTAAGACTAAAGCTGGGTAATCGCTGACTCAGTAATTTCTCTCCCTAAGAAACTCTGAAGCAGATGCATGTGGAGATTCAGCAAAGAATTTCCCAACAGCATTGCGTGGGAAATTCTTTAAAGCAAAGAATGGAAAGACCTAAATATACAAAACAAAGGAATCGATGTCCTGACTGGGTGGTTCAGCTGGTTGGAGTGTCTTCCTCTATGCCAAAAAGTTTTGGGTTCAACTCTGTCAGGGCACATACCTAGGTTGCGGGTGCAAACCCTGGTCAGGGCGCACATGGGAGGCAAATGATCATTGTTTCTATCTCATATTGATGTTTCTTCCTCTCTGTCTCTCCCCCTCCCATCTCTCCCTTCCTCTCTCTCTAAAATCAATAGACATATCCTTGGAGAGGATAAAAAAAAAAGAATTTATAAATTGTGTTGTGTCCACTGAATACTTTGAAACTGTTGAAATGAAGGAACTAGGTCTTCATGTAGCAAACTAAGTCCTATAACAATGTGAGATGAAGAAAGTAATGTGGGAGGAGAAATACAATACAACATTTTTACAGATATATAAAATTGCCACATGACAATAGCATGTACTACTTATGAATATTTACATACACAGTAACATGAATGAGAAGAGTGGTTATGTCTGGTGAATGAGGGTTGGGAAATAGTATAGAAGAGAAGTAGAATGGGGGCTCCAACTGTATTTATAACATTTTATTTCTTAAAAGAAGTAACAAAAAATATCCAGAGACATAGAAGCATGGACAGACTGACGAATCTCAGAGGGAAGGTGTTGGCGGGGGGGGGGGGGGGGGGGATGTGGAGAGATTAACCAGGGAATTTATATGCATACTAGAGGCCCAGTGCACGAATCCATGCACAGGTGGGGTCCCTCTGCATGGCTGGCAATCTGGGCCAATCGGGGCCATCTCTCCCAGTCCCAATTGGGGTGAATTGGGGCCTGCTGGCCAGGAGGAGACTGCGGGAGGTTGGCTGGCTTGGGGTGGGGGGTGGGATCATGGGAGGATGGCCGGCGCAGGAGGTTGGCTGTGGGAGTGAACTGACCACCAGGGGGCAGCTCCTGCATTGAGTGTCTGCCCCCTGGTGGTCAGTGCACATCATAGCGACCAGCTAACCAGTCATTCGGTCGACTGGTCATAATGGTTGCTTAGGCTTTTATATATATAGATATGCATAAACCCAGGGACACAGACAATAGTGTGGTGAAGGCCTGGGGGGGGGGGTGCTGGGCGGATTGGGGTCAATGGGGAAAAAAGGGGGACATCTGTAATACTTTCAACAATAAAGATAGCATTTTTGAAAAGTAGTAACAAGAAACAAATGGGGGAAAATGTTGGGACTTATTAAATTTGGGTATTGGGTATCTATGTGTTGTGTTTGTGATGCCACTTTGTTCTTTTCCGAATTGCATAATAAAAACATATTTGCCAAAAAAGTGGTGTCATTATTTTCCATTTTCCCCTCAAGCATGTCAGGCCAATACTCATCTTCATTAAATTTAACATGCCTCCTAGTAGCTCTTGTCTGTACCTCATCCCTTCTCCTCTAGTCTCATCAGGATGTGATACTCATGTGCTTGCCAAGTGAGCTGGCAAAGTTGGAAAAGAACTTGGGTGATGCTGGTCTAGCACACCCTCCACAAAGGATGGATTACAGCTGAGTTCTTTAATCATGATGTAAAGGAGCAGATATGCAATTAAATGAAGTTTAAAGAAATAAAAGCATGTATATATAGCTTAGATTGCCTTTTACAATATTTTATATTATTGGATTGTGCTTTGTCCAGCTTTCATTTTCTCCCTTTCTCCTTCTTCCTCAAATATAAAACCAAGACTGTCTCTTGCTGTCTCTCCCATCAGCCTCTTCAGAGCTTTCTTTGTAATCATTTTCAGGAGAGTGACAAAGATTTGGACTTCTATTTGGAACAGCTGAGCTCTGCCCTCTTTTTCTTAAGTGTTTATTAAACCATGTGTTCCCTGGCAATCAGTATGAGACACGAAGCAGAAAACTCACTAACTTTGTGTCTCCCCTTGGCTCCAAGTGGAAAGATACACTCAATAATATCCCTAGACTGTGTTTCTAATGACTGCTTTCTGATCAGATTTTAAATGGCTGCTTACTCACTCAATATATTTTTCTCTTCCTTTCTGAAAACTGATTGCACCAAATAGGAAGGAGTTTTCATTTGCCTTAATCATAGGAAGCCTATAGAACCTGAACATAATTTAAAACTATATCTTAAAGAGAGTTTTCTAATTTTTATGCCTAGTATTAAAAATATTTTCCAGTTAAGCCCTGGCTGGTGTTCTCAGTGGTTAGATCATTGGCCCACACACCAAGTAGTCCAGGTTCAATTCCCAGTCAAAGGCAGGTACCTGGGCTGCAGGTTCAATCCTCGCACTGGTGAGTGTGTGTGCGGGAGGCAACCAATCTCTGTGTTTCTTTCACCTCTCTCTCTCTCTCTCTCTCTCTCTCTCTCTCTATCTAGTCCCTTGGGTGAGAATTAACCAAAAAATCTTTTCTCATTTAAAGCACAATAATACTCATCACAGAAAATTTTGAAAACTTAAGATAAAAATCTGTAAAAAGAGCTATCCACTGTTAATACTTTTGGTGTATTTCCATTCACTTTATTATATATTTTGTATCTATTTTTCAAATACAACTTAGGTAATGTAATAGATATCTTAATTATATCAATACTTTTAAATTTTTTAAAAAATATATTCTTTTAATAAAAGTAATATAAGCCAATTGTCAAATATGAAATAAAGAATAAAAAGAAAAAACATCACTCATATAACTACTACACAGAGATAATCCCTAATTAAACATTATGGTGTATTCATGTATACTCCTTTAAGAAATTTTTTTCCAAGTGTTAGAGTGTGTGTGTGTGTGTACATGTGTGTGTATTTTCTGCTAGTTGAGATCATGTTTCATGCACTAATTTCTATGTCTATGTATCAGGAGCAGGTAGGGTTCCCAGACAGAAACATGCAAAGAATGCTTTAATAACAGATAATATCTACCTTTGGGAGGTTTATGACTCATTCGAATTTTCTAAAAATCTCAATGACTCATTATTCAATATGTTTCTTTGATTAATTGCTTTTAATTAAAAGTTAATATTGCATCTAGAAAAAAATTAGAGCACAAAGGAAAGTTTCTTATATATAATTTCCTTAGTGCCTTTCCCAGGAGTAACTACTGTGGCCAACTTAGCCTGCCAAACTTTTCTTTACATACAGAACGTAGGTATATTATTATCCATTTGAATTCAAAACTATATACACTATTGTCTATTTAATATGTGGATGTGTCACTGTTTTTAATAATATCCACATTATTTGCCCCTTTTTTACAAAATGGGGCTGCATTGCATACACTATGCTGCATCTTGATTTTTGTTCTTACTTAAATATTTGGAGACACTTGAGATATCAGTTAACAATACCTACCTCCTCCTTCCGCATGGCGGCAGCATTCGGTAGAACATGTATTTGTCAGTCCCCTATTAGGGCACATGGGTGGTCTCCTATATTTTGCTATGTCAAGCAATGTGGCAATGAACATTCTATATTTATATCTCTGAACCCATAGGCAGGCTAAATTATGAGGTAGAATCACTGAGGCAATGAGCATGCCCATTAAAGTTTATGTATATTGCCAAATTGGTCTCCAAACTGGTTGCAATTTACTGGTTAGAATTTACTATCATGTGGGAAAATGACCATTCCTGACTCTGTCTTCCATTTAACCTTTGCAATTTTAATTATGATGTGTCTTGGTGTGGGCCTCTTTGTGTTCATCTTGTTTAGGACACTGTGCTTCCAGGACTTATGTGTTTGTTTGTTCTTGTTTTTTTACCAGGTTATCAATCCCTTGCTCTCTCTCTTCTTCATGTACATCTATGATGTTGATGCTATAATACTTTTGTCTCAAAGGTTCCTTTAAACCATGCTTATTTTAAATTTTTTTATTTTGTTATTGTGATTGGATCTTTTCTACTACTTTATCTTCCAAAACACTGATTCCATCTTGTGCTTCATCTCACCTACTATTGATTTTCTCTAGTGTATTCTTCATTTTAGCTATTTTATTCTTCATTTTTGGCTGGTTGTTCTTAATAATTTCTGTGTCACTTTTAATGCTGTTGATGTTCTCACTGAGTTCCTTGAGCATCCTTATAACCATTGCTTTTAAACACTGTATCTGGTAGATTGTTTTCTTCCATTTCATTTATTTTCTTTTTCTGGAGATTTCTCCTGTTCTGTCATTGGAGGCATGTTTGTTTGTCTCCCCATTTTGGCTGCCTCTCTGTGTTTGTTTCTGTGTACTAGGTAGATCTGCTATGTCTCCCAGCCTTGGTAGGCTGGCCTTATGGAGTAGGTTTCCTGTGGGACCCAGTGACACAGTTTCCTTGACCATCTAAGCTGGGTGCTCCAAGCATATCTCCTGTGTGGGTTATGTGAGCCTTCTTGTATTTGAGTCTTGATTGCTGTTGGCCTTTGTGGGTGGGGTTGACCATCAGGGTGCCTGACTCTGAGAATCAACCCTGACTAAAGTGCACATGGTGCTATGCAAATGCTGATCACAAAAAGTGGAATTTGTTTAGCAGCTTCTGGTGCCTGCTGAGATCTCCCTTTATTGTGCTGCTTGTAGAGTTAATTGGGCCCTGCCCTGATCTGGTCTGAAGCCTGCCACTGAGTGTTTTGGTTCTGGAGTTTTGGGGAGGTACTCTAGTGGGCAAACTGTTTGGAGATACTAAGCAACCCACAGTTTGTGGCTGCCTCTCTTGGGTCTGGGTGTGTGTAGGAAGGGCCAAACAGATCACCAGGGCTGGCTTCCACCAGGACCAAACCTGGTGGTAGATCAGCAAAAGACCCAAGTTACCCTGTGATTTCCTCCACCTTTCTTCATCTGCAGGCTGCTTGTTAGATGTAGTCACTCAAAGAGCCTCTGGTGGCTCACAGGGTGTGAGGTAGGTTCTCAGTGAGTCATCAGGTAGGGGCAAGTGGTGTTTGCCAGACTGATAGAGATTCAAACTCAGTGCCAGTGCTGGGTCTCAGGCTATTGATGAAAAATCCCAAGGTATACCAAGTTCAGCTGTCACCGACCAGGAGACCATAGAACTTTGTTGTAGGGTGTAGGGCCAGGTCTCAGGGAGTTGTTGGGCAAGGCCAACATAGTTTATTAGGCCCAAACTAACCAAGATTTGCCTGTGTGACAAGAGGGTCCTGAATCGCTCATGTGCGCAAGGAAAAAATGGTCCTCACCCTAGAGACACACAATTCAATCTGTCTTGGATTCTGCCCAGACCTCCTCCAGAGCCTGAGCTTGCAGGGCAGGGCTGTGGGGAATCAGGAGGGTGGGGCTACTGGATCTCACCTGGCGGGAGGGTACGTGTCAGGCTCATGGGAAGTTGGGAAATGGACCCCGCCCCAGAACCACTCAACTCAGTCTCTGACACCCCCTGAGCTGCTCAGATTTCTACACCACAGGGCCAGAGAGCTGATTTCTTTGCAGGGCATGAACTCAGAAGGACAGGGTGACTAGGAGTCAGGAGGGTGGGACTAGTGCATTGTCCCAGGCTGATGCAGTATGGAGAAGAGTGCTCAATTCAGGAGAGATGACGTCTGTTAGCAGTGTGGGAGAGGGAACCAGCACAGAAACCTTGGTGGCTGTCCCTTCAGCTCTCTCCTTAGAGCCACACTACCCAGTCTCTCCTCCCAGGACTCTAGTCCACTCTGAGTCACCTTCCCTCTCTTGGAGTCTAAGAGAGTGGCTCTGAACAACATTTTGTGCACTGGCCCTTTAAGAGGGCACCTGGGTTTCTAGCAGACTCCTGTCTGTCCCTGGTGGACAGAATCCTAGCTGATTTTCACAGTCAGATGTTATCTGGGCTCCTCTGCTCTGGTGCTCCAGGCTGTGGAGGCCAGTGTAGGGTTGAGACATTACACTCCTTAGGAGGAACTTTTGCAACTGAGATGATCCCTTTGGATTCTCAAACGACATACATGTGTGCAGGGGTCAGCCCTTATTGTGTCTCAGCTCTTCCTACCAGTCTCAATGTGGTTTCTTCTGTGAAAGCTTTGTTATAAGACTTCTGTTCAGCAAGTCTTCAGTTAGGTATCAGGTCAATTTTTCTATATTGTAATTGTACTTTCAGTTTGGTTCTGGAAGGAGGTGTGTGTAACTTCTACCTGCTCTCCCACCATTTTTTATTCCCCAAGTATTTTTACTTTACAGTTAATCATCTTTTAAAGTGATTAAAATGAGAAAACATGTCTCTTATACTTACCTTCATTTTTACTATTTCCAACACTATTTCTTTGTGTAAATCTAAATTTCTATTTATTATCCTTCCTTTTATCTTAATAATTTTCTATACAATTTCTTGTAGTATAATAAATTCACTTAGCTTTTGATTGTTTGGATGAAAAAGTCTTCACTTCCATTTTTTAGTATCATTTCTGCTGGGTATGGAATTCTGGGTTGACTTTTTTTTCAGTAATTTAAAGATGTTGCTCTATTGTCATCTAATTTATATTTATTTCAGACAAGAAAGTTTCTGTAATTATTATTTTCATTCCTCTGTATGTAATTCTGCTCCATTGCACAAGATTTTCTTTTCATCTTTGGTTTCCAAAGTTTGACTATAATGTCCCTAGCTGTGTTTTCCATTGTACTTTCCATGTTTGATATTTTTTTAGTCTTTTTGGATATTTAGTTTTGTCTTTTTCTAATTTTGGAAATTCTTATCTATTTTCTCTTCAAATATATATATATATATTTTGTCCATTCTCTTTCTTTCCTTTCTAGGATACCAATTATATATCATAGCATATTTGCTGAACTGCTGATTTTTTGTTTTTACTTATATTTACATAGAGATAGTTCTTGTGGACCATTATTTGTGGATACATTAGGTAGAGCCAGAGAGTAAGCTGTTTTAACAAGTTTCTTGATTTTTGCTCTATTTTCTCAGTAATAGTCTTTATAATGGATGTAGCCAGCCTCCGAGGTAACTTCCAAATATACCCATCTACAGTATTTATACTCCTATGTAATATCTTCTCATAATGAATATAGGACAGACACATGTAATTAGTAGGATATTGCAGCAGAGACAGAGTGTCATGTATGAAACAAAATGTTTTCATCTTCTGTCTTATTATCTTAAATTGCTTGTTCTGGGAAAAACCAGATTACATGAGGACAACCAAGAGGCCCTATGGAGAGGACCACACAGTGAGGAATTAAGGCCTCCTGCCTATAGCCACAGGAGAAAGTCATCTAGGGAGAGAATCCTCCAGCCTCTGTGAAGACTTCAGATGAATGCAGCTCTGACAGCTTGACTGCAACTTCATGGGAGACCCTGAACTAAAATCACTCAGCTAAGCTGTCCCTGGATGCCTATCTCACAGACACTCTTCAAGAAAATAAATGTTGATTATTGTCTTAATTCATTAAGTTCTTGGACAAAGTGTTTTTTAGCAATAAATAACTAATACAGATGTAGTTATGCTCCAAGGGGATGGTTACTGCATGCTAATGGACTCTCTCATTTTCAGTGAAGTCCAATGTCTCAGAAGATGTGCCTGTTGCTTCTGTTTATGGTTAATTATGTGTCAACTTGACTGGGCCACTGGGTGCTCAGATATCTGGTTAAACATTATTGTGGGTGTGTCTGTGAGGAAGTTTCTAGATGACATACACATTTCAATTGGTAGACTGAGTAAAGCAAATTGCCCTTCCCAATGAGGGTGGGCTTCATACAATCGTTGGTAGGCCTGAAGGAAAGAAAAGCTGAGTAAGGGAGAATCTGCTCTCTGCCTATCTTTGAGTTGGGACATTTATCTTCTTCTGCCTTCTGACTTAGATGTTTACTGGAACTATAGAATTGACTCCCCTATATTTCCAACTTGCTGATTATAGAGCTTGGGACTTCTTAGCCTCCATAATCACATGAGCCAAATCCTTATAATGAATCAGTCAATCAATCAATCATTCTATTGGTTCCATTTCTCTGGAGAATCTTGACTAAACAATTACTCTTACAGAAGGAGTGTTTGGTAGCTTAGTCATTCCTCTTCTGCCTCTTTATAGGGGCAAACAGAACTTGAGGAAAAAGTCCTGTATGTTCTCCAATCATAACATTATGGGCAATGAGCCATTCTCTGCTATGTCTTCCACTCTTGAGTCTTCTGATATTTATTTTTCCAGTATACCCAATGCTTTTTATTACCACCTTTCAGATAGTACATAAGAGTTGCTTTGTTCAAGAAAGTAAAGTTAAATTGTGTTGGGACTGATTTAGAGAAGAAGGGGATGATTGTCATGTTCATTTTTTATTTTCATAATAATAAAAATTTACAAGTACTATTTATTGAATGCTTACCATTTACCAGTGTAAGAGTGAACTTTAAAAGAAAGGAGTTGCCCTGGCTGATGTGGCTCAGTTGGTTGGGTATCATCCTATGCATCAAAAGGTCAGGGCACATGCCCAGGTTGAAGGCTTGATCCCCGCTAAGGGATATGCTAGAGGCAGCCAATTATTGTATCGCTCTCACATAATGCTTCTCTCTCTTTCTCCCTCTCCCATCCTCTCTCTAAAGAGATGATGAAAAGTCAATTTGATAAACTTATTCAGCTGGCCCATTATCAGAAAAAGGTAATAGATATTTGTTAACAAATATTGAGTTATTAAAGAAGGTACCAAGAATAGAGTAAGACTTTGTTTTGTGTTTGGGTGTGTGAGTTGATTTATCTTTCTGAGGAGAGTGTATACTTGTGGTTGTTTCAGGATATATGAATCATGGACTTTCTTAGAATCCACTGTACAAGTTGCATGTTGTATCGGTGGGCCCCTTGCCTAGGTCATTGTACTAAGCAGTGGCCCAAAGGCCCAATACAGAGCAGGGATGCTGCACCCACATGAGGCTTTACACTCACCCACCATACTTTCTCATAATCCTAGCTTGGGTGACAGGCCTCCAGAAGCTCACCTCAGACCTACTCCTTCCATATGAACTTCATGTAAGCATAATTGCCAACCTTTATACCAATGCTGGGGATTGACTTTTGAGTCCCCCTTTTTACACAATGAGGCTCAAAGAGGTAAAGTCACTCCTTGAAGCCACATGGCTGGTAAGTGGTGGAACTACAAATAAACCCTAGTCATTGACTCAGAAAACCACATACTCACCACTACAATGTGTTACCCATTATTTAAGTAGCACTCATTTCTACTCCTTCATCCTGAATATGTAATTCTGGAAAGTTCACAGTTGGCTTACTCTGGGGACACTCTTTTAAGTAGAAAATAAATCACCTGGAATAAAATGTTACTCTTGCCATGGAATTTTTACAGATGAAAGCCCTTCTCTCTCTGATTCAGGAATCCTACCTTAGACCACACTGCCTTCTTAGGCCATGGCTGGGCTACAAGTTACTCCTGAAAATTCACTCATAGCCACAACCCTTGTGCACATTCAGAAGCACGGCACGTATTCGGAAATCAGGTCTGCCTGTGCTGTGTGTTCTGTGTCCGGACAATTAGCTCAATTATGTAAACTTGCTGGTAAGAGACCAAGTGCAGAGATTCAATACCTCGGAAGGCCAATAAGTGCCAGGAGGTAAACTTGGCCACTGAGCTTTACAGCAGTGGTTCTCAGAGTGTGGCCCTGGAGCAGCAGCAACCATATCCCCTGGGAACATACAAGAAATTTAGAATCTTGGACCCCCAACCCAAACCTACTAGTCAGAATTTCTGAAACCTCCAGCTCTGAAGAAAAGGAGACATGAGGATGCAATGTACAGAATAGTTATGGTAGTTAATAATACTGTATCATGTACTTGAAAGTTTCTAAGAGAATAGATTTTTAAAGTTCTCACTGCAAGAAGAAAAAGTAACTATATGTGGTGGTGTTAACTAGACTTATAGTAATCATTTTGCAATACATACAAATATCAAATCATTATATTGTATACTTGTAACTAATATGATGTTATATGTCAGTTATATCTCAATAAAAATAAAAACACTGTGGGGTGGAGCCCAGAAGTCTGAGTTTTCATGAGTCCACAGCTGAGTCTGATGCGTGCTCAGGTTGGAGAGCTCTGGCTTTCAATATATTTGTAATCGCACTTGGGTGCTCGTTAGGCCTGCAGGAAAGTCAGTGCCACATCCTTTCATTATTTTTGCATCTGTTTACGCATCGAAAGGAAGGGAAATCAGCTCACACTGATAGGGAGGCCATTTTAGCCCGAGGTGGATTTCTTGAAAGGTGAGCAGTTTAATAATAAAATCAATGAAGAATGAAATCCCCACTACCCCATCTTGTTTCACAATTTCTGGGAGAGGCTGAAAACCAGTCCCCCATGGCCTCTGGACCACACACATAGACAGGAAAATAGGCAGTAGGAGGGAGGCCACGGTCCATGCTGATAAGGACCCCAGCCCCCATAAGACCAGCAGATTCCGCACCCAGTCCTGTATCTGATTCATCAACCTCAAGAGAGAGGAGCCTGTGGGGCACCCACACATCTCCCCACATGGAAGAGGCAGAACCAGAGCAGCCCTCCTGGCTCTCGTCACCGGTGAAGCTGACAGCTTTATATCCTCGGTGGATGGGGGTGCTAACAGGAGGGCCATGAGAGTGCATCTGTGTGACACGGAGGGAAGATGGATACTTTTATAGAGGAAGGAATACACGGTACAAGGGAAGTTAGATGGAGAGACCATAAAGGTCTCAGTTTGGCAAAACCAATTAGTAGATGTTTACAGAAGATAACCCCTGAGATCAGACAGGTTTTGCTTTGATGTCAATATTCTTGAGTTGGAAAAATGGCTTAGCATTCTCTACACATGTGCAGTGGGAAGAGCCCCAGGTCTCCCCTGAGCTGCAGCCTTCAACCAGCTGTGCCTCTCAGGCAAGTGACTAAAGTCTCAGGCATCTCTTCTCTCCTGCAAGGGGAGGATTACATGAGATCATTCTAAAGGTCCCCTCCAGCTCTGATATGCCAGGAAATCTGTGACTTCTGGGAATTTGGGGACATTTCAGGCCTCTGACATCCATATTTTAACTCCTTGAGATTTTCTGAGCAGCCATTCTTTATCAAATTGGGTGGGAATGAGAGTTTCTCATTTCTTCTACATCTAGTCTACCTTAGCCACTTGGAAACAGGAATTAGGTCCATCTAAATGAGAACAAACTTCTGGAAATAGCCTGGGGATGGGCCCAGCTTTGCTGAGATGTAGGAAATTGGTACAGAAGCCAAAACTTGGGCTCTTAATCACGATGCTTCCCTGTCTCTCTCTAAAGAAGGACAATCTGACATTTGGGGACCTGCCTTAATGCAAACGTGCCCTCGCTCCCTGAATATGAACCTCCATTCTAAGCGTGTGCTTGATCCATTCACTTTGTTATCATATTTCTTCATACTCTGGGAATGTAAGAAAAAAATCTTCTCAAGACCTCTGGTCCCGCATTCCAATCTCCACCCTGATCCCCAATAACTTTGCTTGTTTGGGGTTCATCTCTCCTCTCACATGAACCTCAAGAATAGGGAAATGGTTTGAATACTTTAAAACCATAGCCAGAATCTTTCACCAAAATCTAGAGGTTGAATTTTTTTAGTATTTTTTCTTTAGTGAGTCAGAGCCATTTGATGGTTGATATGCAGAGAGAGTTTACTCAGAAGCAGCTTCATGGTTCAGGAGCTTGCAGCTCGCTCCAAAGTGTCTGTTCTCACTCTTGACTCAGTTGATGGATGACCTTTTCTGGTGGAGTTACTGCCACCTGTCCCTGAAGTTGTGTTTCATGAAGCATTAAGGAACTGCTTCTAATTGGGACAGAACATCTTGGTGACACAAGAACGAGGGTAAGTAGAAGCCCCTCTCTTTGAGTCAGAACTCAGCTGGAGTCCCAGCTCTAACGAAGGGGGTCACCTCAGTCTTCTCCTGTGGGAACAAGACTAGTAACACCTATCCTGCCACATGAGAGAGTTTTAAAAATTGTAAATCATTACCCAAATGTAAAGTGGTGTCATCCCTCATGGACTGTACAATTTTGTCAAAAATGACAGATTTCTTTGGAAACAATGAAATCAAACTTTAAATGCATGTACTTTTTTCTCAGAAATTCAAAGAAACCAGTTTCTTGATATGTGAAAAGTGTCTTTTATATTTATATGTCTAGGCTCATTAATCTCTCATATTTAAATAGTCTATATTGAGAAACTGCAAATACATCTATATTGGTAGAAGCCACAAAACTCAAAACTTCTAACTTACATTAATCTAAATATTATTTACATAAAACATCACATTAACTATTTTTTTGAAAAAAAGGTCATTTTTAATTTAAATTTCAGAATTCATTAAGATAATAGTAAAACTATTTCCTTTCATTTTTGAAAATTGAATTTCCTGGGGTGACATTGGTTAATAAAATTATATAGGTTTCAGGGGTACAATCCTACAATATGCCATCTGTATATTGTATTGTGTGTTCACCACCCCTTTCCTTCCACCACATTTATCCCCACTTTACCCTCTCATATCTCCCTAAACCCATTCCTCTCTGGTAATCAAAATTTATAAACAACTTATAAAACTCAAGACCAAAATAATAACAATCCAATTTAAAAATGTGCAAAGAGCCCAGCTTGCATGGCTCAATGGTGAGCATCAACCTATAAACCAGAAGGTCATGGTTCGATTCCCGGTAAGGGCACATGCCCAGGTTGTTGGCTTGTTGCCCGGTGTGGGGCATGTAGTAGGCAGCCAATAGTGATTCTTATCATTGATGTTTCTATCTCTCTCTTTCCCTCTGAAATCAATAAAAATATATTTTAAATAAAAACAAAATAGATGGTCAATAAACATATGAAAAGATGCTCAATGCCTCTAATCATCAGAGAAATGCAAATTAAAACCACAATGAGATATCACCTCACACCTGGCAGAATGACTATCACCAGTAAATCAATAAAAAATCAAGTGCTGGTGAGGACGTGGAGAAAAGAGTACCCTTGTGCATTGTTGATGGGAATGAAGATTGGTACAGCCACTTTGCAAAGAAGTATAGAGTGACCTCAAAAAATTAAAAATGGAACTGCCTTATGTCTCGGCAATCCCACTTCTGAATATATCCTAAGAATCCTGAAACACCAATCAGAAAGAATACATGCACTCTGATGTTCATAGCAGTGTTATTTACAATAGCCAAGATTTGGAAGCAGCCCAAGAGCCCATCAGTAGATGGGTGAATATAAAAGCTGTGGTACATTTACAAAATGGAATGCTATGTAGCTGTAAAAAAACTAAGGAAATCTTACCTTTTTCAACCATATGGATAGACCTGGAGAATATTCTACTAAGTGAAAGAAGCCAGTCAGAAAAAAAACTAATACCATGTGATTTCATTTACATGTGAAATCTAATGAACAAAATAAACTAATTAACAAAATAGAAACAGACTGAGAGCTGTCAGACGGGAGAGTTTAGGGAGCTGGGTGAAAAAGGTGAAGGATTAAGAAACAAAACAAAACACATCCTTTCGTTTTTTTTTTAAAGGAAGTCATGTTACTAAAACATTGCAGTGAGTGCCAAAATTGTAAATACCCCCTATAATAAAGCGGTAATATGCAAAATGACCCTCACACCCTCACAAGATGGATGCTTATGACCAGGCTGGCAGGGGGGTTAGTGGGGCACAACCAAATGACTGAACAGCAGGCTGCATGGGGAGACCAGGCCAGCGGGGGGGGGGCAGTTGGGGGCAACCAGGACGGCAGGGGGGGGGGCAGTTAGGGTGACCAGGCCAGCAGGGGAGGTAGTTGGGGGTGATTAGGCTGGAAGGGGGGCCAATGAGGGGTGACCAGGCCTGTGGGGGGGCAGTTAGGAGCGACCAGGCCGGCAGGGAGGGGGCAGTTGGAGGCGACCAGGCAGGCAGTCAGGTGAGTGATTAGGAGCCAGCAGTCCAGGATTGTGAGAGGGATCTCTGACTGATGGTTTAGGCCTAATCCCCACCTAAACTGGCAGTTGGACATCCCCCAAGGGGTCCCAGATTGGAGAGGGTGCAGGCTGGGCTGAGGGGACCCCCACCATGCACGAATTTCATGCACCAGGCCTCTAGTCCTATCTAATAAAAGAGTAATATGCAAATTAACCAACACTCCTCTACACCCACAAGCCATGCCCACCAGACAATCAGGAGTGAGTATGCAAATTAACCCAAACAAGATGGCTGCGGCCACGGAGTGAGCAGGAGGCTTGGGTTTCCCCGGCAATGGAGGAAGCCAAGCTTTCCGCACACTCTGGCAGGCCCAGGCCTCCACTCAAGGCTACAAAGTTTCAATTATAGAAGATACATAAATCCCAACAAAAATGGCTGTGGCTGCAGAGCTGGAGAGAGCAGGAGGCTTGGCTCCGCTCAAGGCTACAAAGTTTCAATTATAGAAGATAAATAAATCCCAGATACCAGGGCCTCCTCTTGGGTCGCCAGAGGGCATGGCCGGCCTGCAAACCACCACAGGCCCCTTGCCCAGGCAACCCTACACCCCAAGGGAACCCCCACCCTGATCTGGGACACCCTTCAGGGTAAACCAGCTGGCAAACAACCCGTGCACCAGGCCTCTATTCTATCTAATAAAAGAGTAATATGCAAACTGACCATCACTCCAACACACAAGATGGCTGTCCCCATGTGGTCAAAGATGGCTGCCCCCATGTGGACACAAGATGGCCACTACAAGATGGCCAGCAGGGGAGGGCAGTTGGGAGGGACCAGGCCTACAAGGGAGGGCAGTTGTGGGTGATCAGGCCAGCAAGGGAGGGCAGTTGGGAGGGACCAGGCCAGCAGAGGAGGGAAGTTGGGGGCAACTGGGCCTGCAGGGGAGGGCAGTTAGGGGCAAACAGGCTGGCAGGGGAGCAGTTAGGCATCAATCAGGCTGTCAGAGGAGTGGTTAGGGGGAGATCAGGCTGGCAGGTAGAAGCAGTTAGGGGCAATCAGGAAGGAAGGCAGGCATGCGAGCAATTGGGACCCAGCATTCCTGGATTGTGAGAAGGATGTCCGACTGCCTGTTTAGGCCTGATCCCAGTAGGATTGGGCCTAAACGGGCAGTTGGACATCCCTTGAGGGGTCCCAGATTGGAGAGGGTGCAGGCTGGGCTGAGGGACACCCCCCCCCCCCCCATGCATGAATTTTGTGCACCGGGCCTCTAGTAAGAATATAATTTAATAATTATTACTTCTTGATATTTTCCCTGACATTTGTCTTTTTATAAAAAAGACTTAATTACACTACTTTATGCCTTAGAAAGTAAAATCATAGTATTTTGAAAACACTGTATAAGGCTAATTGTTTTTATGACTACTGATTTGATTTTTTTTTCTAGGAAAATATATAAATTTTAGCAAAAGAAATCATAAAAATAAATGTCATACCAGTTCATACCAAGTGTTTATCATATAGGTCAAAAGTTACAGTGGGCTATTTTAAATCTCTTACTCTGAACTCATAATTGAAACAGGTCAATAAAATAGAATAACATTACGGTGACAAGGCATAAGTCACTCAAAAATAGTAAAAACAGCTAAAACAGGAAAAAGACAAGTAAGTAAAACACAGGAGTTTATAATAGAAAGGAAACGCCTATGGTGATATAAATATACAATTTATCCCCTTTGACCAACAGAGCCATTGACAATAAATAAGCTAAACTAGATATTCCCAAGACATGTCAACCAAATGAAGCATTGACTAATACTTTTAATTATCACGACAGTAGTTCTGGTTTATGCCATAGCTTTCAAATAAAATTCAGAGGTGAAAGATAAGAATTTGGGGTGGGAATTGCTGTAGGGAGTTGCTCATTTCAATTTACTGGAAAAACAGGACTGTAATTTTAGATTTGGAGAAAATGTACTAAAGTGTGGTTCTCAAATTTTAGCAGCATCAGAGTCAAACACAGACAGCTGGGCCCCATCCAGCAAGAGTTTCTGATTCTGCAGGTCTGGGGTGGGGCCCCAAATGTGCATTTCCAGCAAGTTCCTGGGGTGCAGATGCTGCAGTGCAGGGCCCTCCCTGGGGAATTGCTGCTCAGAGTTGCTAACTTGATCTCTTTGTTTTCTGGGCCTCCTCCGGAGCCCAGGCTGTGCAGGCACTGGTCCCAGCCCTCACCAGGCTCTGCTCCACCAGCAGGAATCCGCTGAGAGGACCAGCCTTTGAAACTTAAGCCCTGCTAATGACGAGGAGCTTTTCTGTGCACTTTGTGCAAAAGAAAAATATACATTTGCTAATTAGCTGTAATTGGACAGACCTGCTAGCAATCAAGTCTCTGCTGGGAGATTTAAAGACAATTGGACGTTTTTTCTTTCTCCACTGACACAGGCAAACTCAAGACAAAAAAAAAAAAAGATAAAAAAACAAATCCAGAGAAAGTCTTCAAAAGTAGAATACAAAATAAGCTAAAATTCATACTTCACATAAATTGTAAATCATATAATCTAAGTAATTAGCAGAATACCTTCAGATAATAATATGTCTTTCACATGGATCACATGTTTTGCGGCATGTAAAATACCGTACCTTTAATTATTAAAAGCATGCATAGTACGTACAGTGCACCAACATTGTTGAAAGTGTTTTACTGAGGAAATCTCACTGGATTGTCACAGTAGCTGTATGAAGTGGGCACTACAATTCCCCCCATTTCACACGAAGAAGAAACGGTGGCACAGAGTTCAGGAAATTGGCAAAGCCAAATGGGAAGAGGCAGCCCAGGGATATGAACCCAGGCACCGTCAGCCAGCCCTGTTCTCTTGGCCACCACACTGATCTTTGTACATCGATTGGCTTGGGTTAAAACCACCTTGTTCTTTTAAAACCTGGCTGAACATGATTAGACTCACCCTGGGGCTCCTAAATGGTGCTAATGCCGGGACCTTCCCTGACCAATGGAATCAAAATCTTTGCAGGGGGAAGCCAGGAATCGCTATGTTCTTAAAGTGCCCCAGGCGATGCTGGTGTGCAGCCAGGACTGAGGATAACTGTGCTAAAATGTCAGGTGGCTCCATTTGTCCTCCGTTTGCTTTCCTCCTAAGGCGCTGAGAGGAGGCCTCCCTGAAGGCTGTGCTGCACACACTGGGACGTGCACCAGAGACAGGTACCTGATGCTTCCCCCAGGGACCCCGCTCCAAGGGAGCCGGGCTGAGGTCCAGGCAAAATGAGCTCAATCAAAGGCATGGATTGTATGGAGACAACGGTCCACCTGTGTGGCTTTGGGACCTCGTTGACTGCCCTTTGTACCCCCGCTGCACTCTTCTGTGCTTATTTGGTATTTACTCCTGTTCAGTCAGGAGCACACTCATGTATCACACACACCTTAACTGGTTACCTTGACCTTCAGACAAACCTTCTTTCCTGAACTGCGTTCCCTTCTGTGTTATGGTCCATGGGCTGCAGAGTCCAGGGGAAATAGCATGACCAGCCAGCCAGGGAAGGATTTGTGTGAGACCCACATCTAGAAGGAACTGCGGTGGACACTGTAATGATGAAACAGCTGGCCTTCAGGGGACATTGCGTCCTTTTGAAAAATCCTCCTGTCTCCTGTAAGTGTGCAATGGTGCCAGATCGGCATTAAAGCAAAGGTAACCACAAGACTCTAAGACCAATTCAATGAGGTTAAAGAGGAAATGTTTACTAAGAATCAAGTAGCAAAAGAAAAAAAAAAAGTAATACTAAAAGTGTCGTGCAGGCATACCTGGGAGATATTGTGGGTTCGGTCCCAGTCCACCTCAGTGAGCGGATGTCACAGGAAAGCGAGTTGCATGAATGCTTTTGTTTCCCAGTGCCTATGAAAGTTGCATTTAGGCTCTGCTGTAGTCTCTTAAGTGTGCCATCGCATTATGTCTAAGAACTCAATGCACACACCTTACTTTAAAGACACCTTAGTGCTAAAGAATGCTAACCGCCACCGGAGCCTTCAGCGAGTCCTAACCTTTTTGCTGGGGGAGGGTCTTGCCTTGGTGTTGACCCTGCTGCCTGGTCAGGTGGTGGCTGCGGGAGGGCTGGTGGCTGTGGCACTTTCTTAAAATATGACAACCATGATGTGTGCTGCGTTGATTGGCTCTTTCACCAATGATCTCTCTGTAGCATGCGATGCTGTTTGAACTTCTTTCAAAACTGGAGTTGGTCCTTCCAGACCTTGGTACTGCTATAGCAGCTAGGTTTCTGTAATGTTCTGAATCCTTTGTTGTCATTTCAATGAACTTCAACAACAATAATATTGTGTCTCAGGGAACAGGGAGGCCCAAGGGGAGAGAGAGAGATGGGGGAAAGAAGCCGGTCAGTACAGCAGCCAGAACACAGACAACATTTATCAGTTAAATTCACCATCTTATACTAGTATGGGCACGATTCCTGGCCTCCCAAAACAATTAAAATAGTAACACCAAAGATCACTGATCACAGACCACCCTAACGAATAATATAATAGTGATAACGTGTGAAATATTGAGACAATTACCAAATTGTGGCACAAAGACATGAAGCAAGCAAACGCTGTGGGAAACATGGCACCAACAATCCTGCTGCATGCAGTTGCCACAAACTTTCAATTTGTAAAAACACACTTAATATCTGTGAAGCACAGTAAATCGAAGCTCAGTAAAACGAGGTATGCCTGCACTGGCACAAATGAACACTCACTTGCTGGTCATGGTAGTAGTATCTACCTGGGTAATATCAGCTGCTTGTCCCCATATGTAGACCCGCACATGGGTCCACACAGCTCATCTCCCCTTCCCAGCACCTACCCTTAGCCTTACTTAGGGTCAAAGGGAATGAGCGTGGACATGGGCACCTTCTCAGGTACGCGGCACTGTGAGGGGCAGAGTGGTCATCTGAACCCAGCCCTGGTGCTAAATCAGGATCGATGCGTCATCTGCAGGGCCCAGTGCAAAAGGAAAATGTGAGGCCCTCGCTAAAACATGAATTAAGAATTTGAGAATATCAGCGGTCGAGCGTTAACCAAGCACGGTGTCCTGAGACCTGGCGGCCTGTATGACTAGCCCCTCGCTGCTCAGTCAGCTGGGGGCAGCAGCAGCAGCAACTCCAGAGCTAATTAGGAATGCAGATCTCAGGCCCCACCCAGGCCCACCAAGTCACAGTCCATATCCGGACAAGACTCTTAGGGCAGTGGTCGGCAAACTCATTAGTCAACAGAGCCAAATATCAACAGTACAACGATTGAAATTTCTTTTGAGAGCCAAATTTTTAAAACTTAAACTTCTTCTAACACTAATTCTTCAAAATAGACCCACCCAGGCCATGGGATTTTGTGGAAGAGCCACACTCAAGGGGCCAAAGAGCTGCATGTGGCTCGTGAGCCGCAGTTTGCCGGCCACGGTCCTAGGGGATGCGCATGCCCATTAAGCTTGAAGAGGCTCTTCCTGAGCACTGGGCCCTGGTCTAACATCCTTTCCATCACCACCCCGAGGTGCAAGTACGGCCAGGCCTTTTCTTCTCCAGGTAGTGTGCATGCACTGTCTGCGCGTACCAGCAGGATGCCATGTCTCTCTTTGTGAGTCCTCCCTTTGTCCCCCTCAGAGAAGCCAGCCCAGCCCTCACAGAGCCACTCGGGCAGATGGTCATAGCTCTCTGGGTGATGCAGGCCCAGGGACGTCCTTGCTGGTGTGCCTCCCTAAGGAGCCCTCAGGATGGGCTCACCTAGTTGCTTTTTTTGTTCCTGCTCACATTCCAGGATGCCGCCCCTCAAACACGATCCTGGGCCATGTGCTCAGGTCTCCGGGCTCCTGATGCAGCACTTGCCTAAGGGGCACGGCCAAGCCACTCCTGCAGGTGCTCCTGCCTCCATGGGCGTGCCCTGTGGGCCCTGGCTGGATGTGCTGGCAGTGGAGTTATTTTGGACCAATGCAATCCATGAGTGAGACTCTAGCAACATTGAATATCAACACACCGCCAGGTGTCCCGATTCATTTCCTCCCGGTAAGCTCCCGAGGTCGACAGACCAACACCTCTCCACCCCAAGATGTCCTCATGTTGTTCTCCAAAGCCAGTGTAACTTTACACTGGTGAAAGGACTTTGCAGATGTAATTAAGGTACAGATCTCCAGATGGGGAGATTTTCCTGCATTATCCAGGTTGGCCCAACGATCCTTATGAGAGGGAGTCAGGAGGGTCAGAGTCAGAGATGGGACAATAGGAACAGATTGGTGTGAGGCCACGAGCCAAGGAACAAGAGCCACTGGAAGCTGGGAAAGCAGCACACAGACCCCCAGAGCCTCCGGAATAGTGCAGGCTGCCAGCTTACTCTACCCCTCACCTCCAGAACTGTAGGGATAGCAATCTGTGTTTCCTTAAGCCACTGGTTTGTGATAATTTGTTACAGCAGCAACAGGAAACTAATACAGCCCCAGGGACAAGTACCCGTCTCCTCCTGAAGGGACCAGCCAGCTCAGTGTAAAGGGGATTTCAGGACTGGCAGCTCTCAGTAAGCTGTCCGGTCCCTTAACACCACCTCCCAGTAGAACAGGTACTTACCACACACCCAAAGGAGGGCATGCACATGATTTGGCCCCTTCATAAGATGCTCCAATGAGTGACTTATTGCCTTTGAACAGTTTACTTCTAGGAATTCATACTCCCAAAGTGTTAACAAAAAGTGCTGGCATAACTTACAAATTCCACCTTGTCAGTCCTGAGGTTATTGAAGACATTACAGAAGGAGTGAGGATGCTCACTGAGCACCACTGCCCTTATTCCAAAGCTTCCTTCACCTCTGCTCCCTGCCTGCTCGCTGGGTGTCCTTCTGACTTCACCCACCCCCGTGTCCCATCCCGAGACAGACTGCAGTGCTGCGCTTCCTGGGAAAATCTCCCAGAACCTCTTCAGTGACTCCCCTTACTTCCAATTTCTGGTCTAAGTGACAGGTGTAGTCCAAAGGTGAGGAGGAGGGGAGGACAGAGTGACAGGTGTCACCCCTAGCTAAGAGGAGTGTCCCCAGACACCAGAGGAGCAATTAGATCCTGGCTGTATATTTGAAACCCTGGGAGGACTTCAAAGAATACACACCTCACCATAAACCAATGAAATCAGAATCCCTCTTAGTGTAGCCTGGACATCGGTCCTTCAAGCCAATCTTCCAAAGTGTAGCCGACCCCTGACTTTGATGATGATCCACTCAGGAGATGAGTCATTCAGGTGAGGAATCCTCCATCACAGGTGAGGGGGTAACCCTGCAGGACCTACCACACGCCTTCACACCAGAGACCTGTCCTTCATGGAGAGCAACCCTGGGGAGTGTGACTTGGTAGGTACGTTGCTATTTCCCCCTTGAACTTTCAATGTTGAGTCTGCCATTTATTAGGTAAGTCACTGCACCTCACTTATCCTCACTTCCTTCATCTGTAGAATGGAACAATAGTCCTTACTTCTTTGGGTGACTAACAGAATTAAATCATAAATGGGCTCACCATGAGCACCCACCGTTAACATTGCCAGGCCTCTCTGTGCTTCCTGTGGAGCAGCTCCCATCAGCCCCAGCTGCTGGAGTGGCCTGCCCTGCAGGGACCAGCTGTTTGATCAGTAGAACAGGAGGCACCTGTCCTACATCTGCTGTCCCATTCCTGAGCCTTACTCCCTGTGGTCACTGCACATTGAGGGGGTGTAGTGACTGGGTGCTGAAACACCCAGGGCCTAGGTTTTAGGGGGTTGGTGGTGCCAAAGTTCAGTGCAACGGGCAGACATTCGTTGCTTCAGTATCTATAAGAATGGCCAACCCCTCACGCCTTCCACACAGGACAATCAGCAATGCTACATACTCTACCTGAATTTAATAATTGGTAATTAAAATGGTTATAACACTTAGCTATAGGTCTTGTTTCAAAGGTAATAAATCCTCCGTGGCACCCAGGCAGGCTGTCATAAAACAGGTGCTGATAGAACTTATCAATGACACCTTTTCCTCTTTGAACACTACCGCCTTCTCCAATGGCCGAGGGCCTGCTGTGAGCATGCTCACCTGGGGCTTGCAAATGGCAGAGCACAGATGAGAGTTCTCCCTTCCCTGGGACCCAGAGCCTGCTCATGGCCCCATTCTGTGCTGGAAGGTGGCCAGCCACAGGGCTGGGCCACTGCAGTTCTGGTGGTCACCTCTGTATTCAAAACACCTGTGTAAGGCAGCGAGGACATTGCACGGAAGTGTTCACAGCATGAGCTGGAGCTTCCTGCAGGACCTCTGTGGGGTGGGTGAGCGCCAGGTGGGCCTCACACCCGGCAGCCCCAGGTAGAAATTCCGGAGAAAGGAGGAGACCAGAGACCAGACAGAAAGGGGCTGCCATTCTGCCTGTCTTTGCAAACCCGAGTGGAGGCTGGCGAGGGACAGTTTCCACACCCCACTCAGTGAACCAGTGACATAGGACTGAGGCTGAGCTGTGCTTCAGGAAAGTGAGAGCAGACTGCTGAGAAGAGCTTTATCAACAAGTTCATTCTGAAGTCTTCTATTATTCCAGGAAATTCAAAATGACAGATTCAAGGTAAATCAGAGAAAAGCAGCATTCAGATTAAAAATTCATGTAAACATCAAGATTAGGTCAACACCTGTTACAGTGGAGTTTTTAATTCTTTGTCTTGGGTAATCTTTAAAAATAATCTCTAATTTCAATAAATATATATATTGGTCGCTTTAAAATATATTCGTATGAGAAACCCCAGAAAAAGGCATCCAGACCTGGTTGTTGTGACTGGCACACATTCCCCTGTCCTCAAATTTCAGGGACACGGTCTATCAGTACGGATAAACAGACTTTTTAAAAGGGAATGCACAAGTTTCAATCTACAGAGGAACTATGTTCGGACCTTCTTGTGGCTGTGTCAATAAACGATGTCATTCTTGGCTTCTCTCTTCTGGAATTCCTCTCTCCCCTTGGCCTTTTGTCCTCTCATTGTCTCAATTCCCCTGTCCTTGTTCACTTGCACTTTATGGTTCTCACACTGTAGAATGCTCCCAAAGCCTCCAGTCCGTTACTCACCTCTGTATGTGTTTCCATTGGGAGCGCCCTCTCAATCCAGCAACCATGCTCTTCATCTCCTCGGCTTAGCAATCAGTCTCTCACAGAAGTCTCATTTCTGTTTTCTAGTCTACATATCTTTAAGGTGGCTCTCCTTAGAAATAGTCAGAACTACCATCAGGCATTACCCCCAACATGAACTTGAAAGTTGGACTGGTTTCAATTAGTATTGTGAAATTTATATAGAATGGATCCATCAGAGAGATGCTGGGAAAGAAAAGCAGAAGGGCCCAGCATTTTACAGTAACCTCTGTCGGAAGTAGAGTGTGTCACTCTGAGAGGACTATGTGGTAGCTCTTCAGTGAAGTGCAGACAAAGGAGTGTCTCTAACGGTGTTGGGCACAGTCTTGGAGAGGCCCTGGGAGGTGGGAGGTGGCCTCCATGCCCATGGGAAACCCATCTTATCACAGAGGCATCTTCTATCAGTCATTCTTCGCTTCCTCATTAAAGAGTGACTTTATCTGCTTCCCCTTTTGATTGCATTCCCAATAAGAAGACTTGTAATCATGAATTGGCTTCCTCTGTAGGTCTTCCTAGAACTGTGGTTGGCAAACTATGGCTCGCGAGCCACATGTGGCTCTTTGGCCCCTTGAGTGTGGCTCCTCCACAAAATACCATGGCCTGGGCGAGTCTATTTTGAAGAAGTGGCATTAGAAGAAGTTTAAGTTTAAAAAATTTGGCTCTCAAAAGAAATTTCAATCATTGTACTGTTGATATTTGGCTCTGTTGACTAATGAGTTTGCCGACCACTGGCCTAGAAGAAAGAAATGTGTTGGTTAGGCTGAGAGTTGTATCCCAGGCAGGTGACATCTCTCTTTGTACGAATTTGCTCCTCAGTCCTGGTAGGCTGAAAAACAAGCTTGAAACCAGCAAGGCTGGGCACCAAACTTTGAACATGGTAAAGTCACCAGATAAGGACAGCGGACACGCCTCATGGGAAGCTGTCATCCTACGTGCCACGGACAGCATCTGACCTCAGCCAACAGCTTTGCCTTGAGTGTCTGCAGGTGCATTGTGTTTGCTGTGTGTCAGATGTCATTCATTAGATAAACAGTCAATTCAAATTGACTTGAACTTGACTCAACCTTTTGGTGATGGAAGATTTTTCCCTGTACCACTTTCCCAATTTTTCCATATCTATCAAGAGTACCAGGGTTCTTACATTAAGCTAAACTCAAAGACTCAGCAGCATGAATCTCAACCTCAAAACTCCTTTCCAGTTAGAAAATGTGTCCTGTTGATGCCTTTCAACCCTCAACTATCTCACTGTCCTTTCCCCCATCATGGATCTAATTCCTGACTTCCTCAGCTGACCCCTCACCACCCGCTGTGTCTCTATTGTCATTTCTGGTTTACTCCATTTGGTATCCCTTTTATAGTTAACATTACCAATTAGATAGAACCCAATCCCCTCATAAGAATTATCCACAATTTTGCCCAACACCACCCACTTAACTTATTTTCATTGCTCAGACACATGCATTATACTCACTGCCATGCAGTCTATCTATTGCTGAGTAACAAACCATCCCAAACTTTCATGCTTAAAGTAACAATCATTTATTTTGCTCACCAAACAGAAATTGGGGCTATACAGAAACAGTGAGCCTGGTCCACATGTAGCATCAAACGGCAGTGGACTGGGTGCTCACATCACTGGTCATTTGGTGCTCAGCCAGGACTGTGGGATGGTGCCTCTTCATGTCCACAGGCTCGGGCTTCCTCACACCCTGTAGCTGAGTGCTGAGGGTCAGTATCCCAAGAGAACCAGGTGGAGTTGTACCAGACTTTATGAACCAGCTTCAAAAGTCAAATAGCCTCACTTCTGCTGTAATCAAAAGGCCACCCAGAGTCCAGAGGAGGTAACATACACCATTACTCAGCAGAAGGAGCGTTGCATCACACAGCAAAAAACCATGTGGAATGGGAGATGCCAGTGAAGTGGTGTTTTGGGAAATGCGTTCTGCCACATGTAGGGTATGATAGGTGATTGGTTCAGGAGAGCAGTCAAATGGCACTTCCTGTCTGGTGGGCAATGCATCGTATATCAGCCTATCACAGTCCAGATCTCGGCACCGCCATCTCCCCCCAGGGCTCAGAAAGCTAAAGCAAACAGAGCGTGTTATGCACGTTATGGTCAGTGGCAGACCTGGGAGCAGCTGGCACACTTTTATTCCATGGGTTTGGATGGGGGTTAGGACATGTATCTGTTTAAAGAGTATTCAAGGTGATTTGTAAACACGAGCAAATCCGGGGAACACCGGCCTGCTGCTCCCTGGGCCTGCAGTTACTGGATGACACAGAGGCATGGTGTTCCCAGAAATCCGGGAGGGTGTGGTTGCATAGCCTGAGCAGGTAAGGCCCTCTCCAAACTGAAGCCGTTGTTATTAGTCCACAGCCCGGTGCACCAGCTAATCTCCCTGGATAATTAGGAGAGTGACTAGTCAGTCCCCTCCTGCCCTGGAGAAACGGGTCAGGCTCTGACTTGTGGGGTGATTTGCTCCCTGCTGCTGTGCTGGCATGCTGCCTTCCCCGAATTATTCCAGAGGAAAGGAACCTGTTGCCACAAGCAGGACTGCTCAGTACCAGCTGCAGCTGTGAGCTGGCAGCGGCAAGAGTGCCCTCATTATGCAATTATCCATAATTAGGTGCTCATTACTATTTTATCAGCAGGAGCCAGCACCCACCTGTGCCGCGCTGTCGCAGGGCCTGGCAGAGAAGTGAGAGAAGTGGAACAGAGCCCCGCCTGCTCTCTGGGAAGGTGACATGAAGCCAGCAGTTCAAGCCTGCACCCAGTGGAGCCTGGCACACGGCAGAACCTGCACATGGCAGAGCCGCACCGCACGCAGATGCAGGCGGAGGCCAACTATTTAAATTACATGGGTGTCCTAACTCTTGTTTCTTCAGGCTTTGCTGTGGTAGATGGATGATACAGTCAGGGGAGCTGCTACTCTGTCCTTAGTCAATGGAAAATAGCTTCTCTCCACAACCAGCTCTCAAGTAGGAAATGCAGGCTTGGACTGGGGACAGGTCTTACTGGAACATGCTTTAAACTCTGTATAAAAGAAATCCTCTTCCATTCAGTATCTCTTGGATTCAGATTCAGAGCAAGAACTCTTTTTTCCTTCCTTCCTTCCTTCCTTCCTTCCTTCCTTCCTTCCTTCCTTCCTTCCTTCCTTCCTTCCTTCCTTCCTTTTAAATTTAAATTCTTTATTGTTTAAAGTATTACATAAGTCTCCTTTTTCCCCCAATGACCTCTCCTGGGCTGCTCCCAGCCCCCAGCACATACCCTCACCCTCCCACTGTCTGTGTCCATTGGTTATGCTCATATGCATGCATACAGGTCCTTTGGTCGATCTTTTACCCCCTCACCCCCTGCCTTCCCTCATAGGTTGGACAGTCTGTTCAATGCTTCCATGTCTCTGGTTCTATCTTTGTTCAACAGTTTATGTTGTTCATTATATTCCACAAATGAATGAGATCATGTGATATTTCTCTTTCTCCAACTGGCTTATTTAGCTTAGCATAATGCTCTCCAGGTCCATCCATGCTGTTGCAAATGGTAAGAATTCCTTCTTCTTTACAGCAGCATAGTAGTAGTATCTACATTGTGTTGATGTTATTCATCCTTTTACCTCCTGCCACATCGTGCCTGGCAAACACTGGCTATTACATGTGTTTCAAAAAGTGAGATGTGAGGACAAACAAGTGTCAGCCGTGGGAGGCCTGCAGGGAGCATCTAGCTATCAGGCAGAGAACATTCCGGTGATTGGCTTGTTAAATAAGGGGCCAAAAATCCAAAAATCCAGATATTTAAATTAATCATACAGGCTGCTTATTGTGGGTAAATCAGCAGGATATATACAAATTAGTATGGATTTTGAATTAGTACAGTTTGAATCAGTAGGATTAACAGGCATGGATTCCATGCAGTGAACTAAGTACCTTCAAATGCCTTCACCAAAGTAAAACTGTGACTGACTTGTGTTCCAGAAATGATAGTGCCTGAAGAGTAATCCAGAAGAAAGAAGTGCAAAGGTAAGTTTATTGATTTAGCTATTGGAATGCATTGTAAAGTAGCATAGTTAAAAGATTCTGCTGCTAGTGCATTAATATATATTTTTACTTACTATATCAAGTTGATTGAAAATCTGAACACTGGGGAAAAATACCAAAAATATTCTAGCCCAGCTGATGTGGCTCAATGATTGGGCATTGTCCCATGCACCAAGAGGTCAGTTCATCGTTAGGGCACATGCTCAGATTGCAGGCTGGATTCCCGGTGGAGGCATGCAGGAGGCAGCTGATCGATGTTTCCACTCTCCTTGATGTTTCTCTCTCTCTCCCCGCCCCCTCTCTCCACCTCTCTCCCTTCCTCTCTCTATAAAAATCAATAAAATATATTTAAAATATTCTAGAAAATGGCCCAGGTAAACTATTTTTATGACCTTGTTGTGGAAGGGCCCTTTATTTATTTATTTTTAAAATATATTTTTATTGATTTCAGAGAGGGAGGGAGAGGGAGAAAAAGAGACAGAGAAACATCGACGATGAGAGAGAATCATCTATCGGTAGCCTCCTGCATGCCCCCTACTGGGGATTGAGCCCGCAACCCGGGCATGTGCCCTGGACCAGAATCAAACCTAGGACTCTTTAGTCTGCAGGCCAGTGCTCTATCCATGAAGAAAAATCAGCTAGGGCTGGAAGGGCCTTTTAAAGTGTTATAAAAATAAACAAACAAACAAACAAATAAATAAATAAATAATAAAGTTTTATAGAAATCCTCCAAAGCAAAAGCACTAAATTTAATCATATAATTTAAAATTCTTGCATAGAACATAGCAAAGACATATTTTTAAATATGATATACAAAGTCAAACATAACATAAAGGAAAGAAAAACTTGTAACATGTGATAAAGGACTAATTTTTGTGACATTCAGAACTCATAGAAATCAATTAAACAAAATAACCCAATAGAAAAACAAAATAGGCACGAATGAGCACCTTACAGAATAAGTTTCCATAGTGAATGAAAACATGACCTCTCATTCAAAATTAAAGAAGAGCATGTTGCGTCAATGAAGTAATGCCAGTGTTTACCTATCAGATCCTATATAATAAAACCCTAATATGTAAATTGACCAGACAGTGGAACAACATGTCGCTATGATGCACACTGACCACCAGGGGGCAGACGCTCAACATAGGAGCTACCTCCTGGTGATCAGTACACTCCCACAGGGGAAGCACCGTTCAGCCAGAAGCTGGGCTCACAACTGGGGAGCGCAGCAGTGGTGGTGGGAGCCTCTACTGCCTCTGCGGCAGTGCTAAGGACCCCTGGGGAAATGTCTGACTGCCGACTAAGGGCAGGAGTGGCCAGGCCTAGAGCAGGCCTAAGCCGGCAGTCAGACATACCCCGAGGGGTCCTGGACTGTGAGACATACCCCGAGTTGGACATAGCCCCAGGGGTCCCGGACTGTGAGAGGGTGCAGGCCGGGCTGAGGAACGCCAACCCCCAGTGCACAAATGTTGTGCACCGGGCCTCTAGTTGGTAAATATTAAGCTCTATAGTAGACTGAAAAGTTAAGAGAGTAGATCTTAAATGGTATCACTATACATCTACACAGAATTGTAATTATGTGATGGAATGGAGGTGTTAACTAACCTTACTGCAGTAATGATTTTGCATGTGTATCTAATATACATGTGTATCTAATCATCACATTGTCACTTTAAACTTACATATATGTCAACAATATCTCAATAAAACTGGGGAAATAAATGTTTATAGTCGTTAAAGAACATAGCCTCTTAAATCTGACTACCTGTATTTGCATGTATTAGCTCATCACAAAAACTTTATATAACATTATCTCTATTACATTATATATGCAGGAGGCAGCCGATCGATGTTTCCCCGGTCCTACCGGGGCTGAGGGACTGGGGGACTCTGGAGGCAGGTGTGTGGAGCAGCCAGACCCACCTGGGGGCAGGCCCAGCCGTGCCGAGTGCCTGCCCCTCCAGCGGGCTTGAGGGGACTGCGCACTTCTATGCTCAAAGTGCGATGAATCACCACTCACCAGCTTTTTGATCTCAGGTTAGTTACTTAACCTCTCTGTGTCCGTTTTCTCTTCTATAAAATGGTAATAATAATACCCAACTCACAAAGTTCTGAGGAAAATAGAATGAGACAGTAATTGGAATAGAGCCTGGCACATAGGTGCACTAAATAAATGTTAGACGCATGAAAGATTGTGAAGAAACATATATGATTTTAATTTGTTGGAACATAAATCAGAAAAACATATTTCTGGAGGACAGTTATTAATATCCTATCCATGTTTAAAATACCTATACTTGAAACAATGATTCTGAAATTCCACGCTAAGATTTAACCATGAAAGTGCACCGTGTTATGGGCAGGGACTGCTCCCTGCAGCGCTGATAGTCCTCAGTCACAGAACGGGGAGCCCCCTGTCCCTCGGTGTAGAAGTGCTTCCTGGAATATGATGCCACTCCCACAAAGAATGGGACTCTTACCCATGAACTGATATGAAAAAGATAAAACCAAGTAAGCTCAGGGTTCTTCTATAGGATGAACTTGTTCATGAAATCTTAAAATTTGAATTATTAAGGAAAAAGGGCTCCTTCATCCAAGTGCAAAGAATTTAGATTGTATGTAAAAAGGTCTGTGCTTTTTTTTTTTTTTTTGCATTCTCCTCAAAAGAGTATTAAACCCATTTGGGGGGCCAGGCTCACAGAGGAGCACTTTACTAGGGTCTCCAAGAGGGTAGCAGTGAGGGCCAGAGCGAGGCGTTTGAAGGGCAGGAGTGGCCAGGCCTAGGAATCGGTTTCCAGCACCCTCCACAGATGGAAGTCCCAGGGGCCAGGTTTTGCAAGTTTTCTGAGCAGTGAGGGCTCACAGTTCCTCTGGCACGGAGGCCTCAGGGAGGGGGTTCTGCTCAGGTGGGCAAGAAGCAGAGTGGTGCCAGGCATGAGCCTAAAGTGTAAACTAGTTTCTCTTCAAGAAAACAGAAAACTTAGACAATCGCCACATCATGTGACCAGTGTGGACCCAAGACCCAGGGACTCTTCCCCAAATATCTGATGACTCACAAGACTCCAAAGCAATGTGAAGAGAGGAAAGGCCCCCAAAGCATGACTGAGACTTATGTCCCTGCTACCAGGAAGCTGGCTTATGTTTAGCAAACTCCAAGCTTTATAAGCGAAGGAAAAGGACAGCATGGACAAATTGGGCACAGCGATCTGAATTTATTTCCTTTTCCCATATCGTAAATGCACTTTGCGGAGGAAAATTCATGACCTTAGCACACTGTATAACTTTTCTGGAAAGACATGCACCGAACAGCTAGCAGTGCTCACTTTGGAGAGATGGACCAGGGATTAGGAAGTAGGAATTTTATTTTATACTTTTCCACAGCCATTACAACAATAATATACAACCATCATAGTAATATAGAACATTTATATGTTATTAATATATAATTTTAACTTATCTTTTACAACTTGATTTTAGAGAAAGGAAGAGAGAGAGAGAGATATTAATGTGAGAGAGAAAAATTGATCTGTTGTCCCCCTTACACACCCAGACCAAGGATTGAACCTGCAACCTGGGTATGTGCCCTGACTAGAATTGAACCCACCACCTTTTGGTGTATGGGACAACACTCCAACCAACTGAGCCACATCAGTCAGGAATATATAATTTTTTTGTCATCACCTGAGAATGTTTTTCCCATTGATCTTTAGAGAGAGTAGAAAGGAAGAAGGAGGCAGAGAGAAAACACTGATGTGAGAGGGTCACATTAACTGGTTACCTCACACATGCTCCTCCAATGGGACTGGGATTGAACCTGCAACCGAAGTTACGTGTCCTTTACCAGGAATCCAAGGCTGACTGGTTCTCTAACCACGTAGCAAAACCAGCCAGAATAAAATTTTTAAAGAGAGGAACTTAGTATGGGGGAAACATTATAGGGTGTGAAAATAGAGTTATGTCTTCTGGGATAGGGGATTTCTCTTCCATGAATCCTGGCCTCACCCCTGATAATATGGAGACAGCACCTAACTAGTGCTTGGATGTTTGGAGATTGAATGAGATCTCTAAATTCTAAGATGTGGAAGATAATAGAGGGCTGTTAATAATACCTATGATGCCACAAACAATTGCTAATAAGAGTGGGGTCCTACCAGAAGTAGTTAGTGCCTCACATATCTTTCTTCTACGTCTCTGAAATGAACACATGGTCCCTTGGCATCATGGCAAGGAGAACGGAAGCAGAAAGGGTAGTGGGAGCTTAAGAAACCTTAGTTGCATTTTAAGGGGAATTTTCATTATGTGAACATTTGCCCTGGCTGTTTCTTCTGCTTGGGAAGTCTTCCTCCGCCCCTCTAAATATTGACTAGATAACTCCTTACGTATTTGCTACAATGTCACTGGAGCCTGCCCTGATCTCCCTAATTAAAGCCATAGTGCTCTTGGAATCCCTGCTTCCCATGATTCCGTTCTAGTTTCCACCCCTAAAGTTTGTCTCATGTTCTGACAAATGATTTGTTACATATTATGTTTATTTTTTGTTGGTTGTCTTCTCCTCCACAAAGGAACTCATACATTCACAGACAAGTGTACCCATATGTCCGCAAGCTGCACACAGGAAGGGAATATTGTTCTGCTCATTGATTCATCACAAGCATTTATAAAAGTATCCAACACATGGCACATGTTTAAAAATGTGTGGAATAAAGCAGATGGGAAACGCTCCCTACTCCTTCTATCTGATGCCTTTTCATGTTAGAATCTTCACATTCCTGTTCTGATTTCAAGAATGATCATGGATTTGGACCTGTATGATGGGGAAGAGTTCAGACTAATGGATAGAATCTGAATCTTCTCCGCCCTCCTCTCTGCCAGGAGCAGTCTTTGGAACCTTTGAAGTCATTCCATCCCCTGGGCTTGGAATAGGAACCCAAGGCCTTCATCTGTAATATCACCCTCTCAGTAACTCATTACGGAAGTGGAGATGCCAGGCGCTGTCCATGTGTCCTCTAGGTGTTACCTCTGAATGAAGTGAACTAGGAGGCGTAGGTCAATTACCTTCTTTCCTTGGGACCCCAAAGACCTGCTGAGCAGCACTGTCTGTGGAGAGGTGGCAACGGAGTGAACTAAGGCAGTGGGAACAGAAAAGAGAAACAATCCCCAAGGCGGCTGGGCTTTAAAACCCCGGGGTGTTCCGTTTGCCCTTCACCATAAAAATGACAGAGTTGGGTCAAGGACTCTGCATCCCTATTAGCCATTAGTATTAACAACAAAGATGAAAGAACTCAACGGCAATTTTTGTCACTGAGATCTTAATTTATTTCCCTTCGCTGAATCTTAAATTAGTGGTTAACTGATGGCAGGACCTGTACCAAGGAGGTCATGTTTCCAGCCAACATTTCCTAAAGCCATTAGCTATCCGTCTTTCCCCACAATAAATCTGGAAGCTGCAGACTGACAAAATTGAAGGGGGCAGAGGGAACCCACACTCAATCACTCTATCCTAAGTTTGTCTTTTAGAAGCAGATGCAGGCTGCTAGCCTATCTCTTGTGACTACCTAACAGGATGCAATATAAGGAGAGATCGTATAGGGGAGCATTAGGGGAGAAAATCCTTTTACTTTTTGATCTTCTTTTCCCCCCAGAAATACTGACAGTCGCTGGGAACCATTATCTACTTACCGGGGTTTAAGTGTTGCTTAGATCTCCCAGATTACTTCTAAGCTAAGATCCAGTTGAAAAGTGAGAACAAAGGAAGTTTATTTGTTTGTTCCAAACAAAGAAATTGGGTGGAATAGTCCTAAAAGACCCTGTGTATTCTATTTAGGTCAAGAAAAGACTTTTAATCCCACCTCCTGCTTCTAAGAGTCTCAGTATAGATAATAATTTTCTAAATGCTCTCTTTATTATGCTGCCTTTTAAATAGCTTAGCAGTAGTTTCTGGAGAACAATAGATACCGAAAAAGGGTATTAACATTTATTGAGTACCAGTTGTTTCCAGGGTACTGTGCTTTTTCATATAAGTTGTAATTTAATTCTGTCAATAACCTCACCTAGGGCTGCTAGCTGATATGTTTTGTTTGGCGGGAACAGGTTCCATTTTACAGCACTGGCAGCAGTAATGTCATCATAAACTGATTCTGGGACCCCAATTTGAGGAACATTGACTTAGACCTTGCTCAAGCCTTTGATATTTCTGCTTGGTATGTTTCATACCTTCTTTTGACTAATTCATTTAACAAATATTTCTGGAGTGTCACCTATATTTTAAGCACTATGCTAGGTTCCAGATACAGAAGATATCAAGAGATCTAGTCCTTGCTCTTACAGAGCATTTAGTCTATTGAGAAGGATGATTATTAAACATATTTATGTGAATAAATATGTGATTTCAAAATTGTGATAAGTGCTGTGAAGGAAATTCCAGGGTGTGATGAATCCAAATGAGAAAGAAATTTAATCTGTGCCCTCAAGGTTAAGAATTGGGGTGTGAAGAGGGATGCTGGAGGGATAAGAGATCTGGCAGAATGAACATGCATAGAAGTCCCTGAGCTAGGAAGAGCATATGTGAGAAACAGAGGAGACTAGGGGCTGGGGAGTAGTATTAGGCAGAGTTTGGGAGATGAGTTGAGATAAGCAGAAGCCAAATTATGGAGAGTGTAGTTGCTCATGGAAATAATTTTGTACTTTATCATTAAATTATTGCAGAGCTTTTGGGCAAGTTTAAGCAGGTGAGGTGAGTGACATGACTGATTTGCATTATTTTAAGCTCTTTTGGTTGTTAGAAAATAGACTAGAGAGGGCCTAAGGAGAATGTAGGAAAACTGGTTCTATGACTGTAGTTCAGATGAGAGATGAGATGAGGGATCTCTCTCTCTCTCCCTCTTCCTCTCTCAGGCTTTATATAAATAACTAGAGGCCTGATACATGAAATTCGTGCACTCAGGAGGCAGTCCCTCAGCCCGGCCTGGAGCGGGCCTAAACTGGCAGTCGGACATCCTTAATGCTGCTATAGAGGCAAGAGAGGCTCCCGCCACTGCTGCTGTCCTCACCAGCCGTGAACCCAGCTTCTGGCTGAGCGGTGCTCCCCCTGTGGGAGCACACTAACCACCAGGGGGCAGCTCCTGCATTGAGTATCTGCCCCCTGGGGGTCAGTGTGTGTCATAGCAACTGGTTGTTCCAGCATTCAGTCTATTTGCATATTAGCCTTTTATTATTTTTAAATGGCCAGTGCGCATCATGGCAGCTTCTGCATTGAGAGTCTGACCCCTGGTGGTCAGTGTGGTCAGTGTGCATCATAACTACCAGTTGGAGGGACACTTAGCCTTTTATATATATAGACTAGAGGCCCAGTGCATGAAAATTCATGCACTGGAGGGGGTAGTCCCTCAGCCCAGCCTGCCCCCTCTCATAGTCTGGGAGCCCTCAGGGGCGGGAGGTGGCCTGGCTATCAGGGGAAGGCGATGCCCCCATCACACCTCTGCAGCTGCCACTGCTGGCAGCGCAAGCCTTGGCTGGCCCTGGTTACCTGAGCCTTGGGTGGCCCTGGGCAGCTGCCATCCAAGGCTTGCCTGTGCCTCGGGCTGGCCCTGGGCAGCAGGGGGCTGAGGGACTGGGGGACTCCAGAGGCAGGTGTGTGGAGCAGCCAGACCCACCTGGGGGCGGGCCCAGCCATGCCAAGTGCCTGTTGCTCCGGCGGGGTTGAGGGGACTGGGCGCCACCATCTTGTGGCTGTGGGTGCTGCCATCTTTGAGGGCATGGCAGTCAATTAGCATATTCCCTCCTTATTAGATAGGATGATTTTCAGGCTTTGTATAAATAATGATTGAAGATACCATCCACAAGTCCTTGTTTGAGCAACTGGAAGCATGGGGTTATCATCTATTGAATGGGCAAGTCAGGGCAAAAGCAAATTTAGAAGTTTGGGCCGGGCTGAGATTCAGAGTTCAGTTCTGAGCATGTTGAGCTAGAGATGTTTCATTGACAGTTAATTAAATGATTCTGAAGTTCAGAAGAGGGGTCTGGACTGGAGGTAAACATTTAGTCTTGAGATCTGAACTTGGAAGCCTAGCAATATAGTGTAATGACTAAGAATGTTTTGGAGTCAGGTCTCCAGCCCTGACCTTGGGCAAATTACCTTATCCTTTTGTACCTGTTTTCTTTTTAATGTAATAGAGATAATGTTATATAAGGTTTTTGTGATGAGCTAATACATGCAAAAAAACTTGATAATCTTATTTTAGTTTTCTTGTTAATATAGTAGTAATAACAATCATATTTTTAAATAGAGGATATTTAAATGCTTGCCTGAGGAGAGTATAGAGCAAGAAGGAGGGAAAGCCACAATTTCTAAGGAATGAGTAGAAGAGGGTAAGTCAGAAGAAGTCCATCAATAAGTAGACACCAGAAAACATGAGAAAATTAGGAGATTATGGTATGATGAAAGCCAAGAGAAGAGAATGCTTTAGCTGGATGGGGGGGGGGGGGGGGCGGTCAACTGAGGGCACAAACAAAGCCTTAGAACTGTCTCCTATTGGCCATCTGAGTGCTTGCTGACTGCGTCCAATGTGGTTTCTGTAGAATGGCTGGGTGCAGGGTTGAATGGAGGACACAGAATCAGTGTGCATCTGCAGCCTTTAGGAAAGCTTGGAGGAGGACGCAGTGAGAGTTCATTAAAATGGGAAAACCTGAAGCATGTTTGAATATTAAAGGCAATGATCCGGGAGAGAGAGAGAGAGAGAGAGAGAGAGAGAGAGAGAGAGAGAGAGAGAAGATTGGAAATGCATGAGAGTGAGAGCAGAAAGGAGGTCACCAAGAAAGAAAATTAAGACCAAGTTGGTCTGAGGTTGGAGGCGAGAAGTCTTTACTGTGACTGGAGAGAACAGACAAGCACAGATGCAGAAAGGTTAGAAGTTCTGGTGACAGAAATTGGTGTGGGTGTGTGAAGGGAGTGGAAGTCCGTCATGTGAAGGAATGGCAAGGTTATGAAAAGTCACTGCGGAAAGCAGAAATATCCAAGAAACGTACTGCCATTCCTGGAGAATTCACTTTGAGTCCTTGCACACCCAGTTCCTCAGCTGCGTGTCTCTCCCAGCAGGCTGAGCTGCTCAGGGCTGCCATGAGGTTTTGTTAGGCTCTCCCAGGTGTGGGCTTTCCTGCAGGGGACAATCGAAGAATAGAGGCATGGAATGAGTAGAATTTCCAGGTTTCATGGCATGCTGGCTCCTGTATTCTGAACTGTGGCCAAACAGGTAAGGTTGAGGAAATATTCTGTGGAAAGATGAAGAAAAGAGGGGGGGCTTTTTTTTTTTTTTTTACTATGGAACGAAGCTGCAGAGGGTACATATCTGGAGGGAAATGAAGCTGTGGGAGTTTGAGGCACAGAGGAAACAGTCCAGAACAACATTGAAAGGAAGAGATGGGAGGATATACACTCACATCTAGCAAAGGGTTTGAGGTGTGTGAGGTGAATCCCTTTTAGGGTTTCAAAGGAAATTGGCTGTAAAGTTTCATTTGTTGTCTGTTGGTAGGCAAGGGCACCTTCAGCGGCTGCAAAGGACTCCAGAAGCCTAATACTTAGGTAAAGAGGCAAATGAAGCACCAGCACTGGGTGATACTGGCTCATACCTTCTTTATTTATTTTTTATTGTATCATAGCTTAACTGTCAGTATTTTATTTTTTATTATTGAATTTATTGGGGTGGCATTGGTCAATAAATTATATAGGTTTCTAGTGTACAATTCTATGACACATCATCTGCACACTGCATTGGGCTCTCACCATCCAAAACCTAGTTTCCTGTCATTTGTGTCCTTGAGGTTTTGTGTTTTTTTTTGTTTGTTTTTGCTTAATCCCTTCACCTATTTCACCCAGAAACCCAGCCCCCCTCCCCTCTGACATCTGTCAGTCTGTACTCTGTATCTATGGGACTATTTCTATTTTATTTATTTGTTCATTTTATTGCACATATAAGTGAAAGCATATGATATTTGTCTCTGACTGTCTTTTTCACTTAGCATAATACCATGTAGGTCCATCCATGCGGTCACAAATGGTAAGATTGCATTCTCATTTACGACTGAGTAACATTCCGTTGTGTAAATGTACCACAGAGTTGTTGTTTTTTTTTTTATCCATTCATCTACTGATGGGCACATGAGTTTGCTTCCAAATTTTGACTATTGTAAATAACACTCAGTAAACATATGGGTGCATATATTCTTTTGTATCAGTGTTTGGGATTTCTTCAAACATATTCCCAGAAGTGGAATCACTGGGTCATAAGGCAGTTCCATTTTTAATTTTTTGAGGTAACTCCATACTGCTTTTCATAGTGGCTGCACCAGTGCATTCCCACCACAGTGCACAAGGGATCCCTTTTCTCCACATTCTTCCCTACACTTGTTTGTTGATTTATTGATGATAGTCATTCTGACAGTTGTAAGGTTATATCTCATTGTAGTTTTAATTTTCCTTTCTCTGATGATTAGTGACATTGAGAAACTTTTCATATGCCTATTGGCCATTTGTGTATCCTTTGGAGAAGTATCTATTCATGTTCTTTGTCTATTTTTTAATTGGATTTTTTGGTGTTGAGTTTTATAAGTTCTTTATATTGAAGAATATGTTCTTCCCTTCAGTGGGTTGGTTATCATTTCATTTTGTTGATGATTTTCTTTGCTGTTCAAAACTTTTTAGTTTGATGTAGCCTCATTTGTTTATTTTATGTTTTGTTTTTCCTTGCCTGAGGATATATATATATATATCCTCAGGCAAGAAAAAAAACAATATATATATATATATATATATATATATATATATATATATATATATATTACTATGTATAATGTTCAATATGTTACTGCCTATGTTTTCTTCTAGGATTTTATTAATTTCCAGTCTAACATTCAAGTATTTAATACATTTCTAGTTTATTTTTGTGTATGGTATAAGAAGGTGGTCTAGTTTCATTTTTTTGCATGTATCTGTACAATTTTTCCAACACCATTTATTGAATAGACTGTCTTTATGCCATTATATGCTCTTGCCTCTTTTTCAAATATTAATTGATCATGTAGGTGGGGTTTATTTCTGGACTCTTTACTTGATTCCATTAATCTATATGTCTGTTTTTATGCCAGTATTATGCTGTTTTAGTTACTACAGCCTTGTAGTATAATTTGATATCAGGTAGCATGATTTCTCCAACTATGTTCTTTCTCAAGATCTCTGTTGCTATTCGGGGTCTTTTGTTAGGTTCTACATACATTTTTGGAATACGTATTCTAATTCTGTAAAATATACCATTCATTTTTTGATAGGAATTGCATTGAATATATAGATTGTTTTGGGTAGCATGGACATTTTAATGATATTAATTCTTTCAATTCATAAACACAGTATATGCTTCAACTTATTTGTATCTTTTTCATTTTCTTTCTTCAGTGTCTCATAATTTTCCAACTACAAGTTTTTAACATCCTTGGTTAAATTTATTCCTAGGTATTTTATTCTTTTTGAAGCAAGAGTGAATTTGATAATTTTCCTTTGTTTCCCTTTCTGCTAGTTCATTGTTGGTGTATAAACAAGCAACTACTTTCTGGATATTTCTTTTGCATCCTGCTACTTTAATTAATTCATTTATTAGTTCTAGTTTTTTGGTGTAGTCTTTAGGGTTGTCTATAAACAGTATCATGCCATCTGCAAATAATGACAGTTTTAATTCTTCCTTTCCAATTTGGATACCTTTTATTTCTTCTTCTTGTTAGATTGCTTTGGTTAGGACTTCCAGTACTATGTTGAATAAGAGTAGTGAAAGTAGACATCCCTGTCTTGTTCCCAATCTTAAGGAAAATGCTTGTAGTTTTTGCCCATTATAATGTTGGCTGTGGATTTTTCATATATAGATTTTATAACATTGAGGTATGTTCCCTCTATTCCCACTTTGGTGAGATTTTTTTTTTTTATCCTAAATTGGTGTTGAATCTTGTCAACTGCTTCTTCTGCATCTATTGATACAATCATGTGGGGTTTTTTTCCTTCATTTTTTATTTTTTTAATATCTTTTAATCAATTTCAGAGAGGAAGGGAGAGGGAGAGAGAGATAGAAACATCAATGATGAAAGAGAATCATTGATCGGCTGCCTCCTGCATGACCACACTGGGGATTGAGCCCGCAATGCAGGCATATGCCCTGACCAGGAATTGAATTGTAACCTCCTGGTTCATAGGTCAACATTCAACCAATGAGCCATGCTAGCTGGGCTATCCTTCATTTTTTAATGTGATGTATTATATTTATTGATTTGTGAATATTGTATCAAACTTGCAACCTGGAATAAATCCCACTTAATCATGGTGTATGGTCTTTTTAATGTATTGCTGGATCCTGTGTGCAAATATTTTATTGAGAATTTTAGCATCTATGTTCATCAGGGAAATTGACCTATAATTTTCTATCTATGTAGTGTGTTTATATGGCTTTGGAATTAGGATAATGCTGGCCTGGTAAAATGAGGTTGGGAGTCTTCCCTCCTCTTATATTTTTTTGGAATAGTTTGAGAAGGATAGGTGTTAGTTCTTCTTGGAATGTTTGGTTAAATTCACCTGTGAAGCAATCCAGTCCAGGACTTTTTTTTTTTATCATTGCTTTAATTTTACTAGCTGTAATCTATCTATTCAGATTCTCTGCTTCTTCCTGATTCAGTATTGGAAGATTGTATGTTTCTAGGAATTTATCCATTTTTTTCCAGATTGTCCAATGTGTTGGCATATAGTTGTTTGTAATATTTTCTTACAATCCTTTGTATTTCTTTGGTGTAAGTTGTTACTTCTCCTCTTTTATTTCTGATTTTATTTATTTGGGTCCTATTTTTTTTTCCTTAATGAGTCTGGTTAAAGGTTTGTCAATCTTATTTATCTTTTCAAAGAAGTAGCTCTTGGTTTTATTGATCTATTATATTTTTTTAGACTCTATTTTATTTATTTCTGCTCTGATCCATATTATTTCCTTCCTTTTTCTCACTTTGGGCTTTGTTAGTTGTTCTTTTTTAAATTTCCTCTAAGTCTAAAGTTATATTGTTTATTTGAGATTTTTTTTTCTTTTTTTGAGATAAGGCTGTGATGCTGTGAAGTTCCTTCTTAGGACTGCTTCCCCTGTGTCCCACAGATTTTGGGTTGTTGCATTCTCATTTTCAATTGTTTCAATGTATCTTTTGATTTCTTCCTTGATCTCATTGTTAACACATTTATTGTTTAGTAACATGTTGTTTAGCCTGCATGTCTTTGTGTGTTTTCACTTTTTATCTTGTGATTGAGTTCTGGTGCAGAGAAGATGCTTGGTGTGATTTCAGTCTTCTTAAATTTATTGAGACTTGTTTTGTGGCATAACATGTGACCTATCTTGGAAAATGGTTCATGTGCACTTGAAAAAAGAAAAAAGTATATTCTCCAGCTCTGGGGTAAAATGCTCTGAAGATATCACTTAAATAAATCTGATTTAGTGTGTCATTCAAGACTGCTGTTCCCTTGTTGATTTTCTGTCTGAAAGATCTATCCATTGATGTCAGTGGGGCGTTTAGATCTCCTACTATATCTGTATTACTGGGGATCTGTACCTTTATGTTCATCAAGATTTGCTTTATATATTTAGGTGCTCCTATTTTGGGTGCATAATTGTTTACAAGGGTTATATCCTCTTGTTGGAAAGCTCCCTTTATCATTATGTAGTGTCCTTCTTTGTTTCTTACTATAGCATTTATTTTAAAGTCTATTTTGTCAGATATAAGTATTGCTACCCTAGCTTTTTTAAAATTTACAATTGCATAAAATGTTTTTTCTATCCCTTTAGTCTCAGTCTGTCTGTTTCATTTGTTCTGATGTTGAACTCTTGTAGACAACATATATATGGGTCTTGTTTAATCATCCATTCTTTTGATGGGAGCATTTAAGGCATTTACCATTAAAGTGATTATTGATAGGTACTTATTTATTTCCATCTCATTCTTTTAATCAAGTTCCTTCCCCCTCGTCCTCTTCCTCTTCCTCCTCCTCCTTTTCCTCCTTCTCCTCCTCTTCCTCCTCCAAGCAGGCACTTAACATCCTACCTAATAATAGACAAACATGCAAATTGACCGCACCTTCGCTATGCACAAGCCATGCCCACCAGCCAAAGCCACGCCCACCAGCCAATCAGGGTGAGTATGCAAATTACCCAACCAAGATGGCGGTTAATTTGCATACGTTGAGGGAGGGAGGAGTGAAGACTGAAGACAACTTAGAAGGAAGAGGGAGGAAAAGCGGAAAGCAAGGTGGCTGCCAGAGGGAAAGCCCAGGCGGGGTGGGGCGGGGCGGAGCGGGGCGGGAGGCAGCAGCGCGCGCGGGTGCAGGCGCTGCGGCCACAACAGCGGCGGCAGCGGCAGCGCACGCGGCCGCAGCGGCCGCTTGCAGGATTCTTCCGGCAAATGGGCTACTAGTTTCTTATAATACTGGTTTGATAGTAACAAATTCCTTTAGCTTTACCTTATATTGGAAGCTCTTTATTTCTCCTTCAATTTTAAATGACAACCTTGCTGGGTAAAGTAATCTTGGTACTATTTTCCTTGTTTTTCATTAATTTGAATAAAACATGTCAATCCCTTCTGGCCTGAAATGCTTTTTGTTGAGAAATAAGCTGTCAGTCTTATGGGCGCTCTCTTGTAGGTAACTAACTGTCTTTCTCTTAGGGCTTTTAAGTTTCTTTCTTTGTTTGTAACCTTTGCCATTTTAATTATGATGGGTATTGGTGTGGGGCCTCTTTGGGTCCATATTATTTGGAACTGTCTACACTTCCTGGACTTGTGTGTCTTTTTTTCTCCACCAGGTTGGGAAAGTTTTTGGTCATTATTTCTTTAAATAGGTTCTTGATCACTTTCTGTCTCTCTTCTTCTTCTGGTACCCTTATGGTACAGATGTTGTCCTAGTGTTCCCTTAAACTATCCTAATTTTTTAATTAATTTTTTATTTTTGCTGTTCTGATTGGATGTTTTCTTCTACCTTATTTTCCAATTCCTCTACTTTATATACTCTACTATGTAGTCTCTCCAGTGTATTCTTCATTTCAGATATTGTATTCTTCATTTCTAGCTGGTTTTTCTTCTGATTTCTAAGTCATTTTCCATACCATTGAGCATACTTATAACCATTACTTTGAACTCTATATCTGATAAATTGCTTGACTAAATTTCATTTAGTTTTGTTTTTTTTTTAGCTAGGTCTTCTTTTTATTTATTTTATTTTTTATTTTTATTGTTTAAAGTATTACATATAGTAGTACATATACTCCTTTTTTTCCCCCATTGACCTTAACCCAGCCTCCCCTAACCCAGCATGCCCTCAATCTCACCCCCCCCCCCCCCCAGTGTCTTGTGTCCATTGGTTGTACTTATATGCATGCTTACAACTCCTTTGGTTGATCTCTTTCCCCCCTCTCCAATACTCCCCAGCTTTCCCGCTGTAATTTGACAGTCTGTTCAGTGCTTTACTTCCTCTGAATCTATCTTTTTGTTCAACAGGTTATAATGTTCTTTATTTTCCATAAATGAGTGAGATCGTGTGGTATTTTTCTTTCATTGCCTGGCTTATTTCACTTAACATAACGCTCTCCAGGTCCATCCATGCTGCTGCAAATGGTAAGAGTTCCTTCTTTTTTATAGCAGCGTAGTATTCCATTGTGTAGATGTACCATAGTTTTCTAATCCACTCATCTGCTGATGGGCATTTAGGCTGTTTCCAAGTCTTAGCTATGGTGAATTGTGCTGCTATGAACATAGGGGTGTATATGTCCTTTCTGATTGGTGTTTCTAGTTTCTTGGGATATATTCCTTGAAGTGGCATTACTGGGTCAAATGGGAGTTCCATTTTTAGTTTTTTGAGGAAACTCCATACTGTTCTCCACAGTGGCTGCACCAGTCTGCATTCCCACCAGCAGTGCACAAGGGTTCCTTTTTCTCCGCATCCTCGCCAGCACTTGTCGTTTGTTGATTTGTTGATGATTGCCATTCTGACAGGTGTGAGATGGTACCTCATTGTCATTTTGATTTGCATCTCTCAGATAATTAGTTACTTTGAGCATGTTTTCATGTGTCTCTTGGCCTTCCTTCTGTCTTCTTTCAAAAAAATTCTATTTAGGTTCGTTGCCCTTTTTTTTAATTGGATCATTTATCTTCCTTTTATTAAGTTGTATAAGTTCCCTGTAGATGCTGGAGATTAGACCTTTATCAGTGATAACATTTGTAAATATGTTCTCCCATACAGTGGGCTTTCTTGTTGTTTCGTTGATGGTTTCTTTTGCTGTGCAAAAGCTTTTTATTTTGATGTAGTCCCATTTCTTTATTTTCTCTTTAGCTTCCATTGCCCTAGGAGCGGTATTGCTGAAGAAATTGGTTTGGCATATCTCTGAGATTTCTCTGTCTGTGGATTCCTCTAGTATTTTTATGGTTTCCTGTCTTATGTTTAAGTCCTTTATCCATTTTTGAGTTTATTTTTGTGTATGGTGTAAGTTGGTGATCTAGTTTCATTTTTTCTTTTTTTTTTGCATGTATCTGTCCAATTTTCCCAACACCATTTATTGAAGAGACTGTCTTGACTCCATTGCATGTTCATGCCTCCTTTGTAAAATATTAATTGAGCATAGTGGTTTGGGTCGATTTCTGGATTCTCTGTTCTATTCCATTGGTCTATATGTTTGTTCTTGTGCCAGTACCAGGCTGTTTTGAGAAGAGTGGCCTTGTAAAACAGCTTGAAATTTGATATTGAGATCCCACCTACTTTGTTCTTCTTTCTCGGGATTGCTGTGGCTATTTGGGGTCTTTTTTTATTCCAGATGAATTTTTGGAGAGTTCATCCTAGGTCTGTGAAATATGCCATTGGTATTTTAATGGGGAGTGCATTGAATCTATAGATTGCTTTGGGTAGTATGGACATTTTAATGATGTTGATTCTACCAATCCATGAACATGGTATGTTCTTCCATCTGTTTACGTCTTCCTCTATCTCTTTTTTCAGTGTCCTGTAGTTTTCCACATATAGGTCTTTTGCCTCCTTAGTTAAGTTTATTCCTAGGTATCTTAATTTTTTTGGTGTGATGGTAAATGGGATTGCTTTTTTAGTCTCTCTTTCTGTAAGTTCACTATTGGTGTATAGAAATGCCATAGATTTCTTGGCGTTAATTTTGTATCCTGCTACATTGCCGAATTCATTTATTAAGTCTAATAGTTTTTTGATGGAGTCTTTAGGGTTTTTTTATGTACAATATCATGTCATCTGTAAATAAGGACACATTTACTTCTTCTTTTCCAATTTGAATGCCTTTTATTTCTTCTTCTTGTCTAATTGCAATGGCTAATACTTCCAGTACTATGTTGAACAAGAGTGGTGAGAGTGGGCAACCCTGTCTTGTTCCTGTTCTTAGGGGAAATGGTTTTAGTTTTTGCCCATTGAGTATGATGTTGGCTGTGGGTTTATCATATATGGCTTTTATTATGTTGATGTATGATCCTTCTATTCCCACCTTGCTGAGAATTTTTATCAAGAAAGTGTGTTGGATTTTGTCAAATGCTTTTTCTGAATCAATTGATATGACTATGTGATTTTTATCTCTCAATTTGTTTATGTGATGTATCACGTTTATTGATTTGCGGATATTGTACCATCCTTGCATCCCTGGGATAAATCCTACTTGGTCATGGTGTATGATCTTTCTTATGTACTGCTGGATCCAATTTGCTAGCATTTTGTTGAGGATTTTTACATCTATGTTCATGAGGGATATTGGCCTGTAATTCTCTTTCATTGTGTTGTCTTTATTTGGTTTTGGTATTAGGGTGATGCTGGCTTCATAGAAGGAGCTTGGAAGTGTTCTTCCTCTTGAATTTTTTGAAATAGTCTGAGGAGGATAGGTTTTAGTTCTTCTTTGAATGTTTGGTAAAACTCCCCTGTGAAGCCGTCTGGTCCTGGGCTTTTGTTTGCTGGAAGCTTTTTGATGACTGCTTCAATTTCGTCCATAGTTATTGGCCTGTTGAAATGTTTAGATTCTTTCTGATTGAGTTTTGGAAGATTGTATTTTTCTAGGAATATGTCCATTTCCTCCAGGTTGTCCAGTTTGTTGGAATAGAGTTGTTCATAGTATTTTTTAACAATCCTTTGATGTCATTTTTCATTTCTTATTGATTCTTCTTCATTTCCTCTTGGTTCTCACACATATTGTCGAATTTGTCTTTCATTCTTTTCATCAACCTTATGACCATTTCTCTGAATTCTTCCTCTGACAGGTTGCTTGCCTCCATTTCGTTTACTTCCTTTTCTGGTGATGCCTGCTTTTCTTTCATATGCAGGCTATTTCTTTTCTCCCCATGTTCTCTCTTCTCTGCATGTCTTGTTATGTAATTCTCTCTCTCCTTTCCATGGTGGAGTGTAGAGGTCCTCTGAATCCGCATGCTTGCGCCACTTGGGAACTGGTGTTCTCGGGTTCGCAGCTGTTTGGTGGGTGTCGTAGTTGTAGATTCCCCGGGCTTTTCAGGCTCCCGATAACATCCACTTTTTTTCTCATTTAGCTCTTTATCTGGAATATTTCTCCTGTTCTTTCATTTGGGGCCTGTTTCTTTTTCTCCCCATCTGGATACCTTTTATTTCTTCTTCTTGTTAGATTGCTTTAGTTAGGACTTCCAGTACTATGTTGAATAAGAGTAGCGAAAGTAGACATCCCTGTCTTGTTCCCAATCTTAAGGGAAATGCTTGTAGTTTTTGCCTATTAGGTCTGATGTTGGCTGTGGGTTTGTCATATATGGACTTTATTACATTGAAGTATGTCCATACTACCCAAAGCAATCCATAGATTCAACTTAATTCCTATCAAGAAACCATGGTGTATTTCACAGAACTAAAACATATATTCCAAAAATTTTTATAGAACCACAAAAGACCCTAAATAACCTCAGCAATCTTGAGAAAAAAAAAAAAAAAGAACAAAGTTGGAGGTATCATGCTGCTTGATAATCAAACTATACTACAAGGTCATAGTAATCAAAACAGCATGGTGCAGCCATAAAAACAGACATATAGATGAATGGAATCAAATAAAGAGTCCAGAAATTAACCCACAACTACACGATCAACTGATATTTGAAAAAGAGGTAAGAACATACAATGGCATAAAGACAGTTTATTCAATAAATGGTGTTGGGAAAATTATACAGATACTAGTACATGCAAAAAAAAAAAATGAAACTAGACCACCTTCTTACACCATATACAAAAGTAAACTAAAAATGGATTAAGTACTTATAGTAAATGTTAGACTTAAAACTATTAAAAACCTAGAAGAAAACATTGGCAGTACAATCTTGGACATTACACATAGCAATATTTTTTTTCATATATTTCTCCTCAGGCAAGGGAAACAAAACATAAAATAAACAAATGGGACTACATTAAACTAAAAAGTTTTGTACAGCAAAAAAAAAAATCATCAACAAAATGAAATGATAACCAGCTCACTGAAGGGGAGTACATATTCTTCAATATAAAGAACTTATAAAACTCAACACCAAAAAATCCAATAAAAAATAGACAAAGAACCTGGATAAATACTTCTCCAAAGGACACACAAATGGCCAATAGGCATATGAAAAGTTTCTCAATGTCACTAATCATCAGAGAAAGGAAAATTAAAACTACAATGAGATATAACCTTACACCTGATAGAATGGCTATCATCAATAAATCAACAAACAAGTATTGGGGAGGATGTGAAGAAAAGGGAGCCCTCATGCATTGTTGGTGGGAATGAAGATTGGTGCAGCCACTTTGGAAAGCAGTATGGACTTGCCTCAAAAAATAAAAAAATGTAATTGCCTTATGACCCAGTGATTCCACTTCTGGAAATATATTTGAAGAAATCCAAAACACTGATTCAAAAAGCACCCATATGTTTACTGAGTGTTATTTACAATAGTCAAAATTTGGAAGCAAACCCAAGTGTCCATCAGTAGATGAGTGGATAAAAAAATTCTGTGATACATTTATACAATAGAATATTACTTAGTTGTAAAAAAGAAGGATTCCTTACCATTTGCCACAGTGTGGATAGACCTGGAGAATATTATGCTGAGTGAAATAAGCCAGTCAAAGACAGACAAGTACCATATGATTTGATTCATATGTTGAATCTAATTAACAAAATTAACTAGCAAAATAGAGACAGACTCATAGAAAGCAGACTGGCAGCTGTTGGGAGCGGGGCTAGAGGGAGAGGATTGAGCAAAAAAGAAAAAAAGAGAAAAAAACTCATGAACATGGACAATTGTGTGGGGATTGCTTGGGGGAGGGAGATTGGAGGAGGTAGAGGAGGGTAAAGTATAAATGTTGAGTGACAGAGAATTGACTTGGGGTAGGGAACACACAATACAGTGTACAGATGGTGCGCCTGACACCTGCATAACTTGTTAAATGGTGTCACCTCAATAAATTCAATGGAAGGAATAAGTTGAGAGATTAAGTGTTCAGAAAGCCAGAGATGATAGAAGGGCTCTTAAGAGAGTTAAAAAAGATACAGAGGGAAGTGTCTGCTGTGAGGGAATCTCTGGGAATTAAGTCCTTAGCACTATCTCTGGGACTGCTCTTCATTGTGAACACAGTCATAGAATTCTAGTTCATAGTGTTCTCTGTTTTACTTAAACTACTAGAGGCCCAGTGCATGAAATTCGTACAAGGGGCTCAGCCCTCACAGCCGCAGCGGCTGCCTCGGCCCTCGCAGCCCTGGCTTCATCCGGAAGGTCGTCCAGAAGGTCGTCCGGACAGTCATTCCGCTGTTCGGCTGTCAGGTCTAATTAGCATATTATGCTCTTATTATTATAGATTCCTTATTTATGCACTTCTGGATTTCTCCCCTTTTTTCTTATTATTGTTGCTTGCATGGACAATCTGGTACATATATTTGTAATGGTATGTAAATTTTTATCAATAAGATAAACTCCCACCAGTGGAGTTGCTGAGTCAAGGGATGCTCTTTTCATTTGAGATTATCCACACTGCTGTCCAAAGTAGTCTATACTCCTCCCAGAATTAGAAGAACATGTCTGCTTCTTTGCACCTTTGATGACACTAGGTATTAGTAAGCTTATAGATTTGTGCCAGTCTGGTAGGTGAAATATGAACAATATTTGTTGAATATTTATTTATCCCACTGAGTGGGCACCATTTCATTAACTATTGCATTTGTTTGTTTGTTTCTGTATGGTGCTGCTTTTTTTCCTTTCCTTTTCTTTTTTATTGAATGTATTGGGATGACATTGGTTAATAAAAATATATAGGTTTCAGGGGTACAATTCTGTAATATGTCATCTGTAAGCTGCTGCTTTATGTATCTTTTCCATTTTCCACAGGGTAATTTTTCATTTTCTAATTGAGTTATAAGAGTATTTTATGCATTAAGGAAATTGATTTTCATCATCTGTATTTTCCCAGTTTGCCAGTTGTCTTGGGTAAAGCAACCTGCAAGACAGTATGATCTCATTTGTATTTGTTCCTTTTTAAAAGGTGATCATAATACTTGTTATGTGCTTAGAAATTTTCTTGGAGCATATATGAGAAATTTAACATTAGCTATCAAAATGTAGGGCGAGAAGATAATTAATTTTTCACATCTCATTATTCTGTACTACAGTTTTTAAATAGTGTGGCTGCATTGTTCTTTAATTTAAAAGGCCACCCCCTTTCTCTGTCTGGATATTTTAAACCAATGAGCTGAAAGCGAACAATTTTTAAACAGACAGATTCAGTGGCCTCCTCTCTTTCCCTCCCGTCTCTCTTCTTGTTACTTTAAGCTCCCAAATTGCGAGTTGAGAGCTCTTCTGAGACTGGAGAACCGAGCCCTAGTAAACATTTTCTGTGGGGCCCACCTATGTGAATGGTAACATTTGGGGCAAAGGTCTCCTTCGGTTCCACATCTGCAGCTTTGTATAGGCCTCACCTCCCAGATGCCTGAAAGTCTGAAGCCAGCAGGGCCTAATGTGCATTAGCAAGACAAAGAGCACTAGAGGAGAGATGCAGGGGACCCCTGTAATTTACTGAAGATTTATTAGACCTCATGAAATCTGTCTGAACCACCCATTTTCTACCTCATCTGCCCACATCAAAATAGAATGGCTTTGTTAGTAGGCGATGGTCATTTAGAATTACCCAGCAACAAATCTCTGCTTAAAAAGGCAGACCGATGGAGCAGCACGTCTGAGAGAGTTCGTGGTCGGGACACGGAGCCTGAATCTGGAAATCGGGGATGTGGGAATGCTCCGGCCTCTGCAGGCCCCCTGGCTTGCTGTGGTCTGAGCCCTTTGGTGTGGCTTTCTCTACATGAGCATGTGAATAAGGCTTGAGTGGAGCCACGGCAGACGTGCTTTCACAGAGCAGCCTGGAGCTTGCGAGGGTGACTTTCAGAGAAATTTGTTGAACTTCTTGCCTTTTGGAAAAATGCTGCCCAAACCTTATGACTCAATGAAGCATGTCCAATAAGACTTAAAGCTGCACTCATGAGCATGAGATCTCTCTGGAGCTGAGAGAGTGTTAAAAAAAAAAAAATAAGTGTCTCCCTAATTTGAATGAAAATGAAAAGTTACTGGGGCTTGGGTTTCCATTTAGCTTTAGGCTTGCAGTTCATCAATAGGTTGTTGGAAAATTCTTCTGTATTTTATTACTAGGAACTTCCCTAGGAACTGCCTCCTGGTGCCAATCTCACAAGTCCCTATTTGCCCATCTATGCAATGGGTAGTTGTTGAAAGCTTCATGACAAAGTAAAAGCGTGAAGGCTTACTGATTTCTCCCCATGGATAATGACCTCACTCCAGTCAACTCAAGTTCAAAACTTAAAGGCTATAAAGCAAGGGTTTTGTCCACCTTAATAACATTCTCATCATGCTTATTGCTGATGTGATGTGAAAAAAATACACATTCCTAAACTTAACCAGAAGAGGGATGCATTATGCCTTTTGATGGTTTTAAAGTATTAAGTAGGGCTAACGGAGTGCAGCCAAATAAAGGACACAATGGGATTTCCAGTCGGGCCCTTGACATCAGAGCATCAAGCCAAGAGCTCTGCATTCTCAGCCTTGGCAGAGAATTGTGAGAAAGCAGGAGACAGGCAAACACGCTGCTCTAAGCCATGCTTGGTGACTCTAGTGACTATGGAGAACCCAAAGCAAATAGCTTAAAACAACATTTAAGCTATTCCTTTTCCCATCGACATAATAATCATTTGTTTGACTGTGGGTTATAGATGCACATCAGCCTTAATCTGTCATTGCCGAAATCTCCTTCTACACAATGGGACAGTCCTCAATTAATGCAAATTAAACCACCGTTGTCTTGTCTGTAATTGTCTAAACTAGCAAAGCGCCTTTCTTTGGTGAAAAGAGCCATCCAAAACTCCTTGCTCTGTCTACCCCTAGGGCCCAGTACATGCTTCATGCTTTATCTCTTTCTTGTGGCTTTTATCCACACAACATTAAAGGAACTCTATTTCCTTTATGCAGGCAAATAAAAAGTAGATTTAGAGAACAAAGATGAAAAGAAATGTTCCACTGATGGTGTACTTCAGAGTCTGCAGCCTGGTCTTCAGACACTGGCTAAGTTAAAAGTTACACTGGGTTCCTTTACATCAGAAATTCAGATGAAAAAAATGAAACCAAGCATGTGCTCGTAAGGACTTGTAGTCCATTAGCATGAAGCTGTGTCATTGGCAGCTCTTGAAAAGGGATTTCCAGGCCTGCCTCCCAGCCTTGGTTAATGGGGAGGAAGAGCTCGGGAGCTGTGCGTTTGCCAGCGCCTTCTCAATCTGTTTCCATTTAAAGAATGTTTTCTCTAAGACTAAAAGCAGGCAATTGAGCCTCAACTGCACCATTAGCTCTGAAAGACCACCCTCCCCACCAGTTCAGCAGTTCTCAGTAGGCATGGTCCACCGGAAATTTCAGGGGCTTGTGTTGTTTTTCCCAAGCAGATAAACATCAAACAAATCACAATTAAAATTCACTTAGCTCTCCAAATGAGAAACATTGGAAGAGAGGATTTGAGGTTTTTTTTCCCAGAAAAAGCTTCATCTCAGAGAGCAGACATGGCACAGAGGTAATGGGTCTATCTCAAGATAGTTCCACGCAACGAGCCCTTTGAGACCCAGTCATAGTGTGCTGTCACACCCTGACAGCATTGGACCTGCACTTTTAACAGTTAGCAGGTAGGTGGACATACCCGGATTCAGGCGACATACCTATTCTAGCCCTACTCTACTCTTACACAGCATTTGATTGATACTACCTTCCTCATCACTGCCACACACCTTCCTGTACCCCCATAGCCACAGGCCCTACATCCTCATAAAGTGACCATTGATTGGCCAAAGTGGAGCACTCTGACCTTTGCTCCCAGGTATTTACTCTTTTCTGCTCTACTCTCAGCCACCCATTCCTGCTCATCAACATGCAGCTCACTCTAGGGCCACTCTTCTCAGGTAGTTCCATCTTCTCTCCTCCTATATGTCCTGGGGGCTCAGCCACCAATGGAACTGGGCCAGCCTTGGTAGTCAACCCTATTCCGGCATTTACTCACCCTGGAAAGCCAGGCTACTTTGGGACTCCTGCTGCCTGATGCCCTTCCTCCAAAGTCCCAATTGAAGTAAACTCTGCCACCTGCACTGAAGCTCATGGTGCAGTGGGCAGAAGGTGAACTCTGGTGCAAATGGTCCTGAGTTTAAACCTTAGATCTCTCACTTATCAGCTTTTGTGCTTCATTTTCCCCGCATATCACCACAAGGTAGGTGACAATAAAAAGAGAAAATAAAGGGGACCTGGCACCCTAGCTGGTTTGGCTCAGTGGATAGAAGATTGGCCTGTGGACCAGAGTCCTGGGTTCGATTCTGGTCAAGGGCACTTCAGTCGCAGGCTTCTCCCTGGCCCTGGGGCCCTGGTCAGGGCTCATGCAGGAGGCAACCAATCGATGTGTTTATCTCACATATATGTTTCTCTGTCTTTCCCTCTCTCTTCCACTGTCCCTAAAAATCAATGGAAAAATATCCTCGGGTGAGGATTAACAAAAAAATCAAGGCAAACAAAAAAAGAGGACCTGGTATATTTTGGAAGGAGCCTCTAAGTTCATCTCCAGAGGTCTTTACCTCCTGGTATTTATGTCCTGGTGTAATCTCCTCCTACACTGAATCAGGGCTAGTCTTGTATGATCAGGAAATTATGGATGGGCCCTGGCTGGTGTGGTTCAGTTGGCTGGGCATTGTGCCATGCACCTAGAGGTCACTGGTTCCATTCCCAGCCAGGGCACATGCCCAGATTGCAGTCTCCATCCCCAGTGGGGAGCGTGCAGGAGATGCAGGAGGCAGCCAATAGATGGTTCTTGCTCATCAATGTTTCTCTCTCCTCCCTCTTCTTTAAAATAAATAAAAACAATTTAAAAAAAGAAACAAATGATATTTATTTAATAAATAAAGGAGGTGATGATATGTTACTTATGAGGGTAGATTTTAAGAGGCATTGCAGTTTCTCCTTTTTCTCTAAAATTAATGCTGTGTCAGCAGGACCCTCGGGCAGCCCTGTGGGAAAGTCCTAATGGAGAGAAGCTGGGAGCCTCCTACAAACATTCCTTACCAAATTGCCAGTCATGTGAATGAGTTACCTTGGAAAGGATCCTCCAGCCGCAATCAAGCCTTCAGACGACCACAGTCCAGCTGACATCTCAAAAGAGACTCCAAGCCAGAACTACCCAGACAAGCTTCTCCTGGACTTGTGATTCACAGAAATTAAATGAGAAAGTAAAATGTATTATTGTTAAGCCACTACATTTCAAAGTCATTTGTTATGCAGTAATACGTAACTAATACACAAGCAGTTGGTGCTCAGATGTTGTGTCATTCCTTCTCCATTAAATGGTTACCCCCTTTTTTTCCTAAGCACATTATTCCTTGCAGCACCTCATCTTCCCATCCCAGTGGTAACACAATTATTCTTGGCCATGTGTTATACAATCTCCCTTACATGTGTGGCACATGCACTGCTTCTCTCTGCCTTCCCTCTGCTCTCCACAGCTCACAGGGGCATGATTCAATAAATACTTCTTGCAGTGATAATCTTCTAAAAAAGTGAACCATTATACAAGGAATGTGGAAAAAGGTTCAGGGCCCATTTGTGAATCCAAGTTGCATGTTAGTAGTCATTGCATATCAATTGTTCCCTACTTTTTCTCAAAAATAACTTTGAGGAACATTGAATTCTTCACTGAGGATGCCTAAAGGTTTGAAAAAATGCTATTAATTATAGGACAGAAAGATGTGGGTTAAGAAAAATCCCACTTAGTCTTCAGCACATGGCTGAACTTTGTATCACAAAAACAAGAGCCATGGGAAATGGTTGAAGGTGCTAGGGAACAGGTGGTGAGTGACTATTAGTGAGAAAATGGGCCATACAGCCTTCTCTGTGAGCTCCCTGGGGTTATCAAAATATGGTTGTTTCAGCCTCTCTTACCTTTTCTCCTCTGACCTGCCATTCCCACCCTCGATCCTGTCACATTTCTGTATCCAGACAGAGATTGGGAGTACCATGAAGCATTTGAGAGGAAAACAGGGGCAGCAAGATAGGCAAGCACTTCCTAGTGCCCCTGAGAAGAGAGGAGCTGCAAGTCAAGTGGAGGAAGAGATCGGGAGGGCTGTGGCAGTTGATAATGGTAGGTTAACAGGACTTATATCCAATCAGAGAGCAAGAGGACCAAGCAATAACAACAGTGAAAGGTGCACCCTCCTAAAGATATATACTCCCTAATATATCTAGTGCAAAGACTCAATAGATCCTGTTAGAAAGTGGTTGGGCTTGTAACTATGCACAACACCTTGCCTCCTACCTGTGGCTTAGAGAAGCAGATTCAATCATTGTACAAGTGGAGAGGAGGTGGGTTCTGGCACCAAATGCAAGTTGCTCATCCCGACTGGTCAATATAGTCCAGATGACCATTTGTACAAAGATGAAGACAAGAGAGAGGAGCACCACCAAAGGGAATTGAAACAACACCTGGAAGTTTTAAAGCAACAGTATGGCTATGAAGAGAATATGATTTAGATATAAAAGTACAAGAAGCCATGGTTTCTATGAAACAAGAACTGATAGTCATGAGGAGAGACGAGGTTAGTGAGAAAAGATCAAGACATTAAAATGTAATTGTCAACTTGCAAAAGCATTTGCTGCATATGACAGGTGGTTTATATATTTTATGTAAAGAGCTAATTTATACCAATATAAAATGAGTACACAGTAATAATTACATAAAGGATATAAATAGTCCATTTGCCAGTTATCAGATAAATGAACATTTGAATATAAATAAAGTCGTTCTGGCCTATTAGATTGGCAAAGATTTGAGAAATCCAGTGCAGGCTGAGGTTTGGGTAAACAAAAACTCTCTATAATGCGATTGAGGATGTGAAATATAATTTTTTTGAGAGATACTTAACAACAGGCTTTTAAAAGTCTTTATAATGTTTGCAAATTTTGACCCAAATTTTTTGTGCTAGGAATTTGTGGTAATAAATATATGAGAATGGATAAATTGTGGTACATCTACAGAAAAAAATTTGAGGACATTTAGCAATGAGGATATGTATTTTTTAAACATATATATATATATATATATATATATATATATATATATATATTGATTTTAGAGGGGAAGGGAGAGGGAGAGAGAGATAGAAACATCAATGATGAGAGAGAATCATTGATCAGCTGCCTCTTGCATGCCCCACACAGCAGATTGAGCCCACAACCCAGGCATATGCCCTGACTGGGTATCGAACCATGACCTCCAGGTTCATAGGTCAGCATTCAACCACTGAGTTAAGCCAGCCCAGCAGGATATGTATTTTTTACCTACAGGTTAAACTGAAGGAGAATTTAAAGCACTATGTAAAGTACAGTTGGCCCTCCATGTTTATGAGTTCTGCATCCATGAATTCAACCAACCCAGATTGGAAATATATGGGGGGAAATGGTATGTTGCTGCTGACAAGTCCAGTGAGGCCCGTGATGGTGGTGTCTGTACTGTACACATGCAGACCTTTTTCTTGTCATTATTCCCTAAACAATGCAGAACAACTATTTGCATGGCACTTACATTGTATGTAATAGATAATCTGGAGATGATTTCAAGTACACAGGAGAATGTGCATAGGTTATATGCAAATACTACGCCATCTGCACTAATAAAAAAGTAATATGCTAATTAGACCGGATCGACCAGACATCTTCTGGTCATCTGGGCCTCCTTCTGGACAAAGCCACAGTGGCGAGGGCTGAGGCAGAGGCGGTTAGGGGCGATCAGGCCAGCAGGGAAGGGCAGTTAGGGGTGATCAGGCAGGCAGGGGAGGGCAGTTAGGGGTGATCAAGCCAACAGGGAAGGGCAGTTAGGGGTGATTAGGCTGGCAGGGGAAGGTGGTTAGGGGCGATCAGGCCAACAGGTAGAGGTGGTTAGGGTAGATCAGTCTGGCAGGCAGAGGGGTTAGGGGCTGTCAGGCAGACAGGCAGAGGTGGTTAGGGGTGATCAGGCAGGCAGGCAGAGTGGTTAGGGGCAATCAGGAAGGCAAGCAGGTGAGCGGTTAGGAACCAGCAGTCCCAGATTGGGAGAGGGATGTCCAACTGCTGGTTTAGGCCTGATCCCTGTGGAATCAGGCCTAAACCGGCAGTCGGACATCCCCTGAGGGGTCCCGGATTGGAGATGGTGCAGGCTGGGCTGAGGAACGCCTCCCCCCCCCCCCACATCCATGCACAAATGTCATGCACCGGGCCTTTAGTTTTATATAAGGTCCCTGAGCATCCATGAACTTTGGTGTCTGTGGGGGGTCCTGGAACCAACCCTCCTCAGATACTGAGGAATGACTGCATAAGGCAGAAAGATGAAAGACTAACAGTGGTATTTTGGGGTAATAAGAATACAAGTAATTTTAGTTTTTTCTTTTAGCCCTACATAGTCTAACATTTTTTATAATTGGCATTTATTTCTTTCATAATTAAAAAAGTATTTACTATTTAGTTTTCCATTGCCTACAGTCATCTATCTTTATGCTACATATCCATTCAAGTAAAAAATAATTTACCTTTTATGCATTGATAGACTAAGTACTATAAAAATGCTGTCATCAGAATGTAATGTAAGTCAAAATGAGAAGAAATGATTATGACAATTGCTACTGTACACCACAATGCAGGTGTCTGGAATGAGGATCATTCTGTATGATAGCAGCTAGATGTCTCTGCTTGTGGATACCATTTTTGGCCTCACAGGAAAGCTATTGCATAAATACTTATGAACCTTCATTCACCAATAAGTCATACTTGATGCATTACCGTACCTATAGTCTGTGTTTATACTTCTTTATAATTCAAAAACAAGGTGAAAATCTCTTTCAATAAAAATGTCTCCAGTCAATAGTGGTTTTAAATTTCTATTTAGAAATAAGATTTTTAGCATTGAAAATGTACCTCTGGATTAGAAAGAATGCCTTAGCAGTAACATGAAAGAGCTATCATTTCACATCACTGAAATAATGTTTTGAGATAATTTTTTTCGAAGCCCCTCCATCTTCCATACATACTCATATGCACACTTGTTGAATCTCCCCCCCCCCCCGCAATTTCTGGTACATAATATATGGACATACTTATTAGTTTAAAAAAATGATAGAGTGGAGTCAGGGAATATCATATTGACACTCAGATTTATCCCATCCAAAGAGAATGCAACATCTTTTTCTCCCTTCACTTCTTCCATTTCCACTGCCTGCCCTGGACTTTCAAAACTCCTTCATTCAGCTTCTCTCTCTGAATGCATGATTAAAAACCGCGGGTGTGGGTGGAAGTAGCCCTATTCTGGGATTTCAGAAAACTGTGTTCTGACACGTATAAGTCCTGTATGACCTTGAGCAAATCATTTACACTTTTGAACCTCAGTTGCGACATCTGAAGAGGAAAAAGAACCCTGCCCTTTACATCCCCACCATAATATTTTGAAGATGTAAGATAGCACAAGTGAAGTGCTTTGTGTTATAAAACCCAAGGAAGTTTTACCTGATGAGATCTGTAACCAACCTGGCCGTGCTTTTATCTATAAGCTTAGGAGTTCCATTGCTCCGAATGAAGTCACCTTGGCTGGCATGGACACTCAAATCTGCAAGCGTGCAGCCTCTGCATTGCATCCCGCTGTCCACCAGCATCCCACAAACTCTTTTCCTGGCCCCTCGCTTCCTAGTCCTTTGGAAGATGCAGACAATGAGATGTCCTGAGTCTCTGCTCATTTGAGCGGGCTCCTCCTCCTGTTGTTTGGGTAGGTGCATTGTTCAGGCTGATTTGGTTGCAGTCCAAACAATGGGCACCACAATAAAAAGCAACAAACTCAAGCCTCTAAGCATTTTAGCAAGCAGGGCATTATCCAATAGACTGCCTTTCCTATTTTGAGTTCAAGCTTGAAAGGCCACTCAGAAAGAGAATAAGTACTCTGACACAGTGAATGAAGTCTAAACCAAACACATCCCGCCCTGTGAGGCCTGCGGGCTGAGCTTCTCTCGACGTGACGGGGCAGATGGCGGTGGGTGCATCGCATCCCCAGGGCTGGCCCCACAGAATGAGCTGGTGTCCTTTCACCTGGCCCACCTATTCCTAAGTGACAGTTAGTCCACTTTATCATGCACAAAAGTTTATTCCTTTTGCTCTTAAAAAAAAACAAAAAATAAAAATGCATCACCAAGAGAAACATGGCATCAGCATTGCTAGACGTTCATGTGTGTGTGTCTAATATAAAACAGTGCTTTAAGATGGGTTTTGAATTCATCAAAAAGCTCTTTGAAAATCAAATATTCATCCGCCATATTTTAATGGCTCCCGGGTATTTGTATGGGAGTCCTCTTACCTTTTAAACCAGTTCATATTGTTGGGAATGTGAGCAGGTTCTAAATTTTCACTGTGTAAACCACACTACAGTGAACATTCCTGTAACTAAACTCGTGTTATGTCCTGACGGTTAAACTCCCTGACATGGAATGACTGGGTCAGCAGAAGGACATTTTAAAGATTTTGAAATATCTGTCAAACTGCTCTCCAAATCAGTGGTCCCAGTTTTCACCACCCCCTCCCCCAGTCATACATGCACCCTTCACAGTATTATAATATTTAAAGTATGTGTCAAACAAATTTCAATGTTTATACTTAAGTAGCTTTGATTACTAATAAAGAACAGCACCTTTTCACCTACTGGCCCTTTATTAGTTTGGGGGTGTGTGTTTATTATTTATGTATATATTAATATATATGGACCCATTTTTACTGGATAATCTTTTAATTTATTTATAAGGGGTCATTGAATATTACTATTAACAATATTAGTTCTATATTGAATTGCATTACAAATATATTCAATATTCCATTTGTTTTCATTTTGTTTATTTTTTTATGTTGTCAAAAAAAATATTTTTCCTTATGAGTTCTGTCTATTGAGAGCCAAACCTCTGTCTTGAAAAAAGTGCCAAATGTTCAAGGAAGAGCTGGGCATTTGGGGAGAGTCCCCCAGTTGGCACGTGGTCCCATAACCTTTGCTCTCCCTGCGGTGCAGCTGTCACCAAATGTACTGATCTGCAGAGGGAAAGGGGTCTCTGGACAGAGTTGCCCCTACTCTCCCACTTTGCCGCCAGGACTAGCTCCCCCAAATCAGACGGTGTTAGTGGCCTCCTGCCAGGATTTTCTCCACTTACTTCCCAAGATGCTATACTGCTTTTTCATGAAGAAGAGGTGTTACTTAGCTTTTGTGAATTCATTAAAGTAGGTCTTATCTACACTATGTTTTATGGGGAATTCCTCAAAGTTTGAGGCATGGCACAGACATGCCTCCCTATCTCAGTGTTGAGTAAGGTTTGTGCTACTTAGTTTAACTTGAACCATTTCAGACAGGTATTAATACTGCTTCTTATGTCTCCATCTTTCCCAGAACATTGTTTTGGCATCATGTTACCCATTATACATGTATTTCCCCATTGTTTTCTCCTTCTTTCTATGGCTAATAAAGGGAAGGAGTATTAATGGCTTTCTTTTTAATTGGAAGTCTTACTCTATCAGTTTTCCATTGGCTCCTTGACTACCTGGTTAGACAATTAAATCATGTTAAGATAATCCTTTCATCTCCTTTTTCAATATTTACACATTTTTGTTTTCATGTACAATTGTATCTGCTGAGATTTTTAGGACAACATTAAATAATGGCTATAAGGGTGAAAATAATGGTCACCCAGATTTTAATAGGAATGTTTCCAGTGTTTCAGTGCTAAGTAAAATGCTTGTTTTTTTTTATTTTCTGTGTCAACCTTGGAATGCTACTGGCATTAGTAGGCAGGGGCCAGGGCATCTGAAGCACTGAATAGTCTTTAATTATTATAAATGTAAATTTTGGCTAATGTCTTTTTATCAGCAATAGATGACCATATGTATTCAGGGCTTTCTCCTTCAATAAGAGATGACACTAGCAGATTTTCTGACATTGAGCCATCCATCATTTCTAGTTATTATGTACTATTCTTTAAAACACTACTATAGCCAATTTTCCAGTTGTTTTGTGAATATTTTTCACATTGTGCCACATGAAATTTAGTTGTTGTAATTTTTTTTATTCACCCTACCAGTAGCATGTCTAAGTCTGGAGTGAGGTCATCATTAAACAAATCTCTGAAACTAGGTTGAGAGAAACCCAGTGACAAGGCAAATACTGAATTAAAAGCTTCACAACATATCTCAATAGGAACAAAAAATCATGTCAGATAATACTCCTTAATGATAAAAATACTAAGTAAGCTAGGACTAGAAAGTAATGTCTTCCCTGATAAAGAGAATATATACAAAAACCCCATAGCTAGCATCACACCTAATGATGAAAGACTGAACACTTTCCCTTAAGAGTAGGAAAAGATAAGAATGTTCACTTTTATCACTTCTGTTTAACATTTACTGGATATGCTAGCCACAACAATTAGGCAAGAAAATGAAATAAAAGGCATCCATATTGGAAAGGAAAAAGTAAAACTTTCTCTATTTGCAGATGAAATGATCTTGTAAACAGAAATCCCAGGGAATTCAGTAAAAAAAAAAATAATGAACTATTAGAATTAATAAATGAGCTTAATAATGTTGCAGGACACAAGATCAATATATAAAAATCAAATGTATTTTTACAGTAGTAATAAATAAACTGAAAATGAACTTAAGAAAACTATTTAATTTACAATAGCATCAAAAGAAGAAAATGCTTAGAAATAAATTTAACAAAAGAATATAAAAATAATTCTGAAAACTATAAAATATTGATGGAAAAAATTAAAGACCTTAATAAAAAGACATCCCATGTTTATAGGTCAGAGATTTAATATTGTTAAGATGGCAGTACTCCCCAAATTGATCTACAGATTAAATATAGACACTATCAAAATCCAAGCTGGCTTTGCTGAAAAAAAACAAAAACTGACATATTTATCTTAAAATTCACTTAGAAATTCGAAGGACTTAGACTTGCCAAACCACATTTTAAAAACACACAAACATGAATAAAACCCAAAGCTGAACTACTCACATTTCCCAATTTCAAAACTTACTGAAAATCTATAGTAATCAAGACAGTGTCAAAGTAATGTAAGGGCATAGATTATTGGAGAGTCCAAAACTAATCTTCACATTTATGGTTAATTGATATTTTTGTAAGAGTGCCAGGTAATTCAATGGCAAAAGTGGAGTTTCTTTAACCAATGCTTCTGGAACAAGTAGATATTCACTTGAAAATGTATCAAGATCTACCCTTACCTCACACCATATACAAAAATAAACTTAAAATGGATCAAAGACCTATATATAACAGCTAACACTGTGAAACTCTTAGAAGAAGCATGTCTGTATTTATAACCTCAGGTTAGGCATTTTTTTTTTCTTATGATAAAAAACCAAAACACAGCAACAACAAAATAAATTGATAAATTTGACATCATCAAAAGTATAAATTTCTGGGCCCTGGCCAGTTGGCTCAGTCAGTGGACCATCCTCCCATACACCACCAAAAGGTCGCAGGTTCAATTCTTGGTCAGGGTGTGTAAAGGAGGCAATCAATGGATGGGTTTTTCTCTCTCCCAACTTTCTCTCTCTCTCTTCCTTCCTCTCTCTCTAAAATCAATAAACATATCCTTGGGTTAGAATAAAAAACAAAAACAACTTTGTGCTTTCAAGGACATCACCAAGAAAGTGAAAAGGCACCTCAGAGCCGAAACCGGTTTGGCTCAGTGGATAGAGCGTCAGCCTGCGGACTCAAGGGTCCCAGGTTCGATTCCGGTCAAGGGCATGTACCTTGGTTGCGGGCACATCCCCAGTGGGGGGTGTGCAGGAGGCAGCTGGTTGATGTTTCTCTCTCATCGATGTTTCTAACTCTCTATCCCTCTCTCTTCCTCTCTGTAAAAAATCAATAAAATATATTAAAAAAAAAAAAGAAAAAGAAAAGGCACCTCAGAGAATGGTATAAAATTTTTCAAATCATCCTATCTTATGAAGACGGAATATGCAAATTGACTGTCACTCTGTGACAAAGATGGTGGCGCCCACAGCCAATAAGGAGCGAATATGCAAATTGATGCGACAAAGATGGTGGCAGCCAGGCTGGGACACAGGCATTCTACCCCATCCCGGCCACTCCGGGCCTCTGGGCAGCGTGACCGCAGGTGCAGAGCGGCTGGGGCGTGGCGGGACACCTGCTATGGGGGGGGAGGGGCAGGAGGTGGAGGGAGCTACAGGAGGGTGGCAGGGCTGGTGTGAAGGCAGAAGGTGACTCCAGCCAGAGCAAAGGCGGAAGGCAGCGGCCAGAGCGAAGGCCCAAGACCCAGGTGCTGGAGGGAAGCCGGTGTGGGCAGCCAGGGGAAGGAAGGCCTATTCTTGCAAGAATCTTTGTGCATCGGGCCTCTAGTATATATGATAAGGGAGTTGTATCTACAATATACAGGTTTACCTCATATTATTGCTCCTCACTTTATTGCACTACACAGATGTTGCCTTATTTTATAAATTGCTGGCAAGATCCTCCACCAGCAAAAAAAAAATATGACTCACTTTATTTTGGTGGTCTGGAACTGATCTTGCAATATCACTGAGGTATGCTTGTATAAAGAACTCCTACAACTCAATAATAAGGCACCCAATTGAAAAAATAGGAAAGGATCCGAAAAGCTATTTCTCAAAAAAGAAAAATATATATATACAAATGATCAATAAGCCCATGACAATATGTTCAACATCAGTAGTCATCACAGAAATGCCAATCAAAATCACAATGATATACTCACTAGCCTGACTATAATTCAAGAGATAATAAAGTATCGCTGAAGATATGGACTAAGTAAAAATCCTCATATGTTGCTGGTGGGAATGTAAAATGGCATAACTGCAGTTTCCAAATGTTAAATATAGAGGTCGGAACAATTTTACTCCCACCTATATACCCAAAAGACATCACATTGCTAGAGTTTTGTTGGTTAAAGCAAGTCATATAGCAAAACTCAACTTAAAGGGGAAAACAAAAACAAACAAACAAACAAAAAACAGCAACTTACCATATACCTGAAGGAAAAATCAGAAATATTAGTGGACTATGCTAATACCAACTATAATTTGCTCTTCTTTCTGCCAAATAGTCTTTCACAGGCAGAACACACCTTCTCCTCAAAGGAAACAAATTGACTGCATCCAGCTCATTGTCTGGCATCTCTAAGTAACACTCCTTGTTTCTCTAGCAGGACTGAATGGATTCTTCTTGGTACAGAACCCTGTGAAATAAATAGACAAGTTATCTGTCTCTACACACTCAATATAAAATAGTGAAACAGGGAGAATGGGAGAAAAAGAGTAATCACTACTCTGGCAATTCTAAAATCCCTTGGGCAGACATTGGGAAACCTCTCCCCTAGGGTGACAGTATGTTTTTGGCTTGGGTCCTGCTCTGTCTACTAGCTTGGAGCCCTTAGAGTCTTGGAGCTACCCTCTTCATAAAGGTTCTTCCCTTTCCACTCCTCATCTTGGCCACTTTTAAAAAGGGCATCAGAACATTCCTGGAACATGCCTAGGATAAGGCATCAGAACATATGCCTTCCTTGGGGACCACATTTTGCTCCTAGATAGTTGGGATCTTAAGACTTGTTCAATAGCACAGTCTTTTTTATTTTTTACCAAAAAAAATTTTTATCCTCAAAATTTAGTCAGCATACCTTCTATTTGATTCAAGTCATCAGTAGATGCCAATAGCTTTCTAAACATAATTCATATTTGTTACATTTAATAGCTTTGTCATCCCCCCTTCATTGTGAGCACCTTCAGCCTATCAAACTTTTATGGAAAAGCTGTACCTTTATTCTCTTTTTTATGAATTACTGACATAATACAGATTTAATTAAATTGCCAGGCCTTTTTTCCTTCTTCTTTAACTTCCCTTCCTCTCCCTCCACTACCTCCATCTCTTCCTCTTTCTCTCTCTCTCTCTCTCTCTCTCTCTCTTGATAATCTGGATCATAAGCCTAATAATTCCCCCAAATATGCAGAATTCTGTTCAGGTTGGTCTACTGAAAACCAGAACCAAAGATACTAAAAAGGATTGGAATCATTGCAAATAAGAAATCTATTAAATAGAAATTGTAATGATTTGTCCATGTGGGGAAGAATGACTCATAGCTTATGCAGTGTACTTTTAAGTAATTTTTATTTTCTCTACTTACCAAATGGAATTTATAGAACTTGGAGTAGAATTAATAAATATTTAAGGTTAAGTCCTATGCCGCTTTGAATTGGGAAAATTTAAATTAATGTTATAATTGGAAATGATTTCCCATTTAACCTCTGTAAACATATTAAAAGGTCTCTTAGGCTTTAGATGAAGGCACAACATGTTCATGCAGGTTCCAAGATGGCTGCAGAGTAGATGAAAGCAACACACACCTCTCCACACCAAACCAGATTTACAGCTAAAATTTAGAGCAATCAACCTGACTAAGCAATGGAAGGTCCTGAACTAGAGTATTATGTCCGAGGATTGAATCAAGCTCTACAGAGACTGGTAAGAAGGCCAGAGACACAGAGAGGGCTGGCTCCTGCACAAGGTATAGGGGCAAAGAAGCCAGATAAATATTGTGGCTGCAAAAGTCCTCCCTGAGTAAATTGAGGTCTTAACCCCATGCAGGGACCCCCAAACTAGAGCACAAGGGCTGGGAAGAAGAGCCCAATTAGCATCTGGCAGCAAAAATAAGTGGGGACTTTGTCTGCTGGAAAGAGGAGGGTGTCCACTTGAATACCAGGTTCTCTACTTAAGGGCCAAAACAAAGGGCTCACTCTTGGGCACTCACATGGGGCTCTGGTAGAAGGAAGGAGACTCAGGATATACAGAAGCCATAAAGAGAAGATTTGGGTGGCATAGCTCTGGCTATCTGAAAGGTAGGCTACTGAGGTTCCAGTCCTGAGTCGACATCCCACACTGCACTCAGGCACCATATCACCATATCCCAGGGTTGAGCACTTCTATTCTTTCAGCACCAGATGGAGAAAATGCATTAACCCATCCTCTAAACACTGACAACACTATCCTGCCAAGCCCAAATCTGGTGTAAAGGGTTGTTGGCTGCACCCAACAGGGACCTGAGGAGTGCTCTTTTTCTGGAGGAACTATAGACAGACTCTCAGAAGATCACTGAACTGAGTGGCCTTGAACAAGAGCCAATCTTTCCCCTCTCTCACAAGTTAGGCAGACACCACCCCCAATGGAGGACTCCCCTGTCAGGGTTTCTGACAGTGAGCTGCAGGGCTAGGGAGAGGTGAGCAGCTTTCTCCCCTCCCAATGGCTGACATCACCCTCAACAGAGGGCAGCCTTGATCTGTTCCATCAAGTCCCACCAGCACTGTCCTGCTGGTGCAACCATACAGGGGCAAGGGGACACAGCACAGGACTGGGACATTGAGCATGACCCATTAGAAGCCTCTCGTCAGGGTCTCTGGCAGAGAGCTTCCAAGCTAGGGGAAGGCTAGCAGTGTACTCCCCTCCCAAGAGCCAAGGGCTGGTGCCATACCCAGTTAAGAGCTGCCTTGATTTGTTCCTCTAAGTCCCGCAGAGGGGAAGTGTCAGAGAAAGTTCCCCCTTGAACCCTGCTTGCTGTATTAACTGTTGGAAGCACAGGTCATGATCCTGCCCTACTAAGCCAACTGTGGGTTCTGAGCCCCTCTGCCAGGGACTGGACCTTCTTGGACCCTGGGTGGTAGACGGAGAAACCATAAGAAGTCGTGGGTGTATAAGAAAGTCTTTGTTGTAGGAGCTATTGGCCATGCAGCCATTGCTAACAAGGAGCCACTAGACAAAACGGTTCTTCAAAGCAAAGCCCCATATAGTAGGTAGCCACACACTGTGCCACATACAAATGTAGTTGTTGTAATTTTTTTATTCACCCTCAAATCTTCACCATACCAGTAGCATGTCTAACTGCTGCGTCCTTGTACCTGCGTATAGCATCTGATTAAGATTCTCATGCTTAGAGTTGCATTGGACATCTGGTGTACTCTGAATAGAGCCTTCACATTCTAATTGGCCTTGAGCATCCAGCATACTCTAGACAGGGCCCCAGAGGAAGGGAACGGGGAGTTATGGAATGTGGCTCAGGCAGGGTCTCTAATGGCCCAGCTGTGGAGCTAGGGGGAAAAGGCATGCAGCTTTCACCCCTCACATGGCCTAGCGCCACCACCAATAGAAGACTGCCTTGATCTATTTTCAAATGCCCACCTGGTCCTGTCCTGCTAGGCTCAGTTTTAAGGGGGAAGTAGGAGCAGCTCAGAATTGAGACTTTCAGCGTGCATCTACCTCTGAGGCTCCAGTCCAGGGCTTGAACAGGCTACAGAACTAATAGGAAGAGTACAGCTTGCCTCCCTCCCATGGCACAGTTTGTACCACACACAAAAGAAGGTTTTTTCAATCTTTGAGAATGCTCCATGTGCACTTGAGATTTATGTGTATTCTGCTGCTTTGGGATTAAATGTTTTGTAAATATCAATTTAATCTATAAGATCAAGTGTGTTAAGTTAGCTGTTTCCTTGTTGCTGTTTTGTCTGGAATATCTATCCACTGATGACAGTAAGGTGTTAAATTCCCTGCTGTGACTATATTACTATAAATCTCCTTAAAGTCCACCAGGTTTTTAAAAAAATATATTTGGGTGCTCCTATATTGGGTACATATATGTTTATAAGAGTTATATCCACCTGTTGGAGTGATCCCTTTAGTTTTATATAGTGACCTTTTTTGTACTTGTTATGGCTTTTGTTTTGAAGTCAATTTGTCAGAAATAAGCATTGCTACCCCAGCTTTTGTTTGTTTGTTTGTTTGTTTCCATTTGCATGGAATATTTTTTTTCTATCCCTTCACTTTTAGCCTGTATGATTCTTTTGTTCTGAAGTAGGTCTCTTGTAGACAACATATATATATATGTATATATACCATATTTCTTATCCATCCAGTTACCCTATATCTTTTGATTGGAGCATTTTATCCATTTACATTTAAAATTATTGATAAGCTCTTATTTATTGCCATTTTTTTCTTTGTGCCTATGTTCCTTTCTCTATTTCTTCTTCTTAAAACAGTCCTTTTAGCATTTCTTGTAATGCTTGTTTGTTGGTACTGAACTCCTTTAGCCTTCTTTTGCTTGGGATGGTCTTTATTTCACCTTTGATTTTAAATGATAGCCTTGCTGATAAAGCAGTCTTGGTTGTAAGTTCTTTTCATTACTTTGAATACTTCATGCCAATCCCTTCTGGTCCGATGTGTTTCTGTTAGAAGTCTGCTTGACAGCCTAATGGGAGCTCTTTGAAAGTAACTAACTGTCTCTCTCTTTGTCTTTAACCTTGGCCATTTTAATTATGATGTATTTTGGTGTGAATCTCTTTGGGTTTATCTTGATTAAGACTCTGTGTGCCTCCTGACCTTGTGTGACTTTTTCTTTCACCAGGTTAGGAAAGTTTTCTGTCATTATTTCTTCAAACAGGTTCCCTATTCCTTGCTTGATTTCTTCTCCTTCTGGTACCCCAATGATGCGGATGTTATGTTTCATGTTGTCCTAGAGTTCCCTTAAAGTATCCTAGTTCTTTTAAATTATTGTATTATTGCTCTGATTAAGTGTTTTTTTCCACCTTGTCTTTCAAATTGCATATTCGATCCTCCACTTCATCCAGCCTACTTTTAATTCCCTCCAGTGTATCTTTTATGTCAGATAGGGTATTCTTCATTTCCAACTGGTTCTTTTTTTTAATATATTTTATTGATTTTTTACAGAGAGGAAGGGAGAGGGATAGAGAGCTAGAAACATTGATGATAGAGAAACATCAATCAGCTGCCTCCTGCACACCTCCCACTGGGGATGTGCCCACAACCAACGTACATGCCCTTGACCGGAATCGAACCTGGGACCCTTGAGTCCGCAGGCCGATGCTCTATCCACTGAGCCAAACCAGTTTTGGCATCCAACTCGTTCTTATTCATGGTTTCTATGTCCTTTTTCATGCTGATGTAGTTCTGACTAAGTTTCTTATAGTTCCCATTAAGTTTCTTGTAGTTCTCACTAAGTTGTTTGAGCATCCTTATGAGCATTACTTTGAACTCTATGTCTGACAGATTGCTTTCCTCAATTTCATTTAGCTATTTTTCTGGAGATTCCTTCTTTTCTTTCACCTTGGGGTTGTTCCTTTGACTCCCAATTTTAGCTGTCTCTTTGTGTTTGTTTCTATGTATTAGATAGAACTCCTATGACTCCCAGTCTTTGTGGGTGGCCTTTTGTAGTAAATGGGACCCAGTAGTGCAATCTTCTTGATCTCTTGAGCTGGATACACTAGTAAAGTACCTTGTGGAGGTTACCTGGGCCCTCTTGTTGTATTTGGATAATTGTGTCTTGATTAATGTTGGCTTGTTTGTGGGTAGGATCAACCCACAGACTGCCTGACTGAAATGCAATCTGACCACAGCATGTAAGCTGCTGAGCAGGTACAGTCTCAAGGTGTCTTATTTGGCTCAGTGGCACAATCTTCCAGATCATCTGTGTTCATCTGTGGAGGAATGTTTCTTGTGAGTTATGTGCCCCCCCCTGTTGTAGTTGATGAATGATATTGCTCCTTTCATGGAATTAACCCTACAGGCTAGGTAGTTATAAGGCTAAACCTCAATCACCATGTATGTGATGTTGTGCAGGGAATTCCTGCCATGGTGGAGTTGTTCCCAGCATGGTCTGATGCCTGCCCAGTTCTTCCTTTGGGTATGTCACTTGTGTGATCTGTAGTCCATCACTGGTTGTGTTGGTTCTGGGTCCACTTGGGTGGGGGTTCATGAACAATGGAATAAAGACAGTCTCTTTAATAAATGATTCTGGGAAAATTGGAAAGGCACATGAAAAAAAAAATAAAACTAAACCACCAACTTACACCATATTCAAGAATAAACCCAAAATGAATAAATGGCTTAAATATAAGTCATGAAATGATAAAAAACCTAAAGAAGACATTGGCAGTAAAATGTCAAGAATCTCTCTTAGCAATATTTTTGCCAATATAACTTCTAGGGCAAGGGAAACAAAGGAAAAAATAGACAAATAAGACTACATCAAACATAAAAACTTTGCAAAGCAAAAGAAACATCAACAAAATGCAAAGGGAACCTACTGTATGGGAGAACATATTCACCAATGATACATATAATAAGGGGTTAATTTCCAAAATATATAGATAATTCATGCAACCCAACACCATGGAAACAATCCAATTTAAAAATGGGCAAAGCACCTGAGTAGACATTTCTTCAAAAATGTCATACATATGGCCAATAGACAAATGTCACTAATGATCAGAGAGATAAAAATTAAAACCTCAATGAGATGTCACCTCACACCTGCCAGAAGTTGCTACCATCAAGAAATCAATGAATAAGAAGTGTTGGAGTGGATGTGGAGGAAAGGGAACCTTAGTGCATTGTTGATGGAAATGCTGACTGATGCAGTCACTGTAGAAAACAGTATGGAATTTCCTCAAAAAATTAAAAATGGAATTGCCTCTTTATCCTGTGGATCCTACTTCTGGGAATATATCCTAAGAATCCTAAAATACCGACCAGAAAATATATATGTACCCCTAAATTTATAGCAGCATCCTATATAATAAAAGGCTAATAAGCAAATTGACCAAACGCAGAATGACCTGTCACTATGATGTGCACTGACCACCAGGGGGCAGACACTCAATGCAGGAGCTTCCCCCTGGTAGTCAGTGTGCTCCCACAGGGGAGTGCCACTCAGTCAGAAGCCCTGAGCCAGGATCACTGCTGGCAAGCGCAGCAGCAGTGGCAGGAGCCTCTCCTGACTCCGCGGCAGTGCTAAGGACCCCTTGGGGGATGTCAGACTGCCGGCTTAGGTCTGCTCCCCATGGACATCCCCGGAGGGCTTCCAGACTGCGAGAGGGCATGGGCTGGGCTGAGGGACCCCCCCACCCGAGTGCACAAATGTCATACACTGGGCCTCTAGTTATTTATAATAGCCAAGATCTGGAAACAGCCCAACTGCCCATCAGTAGAAGAGTGGATTAAAGCACTGTGGTACATTTACCCAGTGGAATATTACCCTTTGTGACAGCATGGATGGACCTAGAGATTACAATGCTATGAGAAATACACCAGTCAGAGAAAGACAAATAACATATGATCTCACTTATATGTGGAGTTTAATGAACAAAATAAACTGATGAACAAAATAGAACCAGAGTCATGAATACATGATACAATCAGAGAGATGTCAGAGGGGAGGTGACTGGGGTGGACAGGATGAAGTAAGTTAAAGAGAATACCCAAAGAACATATGTGCATAGCCAATTGACACAGACCACAATGTGGTTAGTGCTAGAGGGAGGGTAGGGTGGGGTCTAGGAAAAGGCAGGCAACTGGGGAGAAGGTGGGAAACATCTGTAATAATGTCGACATCTCAGTGGTTACAGTGCCAGCCAGCATACCAAAAGGTTACAGGTTCGATTCCCATTCAAGGTCATGATCCTTGGTTTCAGGTTCAGTCCCCAGACCTGGTCTGAGTGCAAGCAGGAAGCAACCAATCAATGTGTCTCTTTCACATTGATATTTCTCTCTCTCTCTTTCTCTCTCTCCTCTCTCTCTCTCCTTCCCCGCTCCCTTCCAATCTGTCAATGGAAAAAATATCATCACTCATGAGGATTAAAAAAGAACTTTTTTTCAAAACAAACAAACAAAAATCCACCAGCCCGGCCAGTGTTGCTCAGTGGTTGAACATCAACCTGTGCACTAAGAATCACCAGTTTGATTCCCAGTCAGGGCAGGTGCCCAGGTTGCTGGCTCCACCTCCAGTAAGGAGCATGCAGGAAGCAAGACGATCAATGTTCCTGTCTGATCGATGCTTCTATCTCTCTTTCCTTCTCCCTTCCTCTCTCTCTAAAAAAGATCAATAAAAACTTTTAAAAAACAAACAAAGTCAAACATCTTCATGCAGTCCACAAAGCTTTACCTGACTGAAATCCTTTTCCTTGCCACATCTTCATCCATGTGATCCTCCACTCTGCCTCTACTATCCTTCCAGTGTCTTCCTTTAGTTGCTCGTATAGAACATGTTCCTATTAAATTTGAGATGTGTAAATGACAGTGCCTCTGCCCACCTGTCCATACTTCTCCCCAGAATACTTTTTCTAGTACTAGTAACTCCTCTTCCCCAAGATCTCTATTGAAGGGTCACATTGCTTTAGGCCAAATGTTTGTGCCCCCACAAAATTCGTATGTTAAATCTAAACACCCAATGTGATGATATTGGAGGTGGATGGAACCTTTGGGAAGTGATTAGGTCTTGAGAGCAGAGCACTGGTGAGTGGGATTAGTGTCCTTAAAAAAGTGACCCTTAGTGTTCCCTGTCCCTTCCACCATGTGAGGACACAGGAAGAAGAGGGCCATCTGTGAACTAGAAAGCTGGCTTTTACCAGAACCAAATCTTCCAGTGCCTTGATGTTGGTCTTCCCAGCCTCCAGACTGTGAGAGACAAATTTATGTTGTTCATAAGCCACGTGGTCTATGATATTCTGGGGTAGCAGACCAAAAGGGCCAAGACATGCATTTTTCTGCTGGTCTTCTCTGATCTGCCTGATGTGGGCCACTCTCACTCTTCTGTGCCTCACAACACCTTGCACTTCTCTTGCAGATTGCTCATGGCTACAAATTTTTTGTTCTTGTTTCATTGGGTGATTATTGGTTAGTATCATGATTGTGTATCTGCTTCTGTAACCATAATACTTAGAAAATTTCTTGTTCATTTAGGCTGTCAAATATTTGTAGACAGAAAGGATAACCCTAGGTCATTTTACAATGTAAGAAACAGATTCAATCCTTCACATTAAAAAATGTGGACTTCTAGAACTGTGTAAATAAATTTTTTTTTTACTATTTCAATTAATTATACTATGCAGTGTTTTATTTTGTTTGTACTGCTTTAACTGGTTTAAAGATAAATATCTGTCATGAGTAGTATTTCCCTGAATTGACAAATAGCTTCATGAGTATTTTGATCACAGGTCTTTTACTCATTGACCAGGTATTATTAGGTCATCTTGTTGACCTAAATTATTATTTTTAAAAATATCTACTTTATTAAAAATTTCAAAATATAGTAAAAGCTTTTAATTTTTCATTTGACTCCTGGATACTCAGAAATCTTTAGTCCTAATTCTTTTTTTTTCATCTTTACAAATGTATATTTTTCATCAAAAAAGATACATATAAATATCTTTTATCTCAGAATGAAAAGGCAATGGAAAGGAAGCTTTTAAAGAAAGTTTGGATGCAGCTGTAATATCCTTAAGTTGAATGTCAAAATCCATATGGCCAATTATTGGAAAATCTGATTTAATGTTCCCCACTTAAAATAACTGCATGTAGCATTATTTCTTACTAGAGGCCCGATGCACAAAATTCATGCAAGAGTAGGCCTTCCTTCCCCCGGCTGCTGGCACTGGCTTCCCTCTGGCACCGGGGACCTGGGCTGCCCTCCAGTGGCTGGAAGGCACCCGGGTCCTGGGCTTCCCTCACAGCTCTGGCTTTGTCCAGAAGGTCACCTGGAAGGACGTCCAGAAGGATGTCTGGTCTAATTAGCATATTACACTTTTATTATTATAGATGCTTAGTTTCTGGCACTGCATCTAGCCCTTAGTCTGTATTTATTGAATAATAGAGGCCCCGATGCATAAATTCATGCACAGGTGGGGTCCCTCAGAGTAGCCTGCAGGGATCAGACCCCAGATCACACCCCCAGACTCACAGCCCCAGTTCGTGCCCCCAGCCTTGAAGCCCTGCAGCCCTGCAGCCCTGCCTGACACCTCACTGTGGCCTGGTGTTGCCCCCTCACTTGCTCCACCATCCCGCTTATGGGGCAATGGATCAGGGCTGGGCCCCCCACCTGGCTCCTCAGTGCCTGGGAGCCAGGCAGCAGCCCCACCCCCCATTGCCACAGCTGGTCACCATCTGCGGGACAATTGGCAGGGCGATTGGGCCCCACTTGCACCTGCCTTGGCCTGGTGCTGCCCACTCACCTGCTCCACCATCCCACCATGGTCCCCCTGTCATCAGGGCCCATCAGAGCCGGCAGAACCTTCACTGCCACCTGCTGCCAGTGCCTCATCGCTGACACCCACCATGTTCCGCGCTGCCCCCTGGTGGTCAGTGCACATCATAGCGAGTGGTTGAACTCCAGGTTGAACTCTGGGTCAAACAACCACCCCAGGGGACAATTTGCATATTAGGCTCTTTTTATATAGGATTTTTGTTGAGAACTCTATGGACACTTATAGCAGATAGTTGTCATAAGATTTTATGAAACAATAGATAAAGAAAGCTTGTTTCCCTTTGCCTATGGTAAGCAACAGTGTGCCAGCCAAAGCCACCAGATGGGAGAAAACTATAAATCATCACTCCAGGTTTATACACCAGAAGTAAGTGAGAAAATGCATGTGACAGTGTGTGCCTGGTGTTTGCACATAGTTGGCCCTCTGGTTTTACTCATTCACTTCTTCACTAGGTTGAGAATAAGAGTTGAAGCAAATTTACCTCCTACGCTAGAGCCACAAATAGATTCCCTCCCAGGACTTACTCTGCACACATTCACCACCCCCATGTTCTGACCCACATTTGCATTCACATCACTACACATTTGGATTTATCATCATACCAATGCAATGGGTACAATAATATGCTTTCATCAATCATCCCTACATCAAATATTAACCTATACTAGTAGTCTTCAAGAGACACACCGCCCTAAGGTAAACGCCGAGAGAAAGGCTTTTAAAGAAATGTGTATGCTAAATTGTCAGCATAAACCTTGACCTAGGTTACTAGCTGTTCTGGCCAAATGGCAGGCAGGACCTGAGATCTGACTATTTCAGTATTCTCATAAAAGGGACAATAAAATGAATGTTTGGTGAGAAAAATGCTTTTATGGAAACTTGTGTAATTCAAACTTTTGGTGGTGGTTTAACATCAGATTTTACAACGGAGTAGTTAAATAGTTGGCTGAGTTTTTAAAAGGTCTGGGGAATTTACAGGCAAAAAGTATGCTCTTTATAGTTTTGTCAGTCCAGAGAACAAGGCAGCGAATCTGAGACTTCGAGTCTGGGATGCCTGCTGCAAAGCTTCTGGGTCTCTCTCAGATAATCTTCCACCCTGCAATCTGCTGTGCTTACATGTGACATGAAGAAAGTAGCATATAGTTAGGAAGTGCTGTTGGTTTTCCAAGAGGGGAATAAGTTAGTCCTGAGTCCTCCAAACCCTGGCAAGTTCATCTGTAGTCATAAATTTGCGACAAAGGCCTAGGCCATTGTCTGTGAAGAGAATAAAGCTCATCCTGGAGGCTCAAAGGCGCAATCCTCACTGTTCAGTGTCAAACCGACTGAGCTTCATGCTGATGAACCAGTCGTTCCTTCATGAATGAGTAGACCAAATGGCCACCATCCGGTCCTCATGGGGACCTTCTGGACAATAGAAAAAATGAAACTTCAAGGGTGTTTTACTACACTCCCCTCAGAAAAGGATGAGCATGAAGTAGCACAGATAATATTATTCATGAGAAAAATTATAAAGGCCACATCTACACCATTCCCTATGAATTGTAATTACTCAGAGCATCTATTCTGGATTAAAGAAAGAGAATAATTATCCTGTAAAAAATAAGATTTTTGTTTATGCACTACATTACACATTCCAGCATTCTACAACTAGCTCTTTTCATTGTACTATATTTCTATGTTTATCTCTTGCTTCAGTAAATTAGTGCAAATGTAGGATTATTGTTTTCATCTTTGTGGGCTAGATAATTCCAGTTTAGAAGATGAAGAATGGGACAGCATAATTTTCTGAGATAATTCCACTGTCCACTTTTAGAAAAGCAGGACTTATGCTTTAAGTTGATTGTCTTGACATGGAAAGATTAATCCTCTTATGTGGCCCAAACATTGGCAACATGCCTGGTTTGGGATAGGTGTAAAGCAGGAGCTGAGGGTCTAGAGAAAAGCTGACAGAAAGGGAAATAAAACATATACACCCCACCCCTAACTACTTGAGTCATCCTAATTCATCAAACCCTTAAACTTGTGCGTTTAGGACAAGAATCTCTGAATGAAGAGAAAACTAAGAGTTTGCCATTCTATTATTATTTTAATTTATCAATATATATACTTTGCACTTGTAATGGCTATGAAAATAAATCATAAAATTGTAATTACTACATTTAAGCACAGTTGCATTGTAAGGTTTTGGCTATATTTCCAAAATGATTGGTTGCACAATGGTTGTGCAATTTACACTCACCTCCTGCCAAATACTGAATGCAGTGTACTTATGTACTTGCTTGTCTCACCACAAACTATATATAAATGTATATTCTATATATGTATTTGGATGTGCATTTATTTGATAAGTAGTAAAGTTAATTATGTTTTTATATTTTCATAGATTTGGCCATTATAATTTTCCATTTTTCTACTGGAGAGTGCGTCCTTTGTTGTTTTATGTTTAGTAGTATTCTGAGAGTGCTAGGGGTTAGGACCTCAATATATGAATTTTGTGGGGACACAATTCAACCCATAACTGGAACTCAGTAGAAAGCAAGCAGGCCAATCTGAGAACAGCCAAGGAGACTAAGAGGGGTTATAGCCACTGCAGTAGCAGCTGAGTGCAATGGGCCTAAAGGAAGAAGTGCTAGAGTGTCAGGTTGCTGTGAACTCTCAAGGCTACCTTGCCAGGGCACCTTTCCAAGACAGGGCCCCTTATTAAGAAGAGAATACTGGAATTTGGATGAAAATTGGGCAGAAAAAGGAGAGGAGAGAAAAAGAAAAGAGAAGGTCTCAAGAAAAGAGAGAAAGTGAAGGAGAGAGGAAACATTTTAAGCCACAATATTTTCCTTTTATATATATACTAGAGGCCCGGTGCATGGATTCATGCAAAGGTGGGGTCCCTCAGCCTGGCCTGTGCCCTCTTACAATCCGGGATCCCTCAGGGGACGTCAGACTGTTGGTTTCAGCCCGATCCCTGTGGGTCAAAGCCTGTGGTCCGACATACTCTGAGGGATGTAGCAGAGCTGAAGCAGCAGGTGGCTGGGGAGGAGTCCGAGAGGGGCCAGGCGTGCCAATGCCCCCGCTCCCTGCTGTGCCTGCTGCCAACCCCTGCTGCCACCGCTCTGTAGCACTGCTGTGGAGGCGGGAGAGGCTCCCTCCACCACAGCTGCACTTGCCAGCTGTGAGCCTGGCTTCTGGCTAAGTGGTGCTCCTGCTGTGGGAATGCACTCAGCTCCTGAGTTGAGTGTCTGCCCCCTGGTGGTCAGTGCATGTCATAGTGACTGGTCGTTCCATTTGTTTCAATATATATTATTGATTTCAGAGAAGAAGGGAGAGGGAGAGAGAAATAGAAATATCAATGATGAGAGAGAATCATTGATTGGCTGCCTCCTGCACACCCCCTTCTGGGGGGTTGAGCCCGCAACCCGGGCATGTGCTCTGACCAGGAATCTAACTGTGACCTCCTTGTTCATATGTCAATGCTCAACCACTGATAAACATCAGCTGGACAATATTTTTCAATAATTAATTTAAATTGCTACACTGGAGCAATAGTTTTTCTAACTTTATAGCAATAGTACTATAAAGTTAGAAAAGCTACTTGCAACCATACCCCTTTAAAAATTTTAGATAAACTAAATTCACACAAAAATGAAGAAGATAAAAATATCAATACCAAATTCCATAAAAATGTACTCAATTTTATTGGTATATAATTTATATACTATAAAATGCACACATTTTAAACACACAAGTCTATCTATTTACATCTTATTGGTTCTATTTCTCTAAAGAACCCCTAGTGAATTAGGTTCACTCAGATAGAGAGAAAAGGCTGCTACTCTGGATTAAGAATGCCACTTCCATGTGGGTGGGGATATTGCTTCTACTGGGGGTGTGGATGGGGAAGCTGCTTCCATGGCCAAAGAAGACTCATCAGAATTTAGGAGCTCAATGCCCACACACGCCACAACAATCAAGGGCCAGGAGCAAGCCAAATTCCAAGTATATGCCCTTGACCTGGAATCAAACCCTTGACCCTTTGGTGCACAGACAGACGAGATGCTCTAACCACTGAGAAACACTGGCCAGGGTTCTTGGTGTGACTTTATAGTTTTATCACTCCAATACAATTCCCTTGACACAACAATTTAATCTTTCCCATTAAAAAAGATATGTCCTTTAAATTTCTTTTACTCTATAAATTTCCCCCCAATCCCTTTCTTTACCTTCTCATTAATCTGTTGAAGAACCCATGCCATTGGACTTGTACAGTTTCCCAAAGTCTGGATTGTGCTAATTGCACTCACTGTGCAGCTCAGCATGGCCCACTGCGCTCTGCAGCTGCTGCCCATGGGCAGTTAGGCTCAGAGACTAGGCCAGTCTTGTGACTGGTCCCTGTGGCAAGGCTATAGCTGGTACTGGGTTCTTTCATCAGGAGAGGCATAATATCTCAGTCTCTTTTTTATGATGTTAATATTTAAATTCATGAATTGAATAGAGTTGTAAAATGCTGATACTCTAATTCTATTTTTATGTATCATTTACAAGTACTAACTGGAATACTTTTAGGCAGTAACTCTCATCTAATACTTGGACACCTTGAGTGACAGTTGTGACAGGAGAGACAGAAAACATGCTAGTTTCTTTTTCTATTTTTTACTAGTTTTCTATTTATTTACTAGTTTTAAATAACAAATTAATTTCCCCACTAATCTCCACAGGTGAATAACTAGGTTTTCAAAAATATGTTATTATGAAGTCAAGGATTTAAACATATTTTCTGGGTTTCAAATTATTACAATTATTATGTAACTATCTTATCAAAGTTCAAATTGTCTTATTTTTGGCCAGTGGAAGCACCTTCACACGGGCTTCTGAGCCTTTTTACATGTACCTAGTAGTTTTAGATAGTATCCTCACTAATTGGTTTGATAAGATAATCCAGGGTCACTTGTACATTTCCTGCCACAAATGTAGAATCCATCATTTTTAAAATAGTAAAAAGCAAAGAAACAAACAAAAAAATCTTGAACATTAAATAATCTCTTTAATAGATAGAACTATAAAAATAAAACAAAGTGCTTCATATATTCTCACTGAAATCTACAATTTAAATTTGGGACTACAGGATTATTGTTTTTAAAATACTCTTGTGTATTATATGATTACCTTATGTCTTCAACATTGAGAATTATGGTTCTTAAATACACAGGGGATGATAGAATTGGAATATTCCATAATGAGTCATTTACCTTATTACCTCATCCAGGGGTGGGGAACCTTTTTCTGCTAAGGGCCTTTTGGATATTTATAACATCATTCGCTGGCCATACAATATTATAAACAGAAGAAGCCTAGCTGATACTATATTCTTCTGAAAACTCTTTATAGCTATACAAACACACACACAACTCTCATTGTAAGTTCTCAGGAACCAAATAGGTTCAACTAAATTGTCTATTATAAATCCTCTTTGATTCACTTCTCACTATCTGAAATTCAAAAATAATATAGCTAGTCTTTCATTGAACTTGATCTCTAAGACCTTCCTATTTGAACTGATATATTCAGGATGTCCCAAAAATGTGTACACACTTTGAATAATTATTGATTCCATTGAGTTAAATCTGAAAAGAAAGTAACACAAACAATTCAGGAGTTAGGTACACCATCCCCCATGCAGTAAAAAAAATTCGTATGTAACTTTTTACTCCTAAAAAACTCAGTTGTCCCTCAGCATCCACAGGAAATTGGTTCCAGGACCTTCATGGATACCAAATTCAGTCCCTTATGTAAAGTAGCATATAGTTGGCCCTTCACATCCGCAGATTCCCAGCCATAGATTGAAAATACTGTTTACCATTGAGGTTGGTTGAATGCACAAATGTGAAGCCTGGGGATACAGAAGGCTGAATAGATAAGGTAGATAGATAGGAGAGAGAGAGAGATTTAAATCCACATGTAGGTAGGCCTGTAAAGTTCAAATATGTGCTTTCCAAAGGTCAACTGTACATAGTGTCTTGGACAGGGAAGATATGAAGAACACTCATACAGATTACTATTAATAGCTAAAAAGTTTTCTATATAACAAGTGCTATATAGTAAAGTATCCCACTGGAAGATATGGAGTCTGTGTGCAACTCCTTGCTGTTCCAAATATGTTGTGCATGTTCCATCATGAATATATGAGCATATCCTATCTAATAAAGCGGTAGTATGCAAATCATCACTCCGCTAAACTCGCAAGCCACGCCCACCAGCCACGCCCACCAACCAATCAGAAAGAGAATATGCAAATACACCCAATCAAGATGGCTGCAGCCTCGGAGAGCGGCCAAGGTTGGAACTGGGCGATTGGAGCCGAAAATCAGAGGGGAAGATCAGAGCCAGCTGGGGGTCCCTGCCCAGGGATCAAGCCTCAGCCAGAGGCTTTCGGCATTGGCTGGGGGCGGAGCTGGGCCATTGGAACCAGCTGGGGTCCCCTGCGGTGATTGGAGCCAGCTGGGGGTCCCTGACCAGGGCCCAAGCCTCAGCCAGAGGCTTGCAGCCTTGGCCGTTGGGGCGGAGCCTGGCAATCGGAGCCAGCTGGGGTCTCCTGCGGGCAATTGGAGCCAGCTGGGGGTCCCTGCCCAGAGCCCGAGCCTTGGCCAGAGGCTTGAGGCCTTGGCTGGGGGCAGAGCAGGTGATCAGAGCCAGCTGGGGGTCCCTGCCCAGAGCCCAAGCCTTGGCCAGAGGCTTGCAGCCTTGGCCGTTGGGGCGGAGCCTGGCAATCGGAGCCAGCTGGGGTCTCCTGCGGGCAATTGGAGCCAGCTGGGGGTCCCTGCCCAGAGCCCAAGCCTTGGCCAGAGGCTTGCAGCCTTGGCCGTTGGGGCGGAGCCTGGCAATCGGAGCCAGCTGGGGTCCCCTGTGGGCAATTGGAGCCAGCTGGGGGTCCCTGCCCAGAGCCCAAGCCTCGGCCAGAGGCTTTCAGCCTTGGAGCCGGGCGATAGAGCCAGCTGGGGGTCCCTGCCCAGGGCCCAAGCCTCAAACAGAGGCTTTAGGCCTTGGCTGTGGGTGGAGCCGGGCGATTGAGCTAGCTGGGGATCCCTGCAGGTGATTGGAGCCAGCTGGGGGTCCCTGCCCAGAGCCCAAGCCTCAAACAGAGGCTTGCGGCATTGGCTGGGGGTGGAGCTGGGCCATTGGAGCCAGCTGGGGGTCCCTGACCAGGGCCCAAGCCTCAGCCAGAGGCTTGCAGCCTTGGCTGGGGATGGAACCCGGCGATTGGAGACAGCTGGGGGTCCCTGTCCAGAGCCCGAGCCTTGGCCAGAGGCTTGAGGCCTTGGCTGGGGGCAGAGCGGGGTGATCAGAGCCAGCTGGGGGTTCCTGCCCAGAGCCCAAGCCTCGACCAGAGGCTTGCGGCCTTAGGCTTGGATGGAGCCGGGCAATAGAGCCAGCTGGGGTCCCCTGCGGGCGATCGGAGCCAGCTGGGGGTCCCTGCCCAGGGCCCGAGCCTCAAACAGAGGCTTTAGGCCTTGGCCATGGGTGGAGCCTGGCGATTGCATCAGCTGAGGGTCCCAGTGGGCAATCGGAACCAGCTGGGGGTCCCTGCTCAGGACCTGAGCCTCAAACAGAGGCTTGAGGCCTTGGCCAGGGGCGGAGCCGGAGATCACAGGAGATAGGTGTGAACTACAGAGGAAATACCTTTTCTGACCGCTCATTGGCTAACCTCCCTGTATGCCACTGGTAATATTCTTAGTAACTTGGGTATAAGAATCCAAAAAGGTGATCTAGGGCTTTTCCACCACACTCCTGGGGGGAAAAACGAAGGTCTGCTGCTGGAGGGCTAAGAAATGTCATAACCTGTCCTACACGGTTTGGCTCAGTGGATAATGCCTAGGTTTGCCAACTGAAGAGTCCAGGTTAGATTCTGATCAAGGGCATGTACCTAAGTTGCAGGCTCCTCCCTGGCTGGGGCCCAGGTCAGAGCTCATGCAGGAGGCAACCAATCTAAGTATCCCTCTCACTTTGATGTTTCTCTCTGTCTTTCCCTTTCTCTTTCACATTCTCTAAAAGTCAATGGAAACATATACTCAGGTGAGGATAAAAAAAAAAGAAAGAAAGAAATGTCATATTCTATGAGAGACACATCTTGAAAATGCCTAAAGAAAGTTGTCATTTTTTCTTGGTGAAGGGACTGGAGTCCGTGTTGGTGAAAACACCTTGGTGGCTGCGGTGACTGGCAGTGGCTCCAGCAGCGGGGTGATGGGGCTGGTGCCTTTCCCCGATCAACCCGTTTGTCTCTCACAAAGGGAGGCCAGACTGCGTCTTAGGCCCGCTCCCCAGGAGCGGGCCTAAGCCGTCAGTAGGACATCCCCTGAGGGCTCCCAGTATGTGAGAGGGGGCAGGCTGGGCTGAGGAGACCCCCCCCCCCAGTGCACGAATTTCGTGCACCGGGCCCCTAGTCTAAAGATAATTGTTTTAAGAGTAGAAATGCTGGGTGGATACAGGCAGTTTAAATTTTGATAAGAGAAAACCAAGTGTTTGGTTTTACTTGGAGTAAAACACAAGATTTAGAGAAAATGTCTTACTATGTTGAGGATAAATCACAGTGCTTTTACTAATAACATATTTTGCCAAAAAAATCCTATCTAATAAAAGAGTAATATGCAAATTAACCATCACTCTGCTACACCCACAAGCCACGCCCACCACCCAATCAGGAGTGAATATGCAAATAAACCCAACCAAGATGGCTACGGCCACAGAGAGCAGGAGGGAGGCTAGGGTTGCCCCCAGTGATGGAGGAAGCCAAGCTTTCCGCACACCCTGGCTGGCACAGGCCTCCGCTCCAGGCTACAAAGTTTCAATTACAGAAGATACATAAATCCCAACAGAAATGGCTGCCGCCACGGAGCAAGCAGGAAGCTTGGCTCTGCTCCAGGCTACAAAGTTTCAATTGTAGAAGATAAATAAACCCCAGATACCAGGGCCTCTATTTGGGTTGCCAGGGGGCATGGCCAGCCTGCAAACCACCACAGGCCCCTCGCCCAGGCCGCCCCATGCCCCAAGGGAACCCCCACCCTGATCCGGGACATCCTTCAGGGCAAACCAGCCGGACCCCACCCATGCACCAGGCCTCTATCCTATCTAATAAAAGAGTAATATGCAAATTGACCATCCCTCCAACACACAAGATGGCTGCCCCCATGTGGTCAAAGATCCTGCCCCCATGTGGACACAAGATGGCCACCACAAGATGGTCAGCAGGGGAGGGCAGTTAGGGGTGACCAAGCCAGCAGAGGAGGGAAGTTGGGGGTGACCAGGCCTGCAGGGAAGGGCAGTTGGGAGGGACCCAGGCCTGCAGGGGAGAGCAGTTGAGGGGGACCAGGCCTGCAGGGGAGAGCAGTTAGGGGCAAACAGGCTGGCAGGGGAGCAGTTAGGCATCAATCAGGCTGGCAGGGGAGTGGTTAGGGGGTGATCAGGCTGGCAGGCAGAAGCGGTTAGGGGCAATCAGGAAGGCAGGCAGGCGAGCATTTGGCAGCCAGAGTCCTGGATTGTGAGAGGGATGTCCGACTGCCCATTTAGGCCCGACAGGCAGTCGGACATCCCTTGAGGGGTCCCAGATTGGAAAGGGTGCAGGCTGAGCTGAGGGACACCCCCTCCCTGTGCACGAATTTCGTGCACCGGGCCTCTAGTATATATATAAAGAGCTAATATGCAAATTATGCTGGGACACCATAATGGGTCATGACTGGACATGAAGAGGTTGCATGCGCAGGTGAGGCCTGGAGCACCACACTGGCTCGGGCAGCCCCAGAGCGAACACAGGCAGCGGGGTACGGGGAGTCTGGGGTGGAAGTCAGGTGTGGGTCCTGGCCACCCGTGGCACCTGACCAGCCTGACTCCCACGGTGGCCCGTGGGGCACCTCCTCACATGATTTCAATTGCATGCTGGGCCTCTAGTGTTTTTATAATTCTTATCAAATTATCTCATTAATTCTCTCTCTCACTCCTATCTATCTATCTTATCTATTCAGCCTTCATTATCTCCTTATCTATTGATCTGACTGAGTACACAAATATTATTCTAGATGTTGAACTATCTTTGCATTACTAGAAAGAGCCCATTTTTTACTTAATGTGATATTCTTTTGAAATACCATGAGATATTACTTGATTGTAACTTTTCAGGAATTTTAGTTTTATAATATGTATACGTTTCTTTGTTCTTGCACCTTTCTCAGGTTTCTGAAATGACCTAAAGGTAAATGAGAAGCATGATAACATTTTATATAAAATAAAACATTTTCTATAGAATGGGACTTATTTATGATTCACTCAGAAGTTGTTCTGAGCTGGGAACCTTATTTGGAGCTATTTCTTTGAAATAAATTGAGTAAGTAGTCACAGCCATTAATCTAGTGTGGTTTTTCATTTTTTGAGTTACCTACAAAACATCTATTTCAAAAACAATTTTCATTTTATAGTATATATAGATATTTTTTTAATATTTCTCAAAATTCTGAAACTATGTACATCTTTTCATATATGTGTGTATTTTTGCATTTCTTATTATATTATACTAGAGGCCCGATACACGAAATTCATGCAAGGGGCTCGACCCTTACAGCCCCTTGCAGCTTCGGCCAGCCCTTGCAGCCCCGGCTTCATCTGGAAGGTTGTCCTGATGGTTGTCTGGACGGTCGTTCTGCTGTTCTGTCTAATTAGCATATTAGCTCTTTATTATATAGGATGCATTTCCTTGATTAGATATGACAAAGATTTGTCTCCTTTTAATGATTTTTCAAATATCAGTGCTTAAATTTATCAATTCTATCACACTGTTTTCTAATTCATTAATTTCTATTTTTTTCTTTTTTGTTCTTTACTTCATTAATCTATTTATAATGATAAGTACATTTGCTTTTGTTCTATTTTAATAAAATTACAAGGCAATGGGTTTTCCTCTGACTAACCCTTTGATTATATTACCATATATTTTGAAAAATGGTATTTATTGCTATTATTTTCTGAGAATCCCATCATTTATAATTTCATTTCCTTTCACCAATAATTAATTTGAGAAACATTTGTGATTTTTATCCAAATGGTTTGAAGTTTAAAAACAAATTAAAAACAAATGTGTGTATATATATATATAATAATGAAGCAAGTAGTGTTACCTTTGAATTATGTTAGATTATGTCAGAAAATGTGGCAAATTTTAGTCTGTAAAAATTAGTGAATTAATATATGCGCAAATTTTATAAGTTTCATTAAAAACTGAAAAAGAATAAATTGAATATGGTGCAAACTTTCCTGCAATGAGAAGCTTAGCTATGGGGTATGTTTTTTTCTTTTTTCCTGAATGGCTTCATGTGGAGAAATATTCTGTTATGAGATTCAAGTGCATCACACCCCATACACACAGTCTCCTTGACTCTTCTGTCCCCAGCATTCCTGCCCAAGGAGTGACACAGGCCTAAACTGAGCCACTCAATCATGAAACTCTTGTTGGAAGTAGAAGGAAAAGTGTGTTTTCTTTCCACAGGGGTTGCCAAATTGCCAACATGTAAGCCAAAGCTGCTGTGGTCATCTTTGTGGCCACATTTCGAGAGCTGGTCTGAGAGTGCAGCCAGCATGAGCAGGGCAGGGAGACGGTGCTCCTCAAAGGTAGCTGGTGCCTGGCTGCAGCCATTCCTGAAGCTAGGTGCACCCTGGCTCCCCTTCACCCACCCAATCAGCTCACTTAATCGCATCAACAGACTTGATTTGGATTTTCTCTTTAGCCCAGAACATCTTGATTGATATAGAAACTAATTTGTCTCTCCACAGAAATGAGTACTGATCAAATAGACTCTCAGTAAAGAAGTCACTGCTCTGATTGATATGCCGAAGACACATGAGGCCCACGCAGAAGAATAAAGTTCATTGCTGAAGTGTTTCGCTCTTAGCTTGTGGAGGTTTTGTTGCCTAAAGGAAGAAACATCTTGCTGGTGTTCCTGAAATAGTACACTGCACTGTCACATTTTGACATGGCACACATTGCAACATGATCCCAACTCACTGAAGAACCAGTGGTGTCAAGGTTATCATTGTCCCACTATCACTGGTCCTTAGAAGTTTCACAGGGCCCCAGTGCTTTCAGAGTGAAAGCATCAATCATCCACGCAGTAACTCAGGATCGATTCACACGCCCCAAAGCATCTGGGCCTGACAAAGTGTGCGCCTTCCAAGGGTGACTTCTTGTTTGAAGCGCATCCCCCAGCAAAGCTTAGTGAGATCAATAAATGTCCCAAAGCACTGAAGACTCCATAGTCTCTTTTATGTTTTCCTTTGCATAATGACAAAAACAAGTCTAGGGCATGTGGAGCAGTTGTCTCTACAAAGAAACAGTTTGGGATGGTCCTATTGGTAAATGCCTTGAATAGGTAAGCTTTAATGTGCAGAAAGGAAACAACTTTCATTTTAAGGATCAGATTCTAAGAGTGGAACCCAGAGGAAGAAACATTCATTGACTTAAAAAAAAATTTTTTTTTTTGGGGGGGGAATAATCTCAGACTATGGGAGCATGATAACTTCTAGCAACAGGGCGTAAATATGACTTATTTTCTTAAAATAATGCATTTAAGAATTTGTATTAGTCACTCAAAATACAAAATCAGCATAGTTATTGTTTTAAATAACTTGTTCTTTCACTAGATTGACTGTTTAATTCAACCAGTCACCTATTTCTGTGTGTGCATTTATGCGTGCACACTGGTACATGCGCATGCCTTTGTAGAGCGATTCTCTGAAGGTACTTTTCAAAACCTTCAAACTCCCTTTGAAGCCTCAAGTACATATTTCTTTAACTTTGGAGTCATTTAGGGACATGTTACTTTATCCACTTCAGATTTCTTGCTTTAGCAGATTAGATAAAGACATTTTCTACCAAAAGAAATAAAATCGATTTTTTAAATATATGTTCTTCCCTGCTCGTGGTAGTTGACCAGGACCAGGATAGGACATACACACTTCTAAAGGGAGTCTGTATGTAAGGCATTGGAAAACCATTCCTCTTAAGCGTCAACTCGGTCTTTGGTAATCTGCAGTACAGGTCGTTAGCAATCTATATAATAAACCATATTGTGAGGGAAGGGAAGAAAAGTAGCTGGTTCAGACAACATATGCTGTTGGGAATGAACTAGTAGCTGTATTGAAACTTTTGAGGATTTCATTATTTCAAGCCAGTTAGACTTTGAGCTCAATTCCTTAAATTCTTCAATGGTTATTATTCTCATTGAAACTCTACTATTTTATGCATTTTATTATATAGAAAGAAGTATCTGAACTCTTCTTTAAGATACTCTCTATATGAGAAGGATTAGAAAGCTATTAAAACTTGCCCTAAATTAAAAAAAAAAACACACAAACTTTCCCTAAATTTAGATAAAACTGGGAATAGAGGAGAGAGGTTTCTTTGTTTCATTTTGCTTCTTTTGCAAGGTGGTGTTGTTTAGGTGTCTGAGTTGGGGGGAATTTCAACTCTCTAACTTACCCACAACTGAGTGAGCCTCAGAGATGTGCTCATTACGCATCTTGAAGAGCAGCATCCCCTGGTTACTGCCGTCAGTGTCCATCAGCTGGAGAACCAAGCAGATGTGATGCCTGATGAATCATTTTATGATGCACATGGTCCTGGGAAGAATTGTGTCCTGTGTATCCCAGATCCTTTCTCCCTTTAACCATCTCATATCAGTGTCCTCCATGTAACATTTTAAAAGTTATTTTTATTATTGTTTCCTTAGAGAAAAGCCTTATTGTATAAGTAAAGAAGGTCGCATGACCAAATCACAAAAGAAATTCAGTTCTAAAAAGTAACAAAAGAAAATAAAGGAATCTTTTTCTAAAAAAGTTTACCATTAATTTGAAAGAGAAAAATAAGACTATTTCACTAGACTACATGATCCAGGTTTTTAAAGATGAAAAAAAAATTCTTTGAATGCACATTTAGTAACTAAATTAGTATTTTAAAGGCTTATAATGTGTATAACCTCCAGCTATTATGAGAAATGACCCTTGGGAGCCTGTCAGATATGCAGGAATATCAATAACCCAACAAAATAGGGGATAATAATATAGTAGATTGACATAGCTTTTCATTTAAAATAATGAGGAAAAAACTGTTTCTTTTCTATTTTGTCAAATTATCTTGATGCTATTGATTCTTTGATAAGGAATCTGTTGTATTTTTTGTTTCATAAGCTCTCTCTCTGTCAGTGGACGGGTAACAGTTTCTAGGAGGTTTATTTCTCTACTAGAGGCCTGATGCACGAAATTTGTGCAAGAGTAGGCCTTCCTTCCCCCGGCTGCCAGCACCAGCATCTCTCCGGCACCCGGGACTCAGGCTTCCCTCAGGCTGCTGGCAGGCACGCGGGACCCGGGATCCCCTCCCAGCCCCGGTTTCATCCAGAAGGCCATCCGGTCTAACTAGTATATCACGCTTTTATTATTATAGATCTTTTCATTCTCCTGTCTTTCTCACCTTACAGACACATACTTGTGAAAAGCTCATTGTTATTAAACTTCTTCCTCCCTACCCTAATTTTCCCGTTTGATAAACCATCTTTTCACCAGTTTAAAGTACCTTTCCTCTGTCATAAAATAGGCCACCCTAAAAGTGACAAACTTGCTCATTTGTGTTTGACTATGTGAGCACCACAGTTTCATCATCTGCCCCTACACTTTTCTAGAACTTGTTATGCTATAGTTATTTCTATCAATTCTCTCTTTTGCCCATAGGGGTCTGCCACATCTCAGATTTCCATGTAACTTATAGACTGCTGCCTGCCCTCTAGACTCTCTTGCCCCTTGCTTGACCTATGACTTCAATGTCCAGCTCCTCCCAGGATGAGCTGCAAATTTTCAAATATCTGAATTGATCACACATATTCTAAAGGGAGATCATAGGCCTCTTAACAGCTCTGAACAGGACTTTAGTCTCTGGCATGTGCTTATACATGCCAAGTGGTCATGTGATGTGGTCAAGTGATTTTCAAACAGAATATAAGGAGAGGGGCCTTTAAAGCATTCCTCCTCCACTCTATTTTTTTCTCATTATTCTTCCGTTGATTGATTTCCTACAAGATTGTCTTCCATGGATCCCATCCTGAACTAGAAAGGGAAGGGAAAGTTAGTTACAAGCCTTCTATCATTTACATAGCAGCCATCACTCAGATCTGCATAGTCTGGGATTATTGTGGGTAATAAAGGAAAGTTATGCTGTTTTAAATGTGAATTTATATCGCATCACCCTGTGTATGGATAATAAATATGCTTAATAATAATGGATACTCTGTATTCAATCCAGAGCAAGCTGGATGTGAGGATGCTGAAAGAGAAGAAACAAATAAGAGCAGCACCAGGGTGGGAAAGGAGAAAGGTTTGTAAAATCTGAGCCTGGAAGAAGCAGAAAGAATTCAGGACAAGAGCCCTGCTGGTCTGTGTGGTAGAGCTCTGAGGGGCCCAAGCGTCTCGTACAAGGCCAAAAGATCCAAGGTGAGAGCACCTGGAAGGAGAAACAGCCAAAATGGAGTCCTAATGGCTTCAGAGGGCCTGTTTTTAAATTAAATCCAGCCTATATAAGTTCAGTCATAAAGCTTCATGTTTTTTCCCCTCAAGGATCAATGGCTGACAGAAAAAGATCAAACTATACAGAGATAAAGATATGAAGCAAGTCCTGATGGAGAAATATTCTTAGGTATTGATCTGAACAAATAAAGACTGTCACTAGGTATTGTATCTATAAATTTTCTACCTGGTTATAGCGTGAGTTGAGGTACCATAGGTATAAGAGCCTATGCACTCAAAATGGTGAGTGAAGTATAAAATGAATGAATAAACATTCTTTGAGAGTGTGAAAATCCAGACCATTATTTCACAGTCTTAAAAACTCTCCTTTTTATGACTTGCTTTAGCAACAAACATATGGATAGCCAACATGGATTAGTTGATCAGATTAGCAGTTTTTATTTAAAAACCAATGACAAGGCACAGGCATATCTTGATGTGTGTCGAGGATAAGATTAAAACAGTTAGACACATACATGAGCACAAGAAAGCAGGCCTGGGGGCCCCACTGGCAGCAGTTTGAGTGTTTGGGGTAACGTGAGGACAGAACTCAGGGGAGGATGTCTTCATGAAGAAGGTTCCTGAAATCACTGTCACAAGAACTATGTGAAAGTAAGATTATGGATACAAGGACTCTCACTGATTTCATTTTGTAAAGACAAAGGCTTTTCATCTGTGGCACATTTTTGAGAAGACAAACTCTGCTTGCTGCCAAAGGGAAGCAGAAGACATTCACCTTAAGAAAAGCATTTCTTTAGCAAACAGCCTGTCTATTGTATGTGGGTTCTTTAACTGGCTGTGAAGTGAATTTCACCTTTGGCATTAAATAGAAGTGTTTATTTTCACTAACCCCATTGTTTTAATGTTTACATAAGATATAAATACTGAGGTGACCTATATTATGCAACCAGTAAAATAGCAACTTAAGTTGATCCAGAGAGAAACCAATTCCATTGTGGTGGAGGCTGCATGTTTCAAAAGCTCATCAGAGAATTATCTGAATCTATGGATCTAAAGCTGGATGGATGAGATATGTGAGCAGGAGCTTCCGGGGTGGGGATAGGGGTGGAGGTGGCTTAATTTTGTTGCCTTGACATCTTCAATCTTCAGCATTACTGGTGTAGATTGTTTTGATTTCTGTCACCAGTAATAAGAAAAGACCACATGGAAAGCTGTATTTATGTACACATCCTGTCCAGACAGAATTTCCCTTGATAGAGAGTCTGGGAAGAAAGCCTACTTTGGAAGATATGAAGACTAATTACTGAAAGCAAAAGGGTTCAGTGCTCCTCAGGAGATCAGAAATGTCACAAGTGATAGAAACCACTCCCATCCTTGAAAATTTGTAAATCTATCAGCTTCCTCTTCAGTTAAAATGAAAAGGAAGCTTACTGCGTGCGAATCAGAGTCATGAGACAGATTTCTGGAAACAATGGTAATGAGCATACATTTTTTATTCCCCCCCAACCCACATACTTGCTGAAATGATAGAAAGAATAGTATGCTGCCATGAAAAGTATTGTGAAAGTTCTATATATAGTGACATGGAAAATATATACAAAGATAGATTGCTATCCAAGTTTTAAAACATAAATATGTATAGGTATAATAAATATGTAAGTTACTAAATATGTAAGTTTGTGTACAGTTAATGAGTCAGTTAATAAATATTCTAATATATGTATAGAAGATATAAAACTATAACAGTCACCTTGGGATTTGAGATATTCATTAAACATTTCTTCTATGTAAATGTATTTTCAGTCTTGCAGTATTATATGAGAAAGTTTTTATAAAATTTAAGTGCTGTAAGGCCGTAACAGCACACATATACGTCCTTCTTTACCCCTCACCCTTCCATCCTCACACTCATATTCTGCTCTATACTTCCTGCAGACATTTGGATTGTTTGCAACAAAACCTTACTCTTATAACCAGAAAAATACATTAAAAATAGTAAATAAGCAAAGCAATATACTTGTCAAATACAATTTTATCAGAATCAGAAGCTATGGAAGAGTTCTATTCATTTGCAGAAATTCAAAAGAATTTTGGTTATAGATATTATTAGTAAGACCAAACCAAGAAAAGATTGGTTTCACTGACAATTCAACACACATCAAGAAAGGTTCTCCTGCCTTTTCGGAATCCCTGAGTTAAACCCTTGGGTGAAAGAATCCCATGTTGTTTTTAGAAAGAACACATCTAAATCAAAATGAGTCTGGTTGGAAAATATAAATTAAAAAGAAATCAGATGAGATATGGGGGAACCTTAAATGTGGTTTACTAAGTGAAAGAAGGCAGTCTGAAAAGGCTACACAGTGTAGAATTTCAACTATAGACATTCTGGAAAAGACAAAACTATGGAGATAGTAAAATATTAGTGGTTGCCAGGGGTTGAGGAAAAGAAAGGAGAGAGGAATGAATAAGTGGAGCACAGACGATTTGGGGGGCAGTGAAATACTATAACAATGGATATATATCATTATACATTTGTACAAACTCATAGAATGTACAACACCAAGAATGAACCCTAAACTAAACTATGGACATTAGGTGATTATGCTATGTCAATGGAGATTTATCAATTTTAATAAATGTACCACCCTAGAGGGGGATGTTGGTAATAGGAGAAGCTATGCATGTGTAGAGGCAGGAGGTATAAAGAAAAACTTTGTCCCTTCTCCTCAATTTTAAAATTTAAAACTGTAAACTTAAAACTACTCTGAAAAAATAGTAATAAAAATGATTCAAAGGTAGAAATACTAATACCATACAAAATAGAATTCAAGCCCATTGAATGGTTCATGGTTTAAATGTGATCCATTTTTCACTTGAAGTAAATACTTTTGGAGATATTTTGGATCATTTTTTCACACAGATAAAAAGACACAGAGAAAAATGTGGACTTCATATTTCCTTTCTTTCTCTCACATGTCATTTCTGCATGTGACCCTTAGAACTGTGGACAACCATGTTAAGAACATGAGGGATACCAACATGGTGCCTAAGGCAGAAAGTAAAAACAGAACCTGTATCCATGATTAATTGTTTACTCATTGGATTAAACAATTCCAGAGCTAAGGTCCCCTTTGAAAATAAAATTTCCAATATTGTTTCATCCATTTAACCTAAGATTTTGTTACTGCAATCAAAAGCTTCTTAATATCAGACTTACGACAAGTACACAAAGACTTTAAATCAATTATGCTAAATATGCTTAAATAGCTGAGCTAGAGAAAACCAGAGAAGGATGTATGAAAAAAGAGTATCAATAAAGAAGTAAAATTAAAAGAGATAAAGATAATAAAGAGATAGTAATTATAAGTGAACCTGGAATTGAAAAGTACAATAACTGAAATGAAAAATTCAATAAAGGGGTTCTATATCAGATATAAGCAGACAGAAGAAAAAATCAGCAAACTTGAAGATATTCCAATTGAATTTATCCATGCTGAAGAGTAGAAAGAAAAAAAAAATAAAGAACAATGAACAGAGCCTAAGGAACCTATAGGATACCATCAAGCATACTAACATATACACTGAGTGGCCAGATTATTATGATCTCTGAACGCATAATAATCTGGCCACTCAGTGTATATCCTATATAATAAAAGGCTAATATGCAAATTGTCCCCTTAACCAGTAGTTCAACCAGCAGTCAGGCCAGCCAACTGCCCATGTCCCCACCTCCTGGCCAGGCTGGCCAGACTCCACCCCACCCATGCATTCAGAGATCATAATAATCTGGCCACTCAGTGTATATTGTAGGAGTTTCCAGGGGAAGAGGAGTATTAGAAGGGGAACAAAAAATGTTTGGAAAAATAATTACCAAAAACTTCACAAATTTGATGAAATACAAGTGTCTACACATCAGAGAAGCATAACAACTTCCAAGTAGGATAAATTCAATGAGACCTACACCAAGACATATTATAATCAAACCGTCAAAAGATGAAGACAAAAAAAAAAAAAAAAAGAATCTTAAAATCAGCAAGAGAGAAGTGATTCATCAGATCTAAATTATTCTCAGTAAGATCAAAAGCCAGTTTCATGTCAGAACCCACAGCCAGAAGACAGTGGGATGGCATGTTGAAAATGTTGAAAGAAAGAAAGGTAATCAAGAATTCTATATCAAATAAAACTATCTTTTAAAAATAAAGGAGAAATTAAGATATATTAAAACATTGCCAAAATATTGAAAGCTATCACAAGAAAGCATGCTTTACAAGAAATGCTAAAGGGATTTCTTTTTTTAAAATATATTTTTATTGATTTTAGAGATGAAGGGAAAGGGGAAGAGAAATAGAAACATCAATGATCAGCTGCCTCCTGCACACCCTCTTCTGGGAATTGAGCCTGCCACCTGGGCATGTGCCCTTGACCTGAATCAAACCTGGGATCCTTCAGTCTGCAGGCTGACATTCTCTCCTTTGAGTCAGACAAACTAGGACACTAAAGGGATTTCTTCAGGCTGAAATTAAAAAGACATTAGACAGTAATTTGAAGTCATATGAAGAAATAAAGAACTTTGGTAAAGGTAACTATATAGGTAAAAAATGAAGTCAGTACTATTACATTTTTAGTTTGCAATTAAAAGGAATATATACCATGACCAGGGATGAAAGGATAGTTCAACAAAAGAAAATTAATTGATGGGATATACCACAACAATAGAACAATAAAACAAAAATAAATAAAAAGACTGATAGTCCAATTCATATAACAAGAGCATTTAACAAAGTACAATGTATTTCATAATAAAAACACTCAAAACTAGGAATGAAAGAAAACTTCCTATAAATGATTATTTACTTAAAAAACAAAAGAAACCTGATATTCCCAATGATGAAAGACTAATAGCTTTCCCCTAACATTAAGAACAGGATAAAAAGTGGGAAAGAATTCCCAATTCCCATTTTCACCTCTGTTATTCAACACTAGAGGCCCGGTGCAAAAAATTCATGCACGGGGCGTGGGGGTCCCCTCAGCCCAGCCTGCACCCTCTCCAATCCGGGGCCCCTCAGGGGATGTCCAACTGCCGGTTTAGGCCCGATCCCAGGGATCGGGCCTAAACCGGCAGTTGGACATCCCTCTCACAATCTGGGACCACTGGCTCCTAACTGCTCACCTGCTTGCCTGCCTGATCACCCCTAACTGCCCCCCTTGCCAGCCTGGTAGCCCCCAACTGCCCCCCCCACTGGCCTGGTTGCCCCCAACTGCCCCCCTGCCAGCCTGGTCATCCCCAACTGCCCCCTGCCAGCCTGGTCACCCCCAAATGCCCCCCCCCAACCAGCCTAGTCACCCCATGCAGCCTGCTGTTGAGTCATTTGGTCATCCCTCACTAACCCCCCTGATGGCCTGGTCGCCTCATGCAGACTGTGTTCGGTCGTCTGTCTGGTTGTTTCGGTAGTGACAGCCCCTGGCTTTTTATATATTAGGATTATACTGGAAGGTCTAGCCACAGCAATTAGGCAAGAGAAAGAAATAATAGTCATTCAAATTAGAAGACCATATACAGAGAACTCTGAAAGATATACACATACAAAATAAAGAAAAAAAACCAATAAGACTTAATAAACAAATTCAGCAAAGTTTCAAGGTGAAAGATCAACACACAAAGATGAACTCAGAATGAACAATATGAAATGAAATATTACTCAACAAATAAAAAACAATTCTACTTACAACATACAAAAAAATAAAAATCCTATGTATAAATTCAACCAAAGAGGTAAACTTGTATACTGACAACAGATATTGCTAAAAGAAATTTAAGAAGAACTAAATAAATAAAAAGGCATCTGTGTTTATGGATTTGAACCTGTCATATTGTTATGATGGCAATATTGCCCAAAGCAATCCACAGTTTAATGCAATCTCTATCAAAATCCTAATGATCTTTTTTGCATAAATGGAAGTCAATCCTCAAATTCATATGTAATTGCAAACAGCCTTGAATGGACAAAACAATCTTTAAAAATAAAAGAACAACTCACACTTTCTGATTCAAAACTTAATGCTAAGCTACAGCAATCAAAACAGTGTGGTACTGGCATAGGATAGACACATAGAACAATGGAATAAAATTAAGAGTCCAGGAAAAACCTCATACATTCATGACCAATTGATATCCCACAAAGGTGCCAAGACTGAGCAACAAAATAAAAAAAATTAAATTGGACTTTATCAAAGTTAGAAACATTTGTGCATCAGAAGTCTTTATTAAGGAAGTAAAAGGACAACCTATAGAATGAGTAAAATATTTACAAATCATATGTCTGATAAGAGTCTAGACTCAAGAATTCATAAGGAATTCTTACAACACAACAACAAAAAAGACAAATAATCCAATTTTAAAATGTGCAAATGATTTGAATAGGAATTTCTGCAAAAAAAGATATACAAATGACCAACCAACCAGAATGTGAAAATTCTCAACAACATTAGTCACTAGGGAAATAAAAATTAAAACCACAATGAGGTGCCACTTACATCCACTAGACAAGGGTGGGAAAACTTTTTTCTGCCAAGGGCTATTTGGATATTAATAACATCATTCATTTAAATTGATACAGAATTATCAATTTAAAAATTAGCCTGTTATATTTGGTGAAACATTTAATTAACTCACTCCAGACCAAATGATTTCACAAGCCTTATATTGACCAAGGGTGAGATGTTCCCACCCTTGCACTAGAATGTCTATAACAACAACAAACAAAAATTATAAAATAAATAATAACAAGTGTTGGTGAGGATGTAGAAAAATAGAAATTCTCATGCAATGCTGGTGGAAATGCAAAAAGGTTCAGCTACCGAGGAAAACAGTTTGGTAGTTATTCAAAAGTTAAACATAGAATTACCACATGACACACACTAATTCTACTCCTACCTACATACCCCAGAGAACTGACAATGGGTACTCATACAAATACTGTACAGAAATGTTCATGGCATCACTTTTCACAATAGTGGAATACAAAAGTCAAAATCTAGGAACCTTCTAAATGTTCATTAAGAGTTGAATAGACACATAATTATATATTATGTTTTGGCCATAAAAAGGGATGAAATGCTGATATATTCTACAACATGAATGAATCTTGAAAACAGTATGCTAAGTGAAAGAAGCCAGACACAAAAGGTCTCATATTCTATGATTTCATTTAGATGAAATAACCAGAATAGATAAATCTATAGAAATAGAAATCAGATTGGTGGTTGCCAGGATCTTGTAGGCGGAGGAACAGTGAGGATTAACTGCTCAACGCATATGGGATTTTATTTAGAAGTGATGAAAATATTTTGGAACTAGCTAGAGGTTGTGGATGCACAATATTTTGAATGTACTGTATGTCACTGGATTGTTCTCTACAACAGTTAAATCTGTTATGTAAATTTGCCTTTGATCAAGCAAAAAAAGAAACACCACCTTCATTTAAGCAGTCATTAATCTATAATTCCTACTTCCATAAATTCTCCAGATACTAGGAGTCCTCACCGTTGTTGCTGCAAATCTTCAGAAGTGATTTCTGGAGTGAAGGGCTGTGGAGAGTAATGCATGATGGGAGACTGAGGGAATCCACCAAGATCCACATGTGAATGCTAATGAGGTAAAGCATTTACTGGGCTCGGTGTTTTCCTCGCTGAGACATGTGGGAAAACAGAAATGTCCCTCAGAGTTCTTTATCTGCTTTGCTTGTACTCAGGGGAAGGTTCTCATTACATTGGGTTTGAAGAGATAAAAGTAATAACAGAAAGAAAAATGAGAGGCTGACTAGGATACACACTTTTTTTGAAATAAGTCAGTTCATCCCAAATTCTTAGGCTATTTCCATGCCTGTTTGGTGAGTGGCAGAGAAGAGTTTGATAATTAAAAGATGAAGAAAATCATAAAGCAAAACGTTTTTTCACAGCCAGTGATGTCATACTTCCTTGAAATTCTGCCTCAGCAGATCAAAGGTAGACAAACAGCGTGGGCAGGAGGAAGGTGGGAGCAAAGGGCATAAATGCCCCCTGAGAGCTGAGTATCCTTTTTCCCTTCCCTCCGGCCAGAGCCTTCCATTTGGAATATAAATGTTTTTAAAACTTGCAATAATGACAAATGTACAGAGGAGAGAAGAGCTTTCTTTGCAGTGGGCTGCTTATCTGTGCTGACCGGTCAGCCCCCTCAGATGGGTGTGGGCCCCAATTCTCAGGGTTTTAGAGAAGAATGTGCTAAAATGGGGTGGGGGTGGATGAGAGGAGGCTGAAATGTGTGCGGATGGTTTAACATGCAAATGCCCTAACTTTCTTTTAGGTGGAGGATCAAGGTTTGGCTATTTTCACTTCTTTTCCACTCTCCCTCTTCCCATCCCAGTTTAGTTTCCAGCGGACTGTAGATGTGACAAGGGCTTTGTGTAGGGAATTCAGGCGAATGAAAGGGCCAAGGAGACCCAGTTGAGGGAACAAACTTTTGGGGGTCAGTGGGGTCAGCTTAGAATAAATGTGTGGCATTGTTGTTATTAAGGACATGCTCTCAGCAGGGTGTCCTGCGCGGCACACAACGCAGGCCTGTTGATTCAACACTGGAATACCTCGGAGGCCTCGCCTCCAAGAAAGGGAACTGCAGAGGCAAAGCCCGCACCTTCCAGCACCGGACTTTCTCCAGAAGCACAAAGACCCGCTTTTTCCTAATTACAGAGACACCGCGCTTGTGCATAACCCAACGTTAATTGATTAACTAACCAATGCATTAAAAGAAGAGTTTCTCTTAGCATTTTCCTCCTTTTTTTTTCTTTTTTTCTCTCTCTCACTTTTTCCCCCCTCCACTCATGCACAGTCCAGGTCATTGAAAGCCTCAGATGGAAACAGTTTCCTAACAGTGTTTGAAAACAGCCTTTGTTTCCATGGAAGTGGCGCAGGCCCTGTGTGGTGTCCTTCCAGAAAACATTTACCTCCGCAGAGGGGTGTGTGTGTAAAGATTAAATGAGAGAAGGTGCTTAACACAGTCTGAGCACATAGTCAGAGCTAACTAAATATTAGTTGTTGCCAGTATGTGTTGCTCTTATATTGCTCAGCCATGAAGAGGTCAGGGAGAAAGATGGGAGACACAAGTAGAGACTGTCCCAGTTGAGGTGAAAATCGGATTAGCAAGGAGGGGGAGGTGGGGGCTAAGATCTTGGCTGAGAATGCAGTCTTTTGGGCAAATGAGATGTAGAGAAGGGGTGTTTCCAAAACCTGAATTAAAGAGTGACTCAAAAGTTTAAAATACGAAATACATTTACCTAGAGTAATGTATTCTACATTTTTAAAAAGCCATGTGAATGTGCCCATTCTACATTTTTAAAAAGCCATGTGAATGTGCCCAGTTCTGTCTTGAGGCAACAAGACGAAGACACATGAATTATTAAAGAACGCAAGTGCTAAATTATGTTTTACCGACTATCGGAATTTTAGGGCATCAGAGGAGAAGATGGACAAGATTACCACATGGAAACCCTTCCAAAACAAGTAACAGCAAAATGAAGACAGAATGCCAATAGGCAAGCAATGAAAGGAGCAAGAAGCATTGGTCCTGCGGTCAGGAGTAGCACCTGAGAGGAGATGGTTATGGCTGTAGACCATCAGATGGGCAGGAAGGAATGGTGATAACATGGGAGATTTAGAGGGTTGACTATGAGTGTGAGAAACTGAATTTGGGGTTAAAGTACATAATAGTTTGGCATGTGAAGTGTGTGAGCAAGAAGACCAGCAAAATATATATATATATATGGCTATACCATCCATAAGGCGGTTGTGATGATGGCAGTGGTGGTGGTGCAATGTGTGTGGAGTGTGTTTTTGGAGTAGAGAGATTAAAATGATCTCAGAGAAATACCAAGAGAATATGTGATTGACAAGGTGGCTGTCTGGAACTAGGGGTTAGAGAAAAGGGAAAAGACAAGAATATACCTCTAAGTTTTGTGTCACAGAAAACTGTACAGTAGCAGCATTATTGGAAGAAAAGTAGAATTTGGGGAAAGTTGTTGTACTGAGGGTAAAATGAAATTTAAATTGAACTCAAGTGGGATTATGGGTAATGAATGTTCGATAGTGGTATTGGAGGAGAGGAAAAATATCAAGGTTTGGATAACCAAAATAAAATGAATTGATGATAAATTTAGGAGGCACGTTATAAGTTATCAAAAAGGCTTCCTGGAAAAGTCAAACTAAAAAGGAGGATGATGCATGATGTTTTTATTCATGAGAACTTGGGGTGAGAATATCCAAGCACAGAGTTGGAGTGTGAACAGTTGGCTGAGTGCCGGCCCAGGGCCACACTCCCTGCATCACTCCAGGCGCCCCTTCAATATGTTCCCTCCTTATGATGATGGAAAGGGCCATGTGCAGATGTGGCCAGGAGTCATGAGAGCAGCAACATCCAGCTTGTTTCACCTTGGAAGAAGATTTTGGGGAAATTATAGGACAAATCTGCATCACATCCTAAAGATAAAATTAGGTGGAGGAGAATTTGACTTTTGTGTATAGAAGGCAATAAATTGGTCCTGTTTGTTCAGATACGTGATGGATTTTTACTGACCTCATATTTGCTGTTGACTTTGGTTATGGCCACTCTAAGTAATAAACTCATGCACTTTTTTGTATCCATATTGCTTCATTTGATGCCATCACTTCATGGAATAAACCCTAAAAGAGAGTGAGCAAGTCACTCCAAATGGCCATGCTGTGAGTAGCTAGCAGTATGACAAAGGGCCTGAGTCAAAAGTTAGGTCTGATGCACCCTGAGGGCAGAAACTGAGTCTGATCTATCAGGACACCTCCAGAACCTAGAACAGTGCACAGCACATAGAAGATGCTCAATAAGTGAGCAAGTGAAACTTTAAAATTGGGACATTAGCTCCTAAATGAGCAATGTAAAAAGGAAGCATGTCACCAGGCTGCCACTTCTAAGCAACATGATGATTTTAGGGATGATTTTAGGATATACATGTGGCTGAATCAGAAACCAGAGTCACACACAAACTGTTTCCAATCAGAGGAAGACTGTGTAGAAGGGCCTGCATTCATTCCCTTGGCTGATGGGGGTTAAAGTAGTGTGGGGAAGTACTGAGGTATGATATAGAAGGCAATTTAGGATGTGATGTTGGGTGTGCCCATTGTAGACACCCCTGTCCACTCTGCTGGGTAGAACCAATGGGTTACCACCATCAGAGAATTACAAAAATACACTATATTAGCTATGCTGCTTACCTTCATCTCCCCACCCTATAAATCCCTTACCTTGGCATAAATTATCTCAGCTATTTAACAAACATTAATTACACTAACATGGGTCAGGAATATAGTGTTAGTGATGCAATACCCATAAGATGTGGAGCTCTGTCTGTTGTCTGCAAACAAGTAGACAAGTGGCAATTGCTCTGCGCTAAAGAATCATAGGATGTATGACCAGTCTCTCTCACATATTCCTCTCACCACTTACATCTCTGTATCTTATTGAACAGGAGTATGCTGCTGCCGAGATGATGGTGATGTCTGTTCTCCCGTCAGTGTGACTGGAGTGCCAGAGGGCGAGAGATTTGGCAAGTGTCCTCTTCAGAGGAACAGTGAAGGCAAAGGACTTTGGAGCTAAAAAACCCTCTTTCTGAATGACTTCCATTTTCTGAAAACCCAGAAAGAAAAGCATCACAATTTGCAAGGTAACCTTCTGCTGACAATACAGCTGCTGGGACTGAGCCAAGTCCTGGCATGGCTGCCCAGGCCAGCCCATGATTAATGATGTCATTGCTCACAAGATGAGACCCCAAGTGAATGAGCTTTGGCTTTTAACAAAAGCCTTGACTAAGCAGAGTGTTCCAAACAGAGACTCAAAAGAGAACATCCATCCAGGGTGTGGGCAGAAGCAGAATCTGACAGGAAAGAAATGACACCATCATTTGGAGATATTCAAGGTTGTTTCCTTCACTGTACCTGGGAAGTACATCACAGGAGCAGTCTCCTTTATCGGGTGCAGACATTAAGGCCCAGAAGGTAAGGGACTCACTCTTGGGCCAGGTAAGTGGGTGGTAAACCAGGACTGGATCCGGGGCTCTCTCCACTACACCACACAATTTTCATAAAGCTCAGTAAGGTCTTATATCCTGGCAACATTTTCTAGTCTGTGAACTCATCACAGGCATGAGTAACTTTCAGCTTCTCCACTCTCACGAGTTACTGAATTTCATCAAAAAGATTCGTGTGTTTTTTCAAGGGGGAGTCATGAGAATACTTCCTACATTCTCTCATGTTGGAGAAAGACTACTTGCCATTTTCATTCTTGAACAATGTAGCTGGGTATAATACTGTTGGATCATACTTCCTTCTCTTAGACCTGTAGACATTGCTCCATTTTCTTACCATGTTGAATATTATTTGTGGAGAACCCTGAGGCAAGCATGACAATATTCTGCTTTACAGATAGTGTAATATTTTTTCCTAGATACATTTTCCCTAGTTTTTTTTAGCATTGAATTTCAATATTATAACCTGAATTTGTCTACTGTTGATTGTATATGTCAATTTTTTAACTGAAGTGATTTCTTCAACTGCAGGTTCAAATCTTTTTTAAAATATATTTTTATTGATTTCAGAGCGGAAGGGAGAGGGAAGGGATAGAGACATCAATGATGAGAGAGAATCATTGACCGGCTGCCTCCTGCACACCCCCTACTGGGGATCAAGCCTGCAACCCAGCATGTGCCCTTGACTGGAATTGAACCTGGGACTCTTCAATCCACAGGCCTATGCTCTATCCATTGAGCCAAACCAGCTAGGGCTCAAAATTTTTATTTCAATGAAATGCCCATTTATTTTGTTCTTACATATATTTTCCATTCCATTACTTGGGTTCTTTATTTGAGGAATAGCAGTTATCCCTTTAACTCATATAGAGGTATTGGTATGTTTTAGTTTTCAAGTGGGAAACTTGACATGTGGGAAAACACTTGAAAACTAAAACATGCCAATACCTCTACATGAGTCACCCACTCACAGCAAGTCAATAATTGGAATAATCTCTCTTGAGACTTCTCCAGAACCTTGCACAAAGTGCTGAGGTTGATTTTTTTTTCTGCTGGCGGAGTCCAGGAGGCAGACTTGTTCTCAATATAAGGAGCGCTATGCTTTACCCAGCAAAGGAAGAGACTGTCTTAGGAAGTGGTAGTCCTTATCTGCCTGTCTACAGTCTTACAGTGGAAAGTTGGACTTGGTGATCACAAGGATGCTTTCCAGCCCTGTGGCCCTATGAAGAGTAACATCAAGTGGGGTCCTTGCCATTTTAGTCTTTGGTCAAGGGGGGACTGCAGGGCTGGTGGGTAATCTGGTTTCCTCTCTGCCAGTGGCTGCCCCACAGTAGAACCTTTTATTCTGAATCTGTACCTGGTGACAGATGTCAGAAACAAATTTTAAAAAACACTGTAAGGCCAGGGCCCATGTGACAGAGGCCATTTTTTAGTTACTTCTGCTAAGAATGAGGCAGTGTTCTGACAAGTTAAAAAAATTAGACAATGGACTTTTTAAAATATGTTTTCTTTGTTTCTTTTCCTCCAATGACAATTATAAACTGTACGCTTGCTAAGATCAAAAAACAGTACTGACCTTTTCTGCTACTCTATTACCAGTGTCTAGCATTGGGCTTGACAGCCAGTTAAATACCTAATATTTACTAAATAAACAAATAAAAGAAGTAATAGATTTGAACTAACAAGTTTTCAAGCTAGAAAATAAAGAAGTGCAGTATCTCCTATATCCATGAAGCCTGTATCACCAACATTTTAACCAGCCCTCAAACTTCCATTTGGATAACTCCCGTGTTTTTGTTTGTTTTAGTAAGTGTGAGAGCACTAGTAACCCTTTAAGGTTCTTTGGCTTCATAAAAGCCCCTGGAGAGGCGGTGTTTGCAAAGAGAGATGCTCTGGGGGCTCATGACTGTGCGGGGTGGCGGTGTAGGGTGGCGGTGTGGGGTGCTGGGGTGGAGTGGCTGGGCAGGGTGTTGGGGCGGGGTGGTAGAAGACCATGGAGTAGTAGAGTGGACCAGGTCCCGGTTTGGATCATGGCTATACCATCTAAGTGGTGTTTGATATATACTTAAAAGTTCTCTGAGGTTTAGTGTTTTTACCTGCAAGATAGTAAACTAATACCTCATAGAATAGTTATGAGAATTAGGAAAAGCTTGTTATAGAGGGCATTTAGGATGTCACCTAGCATAGGTTATTGGTGAACTTGGCACTCCCATATCTGTTGCCTTTGCCTCCAGTTCTTTCTCCACCCTGTTGTGGATGGAGGCAGGGAAGGCATTGATCTTGGTGCCTGGACAGTTCCGTGCAGTGAATTGTGTTTAGTTGACCCTCCCAAACTGCTCCCTGACACCGCACTCATGGTGCCATAAGTGGAGAGAGGAAAAGCGCTCACTCTCCCAAATGACTCCACATTGGGTTTCAAGAAGGAGAAGGGAGATCTATTAAACTTGCACCCAAAAGGAGCGAATTTACTAGTAGATCCCATCTGCACTGGCTCTCAGGAATGGGCAGACTTCATCTTACACACTTAGGTGTTTTAAGACAATGCACAGTTCCATGAGACTGATTGATTAAGTTGCCTTTGCTCATCCTCATAAAGTCAATTTACAAATCCAACCTCTCTGAAGTCCAGTACCCCAATACACTACCCACAACTTGTCCATTCCCATGTGACACAACCCCATCAAGAGTTTTATGATGGATTTAATCTCGGTGAGGGAATCACTGGGTCCTGAGGGAGAGTCAACCATGGCAGGAGAATCATGAGAATACTTCCTACTTACTTACTGGCTACTGACTACTCACTGATGGCCGGTGAGGAGAAGGCTGGTCCAGCTCACAGCCATCCAGACCTTAGGGCTGACACCAATTGCAACTTGAAGCTTGCTCAAAGAAAAGACACCTCCCAAAATCATAAAGATATTTAACCCCCCTAAAAGAAAATGGCTCTGTCTACAGGTGTAAGGAAAGGCTCCTTGCACACAATGATGTTTCCCTGCAGTTTCCTTTGAGTGCCTGCCATGAGTCAGAGACTGTCCAGAGGGCGGGATAAAATAATGCACGTGGCAGACAAAGTCTGCTTTCATGAAACACAGATTCTAGTGATAGGAGGGGGAGAGAGAGACCAAAATAAGTACAAAATCAACAACATTACCAATAGGTTATAGGTGAGATGCAAATAATACAAGATGATGGGATAAAGGGTGATTGGGCAAATGCTTACATTCACTGGTCAAGGATGGCTGCATGGAGGCAGAGCTGAGACTGGGAAGAGAAAGACCTAGCCATGTGAAGATCAGAAGGAAAGAAATTGCAGGCAAAGAGAACAGCTAGTGCAAAGGTCTTAGCATTGGGATGAGCTTGACGTTCTAATGGGTGACTACTACCCGAGGGGTGAAAAGGCACAGAAGAACCCTGGCCAGTGTGCTCAATGATTAGAGTGTTGGCCCACAAATGGAAGGGTCATGGGTTTGATTCCCGGTCAAGGGCATGTACCTGGGTTGTAGGTTCTATCCCCAGACTGGCCCAGGCTTGTGTGTAGGAGGCAATCAATTGATGAGTCTTTCACATCAATGTTTCTCTCTCTGTCTTTCCACCTCCTTCCCACTCTCTCTAAAATTAATGGAAAAAATACCCTCGGGTGAGGATTAACAACAACAACAAAAAGGCACAGAAAAGGGTAGCAGCAGATCAGTCAATACCTAGGGGCCAGATCAGGCAGAAAGTGGTGAACATTGGTAAGAGGTGTGAGTTTCCCCTTTAAAATCTTGTCTCCCAGAGGTGGCCTGGGGTGGAGAACAGTGGAAAATAACAACTCATAAGGAAGACAAAGGCACGCATGAGAATCAAAACATTATGATGGTCTATGTAAACTAGAGCCAGCCAATCTAAACCCCAGTTCTGAATTTAATCCCTCTCTATGCAATTAAGTGCTCCCAACCCTTCTGAAAATCTGCATCAATCAATCTCATTGCCAGTGGCTCTCCCTCAGGTACTGTTTACAGGGATTTCCCAGTTAGAAGTTAAATGGGAGGACATGGGGAATGGTCAGCAGCCAGGTTTGACACCCGTTCATCTCTTAACTAATTGCCCAAGGTCTTTGCTTGATCAGAGATTGATCTTCTCATCTGTATATTGACCAGTGTGTGCTAAACAATCTCTAAAGTCCCTGCTAACAGTCTGCAGTTGTATGATTTCATGACATCTGGTAGAAGCTCATATGGATTGTATTAAAGAAAATTAAACACATTTGATCTCTTCACAGAAAAGGCCTTATTAATAGCTGAGAAAGCCACATGTCAGTGGCCACATTGTAAGCGCTGAATCAGGTAAACACCATGCAGGGATGGACAGCCTCCTGCATGGAATCCACTCCAACCCCAGTGGACCAGGAGAGCCTTGCTTTCCTCTTTTATACGACCGACCGCCAAATCCCCAACACTGCTTCTAAATTTTTCAGGAAGGCATTCTCTTTTCCACAATTCAAGACAATTGCAAAACAAAGAGAAAATGGATTATCCCATTTTGCTACTAATTTGGCAGCTGGAAAGTAAAAGGTAATAAAATGCCTGAACTCATTATGGAAGTTTCTGAGACTATTGCTGATGGTTAGGCGCCCTCTACTGGTCGCCTCAATAGCAAACCACCAAAGGCTGAGAAAAAAATTTTTATTTTATTTTTTTTTAATTCTGGGACGCCTGCTTCCTAGGTGACCTAGAATGAAAATATTTATCTTCAAGGATTTCCAAAAGGAAAACAAGATGACAACAGGCCATTCCTCATTCAAGAGACATCTCTCCTTGCCTTTACAAATGCTGGAGGTGTCTCCGAAATTTTTTAATTGAAGCGAACAACAGAAAGAGCATCCCGGGCTCAGAAATGGAAAATACTGCTTTTATAAACTTTTCAGATGGAATGATAACATCCATTAAAAATAAAATCTTGTTGTAATTTTAAAAATTATGGACTTTAGGGTTGTAGGGAAGAAAAGAAGGTTAGCATTCCCAGAATAGAAATGGGAAACATCTTATTGACCAGGTACCTATACATGATTAAGGGAGTGCTACCTGCCTTGTGGCTTTGAACTGAGCCTGGAACGTGGTGTTGGATGCTGGGTGAGTACAGGATTCAGTCAGACCTGCCTTAACCTCTCATTCTGCTCCTTCCTGGAGCAGTTACTTAAAGGCCCTGACGTTCCTAGTCTATGTGACGCTCTCTCAAGTTTTTCAGCACAGTGTACAGATAAGTCCACTAGATTCAGTCTCCTGCCATCAGAGCCATTGTCCTCATTCAGTAGGAACACAGAAGGACTCCAGAGTGGATTACAGAGTTTATTTATTTATTCCCTCATTTGTGCTTATGGAGTAGCCTCTCGTCAGGGCACTGAGCTGAGTACTTAGAACAATGAATTAGAGTGGACCCTGCCCTCAAGATCAGACCTAAGAGGAAGAATAGATATGGGGCATCTGTGATAAGGCAGAGAGGTGCCAGTGACGTGAAAGTACATCTGACCAATGGGAGTCCACAAAAGATAAATCATTTCCAGTTCTCAGGAACCAAGGAAGGCTGTCCTTCTGGTGTTACAGTATTTCTACAATTTCTGAGCTTCCCTGAGCACTAAAGATAAGATACAGATTACTTTAACAATTCTGTTAGAAAGCTTGGGAAGTATTAGTAATCTATAATAATAAAAGCGTAATATGCTAATTAGACCAGACGTCCTTCTGGACGACCTTCTGGATGAAGCCGGGGCTGCAAGGGAGGCCTGGGTTCCGGGTACCTGCCAGCAGCCAGAGGGAATCCAGTGCCAGCAGCTGGGGGAAGGAAGGCCTACCATTACATGAATTTTGTGCATCGGGCCTCTCATAATGATATAAAAAACCCAAAGAAGTGAAAAATAAGGCAATTACAAACTTACAGAAAAATTGTATTAAAAGGAAAGTATATTTTTAGTTCACTACTTGGCTCAGTAATGAATAATACTTACATTATTATGATAACATAAGCTTAAGTTGATAAATTAACCAAAAAGTATGATTTCACTATATTGGAAAGAGAAAAAGAACAATATGTATATATGTGTATATAAGGGAATTAAATGTTCACTTTAAAAAGTTAATAGATAATGTATATAATTATTATATTAAGAAATATAGCCCTATAAATATAAGATTTGGTAGTGTAGAGGATTAGACTAAAAGAATCTGCTGGAAGTTGAAGGTGGTTGTTTTGAGGGCAGGGCTCAGGGAAGGGGGTGCTGAGGGCTGGTGATTTTTATGATGAGCACGGCCAACTATTTAACCCTTTAAAACATCTATGTACATTTAGTTAAATAAAAATTTAATTAAAAAGGAGAGGGGTGATATAGTATACATGTGTTTATTGGTTAGATTTTGTCCGTCTATCTTCCCACAGTTACTTGGGAATATAACCTTTGTTTTCTCAACACATTTTTACTCCTGTGCTTGTAAACACATGGTTCCTATGGAAGATTGCATTTTCTCACATACCTGTATTCCCTGGCTGCAACTGATAGTCCAGATTTAGAAAGGAAAGCGGGGGGAGGGTGAAGGGAGAGAGTTAGATAGAGATACAGGGGGCTGTGTGTGTGTGTGAGAGAGAGAGGTGGGATGTGGAGTGAGAGAGAGAGAACAAAATGGCACACAAAGACACAGAATGAAGAGGAAGTTGAGTGGTGTTGAAATCCCTGGCTCCATTTAATCCTGAGGATCAGCGTTTTTCTTGCCTTTCCAGTAATCTATATATATAAAAGCCTAAGCAATCGTTCCACCATTCGACTGGTAGCTATGACACATACTGACCACCAGGGGGCAGATGCTCCAACTGGTAGGTTAGCTTGCTGCTGGGGTCCGGCCAATCGGGACTGGGCAAGATGGCCCTGGTCGGCCCTGATGGATACTGGGCAAGACCAGCTGGACACACCCTGGAGCCTTCCTGTAGTCCTTCCCCAGCCCTGATTGTGCACCAGTGGGGTTCCTCAGCCTAGTCTGTGCCCTCTCACAATTCAGGACCCCTCAGGGGATATCAGAGAGCCGGTTTTGGCCTGATCCTCGCAGGCCAGGCCAAGGGACCCCACTGGTGCACGAATCCATGCACCGGGCCTCTAGTTTGGTTATAAAGCTTATTTCAAGTAGAAAACCCCATACATTCTTTAAACTTTCTTTTCCCAGTTATTTTGAGATTGTTTGTGTGCTTTCTTCTCTGCAGAGGACAGTGGCCACACTCCTTGTCTAAAATGGCACCTGAGTAGCAGCCCAGTGGGGGCAGCCTCTTCAAACCTCTCAGGAAACACCACAGATGACACGGGGTGGGGTCTTTCCTGTGACTAGCAGGCAATTTCATCTTTGATTCTGAGAGGAGCCCTTGCCTTATAAGGCAGGTGAAGATGAACTGAGAAGCGGCCTCAGCTGGGGAGAAAGAGTTCTGAAAAGGCAGGGAGATGTGCCAGCAGCAATCCAGAGTCCATGCAAACCAAACTGTGGGCACCTATGTGCCCAGCGCATGAGCCACTCTTCCTGAGGCATAAAAAGTGCTGTTGTTCCTTCTCCTCCTCTCAGACTCACCATCCGCCTTTCTTTCTTCTTTCTTAACTGAGGTAACATTGGCTAATAGCATAGATAAGTTTCAGGTGTACAACACTGTAACTCAGTATTTGCATTACTATAGTGTGCTCACCACCAAAAATCTAGGTTCCATTAGTCACCACTCTACACTTAACCTTCACTCATTTCAGCCTCCACACACTCAGCCCAGCCTCTCTAGCGACTTCCACTCTGTCGTCCATATCTATGTGTTTGTTTTCGTTTTGTTTGCTCATTTCTATCTTCTTGTTTGTTTGTTGTATATCCCACATATGCGTGACATTATATATGTTTTTGTCCTTTCAGTCAAATATGGCAATATTTCATCATTTTTATGGCTGAGTTCTATTATATTGTGTATACAGTTGACCCTTGAACAATGTGGGGGTGAAGGCCACTGACCTCTGTGCTGGCAAAAGTCCATATATAACTTTTGACTCCTCCAAAACGTAACCAGTTGTCCCTCGGTATTCACAGGGATTGGCTCTAGGACCACTGCAGATACAAAACCCACAGTTGCTCAAGACCTCCTTATAAAACAGTACAAATTCATGCTCACAGTTGGCCCTTTGCATTAGTTGTCTCCCAACCTTGGATCATAAAGAGTACAGGCATTTGTTGAAAAAAAAAATCTGTGCATAAGTGGACCCATGAAGTTCAGACCCAAGGCATTCAAGGGTCAACTGTATATGCCACATCTTCTTTATCCAATTCAGTCAATATACACTTAGGCTGTTTTGAACACAGGTGCATATATTTTTTCAGGTTAGTGTTTTTATATTCTTCAGATAAATACTCAATAGTAAAATAGCTAGACTATATGGTATTTCTTATTTTTTGATGAACCTCCATACTGGCTGTACCAGTTTACAATCCAGTTTTTCCAAGGGAAACATACAGATAGCCAATAGGCACATGAAAGATGTTCAATGTCACTAATTATTGGGGTGGGAAAATGCAACTCAAAGCCACATTGAGATATCACTTCATACCTATTAGAATGGCTGCTATCAAAAAGTCAAGAAATAACAAGTGTTGGGGTGGATGTGGAGAAACGGGAACCTGCTGCCTTTGTAACATCTATTTGGAAAGTAAATCTGTGCAAACATTAGGCATAAAGTTGCAAGAATGGCTGGTTATGGTGCAACATGTTCTAAGAGCAAGAGCCTAGCCAAGGAAAGAATGGGCGGGAGGCAGGGCACAGAGATGGGAAGAGCCAGGGGCTGTCAAAGCTACTAATTCTATTTCTTCATGAGGATCAAAGATCAAGATAGCTGCATAGGGAAAAGATGTCAAATTTGTAGAATAGAGAAGCTCTGCATGAAAACCTGCTAGAAATTATGCTTTGGGGAGTCAGAATGAAAAAGGGGAGAGACATAATTGATGCTGAAAAAGAAATTAAATCCATGCAGAGGATGCAGAGGGAAAGATCCACAGGAAATGATGAGAAAGGAAATGACAGACATGGAAGACCACGAATGGAGATCAAAGGGAGAAAAAGCTGGAATAAATGAATCATAAGCAATTATTTAAAAAAAATACAAATCAAGTCTCAATTCTCCAAAGTTAAAAAAAAATCTATAGACAGATTGCAAGTTCCCATGCTGTCCTGGGCAATGCAATATGAATATATTCACTTAATTCTGGAGTAATGTTTAAATTAAAAAGAGCAATTCAATTTTAAAGCACTTCAGGAGAAAGAAAAGGTTATGTGTGAAAGTAGAAATAAACAGGCTGAACTCTAGGTTCTCATCTACAGCACTAATGCCCAAGACAACAGAGTTACACCTGCAGATCTTGGACCAAACACTACTGAGATATAAGCTGTCTTTTATAAATTAAGGCAATAAAGGGTATTTTTATTTTTAAAAATCCACGAAAAACAATTATTTGAAAATTGTTTCCAACTAACTGGGGATACTAAAAATATTGCAAGCTCAAAAATAAGAGTCATCTCAAAAAATGTGATGAGATTCAGCACTAAAACCAGGGAAGCATGGACCACATTTACCTCTCCAGGAAAGATGTAAATCTACATGTAAAAATGAATCTAAAATCAAAACATCTGTTCCTTTAAAAATAATGTAAAATTCATGATTATATGAAAAAAATCTGAGTTTACAACGTCAGCTAATATTAACAAAGACTGAGAAATGTGAGGAGAAGGGAAAGTGGAGGATTGTGTACTCAAAAGATCATTTCCTTCTTGACTCTGAGAATTAGTTCATGTAAAGAAAAAGATGGCTTTTGAAATATTAAAAGATAAACATCAAAGAAAGTAAAAGCAAAGAAAACACAGTCCATAGAGCAAATAGGAGTAGCAAATGAAACAGCATAAAACAATATTTAAAGTGTATAAAAGTATATGTCAGAACATGAAATAGACCTTTTTGTGCTAATAAACATTGATGTTAAGCACCTCTCTTAAAAGGCAACGACTCTCAAGTTGTTTTCCCAAAATCTAGCCAATTACTCTCTATGAAAGAACACTCAAAACAAAGGTATACAGAACATTTAAAGTAAAATAGTATTGGACAAAGATACATTGGGCCAATTCAAACAAAAAGGAGGAGTGGGGGTACAAGCATATACATCAGACACCAACTTTCAGACAAAAACATAGCAGGGAGCAAAAGTTCACTTCTTTTGATGAATGATACCAATGTTTATGAGATTAATTAAAATAGCAAGACAAATTTAACAAAACCTCTAAAAATGGGCACACAATAATACTTGCAGATATTAACATATTTCTCTATTCAGAACAATTCAAACAAGCAGAAATTAAACACATACAGAGAAATAACAAGATTTATTCAATAAGATTTATTTCTACTTTCACACCTCTTACAAATGAACAATGAAACTTAATATTAAAATCTGTAGAATAGTTATTTTAATCAAATATTTCAGGTCACAAAAAGATTTCAAATTTTAAAAATAAAAAATGGTACAGCCTTCTCTTCTATTTCCTTTTTAGACCAGAGTAAACTAAAACTAAAAATGATCAAAGTTTAAGCCATAGAAATACAAAATTTAAAAAAACTATATTCTTCTAAATAATTTATGAACAAAAATAATTCATATCACAATTACAAAATAGAAATATAAAGGGAATATTACACTTTACCTCTCTGAGACTGAAAAAAATTTATTTCCAATATTTGTATCTTATGTAGAAAAATTATTGTTAGGGAAAGATGTCAATGTGTTAAGAGTAATTAGCTTTGGGTAGTGTTTATTTTGTTTGCATATGTGAATTTGTTTATATGCATGCATTACTTTTCTACATGGAATGGATACTTGGTAGAGAGCATATGTTTATATTTTTGAAGTTGAAAATTATTTGGGGCAGTCACATCTCTCAATCGCGAGCCATAGGTACTTGCAGCTGCTGCAGGATGGGTTCATGAAGCAGTAAAGGCAATCTGGGCAAGGCACCAACAGCAAATATTGCAGTCCACCCCTTTACCACTCAGCTCTATGTGCTTCTTTCTGACTGGAACATTCCCTTCATCTAGATACAGCTTCTCTAGGATTCTGATGGGTCACAATTTCTGGGGAAATTTATAACAGCATGGATTATACCTTGTTGCTGTACTTGATCTCAAGGCCTAACTGATTTTATCTACTTCCCACTTACAGGTATAACTGGGCACAAGGTTACCAAGAATACTGCAGTGAAGCACCTCTGTGATTGCCTTATTTAGCCACAGTTCCACTCCTGAGTATGATCAGACCTCAGCCCTTCTCAATATACATGGTAACTACTTTTTTTGGCTGCTGGTCTACCAACCCAAGGAATCCAGAGTGACTATATGGTAGCTACAGCTTTAAGCTTACTTGGATTATGACTGTGTCTTTGGATGGAAGTACAGGCCTTCCAGGAACCAGGACCTTGAAAGTCAGAGAGTCAAGAGCAGGAAGCACAGATTCTTCAGGAGGGTTACTGGGAATGATAGTTATAGGGGGTACTCCAACTTTCACTGCTTGGTTCCTGGACGCATATATTCTACCTGTTGGAGATGGAATCTATTGGAGCATGGGCCCCATCCTTAGATGTATCATCTCAAAGTTGATGCCTCCGCCACACTTTTAAGAGGCCATTCTACTGTTCCAGCAGGCTGGTAGTTTCTAGATGACACAGTATGTGGTAAGACTAGTGGATGCCCTGCTCATATGCCCACTTCTAGGCCTCCTCTACCAACTGTTGGACTGAGAAGATGCTATGCAAGATCCCATTTAGAAGATCAAACTCTCTCAAAGCCTTTGGAGTAATGGTGCTGACTGAGAAATTATAGGTATGAAAGGCAAATTGTTACCAAGAATAAATGTAAATCTTAGTTTAGATGACTTGCTCTTAGCCAACTAGAAGGGATCCAATGTAATTGAACAGCCAACAGTTGCTACTTGGTCTGCTTTATAGAACTATACCATGTATACTCAAGCTTGGTCTTTTCTACTGGCAGGTTGGACATTCATCAGTAGAAGTCCAACCTGGACAGTCCCCATCTTGATGACAGAGAGCCAATATTGTGGGGCCCATGAGCAGCCTCTATTTCTACTATCATGGCAATCCCATGTTTGAGCTCATCATCTAAAGAATGAAGTGTCAGAGGTTGGCTGTCATCACTGTTCTGTGGTGGTAATGAAATATACTATAAAAATAATCACATTTGATGTGCCCACTCACACATGTCCATCCACATGTCTCTTCCTTAGACCTCCTTATCTCTTCTTCCAGTATTATTTCTTCTAGGACATTGGCCATGAGTCCATAGATATTCTAACCTCAGATTAATAATCTCTCCACACAAAGTGGATGGTCATGAGGACTAGCTGAAGCTCTGCCCACTGCAAAGACTTCTTTTCATTTCTGTTTTGCAGGGCCACCCATAAGTGGGGCTACAGTGCAGAATTTCATTTTTAGTTCATGCAAACCTACTGAGCTGACCCCAGAGTTTCTCTCTTCTGCCAGCTGGGCATAGGAAATGATTCATGACATCAAGAACATGAGCTGATAGAGAGGTATCAGCATAATAGAGAATGGTGACATGGGATTCTGATATCTAGTGCTTGAATCTGTTCTGCTTCAAACTGGAATGTAACATTCCTACCTTAAAGTGACCTCCCAGGCCTTATGACTGGGTAGGTCTGAGAGTATTCAGATCAATTTGTGCAGTTCTGGCTCCAAGGCCATTGGATGCCCATGATTAGATTTTCTGCCTTTATCCGGAATCAGTAAGTAGACCAGTTGTTTGAAAGTGCCCATGTGGCTTTAATGGTATATAGTACTTGGTTGCAGATGGTATTGCTTTACTCAAGAACCCAAGAATTCATAGAAAACCTTATGAATTTACTACTGGGGTTTGCTAGAGACTCTATAAAGCAATCCAAGTGACCAGACTGCTTATGCTGCAGCCTGAATCTGCTTCCGAATGTTTTCTTGTGCTGGACCTTCTTAAAACTATGAGCCTTTGGCATTACCAAATAAATGGGCCAGAGCAGTATTTCCGAGTGTGTAACATGCTATATCTAAAACCTAAAAAGGCACCTAAGCCCTGTGCTGCTTTCTTAGTAGTAGGAGATGCACAGAGAAATAGCGTGCCCTTTACTTTAAAAAGGATGACTCATTTGACCCAGAGCACAGGGCCCCTAAATATTTCGCTGATGTATCATGCCTCTAAATCTTTGCAAGGTTTATCTCCCTTCTTCTAGAATGCATGTGTCTTGCCACTTCTTGCTCATCAGGTCCAGCTACATGATGTCAGCAATATGGGCTAATATGGTGTTCTACAGAATGTCCAGATGGCCCAGGTCTTTTCAACAATACAGTGACAGAGAGAAAGTGAATTAACATATCTCTGGGGCAAGACCATGAATGTATACTGCTATTCATCCCATATGAATGCAAATTGCTTCTGTCCTATTTGAGGGGTAGTGAAAAGAATGCATTTGCGAGATCAATAGCTTTATGCCGCTTACCAGAGTCTCTAATAAAGATACCACTTCCAGCACAGCAGCTGCAATTGGTTGTACTATTTGGTTAAGGTTGCAGTAGTACACTGTTATTTTCCACAATCCATCTGGGCTTTTGCAGAACCACCTCCCCTGCATCCTTTAAATCTTTGAGGGCGGTACAAATCTGCCATTTCCTCCAAAGATGTGATAATTGTTTTACATTTACGACCTTGGCTGGGTTCAGGAGAGTTTCAGAGACTTCCTCTTGGCCTTTATTACTATAATGACTCTGAGTTTATAAGTCAAGAAACCCGTGGAAGGGTTTTGCCAACAGTTTAATATATTCAGGAACTGAGAAAATGACCAGCGGGTGCATCTGGATCCAGTGGGCACGGTGAGGTGGCCCTCCATTGGGCATATTCTGAGGAGAGCCAACCTTATCTTATTGTCTCATGAGTCTACTGCATTGTCTTCAGGCAAAGGGAAGGTATATCCTTTAACAAGGAGCAATCCTCCAGGCTATCCTGCCCAAGTCTCAGCATCCACTCCTTCCTCATCAAGGCTCAGAGTTTGGTGTAAGAGACTTGCTTTCCTGAAACCCGGCTACGCTCACAAATAGGTCCTGAGCCTGGTCCTCAGAATGGCCAGCCCTTCAAACACAGGAGATGAGAGTCTCTTTAGATGATGCCAAAAGGACCTCTGCCTTTTTTCTTTCTTTTTTTGTGTGTTTGTTTTGAATTGGTGATTTGTCTCCCCAAGTCTCTCTCCAAAGCAACAGTGGTATTTAGCCACACTCACCCAATTCTGCAGTCCTTATAGTTTCACTCAAGTGTTAGGCACAAATAGGAGCGTATCTCCTACCTCTATTGCATCCCAGGTCACTAAAGGTGAAAATCTTAATGACTGAACCACTACAGCATGCCAGGGATTATCCACATTTTCCCCACCACCAGGGAGATTGCCAGGAAGGGATGGGTGATTCTTCAGAATTTCATCCTTAAAGTCAGCTTCCTATGACTTCTTCTGGTACCAGTTTTCTAGACCAGGTTTCCTAGAAGCAGAACCTAAAACAGGAATTCATGTACCCTTCATTTACCAAGCGGGTGCTCTTCAGAAAAAGTCCTGAATGAGGGAAACAGGATAGGGCAATGGAAGGAACCAAAAAAGAATGTGATCTCAGGCAAAGTCTAGTGCTGGTAGTTCTGGAATGTTGTTTATATCACAGGGTTGCTGGACTTGAGATAGGTTGGTAGATCCTATACATCCATATTAGTCAACTGGCTACTTCTCTGGAGAGTGGTGCTATGACCTCCCCCATGTCTGTGTGGGGAGGACCCAGTCAGCCAAGGACAATTATCCGGAGAAGGTCACAGGTATAAGCAATTACCTGCAATACTTGCAGCAACTGAGGCGTGAGCACAGTGGCCAATTAAGATCTGAGTGGGGCACAAGAGGTCTCTAATGTGTGTGTATGTTCCAGATTTTCCATAGCAAATTTGATATATATTTTTAAATTTATCTTTATTGTTGAGAGCATTACAGATGCTCCTCATTCCTGCCCCCATTGCTCCCATCCACCCAGCACCCTTCACTGTACTATTGTCTGTGTCCATGGGTTATACGCATGAATGCATGTATGTTTTTTGGTTAATCTATTCCACATCCCCACCCCCTTTCCCTCTGAGATTCACCAGTCTGTTCCATGTTTCCATGGCTCTGGACCTATTTTGTTCATCAATTTATTTTGTTCATTAGAAGATGTATACTGAATCTTCCATAGATAGATGATAAATATGTGGATATTGCATGTTCATATATAACTTGATACATAACAAATTTAAATCTATGCATGGTTTTACATGAAATATATGTATATACAAATTAACATATATAAATATAAGAATATGTTTAAATATCGATAAAGTAAGGAAAAATATCTACTAACTTATTATCTGCAGTTTTTACTTTAGGGGGATAGGTCAGAAGACACTGTCATATCTTTTGAAAAGCTGTAAAAAGTTAGAGAGAAAAAACATAGTTAGGAAAATGTTTTAAAATATTTTTTATTGATTTCAGTGAGGAAGGGAGAGGGAGAGAAATAGAAACATCAATAATGAGAGATAATCATTGATTGGCTGCCTCCTGCACGCCCCCCACTAGGGATCGAGCCCAAAACCCAGGCATATGTCCTGACTGGGGAATCAAACTATGACCTCCTGGTTCATAGGTAATTGCTCAACCACTGAGCCACACCTGCTGGGCTAGGAAAATATTAAATGAGAGTGGGAAATGTTCATACTACCTTAACTAATACTGCATATATCTATATATATAAAAGGCTAATATGCTAAGTGTCCAACCATCCGACCAGTCACTATGACACGTACTGACCACCAGGGGGCAGGCGTTCAATGCAGGAGCTGCTGAGCTGCAGTGACTTGGCAGTGGCAGTTCTTGGGTGATGCACCCCAGAATCAGAGAGGAGGGAGCCCGATTCCTTGCGGGGCTGTGCGATTCTACCTTCAGCTGTGGGTTATGTTGTTGCTGGGGCACTGTTGGCTTCGAATCTGGTTTACTGCACACTTGCATTTGCATTCCACACCCTGTACAACAGCAACTTTGCAGAGTGCCCTCTTGGCCCAACAACAGCAACTTTGCAGCGTGCCCTCCGTAGGCTAGGCTGAGGGACCCCACCTGCCAGAGGGACCCTGCTCACTCTGCAGACACTGAGGAGGGACCACTGGAAGTTGGCTCCAGGGCGTGTCAGGTCCATTTCACCCAGTCCCACCCTGTTGGCCACCTTCTAATTAATTTCCTTTCAATGTTCACAAATCCGTGCACTGGGTCATTAGTATTTAAATAATAAAATACTCTGCAGCAATTAAAATGATTAATCAATCTACAGTTATGAGCATCAATTTAGAGAACTTTTATAAATTGCTTATTAATCACTAAACCATATTGTTTAAAGGTAAGCATAGGTGACAAAGGGCAGCAAGGAAATGATTATAACCAAGTCAGTAGCCTTCTGGATCCCTTTGGAGGCAAGTGGTTGGGGTCTTGGAGGAGAATGAGCTTGTGCAGGAGGCCACTGGCATCATAAGGCATGAGTGGTGTTCTTACCTGGGGGCAATTACAGGGGTTTTATGTTCACCATACAAATGTGCTCTGCATGCTTTTGCTTATGCTACATTTCACAATAAAATAGCATAAACATGTGGTCTACTGCACTGTGTGTGTAGACTGATCTTCATTTTGTAAGTGAGAAATACATACAATAAAAATAAGCTTATAATTTAAAATACTAATTACAGGTGATTTAATTTTTCCCCATTTTCGCAAATATTCTCAATAAGCCCAAGTATTTAAATTAATTTTTGAAGTAATATTTTTAAGGCATCATCTTCAACACCTGTAAGTTTCCCGATTTGTAAGGATTAGTCCCCAATTCTGTTCCTGAAACTGTCACAGTTAACATTTTCCTTCATTGTGCCTAAGGTCCCTCAGCAGGTCTCCAGATGCTCAGGAGGCCAGACACACCTCCCCAGGGACCTCTGATGGTCCTCAGCAAGTCCTGATTCATTTTGAAGGCATGCACCTGGAAAGACTTGATCCCTCCGTGCGGAAGCATTTGTCAGGTTATTTCCTGAAGACCATTGATGGAGAAGGAGGGCACCTTTTTCTTTGCATAAAAGAATATTGCCCAAGAAAAAGTCTCTTACGTAGCCCATGCCCCTGTGTACAGGCTGGGGGGATAGCAGGTGAGACTGGACCACAGGCTGCAGGAAGCTCAAAGCAGAGTTCAGGTGATGTCAAGTCCTGACCTCTAGCTGTGTGACCTTGGGCAAATTATTTAACTTCTCTGAGCCTCAGTTTCATCAACTGAAAAGTAATAAATGAGGACAATGTCTACTTCATTTGATCGCTATGAAAGTATATAAACCACCACATGGCGTGTTTGCTGGTGGCTCTCCATGACGGGTAGCTGTTTTCATCAGCACTGTCACCATCAGTATTTTCCCAGTCAATTTGGAAGTGAAAGGTATTTTCTCTGAGAAGACATAAAGAAAAGAGGCTATAGAAATGGACTCCTTTCTTTGTGACCCTTTGTGAATGAGGGGAGTCCTAAAGGAGGTAGACAAAGGGGATGGGTTTGTTGAAACTGAGTTATCTACTTCAGCTGGTGACCTCTTTTTGACTGAGGCATTCATGTGAAAACCAAGTCTCTAATCCTCTCAAATCTTTCTGGTGGCTTAGTTATGAAATCTTAACGAAAAGGAGTATCTGAGTGCTGACTACAAATGTTGATTACTTTACTTTTTTCTAATGTTTACATTAAACCAAAGAAAACTGGCTTCGTATTCCCTGGGACAACCCCTCCTGCACCCAAGGGAATGGGGACATAGTTGTTGACTCTCACTCTAGGAAGCTTAGCTAGGAAGAGAGTAGATGAGGTGGGGTGAGGCAGGAAAACCACTGGCAAGAACCCAGGGGACCTGGAGTGTAGGTTCCAACTCAGCTTCGTTGAGACCACACAGTGTGCTGAACATACGTCTCCTCAGGAACAGGAGAGAGATCTGAAACCAGAAATACCTGGGACTCCAGGCCCACCACGACTCAGCTGCAAATCGTTGGAAAAATTTTTGAATTTTGTGCTTCAGGGTCCTCATCTTGAAAATAAAGAAGATGGCCCTAGCCGGTTTGGCTCAGTGGATAGAGCATCAGCTTGCGGACTGAGGGGTCCCAGGTTCAATTCCGGTCAAGGGCACATGCCTGGGTTGCGGGCTCGATCCCCAGTAGGGGGCATGCAGAAGGCAGCCAATCAATGATTCTCTCTCATCATTGATGTTTCTATCTCTCTCTCCCTCTCCCTTCCTCTCTAAAATCAATAAAATATATTAAAAAAATAAAATAAAGAAGATGAAATAATTCTAAATTTGACTACATATTAGCATCAATAGGGATTTTTTTTTTATGAAAAGCTGGCTCTACCCTAAAATAAATGAATCAGAATTTTCAAATCTCTGGGACAAGGCGTGGGCATCAGTATTTTGTGAAATCTCCCCAGGTGATTCTGCTCTAGGGTTTTAGATGCCCAGGGAAAGGTTGAGAACCACTGGCTAAGTAACCTCTAACATTAATGTCCTATTGACATTCATGCACTGCAACATGAATGATAAACCAAACATACTTATGGGGGACTTTGAAATGTGCATTGTGGGCTCCATTTCAAAAGTAAGGATGAGAAAATTTCACTCTTCAATCTGTCTTTGCTTTCAGTGGCATGTTTGCAGCCTCGAGGCCACAGCAAGTGAAAGAAGGAAGTCTTCGTCGCTGATGGAGGAGCAGGACTACTTCTGTCCTGGGCTGAAGGCGAATTTTCTCACCATCTTAGCCATGTGGTACTTTATAGGAAGGTGCTCTAGTAACATCAAAGCTGAAGTTCTCACTTAGACTCCTATTTCAGAGTGATTATCATTGACTGCCTGTTTCTTGTGGTACTGGAATTTCTGACTTTTATTTTTTCAGTTCTCTGACACTAATTTTTCTCAGAATTACTATCTGTCACTCTTCTGTGTGGCTCCTGAAAGCACTAGAGACCTATGCTGTTTTGCAGCACCTTGACTTCCCACCAACCCAGTGCTTGAGTGTTTTCTGGGCAGAAGGGAATCTCTGTCTCTGCCCAGAAGATCGGGGTCAGGGAACCCCTCCACCCACTGCCTGGGACATTGGTGCTCCACCTGGGCCAGCTGCGGGGAAGACCCGGGTGGGTGTTCAGCTCCCAACACAAGCTATCATGGCCACTTAAAGCAAAGCACTGCTACAAACAACACGATTAAAACTCTCGACCCATGTATGTTCTGAAGACCTCTATTTTGTGAGTAAACTATATAAGTGCCAAATTGAAATTAAAAAATAATCTTAAATTATTTTATTTTTTATCAAAGTATAAAGAATATAGATTTAAAACTCTGTCAAGGGTCATTGTTTGCACGAAAGCCTCAAGGTGGCTCTGTAGTTGCAATGTTTTTATTGGGGTCAGTCAAGCTTCATACGTATCTTGGTCTCGCATCCCAGGAGCTCAGTCTGTACTGACTTGGCCTCTCCCTGGGCAAAAAGTTTCTCATAAAAGCCCAGAGCAGGCAAAGTGTTTTAAGAAGAGAAAGCATAACCAGAATACAAAGCTAAAAATAGCCCAATTCAATTAATATTTAGCACTTTGCATTTGTATGTAGTAGGTTGAAAATTTAAAATCCATCAGTGGCCAGGAAAGCTAATAATATTTCTTTAATATTTTAGAAACTGAAGCTACTTAACAGTAATAGAAAGGCCACCTGCTATGAAATGTGCTTAATCAAAGGGGAAAAGGCCAAATTTCCAGTTAGGAAAACTAGCCACCCGCTTGCTCTTAGCAAGGACACAAGCCAAAACCACCAGGCTAGAATTCAGCTCTGAAGTTAACAACAGTGAGGACGCCCCCTTCCTTTTCCCTTCCTGATGCTTTATTCACAGTGTTTCCTGATTCCTAAGGACTGTGACGCCGGGATCTCACTCCGCCCTGGCCATGGCGGCTGGATCTGCAGGCACTGGAGGAGGAGCCCTCACCATCATGCCCAGTCTCTCATCCTGCTGCCTGCTCTCAGCTGGCTCAAAGCCGCCTTTCCTACTTCTGGCCCTGGCTCTGCTGCCTCCCAAACTCCCACCTAACACCAAATTCTTTGCCTATGTGTACCTAGAGCAGGGGTGGGGAATATCTGGCCCAAGGGCTGTATAATGTCCTCAAAATCATTTGGTCTGACCCTGCCAAGGCATTAGGGGTGAATTAATAAAATGTTTGATCAATTAGAGCAGGCTAACTTTTTTATGATTTTTTTTATTGATTAAGGTATTAAATATGTGTCCTTATTCCCCCATTGCCCCCCACCCCACTCCCGTTCATTCCCTCACCCCCTTGGTGTCTATGTCCATTGATTATGCTTATATGCAACTTTTAAGTTGATAATTTTGTATGGCCCTGGAATGATGTTAAAAATATCCAAAAGGCCCTTGGCAGAAAAACGTTTCCCACCCCTGACCTAAATCCTTTGGTGAACCTGAATTACCTAACTCCTGACTCCTCCCAAATGATAGACTTTAATCCAGAATTATCAAGATTTAGGACCCATATTCACTTTACATTCTGCCTCAGCCTGTCTTCTCCAACACATTGTTCATGTTTTTTACCAGCTATCCTATATAATAAACGCCTAATATGCAAATTGACTGAACGGCAGAATGACTGGTGGAATGAATGGTAGTATAATGTCCACTAACCACCAGGGGGCAGATGCTCAGCGCAGGAGCTGCCCCCAGCCCGCAGGCCCCAAGCCAGCCAAGGCAGGTGCCACCTGGGGCCCCCTATCACCCTGCTGGTCACCCCACAGATTGGCTCTGATCACTGGCCAGGCCTAGGGACCCTACCCATGCACAAATTTCATGCATTGGGCCTCTAGTCTATATACATAAAAGCCCAGGGACCATAGCAATGGAATGACTAGAACAACCGGAATGACTGGTTGCTATGACACCCACTACGGCGGCCAAATGGCCTGTTTGGGGCCCTGATCAGCCCCCTCAACCTCCCACAGCCCCTCCCCTCTACTTCCCTGGCCCAAATCAGCCCCCATCAGGGCGGGCTGACCAGACCCTACCTGTACACAAACTCGTGCACTGGGCCTCTAGTACTATAATAAAAGTGTACTTGGTCTTTGTCCCTAGTGCCTAGTACAGACCTCCTAAAACCTGTGGAAGTTTCTGAGTGATAGGAGCATTTTGTTATTTACAACAAGCCCCTTTTGACCACAGCTGCATTTAAGCTAATGAGGTGAATCAAGGTAGGTCCCCATACAGCTTCAGGATGGGGGCTGGCCAGCAGAGAAACAAAACACACAGTTAGGAAATTAGAATGCTCAGCCTCATGGCATTTCTCGGGGGATTGGTGCAAGCTAGAGATTGATCACAACGGCCATTGACTTAATCAATCCTGCCCATGTAATGAAACCTCCATAAAAAATTCAGAATGACAAGATTGGGAGAGCTTTTGGTTGGTAAACACACCAAAGTGCTGGGAGGGTGGCAGCTCAGAGCAGGCATGACGCCCACACCACCTCGCCCTCACCCCTTGCCCTATGCATCACTTCCATCTGGCTGTTCTTGAGTTGTAGCCTTTACAAAAAAACAAATCAAACAAACAAAAACCCCAGTAATTATAAGTAAAGCACTTTTCCAATTCCACTTGAGGGGGTGAGTCATGGGAAGCCTTGATTTATAGTCACCTGGTCAGAGTATAGGTAGACCTGGAGACCCCTTTGTGGCTGGCATCTGAAGTGAAGTCAGTCTTATGGGACTGAGCCCTTAACCTCTGGGCTCTGTGCTTAATGTCAGATTGGATTGAACTGTAGGTACCCAGCTGGTGTCGGAGAATTGGAGTCAGGTAGTGGAACAATGCATTTGAATTATTGGGGGGAAACCCACATGAGAAGGAATCCTTGCCTGCCTAGGCAGTGAGGGTTGGGACGTTTTCCCCACCACTGCCTTCGGAGTCAGTGTGGCTGCTGGGCTGGGGGAGAGAGGAACAGGGCTGTCAGCCAACAACACACACTAGTTCGCCCATCTAAGGGAAGTACACTGTGTGCTACTTGACCAAGTCATTGCCTTAGAATAGCTACTTTGTGGCAAACCAACCTGAGTACCAAATCCTGGCACTACACCCACATTCTTGGCTTTGTTACAAAGAAAAATTATACTTTGGAACAATGTCTAACGTGTTCAGACTGAGGTTAACTGGGGCTTGGTGATGGCTTGAGGGCCCCGTTGCTGCTCTGATGCTGTAATTCATTCATTGATCTTAGTCAGTTTGACTATTTATTTGCCAGTGTCAAAGTCGCACCCAGCATGACCACAGAAACTGCTGGCCTTTATCCACAGGCAGACACTAGAGGATCAAGTAGGCTGGATGGTGTTTTGATTCGGGGGAGAAAGATACAAGGACATATGAAGAATTTATTGGTAGGACCCATACATCAGATGAAGCCCCTTATCCCTCAGAGACAGAATGTGATGGGCTTGGAATGCTGCACATTCTTTGCTCCAGGAGCCTATAATGCTTCCCAGTTTTTCTAATTCCCAGAGACTTACATACTCATGGTTCTCTGTTTCTAGTTCCTGACATTTCTCTGTTTTACTCTACATCTCCAGACCTGAACTCAGCCTCCGCAGAAGGAGAGAGAGAGGGAGGGAGGGAGAGAGAGAGAGAGAGACCCAGCAGCTTTATGGGGGAGGGTGGGAGAGAGGAAGAGGGAGTGAGGCTGAGGGGGAGAGGGGAAGGGTAATGGGAGAAAAGGAGCAAAAAAAGTTTAAAACAATTGTTTTTCAAGTTTAACATTTCACTGAAAGCATGTGGTCATGGGAAGGTGTTCTGTCGTTGACTTTATTCCTCTTTTATCCTTTTGGCCTTTTCCGTTCCCCTCCCTCATCGCTGCCATCTCTCCTCCACATTTCTTCCCTCCAATAAATGAAGAATGAATGACAAAATTTGAATGTCACACTTTTCCATTCCTGAATAACTTAATAGATCAGTGTCTGCATACACTTTCTGTGAAGAGGCAAAAAGTAAATATTTTTGTCTTTGCAGGACGTGTGGTGTGTTCTCTGTCAAACTTGCTCCATGGCTGTGACGGTGCAAACAGAACAGTGAGAGCCCAGACAGGCAGCACAGCCCGCTGGCCGCCTGGGTTTGCTGAAGCTCGATTTACATCATGGTTATCAGTGGCTGTTCCATCACCCAAAAGGGACAGACATTATGTACTCCTGATGGCGGTACACACGCCACTGGGAGGGAGGATTGAGGGGAAGGAAGCAAACCTGAGCCTGGCTGAGTGTCTGCTCCCAGGGGATTTGGGAGATGCCATCCACCACCACAAGGATGCACACAGAACAGTGAAGACTGTCCCAGGGGGAGCGCCACTCACCCAGAAGCCGGGCTCATGGCTGGTGAGTGCAGCAGCAGTGGTGGGAGCCTCTCTCGCCTCCGCAGCAGCGCTAAGGACCCCTCAGGGGATGTCCACCTGTCAGCAACCAGCGGACATCCCCCAAGGGGTCCCGGACTGCAAGAGGGAGCAAGCTGGGCTGAGAGACCCTCTCCCCCCACCCCCACTCCCAGTGCACAAATGCCATACACCGGGCCTCTAGTAGAACGATAAAGAATTATTTAGGCCCTAGCTTGTTTGGCTCAGTGGATAGAGCGTCAGCCTGTGGACTGAAGGGTCCCAGGTTTGATTCTGGGTTGCAGGCTTGATCCCCAGTGGGGGGTGTGCAGGAGGCAGCTGATCAATGATTCTCTCATCATTGATGTTTCTATCTCTCTCTCCCTCTCCCTTTCTCTCTGAAATAAATAAAAATATATTTAAAAAAAGAATTACTTAGTTCTGATGAAAATGGGAGCTCTACTCCTTCCCTGCACTCTCCAGCTTTTGAGAGTGACGGCGATTCCAATCCCACCAGTCCCCAACTCCAGCACAATGCATGCCCCTCTTATCCTGTTGCACTCACCAAATCACATCATTGCTAATGACGTGGGCTTCCAGTGACAAGTCTACTGCCAGCATTCCCCCAGTATCTCCTCTTTGTCTGCTGCCTCCTCACAGCATGGGCAATGACTTCAAATTTCAGGCTTACTTGCTCACACACTCTGAAGCTAAATATGACCTCGGGCAAGAAATATTGAGGTAAGAAATGCATTAGGCATTATTTGCCTGTGTTTAATCTGCAGTGTTTGTGTTGAGATCCTGGGTCTGCTTCTAAAATCCATCTGCTAGTCCCTAATCTAACCTGAGCTTGTTACCTGGTGTTTCCCAGAGCCTCTGTCTAACTTCCTGCCTCTCTTTCCCGGTTCCTTAGCTCAGTTTTCTGACTCTGAGCTCTAGGAAGACCTGAATGTTTACTTACCTAGAATGTACCTGTTCTCTTTTCCTAAGCTTATTTCTCAGATCTTGATACTTTTTAGCTGCCTGTCACTCTGGTCCTTACCTGATCACACCTAGCTTAATGGATCTCTGTAAATACTACCTTTACCTATCACTATCACTATCACTATCACTATCACTATCACTATCACTATCACTTTATGATTAAGTATTTACACAAAGGTACTGAGAGATGAAGACTAGACTCAGTTACCCTCAAATTTATTTTATTTTTAAATTACACATAGTAAACCTACACCATGGAGTTGTGACTTTAAATGAGCTCCCGCTGAATACACAGAGGTTGTATAATAAGGCATGACAGTCGGATCACGTAGATGTTTTCTGCTGCCTATTCAGAGCAAGTGTTTGACAGTCACTTGGGCCAGATTACGGTGAAATGGTTAAAGTGAGGTATTGAGTTCAACAGATGGTATGAAAAGCCCCTCTTTTAGCTTTTGCTATGTGTCAGCTCAGTGACTTTGGGAAAATTATCTAACCTCTCAGAATCTCAGTTTCCTCATCTGTAAAATGAGGATGGTATCAGTACCCACCTGTGGTATGTCCCTGGTTCCTGGTACAAAGCTCCTCAAACCTTCAATTTCCTGAGTGGTAATGGTGATAGGAACATCTTTCGTTGTAGTGAGATAGCTTTAGGGTGGGAACTGGTCACCAGAAAGACAAAGCCTTGATTAGAAGCTTGACACCCTCAGTCCCACCCATTCACCTCCAACTTTCCAGGAGGGGTGAGAGGCTTGAGATTGTTAGTCGCCAATGCCAATGATTTTGTCCACCATGCCTATGCAATAAAACCTCTATTAAAACCCCTAATCAGCTCAGCCAGTGTTGCTCAGTGGTTGAGCATCTACCCATGAACCAAGAAGTTGCTGGTTTGATTCCCAGTCAAGCACATGCCTGGAATTGTCAGCTCAATCTCCAGTAGAGGGTGTGCAAGAGGCAGCCGATCAATGATCTTTCTATCTCATTGATGTTTCTAACTCTCTAGTCCTCTCCCTTCCTCTGTCTCTAAAAACCAATACAAACATAAAAAATATTATCCTATACTAGAGGCCAGGTGTACAAAATTTGTGCACTTGTGGGGGTCCCTCAGCCTGTCCTGTGCCCTCTCACAGTCCGGGTACCCTTGGGGGATGTCTGACCCACTGCTTAGGTCCGGTCCCCCCAGGGAGCAGGCCTAAGCCATCAGTCGGACATCCTTAGTGCTGCTGCGGTGGTGGGAGAGGCTCCCACCACTGCCGCTGTGCTTGCCAGCCTTGAGCCTGACTTCTGGCTGACCGGCGCTCCCCCTGTGGGAGAACACTGACCACTGGGGGAGAAGGAGGGCAGCTTCTGTGTTGAGTTTCTGCCCTCTGATGGTCAGTGCGCAACATAGCAACTGGTCTTTCTGCCGTTCAGTGTATTTTCATATTAGCCTTCTATTTTATAGGATAATAAAAGTGTAATATGCTAAGTGTCTGGTAGGCCATTCAACCAATCAAAGCATAATATGCTAATGATATGCTAAGACTGCTCAACTGCTCACTATGATATGCACTGACCACAAGGGGCAGATGCTCCAACCAGTAGGTTAGCTTGCTGCTGGGGTCTGGCCAATCGGGACTGAGTGAGACAGGCTGAATAGGCCCTGGAGCCCTCCTGCAGTCCCTCCCCAGCTGGTCAACTTCCCACATCCCTCCCTGGCCCTGATCGTGCACCGGTGGGGTCCCTTGGCCTGGCCTGTACCCTCTTGCAATCTGGGCTGAGGGATTTCCCTCCCCCACACCCCAGCGAGTGCATGAATTTTGTGCACTGGGCCTCTAGTTAAAAATAAAACCCATCATCAATGGGGTTAGAAGAGAGTCTGGCAGGTGAATATGTGGAGATGCTAGGAGGGTGGCATACCCAGAGAGGGCATGGAAGTGCCGCATCCTTGCCCTATGCATCTCCATTTGGCTGTTCCTGAGTTCCATCCTTTATAATAAACAGATGATAGTAAGTAAAGTGCTTTCTTGAGTTCTGTGAGTTGTTCTCTGAATTTATAGCCAGCTGATCAGAAGTATCAGTGAGAAACTGTGACTTGTGATTGGCATCTGAAATGGGGGAGTCTTGCAGGACTAAGTCCTTAACTTGTAGTCACTGACCCTAACTCCAGGTATATAGTGTCAGAATAGATTGAATTGTAGGACAGTCAGCTGGTGTAGGAGAGTTGAAAGGACACTATGCATTTGTTGTCAAAAGTGTTATGAGTAAAAACAGTTCATTTCCACCTCATAGAGTCATTATAGAAATGCAACTCGATAAAGTCTATAAAATACTTAGAGCAGTGCCTGGGTCTAGATAATTACTCAATAGGTGGTTATTATTGTTATTGCTATTGTTAGTGTTGCTATTATGATTATTAAATAAGATTGACATTGTATTGTGAAGATCAAAGAACCTGACCTGAACATCAATGTGAATGCTTAGCTACCCAGAGCATTGAATTTTTCTCTGGGACTTTGAAGTATTGTTTGAACATTTATTTATATACTAGAGGCCTGGTGCATGAAATTCGTGCCGGGGGGGTGGTGTCCCTCAGCCCAGCCTGCACACTCTCCAATCTGGGACCCCTTGGGGGATGTCCAACTGCCGGTTTAGGCCTGATCCCACAGGAATCGGGCCTAAACCGGCAGTCGGACATCCCTCTCACAATCCAAGACTGCTGGATCCCAACTGCTCCCCTGCCTGCCTTCCTGATTGCCCCTAACTGCTTATTCCTGCCAGCCTGATCACCCCCTAACCACTCCCCTGCCAGCCTGATCGATGCCTAACTGCTCCCCTATAGGCCCGGTCACCCCTAACTGCCCTCCCCTGCTGGCCTGGTTTCCCCCAAATTCCCTCCTCTGCAGGCCTGGTCCCCCCCAACTGCCCTCCCCTGTAAGCCTTGTCTCCCCCAACTCCCCTCCCCTGCAGGCCTGGGTCCCTCCAAACTATCCTCCCCTGCAGGTCTGGTTGCCCCCAACTGCCCTCCTCTGCTGGCCTGGTCACCACTAACTGCCTTCCCCTGCTGGCCTGATTGTCCCCAACTGCCCTCCCTTGTAGGCCTGGTCCCTCCCAACTGCCCTCCCCTGCTGGCCATCTTGTGGTGGCCATTTTTGACCACATGGGGGCGGCAATCTTGTGTGTTGGAGTGACGGTCAATTTGAACATTAGTCTTTTATTAGATAGGATTAGAATCAGATTTTTTCCTAAATCATGTGCTGGATTTTTATTAAAAACTAGAGGCCCAGTGCATGATTGAATCATGCACGTGTAGGGTCCCCTACACACTTTCGCTTTTCGCGGTGGAGCTGGGTGCCTGTCCGCTGGTGCCGGAGCAGACAGGCACCCAGCTCCCCCACTTTTGATGGTCCGCGGCCGCTGAGGGGGCTACCCTGCTGTTGAGAGGCCGCTGAGGGGGGCTGCCACGGAAACCTGGCTACCCTGCCGTTGAGAGGCACAGCTGGGTGTCTGCGGCAGGCCCCCTCAGCGGCTGCGGATCTGGCCGTTGAGAGGCACAGGGGGCGGGAGTCCCGCCCCCTGTGCCTCTCAACAGCAGGGTAGCCCCCCTCAGTGGCAGTGGATCCGTGCCTCTCAATGCCGCTGCCCAATTGTGGGTGTAGCGGAGTGATAGTAATTTACATGTTACTCTATTATTAGATAGGATACCATTAAGCATGTTCTAAGACAGTTGTAAACAGAGTCCAACTTTTTTAAGCTGGAGCCCCCAGTATTTTGGTTCACAAATCATGTTCATGTACTGTTAGTCATAATAATAAATAGTAACAATTTCTTTATAAAATATTTAAATGTGAAATAAAAAGGGGTTATACTGATTTGTTTTTTTCTCATCAAGTGGATAACCTGGCACTCCCTTCCCTTTGGGGTGGGCACACTCCATTTGCAGACAACTACTGTAAGGGCTTGGGCCAAATGATCTCTCAGACAGCACTGTGGGGCAGGGCCAGGGGTATCCTGGATGAACTTGAACTAGGATCAGAGGCCAACACTGTTTGAGGGCCTAGACCACCAACAGCTCTCGGCCATCTGTTTGAATTAGTTGAATTACATGGGAAGCAGTGGCCTGCAAAGAGGAAATTTGTATTTAATTGCATGGGAAGAAGACAGGAAAACGCAGAAGATGATGAGGCCCATGTATTAAGATAGTCCACAGAGAGGAGGGCTGTAGGCAGAGGCTAAGGGAGACTTCCATGAGGACTTGGGAGGTATGACACTGCTGAATGCTGAGCTCTTCCCTCTGGTTATTAGATCTTGCTTGGGCATCATGGACGAATGCAAGGAATTCTTGGTTCCTCTATGGTTGGAAGCTTGGGAACTTTGGGAGACAGCCCCTGTCGAGACCTGGCATTCTTGCAGACAGCACCAGGTGTCCCCCAAGTATCTGCAGAGGTAAGTTATTACTACAAATGGGCTGGAGCCGGAAGACTACTTATGAATGAATTCTCAACATGTGTCTAAATCATTCCCAAAATAACTTGGTTGGGGGAGAGGGTAGAATTCTCATTTGAGTATATGCAACACAATAAGCCAGTTAGATTTAGTCACTGGGAGCCCAGAACCTCCTTGATTATACACTTCTGCTTCTAGTATGGACACTAGGGCCCTGTCCTCAGGGTTTAGTGGCCTGTTTATGGCCTGGATGAACATGGGAGGAAGCATCTGGAGATACAAGGCCCTGGGGATAAGAACTGCTCTCCAACACTGTGGCTTCCAGAGGGTAAGTTCACATTCCATAAGGGTAAACACTCAAGTAAAGTTTCCATTTCCTTTGCTAAGGAAATCATCACAGTAAGTTTCTTATGTGGCCATAGCAGAGATCTCTACCAGAGGTCATACCAAACCATGTAGCTTGACCATGAGTTATATTTGGCCAACATAATGTTTCAAAAAATTGAATAGGATAATCTTTAGATGGGTTATGTGCCCTGTACTTCATCATAACCCAAACCACTTCTTCTCAAATAGTGAGTCTTTCTCTTCTTTACTTGTTTGCCTGGTTCCCAAATCACTTGAACTTTGAGTACCTGCTTCTTTCTAGTCCCCACTTCACCATCAGAAGAATGCAAGCATGTCAGTCAGGAGGAAGGTTCGGGAGCCCAGTTCGGAGGAGGAGCACCAGACTGGGGCTGCAAAGAAGTCCACTTAGGGTGTTCATTCTTCTACCTGGGACAACTTGCTCTGAATCTCTCTCTGGGTCTCAGTTTATGTTAGTGTAGAGTGGGAGAATAAGACCGGCTGCTCTTCCAAAAAACCACACTCCCTTTTTGTCCTAATGTGCTGTAATCTCAGAGTCCTCACTGTTAGGTCAGTAGGCTGACTGGCAAAGTGAGAAGATGCTGGACCCGGAATCCGAAGCACTTTCTGCTTTGCTACTAGTTCACACTGAAAAGAAAATGAGGGATTGCGTTTGATGATCTGCAAAGACCCTTCCAGCTCTTTCCTCCAGTGATTCCAATTTTCTACGTATGCAGGGGAACACATTCTTCTAGTGAGGACAATTGTGTCTGAAGATAATTTACTGTTCCATGATCCTGGTCTGAAATGTATTCTGCTTATAGATTTTGAAATGTTTCAGCTGGATTTATGCTTTTTTTTTTCCTGGCCTAAGACGTTTTATGTAAAGCAATTGCCTGACCTACACAATCTATCCAGTATTTCTGGGAACTTTGGAATTCAGGATTCTCCAGGAAGCTAGAGTAGAATTCTTCTTAGAACAGGGAGCTGTAATGGCTCAATACAAGGGTGGCAGCAGCAAATGGGGTGTCCTCTAGGGTCCTCCACAGGAAGCTTGTGGTGAGCAAATGCTTAGTTCACTCAATGAGCTATCTCCGGAAAGACCATTCTATAAGGTGCTGTGAGTCGGTCCGCACTGAGCCCCACACCTCTCACAGACTTCTGGCTGAGTTCCCCATGGCAATACTGATCCTTCACTCCATTAAAACTTCTGGTCCCTGAGGAAGCTCAATCCAATTCATAAAACCTTATTATGACAGCACAAAGTATACGAAGTATACCATGGGCTGAGAACCCTGGTTCCACAGTGAACGTAATAAAAGAAAATAGATTTCCCCATCACATAGAAAATGAAGTTTGGATTAGAGGTTTATTATGATCACAAAATATGGCTATTGCTGACATGGACTAGCATCCGCTGATACACAGGCCTCAGGCTCTGTTGCCATAAAAGATGATGAATTCCCAAGAACACACTTCTCTATGTTTTTGAAGGAAGAAGAGCCAGAATGTTTGGGGCCCTCTCCCTGGACTTCTAATGCAGTGGCCATGTGGCCATGTGGCCATGTGGCCATATTGTCCCTTTCCTCTTACAAATGCTACATGGAGAACGTCAAGCCACCCAGGAAATAAAACAACATATGTAAATGAAGCTTAATGAATACAATACTCATATGTGTGTGCATCTTGAGCCTTTTTTGGTAGCTTTTTCCAAAAAAGGCAGTGGGTGTAGTGAGCTTTCATTTCCTGCTAAGCAATCTGTCCGTTGCCTACCGCTCCATAGCTGAACAGGCTGCTTCAGGTGCCCTGGGTGAAGGAGGAGGGTTGGAATCATGGAGTTCTTGGGTCATAAGCACCAGAATTGCCACAGCTTGATAATCATGAAAGGAGGTGGGACTGAGAAGAAGAGACAGCGGGGGACGGGGAGTAAGAAAGGAAAAGAGCAGAGATGGATTTTGAATTCCCAACTGTCCTGTTAAGTTTTGGGAGATCAATCACCTGTCCTTCCACATGATTTAGCAAAATGTGCCCTCAGTCATGGAGAGCTGCACCAGTGAACCCAGAGCCTTCAGTGGGGACTGAAGCTGCATGGGCAAGGCGAGCAGTTCAGCACACACAGTGAGCAGGTGTAGGGAGGGAAGAGGGCCTTGACAAGGAGTCCAGGTAAAGGGATAGCTTTCAGGCAGGTGGGGCAGTTTCTAGAGCCTGGAATTGTGCCAGGAACACTTATTAGCATGTATATGTATACCTGCTGCACACATGGGAGAGGCCCAGGAACACTTATTAACATGTATACCTGCTACACACATGGGAGAGACCCAGGAACACTTATTAACATGTATACCTGCTACACACATGGGAGAGACCCAGGAACACTTATTAACATGTATACCTGCTGTACACATGGGAGAGACCCCGGAACACTTATTAACATGTATTACCTGCTGTACACATGGGAGAGACCCAGGAACACTTATTAACATGTATACCTGCTGTACACATGGGAGAGTCCCAGGAACACTTATTAACATGTATTACCTGCTGTACACATGGGAGAGACCCAGGAACACTTATTAACATGTATACCTGCTGTACACATGGGAGAGACCCAGGGACACTTATTAACATGTATACCTGCTGTACACATGGGAGAGTCCCAGGAACACTTATTAACATGTATACCTGCTGTACACATGGGAGAGTCCCAGGAACACTTATTAACATGTATACCTCATGCACACATGGGAGAGACCCCGGAACACTTATTAACATGTATACCTCATGCACACATGGGAGAGGCCCAGGAACACTTATTAACATGTATACCTCATGCACACATGGGAGAGGTCCAGGAACACTTACTAACACGTATTCCTGCTGTACACATGGGAGAGGCCCAGGAACACTTACTAACACGTATTCCTGCTGTACACATGGGAGAGGCCCAGGAACACTTATTAACATGTATACCTGCTGTACACATGGGAGAGACCCAGGAACACTTATTAACATGTATACCTGCTGTACACATGGTAGACCCAGGAAAACTGAGCAATTTCCAAAATGGCCCCGAACCACCAAGTTAAATGCCATCTCTGGCTAAAGACAGATGTTGGAGTAAAAGGGAGTCAGGTATGACAGGCGACCAGGAAATGCAGGTTCAAGTCCTGCCTTCTCCACTGGAGAGAGTTCTAGAGATTTAGAGCCATCCCCTCTTCGTGGCACAGAGAGCACACCTTATGAACGGGCATTTCCCCACCGGTCTCAATGTCCATCCCTCACCAAATTCTGCTGCCCATCAAACGGCACCTGAGGAGAAAGGCAGGACATGAGGACAAAGTGTCCCTACAAGCAGCCTGTTTTTGGTCATTGAGGGCAGAGCCAGGGGACAGTGGCAGGCCACCAGGAGGAACCAGTGTGCTGCCTGCTGCCACGTCCAGCAGAGCGTGGCCGCGTGGTCTCCGGGAGGCTGCGTGTGGCTAGGGACACGGGAGCCAGGGCAGCACTCAGCGCGCTCTCGCCCCGCCCCCACCAGGAGCGCTCCCTGCAGCTGCGCAGCAGGCCTGCCTCTGGAAGCACGCTTCTCGACAGAGGACTATTTGAGATGATTATTTGTAAGAAACAGTAGACACGGGAGAAGCTCTGAAAACAGAGTTGAATTTACTTTTTTGTAAGAAAAAAAATTGCATTTACAAGGGAAATCTCCATTTCTAAGGGTGTCTTCCTCTGTATGTTGGGAACAGAAGGTTGACTCTAAATCATAAGAAACTTGCCAAGAGGGAAGGTATGGCCTTAAGTCTGCATAACTCCCTCAACTTTGTTTCCTGTGCCTTTTCTGATAACCTCCCACATCTGCCCCCGCCTCCACCTCCCCACCTCCCCCTGCCCCCACGCGTGCTCCTCAGCATCTTCCTTCTGTCTTCAGCTGAAGGCAGTATTTAACTTCTGGATTAGGGCAGTGGTCGACCGCTGTCATATACTACCATTTACCTCTTTGCACACAATATGCCACAATTGCCTAATACAGCTTCCAACTACACAGTAACATTTAGTCTAGTCCAGTGGTCGGCAACTCATTAGTCAACAGAGCAGCAAACTGCAACTCGCGAGTCGCATGTGGCTTGCGAGCCGCGGTTTGCCAACCACTGGATTAGGGGTTTACCTAGTTTTCCTGGGTCTCCCAAGTGTAAGGAGGTATATATGTTACGAACTCTGCTTGTTTTCTCTTGTTAATCTGTCTTTTATTCCTGGGAGGGGCTTTGGAAGAGCATGGGAGGTCAGGGTGGGGGGCTCTGCCACAGAACTAGAAGGTTGTTTTCCTCTTCTACACGGCAAAGAACGTCACCACGGAAGCCAGAAGACCCAGAGAACCGCACAGCGTGCAGGAAGCGGGCCGGGAAGCCAGCAGCCGCCGCGGGGCTCTCTTGGCTTGGGGCTTGGTGGCCCAACTGAAAAGCCGAGGGACGGAGAGAGGAGTGGCTGGGAACCAGCAGGGTCCGTGGCCTTAGGAGAACCAGGGTGGAACCAAGTCAAGCAGAAAGGGCCTGGGCTCTGAGTGTAGCTGGCACACCCACAGAGGGAGCCAGCCACCACCATGGAGGCAGAGGACCTGGGGTGGCCAGGACCTGTGAGCACAGGGACTCCCCCTTCTCTCAGTGCTCCCACAGGCACTTGGGCTTCCCAGGGTTCCAAGATGCCATTGAGGAAGGAGCAGGAGGAGGGAGAGGAAATCTAAACATCTGGCCATTTACCTGAAAACCAAGGACTATTTAATTCAAAAGGAACTAAAACATCACTAAGTGGTAAGTTTCTCCCTTAACCCTCTGCTTTAATCAGCAGAGTGGAACTGGTGGAGGTGAGATTTCTTATCTGAGTGGACCGTGTACCAGCGCTGCTCTGTACAGAGCCAGTGAATACCTCCGAAGGCAGGCTGGGCCCAGTGTGGTTCCCGCCCAGCTGCCGGGTGTGCAGACACTGGCGGGCGGCCACTGTGAGGCCCGAGCCCTGAGTGTTTCAGCGGAGCCTGTCTTTGGAGATGAGCAGGTGTGTGGGCAGCAGGCAGCCTGGGAGCAAGGCAGACCCCGCAGCCATGATTACCTGGAGGTCGTCTCCTTTCACCTGGGGCTCCACTTCATACTGAGGCATCCGTGACCCTAGAGATTCCAGCCTCGTCGCACTGATGCCCAGACTCTGACTGGAATGGGGGTGATGACTAAGCATTCTGATGCCTAAATCCCCATATTTGTCCTGCACTTTCAGTCATACTAGTGTTAACAAAGAACCCAGCCCCATACCTAGCATGCCTGATCTATAAATGTACTGGATACCACACCACTGGTCTCCTAAGTTCATTTGCCCATTGGCATTAAGACAGCATTGTTCATTCTGCGGACTCAGAAACGGAGTTGCCTGTACCAGGGCAGAGTAAAGGAGCGTGATTTATCTTAAATATCACAAAGAAAGTATGCCCTTTAGGGTCACTGAAGACCAGGGTGCCTGTGCAGGTTTTTTGATGTGAGATGCTGCCTAGGTGGTCAAGGAGAAAAAAGATGTGTGCGGGGGGCACGGAGGGGGGTATGGCAGTGAAGGGGTTCTGACTGGAGAGAGGGCTGCAGCTGCAGTTAGTGTCTGGACAACCTTTTTGCTCTAAAAGGAACCTCCCAAACCACCAGGAAGGGACATGGTGGGTAGCGGTATGGGAGGAGGCTCTACAGCAGTGGTTCTCAACCTGTGGGTCATTGAGACCCGCTAGCAGGGTAGCCTAAGACCATTGGAAAACACATATATTTACATTATGATTCATTAACAGTAGCAAAATTACAGTTATGAAGTAGCAATGAAAATAATTTTATGGTTGGGGGTCACCACAACATGAGGAACTGTATTAAAGGGTCACGGCATTAGAAAGGTTGAGAACCACGGCTCTAGGGCATCCCTTTAGATTACACTCTCTTTCTCAGGCACACCTGGAAGAAAGCTAAGCCCCTCCCTCATAAGCATCATGCTGGGGGGCGGGAGGGGGGACACAGGTAGAGCTCCATAGACCCTCTATTCCAAACACGGTGAGCATCCAGCAGCATCAGCCACATCGGCACAGGTCTTGTTAGCAGTGCAGAAGCCCAAGCCTTATTCCAGACTTCTCATCTGCACTCGCCTCTTAACGAAACTCCCAAGTAATTACTAAGCGCATTGAAGTCGAGAAGCACTGCTCCAGCCCTGTGGTTCTCGCCCCTACGTTGTGCATTATAACCATCTGAGCAATTTTTTTAAAGGGATGCCTAAAAGTGAAACCCAAGTATTACTATTATTTTTTTTAAATGCCTCACAATGATAATCAGGAATAATCAGAGATTCTCAAAGGTCGGCGAGCATCAGAATTACCTGGAAGATGTAAGAAAGCACCGAGCATTGGAACCCACCCTGGAGTCTCAGATTCAGTCGATATTGAGGGGGGCCCGACAATCTGCATTTCTAACACGTTCCCAAGGGATGGAAGATGCTGGTTCTGGGACCACACCTTGAGTACCACCGATCTTAATGGAGATAAAACATGACAAACGTGGTTCCCAGAGCTCCCAGACAACAGTATGAGCATCCCTGGGGACTGACTACAAATGTCCATAGTCAGGCTCCACACTGATGTAAAGAATGAGAAACTCCGGGTGGGCCAGCGCTGGTGTAACAAGCCCTGCTGTGACGGGGATGCACGCTAAAGTTAGGAACCACTGCTCCAGTGTGTAGCTCCAAGCTGCTCAATAGCCAGCAATTGGAAACAGATGAAAAATTATGTTCCCCTACCTATTTCTTATGTGCTTTGATCTATGCAAATAAAACCTCCTTTTGTACATGACTTTGCTTAATGACAGAGAGCCTTGAGTTCTGGCCAGACCCTCTGGATGTTTTCCCACTAAGGGTGAAAGAGCAATAAGAACAATCATTCATACATATATGAATGTATATGTAAATAATATACCCATTTATGCACAAATACACATAGATATATGTACACATACAAATGCACATATATCAACTTAAAATTTCCCAGTGAGCCACATTAGCCCTGGCAGTAGGTATAGTAGATAGTAGCTCACATTTCATAGGGTGCCTCTAAAGGATTGAGTTGAGCAGATAATGCTGGTTCCCTATCAGACTCCCAGAATTGTACAGGAATATACCTTCTTTCTGGTAATTTAGGAGAAACCAATGAGCTGATTCTAATTATTCTTAGCCAGTGGGTTTTAACATTGATAGGGTGAAGCATTTTTAAAAAAATATGCCTGATTTTACCCACACAGGTTGACTTGATTGGTCTGAAGTGTGTCTGGGCATTGTGAGAGCTAAAAATCACGCAGGTGATTCTAATATGCAACTAAGAAGCCAGACCCCTGATCTAAGCCAATCATGCTAATCCCTTCCTTTCCACTAGTAATTGGCTTAAGGGAGGCTTGTGATGCTTTCTAGCCAATTAGTCACACTGAGGACCTGCTGGGGAAAGTTTTTTGTTGTTGTTCTTAAGCAGAGGTGAGAGTTGTCTGGCTCTGAACACTGTTGGACCTCAGTGTGATGGCTAAAGTCACTTGCTGCCATCCTGAGGAGGGGCCACCTCTTAGAGAACAAAGCAAGGGCACCACAGAGAAGCAGGTCTAGACTGGAGCCAGCACTCCTAACCCTGCCCCTTTTATACAACATGGATGTGAGATGGTGACTATTATTGTTTATATTCAGCTGAGTTAGGATTCTCTGTTACTACCTATCAAAGGGGTCTTAGCAGAAACTGTAAGTGATGCAGCTAAAATTACACTTGAGACAAATGTGGATTCAGGTCTTCTGATCTTAGCTCCGGGGCTCTTTCCACAAAATCATACTATTCTCTGAGAACCCTGGGCAGGATCTCTGAACTAGAAAAATGCCCATGGACCCACTTTGGGCCAGCAATTAGGAAAGAGAATCACTACCATTGTATCTTATGAACTGAATAGTCTTGCTCTTACAAAGTGTGATGGTTAATTTTATGTGTCAGCTTGACTGGGGGAAGGGATTCCCAGACAGCTGGTAAGACATTATTTCTGGGTGTATTTGTGAGGGTGTTTCTGGATGAGATTAGCATTTGAATCAACAGACTAAGTTAAGAAGATTTTGCTCGCCAATGCAATTGACACAGTCCAATCCACTGAGGCTCTGAATAGAAAACAAGGAGGCAGAAGAAGGGTGAATTTGCTCTCTGCTTGGCTTGAAACATTCATGTTCTCCTGCTCTTGGCCATTGGCACTCTTTCTGGTTCTCCAGCCTTTAGACTTAGACTGAATTATACCACCACTTTTCTGGTTCTTTAAGATGATGGATCTTGGGACTTTTTTGCCTCTGTAATTACATGAGCCAATTCCTGAAATAAGTCTCTCCTCTCCTCTTTTCTTCTTTTTCTCCTCCTCCTTCTTCTTATTTCTCTCTCTCTCTCTCTCTCTCTCTCTCTCTCTCTCTCTCTCTTCCCCCCCCCCACCCTCACCCACCAGTTTCTTTTTCTCTAGAGAACGACAATATAAAAAGTGTTTTGGGTTTGTTCACTAGCAACTTTCGAACCAACCACATTAAACTGGGGGTGGGGTAGAGAGTGTAAAGGTGGAGAATCACATATATCATTTTTCTAGACATGTAATTGGGCATCTCCCTATTTAAATTGAGGAACAACTAAGTCACTTAACAGAATTAATGAGGAGGGAAGACCTTCAGGAGCCAGATGATAAAGATGTACATAGTTTTCTGAATACACAAAAAGGGAAGCTTCACTCTAGAAGGGTGAAGTAATTAGAAATGGCTGTGTTAATTTCAGGCTTCCTTAGACACACCAGGGGGTGAAGTGCCTGAGTGGGTAGAGTCCGCTGAAAATGAACACATAGTGGAGGGAATGAGTGACATGGAGGAATGTAATGGATAATGCCTGTGGGCAAGCAGGCAGAGGAAAGTTTCAAACATGAGGCAATTTGTCAGAAGGTGAAGCCAACTGTGATGGATGACATTTTTCTCTCATATGAATAAACTATTGTATCCCTGGGGGCACAAATCGAGGTGGTACTCATTTTAAAAATGACACACTGGTTGTTTAAAAAAATGCAAATCATGGAGCACTGCATTGGATGTGTCACTGTGGATCTACCATTTAAATACAATAAAAACGGGGTGTGCATATCCAGTGGGAAGAGTGAATTAACCATTCAGATGACTGCTTGATTTTGTGTTTTATTTTAACTGAGTTGTCGTTATATATGAAGGCAATAGAACAAATTGTCAGTCAGTTGACCTGGTCAAATCAATTAAGACAGTTGAAAAAAACCCACAAATTTATCATTAACTATTTGGTGTATTTATCACTTTAATATCCAACTGGATCAATGTTCATGAATCCAATTCATTCTTTAGAACTCTACAATAACTAAATGGGCACCTCATATCCCTCTGCATTCCAACTTTTTCATCTCCAAAGGGAATGTGAGTCTAACAAATCCATAGAGTATGCATGTTTACTTCATTTGCTATTGTGGTGGCATGCCAGCCATAATTGTTATCATTAGCTCATAAAATTAATTTCAAGGTGAGGACCACCATTAGGCTAAGAAATAACTTACATAATGAGATCTTATGAGAAAAAGAAAAGCAACTCCTTGTGTCTAGGAGCAGGCTGAACTTTCTAGGGCTTAATGTTAGGAATTGCCTTAGCAACAATAAAACCCAACTTATTCATCTACAGGTATGTTTCTGGTGGTCTTTATCTCAAGGTTATTGACACTGATTAGATAGAAAATAAGTGAGAAATCCATCCAAAGTGCCAAATGTTTTTGAATAACTGTTTAGGACCTTATTAGGAAAACAAAAATCTGGATGTGTGAGAGATTGTTTGCTTCAGTGTGAAGTTAATGAGGAGTGATTGTCCTTGATCGCTCTTTCAGATTTTGTAGCCATCTTTATGGACTCGCTACTTCTGACCAGATTTTCATGGCCTTTCCCCAACGGAATTCTTGTATGGTTGTCTACAAATGCTCTACAGGTCAATGAAAATGGTTGATTTCTGAGTCTATCCTAATGTTGACTCACCAAACACCCGACTGAACTAATTCCTTAGTCAGGACACCTTATAGGAACTTAAAGATCATCTCATCCAACCATGGTATTCTACTCAAGGCAGAATGAAAGGAAGCTGATAGGACAAATGGGTTGTCTGAAATTACCCAGTGGTTAGCAGCAGATTAGGGTTGATGGCCCAGTTCTACTGGCTCCTAATTCAGTGCTCTCTCCACAGTCATTTAGCTGATCAAACATGTTAAGTTATGAAGTAGCATTTTTATTTATTGGAACAAAACAATTTGATCAGTATCACTTAATATATTACATGTAAATAAATTTCAGAAAGCCACATGTTGAGAATTTTTATTAATATTCTAAATATATTATTTATGTATGTGTTCAACAAACTTTTTCATTGCCTCCTATATTTTTTTATTTCCTTCTAAACTTTTTGACCTGCTATATACTTACTCAATAAATATTAAAAAGAGATAACAGTCTAGAAGGTAGCAACTAGTGGCCTGGTGCACGAAATTTGTGCATGGGGGGTGTTCCTCAGCCCGGCCTGTGCCTTCTCCAATATGGGACCCCTCAAAGGATGTCCTACTGCTGGTTTACAGGGATCGGGCCTAAACCGGCAGCCGGACATCCCTCTCGAAATCTGGGACTGCTGGCTCCTAACAGCTCACCTGCCTGCCTGCCTGATTTCCCCTAACCACTCTGCCTGCCGGCCTGCTCGCCCCCAATTGCCCCCCGCTGCCAGCCTACTCACCTCCAAATGCCCCCCCGCCAGCCTGATCACCCCCAACTGCCCCCTGTGCCAGTGTGCTTACCACCAACTGCCTCCCTTGCCAGCCTGCTCACCCCCAACTGCCCCCCGTGCTGGCCTGCTTGCCCCCACCTCCCCTCCCCACTGGCCTGCTTGCCCCCAACTGCCCCCCTGCTGGCTTGCTCACTCCAAACTGCCCCCCGTCCCGCTGTCCTGGTCACCTACAACTGACCCCCATTGATGGCCTGCTTGCCCACAACTGGCCCCCCTGCTGGTCTGCTTACCCCCAATGGCCCCTCCCCCCCCAAGCCTGATCACCTACAACCGCCATCCCATCCTGGCCTGATCAACCACAACTGCCCTCTGCTCTTGGCCTCTAACTGCCTCTACCTCGACCCCGCCACCATGGCTTTGTCCAGAAGAAGATCCAGAAGGTCTCCTGGAAGGTTTCCCAGTCTAATTAGCATATTACCCTTTTATTAGTATAGATCAGTGGTTCTCAACCTTTCTAATGCCACAACCCTTTGATACAGTTCCTCATGTTGTGGTGACCCTCAACCATAAAATTATTTTTGTTGCTACTTCATAACTGTAATTTTGCTACTGTTATGAATCGTAATGTAAATATCTGTGTTTTCTGATGGTCTTAGGTGACCCTGCTAGCAGTTCTCAACCTGTGGGTCTTAACCCACAGGTTGAGAACTGCTGCTGTAGAGCCTAAGATATTTACATTACGATTCATTAACAGTAGCAAAATTACAGTTATGAAGTAGCAATGAAAATAATTTTATGGTTGGGGGTCACCACAACATGAGGAACTGTATTAAAGGGTCACGGCATTAGAAAGGTTGAGAACCACTGGTATAGATAGAGGCCTGGTGCATGGGTGGGGGCCAGCTGGTTTGCCCTGAAGGGTGTCCCAGATCAGGGTGGGGATCCCGCTGGGGTGCCTGGCCAGCCTGGGAGAGGGGCCGAGGGCCGTTTTCTGCAGGCCACACCCCCTTCAGGGTGGGGTCCCCACTGGGGTGCCCAGCCAACCTGGGTGAGGGGCTGATGGCTGTTTGCAGGCTGGCCATGGCCCCAGCAACCCAAGCTCCCAGCCCCTCCTTTTTTTTTTTTTTTTTTTTTTTTGCAGCGCCTCCTTGAGCCAGCTGGAAGCAGTTATCTGGGATTTATTTATCTTCTATAATTGAAACTTTGTAGCCTTGAGTGGAGACCAGGGCTGGCTGGTAGCCTGGGTTGCAACCCAAGCCTCCTGCACACTCCAGCTGCCGCCATCTTGGTTGGGTTAATTTGCATACTTGCTCCTGATTGGCTGGTGGGCGTGGCTTGTGGGCATAGCAGAGGTATGGTCAATTTGCATGTTTCTCTTTTATTAGATAGGATAGTACCATGGTCGACAAACAGCGGCTCGTGAGCCACATGCGGCTCTTTGGCCCCTTGAGTGTGGCTCTTCCACAAAATACCACGGCCTGGGCGAGTCTATTTTGAAGAAGTGGCATTCGAAGAAGTTTAAGTTTAAAAAATTTGGCTCTCAAAAGAAATTTCAATCGTTGTACTGTTAATATTTGGCTCTGTTGACTAATGAGTTTACTGACCACTGGGATAGTACATAATGAGCAGCATGGGAGTTGGGGGGCAGGTGGGAAGGAAAGATGACCTCCAGCTGTGAAATAAAGAAAACCTCACATGGAAGAGGGGGCATTTGCACTGAGGGGTGGCAGGAACTCGGACACTAAGAGGGGGAAAGGGTGTTTCAGCTGGAGAGAAGAGTGTGTGTGAATTGGACAAATTGTTCTAAAACAGAGTCTTAGCTGTTGGTGCATTAATACACTGGCAACATGAACTGGCAGAATAGTGAGTCTCTGCCATCTACATACTCTGACCCCTCCCCTCCCTTTACTATTCACCTTGATAAACTTTGCAGGTAGTTTCACCAAATATTCTTTATTGACACATTGTCCTTTCCTAAACTCCTGGGAATAGTAAAAATACTTAGCTCAGGATTATTACAAATTTCAATGTATATAAAGTGTCATTCTACTTTATGTGATCTAATTACAGAAACACTGAAAATTCAATTACGGAATTCTGGTTAACATCAATCTCAAGAAAGAAAACAGAAAACACACACACCCTACTTACCTCACCTAGGACCATTGACATGTCACCCCTTCTCTGGGGACGGGCTTCAGCCTTAGAGGCACTCTGATTTCTGTTAGTCATCTGTATTTCCCAGAATGCCACCTGAACTCTCCTGCTGACAAGGTCCATGTGGGGGCTTTCTCTGTGAGCAAACCTACCCCCGGGAGAGCCCCAGGCCCAGGCTCTGACCGAGGAAACTGTCCCAGCCCATCCCTCTCAGATTCTGTCGTTCAAGCCCACTTTTCACCCAGTTACAAGTTAGTTGGTCCTCTCCAGGCTCACCTGGAGGAGCAAGACCAGTGGTTGCCTTCTTGTGTCTCTGGGCCCTTGTGGCTGCCTTGCGTTCTCCCTGGTGTCACGTCTGCTGTAAGTCACCATCATCTGTGGTTGATTTTGATCTCCCATGGGCCTCTTTTCTTGGCCCAGCCTCTCTTCATCCATTTCACTGCTGTTACCTCAGTCCAATGTGATTTTTATACAGAGCAGCTTTCATTTCTAGATCATCTCAGTTTGAACCTCAATTGGAGTGTTTTTCCTGGGAGTCCACCTTGGAAGGGGGATGTGAAGGACGAAGGCATTTTGTGCAATGTGGAGGTGTGCAGAGAGTGTGGGCCTGGCCATGCTGCTGTACCCGGAGACCCTCTGTAAATGTATCATCTTCAAAGGAGGACTCTGCACCTGAGCGTCCCTCTGTGCTAATTCACTCCACCTCCCCCACTATCTTAGCAATTACACAGGAACCCTAATACTTCCAGTTCTGTTCATTTTATTAAATCAGCAGAAATGCGTGACCTTATACAGATGGTAGGTCTGTACAAAACTCAGGGGAGGAAGAGTTTAAACCCCGGAGGTGCAGAGTGTGCTTCTCCATGCTAAGGAAAGGATGGAGGTCATTTCTCTTAGAACTTTCCTGTGTGGGCACCTACGTTTTTAGATATGTACTGACGTTTTTATATCTAGTTCTTTTTCTCCCCTTCTAGCTTTATAAGGTGATGCATATCAGCATCTAAAATAGTGTCTGACACGCACTCAGTTGGCAGTAAATACTGTTATAATGGATTCTGCGCAGCTGCACAGGGGTCAGAGCAGGGCAAGGAGGCTCAGGAATGGCCCCTTCCCTGTGTTTACGCTGTTCCTAGAAGTGATTAAACATGGGCCCAGTCACCTAAGCAGAATGAGTGAGTGTCATAGTGAGGGCAGTGTTTGTTGCTTGTTCCTTTTGGGCTCTTCACACTCAAGAAGCAGCGTGGAGAGGGGTCCTCACGCCAAGTGCAGACTTCTCTGTCTGAATTATGAAAGGTCAGGGTCAGTGGTGAGGGAACAGCACTAAGTCCAGAGTTGTAATAGCAGGGCTTTGAGAGCTTTTCATGTCAAAGTCCATCTTATGAACTCCTGGCCAGTACCTGTCTATATTTAAAAGAGGGTTCTCTCTGGCCGGTGTGGCTCAGTGGTTGAGCATCGACTTATGAACCAGGATGTCACGGTTCAATTCCCAGTCAGGGCACATGACCGGGTTGCAGATTCAATCCCCAGTGTGGGGCATGCAGGACGCAGTTGATCAATGATTCTCTCTCATCACTGATGTTTCTATCTCTCTCCCTCTCCCTTCCTCTCTGAAATCAATAAAAATATATATATATTTTTAAAGAGGGCTCTCAAAACTCCATTTTTTGGTCTGACATCATGCACCTTTGCATGGCGGGGGGGTGTCTCATTGATTGATTCAGATAAAATAGGTTTCTCTCATTGTCAGCATGCTGAGGTCTGTGGGTTATTTGCATCTGCATTTTGCAGATGAGTTGGTCACCTGGCTGCACTTCTTAGCTTAGAAACCTGTTGTCCCACCACTGCATGGCCTCCTGTCCTTGGAAAGAAAATGGGAAACAGGTGGTTGTGTGCCCACAGGTGGACGTGTGCCCACAGGTGGCTCAGTTCTGCTCAGCAGGAAGAGGCCATTGGGAAGCACTGAGCCAGACAATGGAATTTGCATAGTTAAAAAAATAAGTCAGTGCCACTATGCTAGACATTTAATATCAGGCCAGTTTTTGTTTTCTTTCTGTGTGTTTTGGGGGGAGGCTTATGAAGATGGAGCACTGTGCACTAAAGGCGGTGGGATAGACCTCATTATCCAGGCTGGTGCTAATGGCTGTCTGATGCCACGGGCCCCAAGTACCAACCTGGACCCTACACCTGGAAGACCCTGGTCCCTGACCACAGTGCATGCTTTCTAAGGATGAGAATTTCCCATATGGCAGAAATGTCTTCTCCCACTAACACCTACAGGGTCTTCCAGAAGAGAGCTTAGGAGGCCAGTGTTCCCTGAAATTCTAGCACAAGCAAACTGAACATAATCAGGAGAAAGGGCTGTCAGTCATCTCTGCTTTGGCCCAGCTATCTGGTACTTTGTCACTGTCATTACCAGCCTTGACCCAGAGCATTTTTAGCACAGTTTCACCATTTCTTTAAAAAAAAAAAAAAAGCCCTACTCTTATGCCCCCTCCCTCTCTTCCCTTTGGACTTAAGACTCTTCCCACCCCCCACACCCCCCCACCCCCGTGGCTGCTGCTGCCCTGAGATAAGGCTGTGGTATTCTCTCCATCATCCCCCAATCAAACATTATCATAAGAAAGTGCCAGGCATCCATCAGCTCAGAGCCCCTGATTTATGCTCAAAGTTCGGATTATCTATTGGGCTCCAAATCCCTTCAAAGGGCCACCCTGATCAAAGAGAATCACATCCAGCAGATAAAATTCGAATATAGCTCCATGCAATAGAATGACAGCCAGGATTTCTTAAAAATCCCCAAACTGCTTCAACCTCTTCATTTTGTCAGGAATTGTTCTTTATCCACAGTGTAGGGCCCGCAGAGCAACCTCATTGTCATCTTTGCATTTTTCCTGCTGGGTTCTGCCTGGAGAGCCATTTATGGAGTTTGCTCCTGGGGAAGGAGTCTTTGTCCACGAGCAACTCCCTGCACTCAGCACAGGGCTGAATCCAGCTCTGCCCAGAGCCCTGCAGTTGAGAAACATACAGGACATGGATCAGTCATACTTAACAACCGGTTGCTACCTTTGATAGTGTGTAGCCAGGAGAAAGCCAAGATTGAAAAGTAGTGTCTTCAATGTTAGGAGGCATCAGAGTGACAAAATGAAATGAAATGCCCCGCTAAATCCAATCACTCAGCTCATTCACTCAGTAAATATTTGTCTCACATGCAAGTATCTGGTGAACCAAAAAAATTCATCATTGAAAAGTTTAATATCTAAGAAGAAAACAGTTACCTGGGGAATCAAATAAAAAACATTGCGGATTTCCAGCCCAAGAGGAGAATTTGAACCCAATGGATTCAACTACGCCCTCCTCCCATTCCCATCCCAAGTTTCTAGTCAATTGACCAAGGAATCTAGCCTAGACTTGAAGGGGAATGCACTTTGCTACTGAAACTAAGAAAGGATTATATCCACTGCCAGAAATGTTATGGAATTTCTGGAAAATACAAAGCAGGTGAGGTTACATGGAGGTTAAGAGTTTATTAATATGCAGGTCACCATCCTTGAAAAAAATGTGCAAAAAGAGTAAAGAGAGGAGGAAGTCCCACTATTTTGAAGCAGCAGGGGCTGAAGGCAAAGATAAACCAGAGGCATTGGCTGGCTGTGGAGAGAAATGCAGGGCCCTCTGACAAGGTGTGAAGATGAACTATCTGCGTGGGACTGGGATCCCTCCCAAGGGACTTGGCTACCTTGGGCATGGAGGCATATTAAGTGAAGAAAGGGCAGTTGGTGAGTCTGGCTCCCTCCCCTTCAACAGGCTACCATAAAAAATGAAGTGGCATTTTCTACTACTTCTGGCTTTTTTCAGCTTCAGCTTCTACCTGCCTGGCCACCTCTATCTCCATCTGCAACCTAACAGAATAAACCTGGAGGAAATCTCTGTCTCTGCCTCCATTTCTCTGGACTTGGGAGATTTGAACAGCAACCCAAGCACACGGGTCCTCCCACTCTCGATGCCAGGGGCTATGCTATCTGGAGAAAAATTTCCAGGAGGCATGCAGCAGGATTTCAACAGCCAGGGAGGGAGCCAAAGTGGCAGAACCTAGTGTTTTCTTTGGAAAAGATTTTGTGAAAGAAATATAGTAAAACTATACGGTTTTTAAAAATGTGTACTTCCAATAGGATTTTGGCAGAAATTATATTTCTGAAACAAAAGCAAGCATACAAATTCTCTCATCTTCCATGTTGCAGACAGCAGAAAGTTACTTTATTTTTGGCACTAACACAAAAACATAGTTCAATTGTTTTGGTGTTTTGAATATAAAGACTGCCAATATAGGAATAAAAACAGTTCCTAATAATTTGTTGTGTTAAGGCTGTTATGTTCTAAAACAGTGTGTTCTAGCCTGGCCAGTTTGGCTCAGTGGCTAGAGCGTCAGCTTGCAGACCTAAGGGTCCTGGGTTCGATTCTGGTCAAGGGCACGCACATACCTCGGTTGCAAGCTCCTCCCTGACTAGGCCCTGATCCGGGCTTGTGCAGGAGGCAACCAATCGATGTGTTTCTCTCACATCGATATTTCTCTCTGTCTTTTCCTTTTCTCTTCCATTCTCTCTAAAAAGCAACAGAAAAATATCCTTGGGTGAGGATTAAAAAAAAAATAATATAAATAAATAAATAAATAAATAAATAAATAAATAAATAAATCACTGTTGTTCCAGTCACACTTGGTTCAGATGGTGGTTGAGGTCTGCCTATCTGACCACTCTTTCTAACAATTTCCACTGACACTGACAAATGGAGGGCAGAAGGAAAACTGCGTATCAGCATGAGAGTGGACCATTACTCTTCTTCAGCTGGGATTTCACCGGCCTCAGCAGGGAAAGCCCAGGTGAGAGATCATGGAGCAGAAAGGCCAAAACAATCACTCAAAGGAAAAATGGAAGGAAAGCCCACTGAGGAGAAAGTGAGAGTCCCTTTCCCACCAAAGCGTCTACTGGCTTCAAATCTAGGGCTGATGAGGACCATTTGAAGTTCAACCCTGACATCTGAGATTACAGGGGTAGGAGTACCACAGCTCCAGCTCACTCACAGACAGCGACAGGGCCAGACTGTGGGCTAATCACTGGGCAGTGGGGTCCCCTGGAGGTGAGGCTCAGCCCCTGCCAAAGTGGAACTGTCCCAGCTTGTTCGGGATTGTCAAGGGGACAGGTTGCTCCCGGACAAAGAACGACATAGAGTTTCACATGACTTGCGAAGGAGCCTATCTCTGCTACCTAGAGTGGACGGAGATCTCACTCTCTAGAAAGGAACATCTGCAGAATGTCACCATGTGTGAAAAGAAAAGGCAATTGGAAGATTTACCTGAACTTTTGGAGCAAATACCCTCTATTCTCACCTTCTGCCCTGATGAAATAGTTCTGTAAGAAACAAACAAAAAATTAATGAACTTTTAATTTTGTAATAATTTAAATTTATAGAACATTTACAAAGATAATACAGAGAGTACCTATATACTCTCACCCAGTTTCCCTAATGTTAGCTTCTTATGTAATTATGGTGCATTTATGAAGATTAGATGACTATTAACTAAATGCCATGTATTTATTCTTTGGCTTTCACTAGGTTTTCAATTAAAGTCCTTTTCCTGTTTCAAGATCCAATGAAGGATACTGCATTGCATTCAGTCATTGAGTTTTCTTCATTTTCTCTAGTCTAGTCTAGTCTTTCCTTCTCTTCTAAGATATTTCTAAGAGTAACCGATATTTTATGGAATGACTCTCAACTTGAGCTTCTGTGATATTTTTCTAAGGTAGGGCTATGGATTTAGGGCGATGGTAGAGGGGAGGGAAAACCACAGAGATGTGAACCCTCCTCATCAGATCCCTAAGGAGCACATGATATTGTCAGGGTTCCCCAGTGGTTGCTGTTAGCCTTGATTGCCCGGGTAAAGTAGTGGGTACCAGGTTTCTTCACTCTAAAGTTACCGGGGTTTCCTTTCCATACTCTCTTATTTGGAAGAGAGTCCCTTAATCTAGCTACACTTAGGAAGAAGGATGGAGATGGTTACATTTCATCTCCTGGAAGGAGTGTAACTAATATGTCTAAATCTATTTCTATAGTATTTGGAATTTTTCTATAAAGAAAATTTATTTCATTCCCCCCATTTATTTATTTGTTCACTTATTTGTAATAATATGGACTCATGTGTATTTGCACTTTGGGTTAAAATTCAATTCTACTTTTTGTTGTTGCTCAAGTTGCTCCAGCTTTGGCAATTGGGGCTTTTTCAGACTCCTGTACCTCCTTAACATGCCTCCATCCTTATATTTTCAACACTTCCTTGCTTTCTGTCACTATAAAATACTCCTGGTTCTTCTTGTACTTTTCTTGTCTCAGCCCAAGAAAACTCTACTTCTCCAAGGATTCCTGTCCCTCTTATTTAGAGAATTGTACTTAGAAATCAAGATCTATACCTGGTGTGTACTTGTTGGTCCTGGGATATCACTGTTTCTAGGTCCTCTCAGTGGACAGAGATGGAAAACAGATGAATGTATGATAAACCATGTAGGGACACACAATGTATGCTAACCCATTTGGGCACACATCTGTGTTTATTTCTATGTGTGCATGTTGAGCTAAGCATGAGTTCGCAGTGGTCTTCCAGCCTAATCTAGTGTTATATGGTTATCCCAACCTTTCCAGTCTGCTGATTTGTCATTTTCCTCTCCAACAGTGAAAAACCTGGTTCCTGCTACCCACCATCCATTTAATTATTTGTTCAACCCCAGTATTTAAGTAGAGCAATTTCAGAATTGCTCATCTGTATCCCCATGAGCAGTAACTTTACCAGCTGGAGTAACTTTAACAGCATTTATATAGAGTTCCTTTGGTCTTTAGCCTTATAGTCTGCAGGCAAACTGTGCTTTCCAGGATGACTTAGGTGAGCTCCTCGCTTCTCCCACCGCCGCAGGGAGATTCCTTCTGACATAGCTAATGCAGTGAGTTCACAGTGTACACTTCATCTTGACTCTCTTGACAACCAGGTTTTTTCTTTTTGAAATTTGCATACATTGAAATTCACTTTTATGATGCATAGTTCTATGGGTTTTAGCAGATGCATAGAATTATGATTTCACCATGCCAGTACCATGCAGGGCAGCCACCTGACTCTAAAGATTCCCCTGCACATCTCCTTGATAGCTCCCCAAGCCCTGGCCACTGAAAATCTGTTTTCCATCCTTATAGTTTTCCCTTTTCCAGACTACCATGTAAATTAAATCATATAATATGTAGACTTTTGGGTCTGGCTTCTTATATCTGGCAAATAAGAAGCATTTACTAATATCATTTATTGTTTTGATCTCATATATACGAAAATTAAAACCCTCTCATATTGGTTACCTTGTTATGATCACTCACTATGTAATAGTCTTAAGATTCAAACACAATTAATTTTATGTGAGTCCATATTCCCGCTTCTTATTTTACACATTGCTTTACTCACAGTGACTTTAAATTATAACAGTGAATTATAATAAAATACAAGCCTAAAATACATCTGTCTCTCTTTTGTTTGGTGTTTCACATAATAAAAACAAATAGCCAAACTTTATTTATTTATTTGTTTTATTTTCATTAAATTTATTGGGTGACATTGGTTAATGAGATCAAATGGTTTCAAGTATATATTTTATGATACATGATCTGTATACTGCATTGTGTGCCCACCACCCACAGTCAAATATCTTTATGTCACCATATATTTGGCCCCCTTTAGCCTTTACTGGCTTCTTTCACTTAGAAAAATGCATGAAGATTTACCCATATTGTCATTAATTAATAAATCACTCAGTCCTTTTTGTCACCAAATTGTATACGTTTTGTGGATGTACCACAGTTTATGGTAAGGGACATTTAGAAGGACATATTGCTTGTTTCCAATTTTGATAGTAATTATGGGTAAAGTTGCTATAAATATTGGCATACAGGTTTGTGTGTGAGCATAAGCTTTGAATCACCTAGGTAAATATCTAGGGGTGATACTGCTGGATTGTATGGTAACTATACGTTGAACTTTGTAAGGAATCTTCCAAAGCGGCTGTATCATTTTGCAGACCCATCTTTTCTTTAGAATTTGTACTCTCAGCAATATTAAATGCTGATAAAATAGCACCAGACATCATGAATAAATGAACAGTCAGTGAACAAAACAGAGTATAAAAACTCAAATTCAGGAATTAGGCTGTCAATTCACAAAATCTCTTCAGAGAATAGAGGAAGAATATAAGAGATAAATATTGTGGAAGAAAAACAATCAACTTAATGGATATATTGAGTTAATCTAATAAATATTTTTGTGTGAAATAGTGTTTTCCAAAGATAAGAGCAGACACAAGCTGTACAAACAATCATAAAGTCCTTTAACTGAAGTAGAGAACAGAAGATCAGGGAAAGAGAATCAATTCAAAAACAGTTTCCAAAAGTAATTAAGAAGTGGAAGCATTCATTTTATCCTAATCAGGAAATAAATAAGAAAATAAAAATACACAAAGTAAAAATTCAAATAAATAAAATAAAAATAAAGAAGAAAATACAAATATACAAAATCATGAAAACAATACAGAAAATTCAGTGAAAGTGTAAAGAGTTTGTACAACTCTCTCCTGATATATCTGATATATTTAAAATATGAATGAAATAAGTAATTTTATGGTAAAATACAAATTATAAAAATTTGCTCAAAATGAGATATTAGTATAGTTCTAACCATAAAATAAATGTTAAAATGTATTAAAACACTGCCTTTCAGAACGTCACTAGCTCAAAGGGATTCATGTGTATGTTTTTAAAACTTCAAGCACCAGATGAATCATATGTTACTTAAATTGTGCCAAAACATATTATAAAGAAGGAAGTCTTGGTTCTTTCCTAAATCTGCTATAACTGATTCAGCAATTTGTCAAGGCAAAGAAAGAGAAGGTCTGCGCCAGTCTAACTGGTGAGTACAAACGTAAACATTCTAAGTTAAACAGGCTGACTCCCGGAGTGTACTGATCATAATATGCATCACAATCAGGCAAAACTAACTCCAGGACTTGGATTATATGGGTATTAGAGATTGTAGCCATTAAATCACCCCATTATTAGATGAAGAAAGGGATATTTCATTTCCACAGAGGCTGACGTGCATTTGATAAAATGCAAAATCCATTGGCAACAGAATAAAACTTAATAAACTTGATATGATTGAGGATATATGAAAATATAACAAACATCATACTTGCAAATGAAACATTTGATGTATTTCCACTAAATTACAAAAGAACACATGCCTACCATCATCTCCCTATTTATTTCGGGAATGACATAAAATATGATAAGAAAGGAAAGGAAATAAGATTTGGAGTAAAAACATCATATTATAATATAATGTTCATTCCTACATGTAATAATTAAATATTCCACTTAAGAGAGAGGCTTTCTTAGTGTCTCAACTCCCTGAGCTCTTGAGGATGCAAGACCCAGCTTGCATCCTCAAGGGTTCAGGGAGTTGAGAGAAATTGATAAATGTACATGAGGGGGAGGAAACTACGAAAGGGTAGAAGAGTCAAGTGCAGTTGGATGCATCCACTGAGTCTGTCCCTTGGTAATTTGTAAAATGAAACTATTTCCCACTTCCATAAGACTGTTATTAACCAGACAGTCTTTCCCTTATTACCACATTTAAAATAGCACACACACGCCCTGGCTAGCGTGGATCAGTTGGTTGGGCATCATCCTGTGCACCAGTAGATTGCAGGGTCGATTCCCAGTCAGGGCACATGCCTGGGCTGCAGGCTTGATCCCTGGGAGGGGTGCATGCAGGAGGCAGCTGATCAATGATTCATGTTCTACTCTCACATCAATGTTTCTCTTCTTTGTTTCTCTCTCTCTCTCTCTCTCTCTCTCTCTCTCTCTCTCTCTCTCTCAAAATCAATAAAAATATTTTAAAAAATAGCATCCCTTGCCCCTCTAGCACTTTCTAGCCCTTTGCTCTGTTTCATCATTTTTCTGCATAACAAACGTTATTTCCTGACACAAAATGCATTTCTTTCTGTTTGTTGATTGTACTGCCCAATAAGCCCTGTCTCACAACTGCTTCTAAACCCGCTGGAAGCCAGGTTCTGTACTAGTGAGAAAGTGAGCCCTGCAGACACCTCAGAGAACATGGTCAATCTTCTCGAAGGAACATCCTCAAGGTGGGACAATGCCCATAGTGACCAAAGGACAATCTAAGGGATGGTGTGCCTAGAATTGAGTGAACCACAGAGAGATTTGTGGGACATGAGGTCACAGAGGTAGCCAGCAGCAAGTTTATGTAGGATCTTGTAACCAGTGATGAGAAATTTAGAACTTAGTCTAAATAAGATGAAAAGCCTTTTTCCAAGAAGAGGAGCAATATTATTTAGAGGGTGTTGATACTCTACCTTCTATACAGGGAACAAGCTATTAGGGGAGGGGACATTTGGAAGAGTATAGAAATAGTTCAGGTGAGACTTATGTGGTATCTGTGGAAAGAGGTGGTGAAAAGTGGCCACATTTGTGATATCTTCTTAAGACAGTGCTGACAGAACTTGTGAATGGGTTGGATGCCGCATATATAAAAAGAATGATGCCAAGGATGACTCTAAGGTGTTAGGTCTGAGCAACTCAAAGAACCATGCTGATATTTATTGATATCCTAAAAGCTAGGGAAAGAACCAACTGTATGTATTCATTTGCTCTTGGTTTCATGAGAAAAGGTGGGGAGAAATCACAAGTGATGTTTTAGACATGTTAAATTTGAGGTGTCTATGATACATCCAAATGAAGGTATCCAAGGTCAAGTTGAGGGAAGAGGCTAAGATTGAGATATAAACTTAGAAGTTATCAGCTTATGGATATAAAACCATGGGAATGGGTCAACCAGGGATGAGTGACATGAGAGAAGAAATACAAAGACAAAGCTTGGAGAACTACCCCATTTAGATCTGAAAGAGGAGGTAGTATCATCAGGAGAACAAAAAAGAGGCATGTGGCATCATGGGGGTGTTATCAGTGGGGTGCCCTCTGTGTCCTCACCTGTTACAGGTAGAAGTGGAGTTCTTGGGGTGCCATAGGGAAAAGAATTTCCTGAGGCCCCCATGGGAGGATGAGGTATCATGGAAAGCTTTATTGATTATGTAAAATTAAGGGGGTTCCCTTCCAAGTTTCCATCTTCCTTTGTCTCACCATGGGAAAAGTCCAATCTTGTCTTCAGCAGGGCTAGGATTAAGGCCACTGCCCAGAGTCTCCACTCCATATTAAAGCACAGTCCAGTCCAACATGCTGCCTGTGGAGTCCACATGGCCATGTGCCATATAGTGCTTCAGGCCACATGGCTATGGAGAGGGCCAGTGTGGGTAACAGAGCAAGAGAGAAGCAAGCAGGCAAGAGCAAAGCAAGAGAAAGGTAATTCTTTGTCTGGGGATGATAACTGGGAGCTTAACCAATTAACCCTTCAGTATTTCGTGAGCTTGCAGTGGCTCTGACCCTCTAGCCAATTATCTTTTCCCCAATCTGACAGGCAAGCACCTTCCCTACATCACCCCTGCTTCACTGTGCATGGGCCCATCTCCTCTTTGTTTGACCCCTTCCTCCAGTGATCTTCAGGGGATGGACAGATGGTTCCCTGGGGAGCGTGAAGTTGCAGCTTCCTAGTGAAGCTGCCAAGATGACATGCTTATAATGTCTGGCTTCCCTTTGCGTTTTTTATATTATTAATCTTAGCTAGCTAGTTACAACAATAACAGAAGCAATTGAAGAAAATATCTCATAGGAGAAAGAGATAACTGCATCGAATGCTGTTGATACATTTGGAAAGGCAAAGACAGAAAAATGACCATTTGTAAAGGTCACTTTACAAACTGGTGACCTAACCAAAGAAATTTCAGTGGAGTGGTCTGATTGGAGTGGACTGGACAGAAGATAGGAGAGGCTGTGGATACAGCAACTATAGAAAACTGTCAAGAGCTTGCAGAGAAACAGGACAGTAACTAGAGAAGTCTATATGGTCCACAGAGGCTTTGATAAGACAGGAGGTGCAGCATGTTTATGTGCTGAATGAGATGAGCCAGTTGATGGGGGGGGGAAACCTGAAGATAAAGGAAAAAGGCAACTCTTAATTAGGCAGGAAAACCTGCCATTCAATGCACAAAGCATGGGGAAAGCCTTTGATAAGAAAACAGGTAGTTCACCCTTAACATCAGGAAGGAAGGAGGAGTGTACTATGGAAGTGCAGGTAGCCAATGAGGGCATCTCATTTAGTTGCTTCTGTTCTCTAAGAAAAAGGAGGAAACATTGAAGGCATGAGAAAGGAAATGTGAACTAGTCATGTTGGAGTTTGGGAGCTAGAATTGACTGAAATAAGGTAGGGTTGTCTACCCATTAGACATTTGTGGTTATACATTTTTTTAAATGAGTTAGCATTGTTCTCTGCTTGTTTCCAGCCTTGTGAGTTCACATAGGGACAGACTTGACATTGTGTCATAACTGAGGAGAGAGAGAGATTAATTGGCTTGTTAAAGTCCCATGCATAGTTAGTGGTAGAATCTGGGTTTTCTAATTCGTATTTAGGTTGTACTTTCCATAAATGTTTAAAAACCATAGGAATGCTGTCCATACATTCCTTTTACTTTTTCTTTCATTTCTTTTACTACTTTAATGCTGCCCAATTTTCCTGCCCAGAGAATAGAGAGTAGACAGACCATTCTGGGTAACAATACTCTCTGCATCATTACCACTATTTTCAACTTTCTTTGGGGTCCCTTTGTTCAGGGCAACTATAATATATAGCACATGCAAAAAGAGCCTCAGCACCATTTATAGCACTCCTCTAAATTCCACGTTCCAAATCATTGGCTTTGAAATAAACTGCTGGCATTTTCAATCCATGGATAAGAGATCTCTATATAAGGAAATCCAGTTAAACCCAAGTGCCCACTACATCATGATTCTGGCTCTTTTCCAGTGTATTATATTCATCCACTCCAGTTAGCATGTCTCTTTCCACATCTTCCCTTAATACAGAGTATTCTGAGACCTGGATACCTGAGGCCTGGATACCTGAGGCCTGGATACATGAGGCCTGGGTACCTGAGGCTGTGTAAGAATCCTTTGCATGGTTCCTTCTGGTCAGAAAAAAATTCCATTGACTCACTGGTGCTTAACATATTAACCCAAAGTCATTAGATGTATTTGCGTTAATCTTTATTTTCTCCCTTCAAAGGGATCTGACACTCATGTCATTTTTTCCTCCAGCCTAAATGCGAAAGAGATAGCAGTTGACATCTCTATGTGAACCACAAAGTATCCCTTTAGGTTGTGGTTTGTGATGAGGGCAATGATGCTGCTGTTAAGTTCTGGAAATGGATTTTTTAATCGTTAAAAAAGCATGGACATTGGGGGTAAATATAGAGGATTAAATCACAGGCTTCAGAGTATAAACGTGCCGGGTAACACCTAAGGCTTTGGGGTAAAACGTACAGGGTAGAGGAGCATTTATAGGCAACAATGTGCATGTCTTAGCCTCCCTTCAGTGCTCACATAGCTTCCAGTTTAATCAGCTAAGTCCGTGGTCGGCAAACTGCGGCTCACGAGCCACATGCGGCTCTTTGCCCCCTTGAGTGTGGCTCTTCCACAAAATACCATGGCCTGGGCAAGTCTACTTTGAAGAAGTGGTGTTAGAAGAAGTTTAAGTTTAAAAAATTTGGCTCTCAAAAGAAATTTCAATCGTTGTACTGTTGATATTTGGCTCTATTGACTAATGAGTTTGCTGACCACTGAGCTAAGTGAACACAGCGCACAGGAGCTGCTTCCAGAAGTGTTTATAAACTAAACAGTGCCCCCTCATAATGTCCTTTTCATAACTTTAATTTTTGATATGTCAGATTTATGTCTCCCAACTTAATACCAGTAGAAAAAGAGTAAGAGGCCAGAGATTGAAGGAGAACGAAAGAGCTAGGGTGAGTGGGTGTGAGTTCAGGTGGAAGGTGGGCAGGGTGGGCAGGGTGAACTTGGAGGAGACGACTCCTCCCTGGGAACAGGAGCTCACCCCGTGTCCCAGGCTGTCTCTGCAGTGGAGCCAGAAGTGCTTTCCAGGGCATTTTTAGCAGCAAGGGCTCTTTAAGATCTAATTTTGCACGGATGCTCAATATATAAAATAGAAAAGAGCAGTATTTCACTATTTGTAAGTTCAAACTTATACCACTAACTAATGAAAGAATGAGAATGAGGCTATTGTGATAAATAGAAATATTTAAAATCCAAGCTGAAGGTCAAAAGTTGCAGTCACATATCAGCTTTAGCAACCAGTTTGTCTCCACGTTTGGTTGGTTGTGAAAGAAAATCCAAAATTCCATGGATAAATCATTATAAGTGAGAGCTTTACTTGTTTCTGTGTTTATTTTTGATATCTCAGGTCAACAATCTCAAGACAATCTTCAACGAAACTGTTGAGGAGGCTGAATGAGGAGCAGCAGAACATTGAATCACTAACAATATCTAAAAATTGCTCACAGTCCTTAATTTTTCTAAAATAAAGAAGTAAGAAAGTTAGATGTCAATCACCCAAAACTCAAGCAAAGAAATTAGTGATACAATATCATCATTATAGACCTGCTATCACATGCCAATTAGTGTGATGGTGAACAGGCGCAGGGTGGTGCGGGCCTGGGCAGGCTTACCAGAGTGCACCTGTGTGTGCTTGACTCTTTCCTTAAAGCTTGATTCTAAGACCCAAGGTACCTTATCAAAGACACATCTGTAGCACAGAAGCACAAAGGAAGGCACTGAGCTCATTTTTTCTTATTTGACATAAAATAGTTTGAACTGGTGGATGGCTTTTTATAATTAATTAAAAATAGTTAAATCATTAAAAAACAAAACCCAAGATATACAGGCTCACCGCGGAGATCCTGCAGGCTCAGTTCCCGACCACCTCAATAAAGAAGGTATCGCAATAAAGCGAGTATTAATCTATTTTCTGGTGGACCGTCCTGCCTTTACTTTGTAAAAAATGTAACATGTGTCAAGCGCAATAAAGAGGTCTGCCTGCGCACTGGTGGACCAGGCTCCATGAGACGCAGTTGGAAGAGCCTCTGGCAGGAGGCTTTCGCTATGGAGTTGGCTCCCTCTTGCCAGAATCATCTCCAGGGCTGTCAGCTGGAGGGCAGGCCCTGCCAGGCCTCAGAGGAGCAGCTTTTCTACCTCTCACCTTGCTGCGCACCACCTGAGCCTGCAGCTGAGGACAGGTGGGGAGAAACACTGGACCTGCCAACTCCAAAGGTGTTTTGTTTTGTTTTGTTTTTCTTTAGTTTTAAATATATTTTTATTGATCTCAGAGACTCCAAAGTTTTCCCTCTTAAAGGGAATAAAGAATCTTAGGTGAGACTCCTGGAGAAAAGTTCATAAAGAAGAGAAGTGGCTTTTTAAAAAGTGGGACTTTAATACCCTAGCCGGTTTGGCTCAGTGGATAGAGCGTTGGCCTGAGAACTGAAAGGTCCCAGGTTCGATTCTGGTCAAGGGCACATGCCTGGGTTGTGGGCTTGATCCCCAGTGGGGGACTTGCAGGAGGCAGCCGATCCATGATTCTCTCTCATCATGGATGTTTCTATCTCTCTCTCCCTCTTCCTTCCTCTCTGAAATCAATAAAAAATATATATATATAAAATAAAATAAAAAGTGGGACTTTAAGATGTGACCTCAAGTGCATCAGGTGGAGTTGATACTGCACAGGAGTCAGAATCACTGGTGCAGCAGAACCTTGGCACTGGCTCCTAGTCTAGCACTAACACGTGCGAGGGTAGGCAAGACCGTTGGAGCTGGCATCTGTGACTCACTATTAGGCTACTCTCACTTGGGTTCCGCTAAAAGCAAAGCCTGAGACAAGATAGTTTACGTGAGAGGTGATCCCAAGAAGCAAGAATGAGAGAGCAGGCAGAGTGACACAGGAAGGAGAAACAATGAATATAGAGCCGGCAAGGGTAGACTTTCCCCAGGACCTTCTGAGATGCATACAAAATCACTTCCAGGACGCCCACCAGTAGCTAGGGGCGGGAGCCTTTATTTGTCCACCAGCTCCTGACCCCCTTCAGTGGAGGGTTGCCTCCAGGGATGTTGGCGTAGGCGCAGTGGCTGCATCTGCCCATGCCCGCCAGGCTCCAGTGTGTCAGGGAAGCTCCAGGGAAGAAGGGGAAAGGCCCTCCTCAGTGCCCTGGAGAGAGAGAAGCCTGAGCTTGCACAGAACTCTGCACTGAAGCTTGGCTCAGTCAGAGGGGGCCAAGGAGTTTTTCTGGGGGCACCAGACATGATTGTTACACCACCCAGTTCTATATGTTCTTAGAGGCCCCAGGAGCAGATACACTGGGCTCCACCATTACATGTCAGTCATCAGTCACCAAGCCTGTTTAGTTTTTGGTGGTTCTTGACAGAGGCACTCATTCATCCATTCGCTCATTCATTCATTCCTTAATTCCTTCCTTACCTTTTGAATGTCTGCTAACTACCTGGCATTGTTCTAGGTACTAAGGCTATAGCAGTGAGCAAAACAGACAAATCCCTCCCTGTCGTCATGGAGGAAGACAAAGAAAGAAACAAATGAAATATATAGTTTGTCATATGGCCATAAGTACCAGAGAGAAAAATAAAGCAGAGAGGGGGTCAGGGGGTGCGAAAAGGGTGCGCCAGGAAGATGAACAGAGGAGACCCGTGTTTCATCAAGCTCAAATCTATTTAACTTGGTGAATTACCCCCATCTGGCTGCCTCTCAGAAAACCAATAAACAAGTTTATAGAAAAGTATAACTCTTTTCTGTGTTGTCTCATTTAAAGATATTGGCTTGTATCCAGGCAGATTCTACTCGTAGGAATTGGCAGCATCCTCAGTGTGAATCTGGGCAGGTTCTCCAGAGACAAGAGGTCTGACACGCCCCTGCATCTTCAGCCACCTGAGCCTTGTCGGCATTTTTCAAATTAAGGATTCTAGCATCATGTACAGTATTCTGGTGTCAAAGGTCACCCTGCAGAAAATAAGCATCTCACATATTAATCAATTACCAGTGAACATTGAGCTTTTTTTCACTCTGTGCTGAAGCTGATCCTGAAAGTCACAATTTTATTGTGGCTTTAGTTGTGATCAAAACTAGCAAAACAATAGTGATAGAAAAGAGACCACAGGGTGTATTATTTTTTTAAAATAAGATTCCAATGGAAAGTAATTGCTAAAAAATTTAAAGACAGATTATATCATGAAGTCTTTTCAAAGGAGTTGGAGTATCAGAAGGATTTTTAAAGACTACATGAATTTTACTAGAGAAGATTGGCAAAGGCACATTCTGTTAAGTCGGGCAGTGACTTGGGCCTGGCATGGAGAACAGGGAGCATGGTCTCCTAAATGGGATGGTTTTCCCTGGGGAAATCACGTACATTGAGAGGGTTGTGTTGTGATAGGTCTTGAGAAGGCACCCAACGACTGTTCACCAAACAGCATTTGAGCACTTGGTACGCACCCAGTTCTGTGCTGGGACATGGAGGAAACCCACACAGACAAGGAGTAGTGGCTGATAGAGGACAAATGAGATGGCAGGTGTGAAAGTGGGAGGGAGCAGGAAGTCGGCTTGGGAAACCCTGTTGTAAAACTGGGATGAGGATGAAGCTCAAAGTGTGGTAGAGAAAATAGAAAAATAGAATAATAGAATATTAGTCATTTGATAGGGGGGAAAGTCAATTAAATTTGATAATTGATGGTGTGTATGAGGATTGAAGGAGGGAGATAAATTCACCACAAATAGAGTTTTTCTAAGCTTGGAAGAATAGTGGTGCAATTAACAAAAAAGTGAAAGGTGTGAAAATAGGTCAGGCATTATGAAGGTGAATGACTTTGTTTCAGAATTAAATCACTTCTAGAATCACTCAGAATATGAACCCAGGCCCAGAGCAGGTGGCTCAGTTGGTTGGAGCATCGTCCCAAACACCAAAGGATCTCAGATTTGATTCTAGGTGAGGACACATACCTAGGTTGCTGGCTTGATCCCTGGTCGAGGTGTGTACAGGAGGCAACCATTCGATGCTTCTCTCTCACATCAATGTCTCTTTCTTTCTTTCTTTCTTTCTTTCTTTCTTTCTTTCTTTCTTTCTTTCTTTCTTTCTTTCTTTCTTTTCTCTCTCTCCCTCTCTTCCTCTATCTCTAAAATCAATAAACATACCCTCAGGTGAGGATTAAATAAAAGAAAATGAACACACATTCCTTTGAAATTACATTTTCTACAGAATGTTAACACTTGTGTTAAACACTAAGGTAATACCTAAGATAAATTATGAAATTTTCTCACAACCACCAAGGAAAGTTAATAGTTATCTCCATTTCATAGATGAGGACACATGAGATTTAGGAAGGTAACTCCATCACATCATTCAGTTAGACAGACAAGGAGGGGTGAGACTCTATTCAAAGTCCATCTAACTCAATGTCTGCATTTGCTAAGTACTGCCACAATCACATAGGCTAAAATTATTTATTTTTATTTTATAATTATAAAAGTAATGCAGTTTTGCTAGTAATTATTAACATTCAATATTTTTCTTTATATAATAGTAATACATGTCACTAGTAAAAATACTCAAATATTGCCCAGCAGCGTGGCTCATTGGTTGAGCATCAACCTATGAACCAGGTCATTGTTCAATTCCGAGTGAGGGCACATGCCTAGGTTATGGGTTCAATCCCCAAGGATGGTTGTGCAGGAGGCAGCTGATTAATGATTCCCTCTCATCATTGATGTTTCTATCTCTCCCTCTCCCTTCCTCTCTGAAATCAATAAAAATATATTTTTAAAAAATACTCAAATATCAAAGATGTAAAATGTGAAAGACTCCAATAACTTCACCCTCCCCCCAAAAAATACTGTGAATAGTATTTGCATATATTATTATAGGTTGCATTCTATGCTTATTCTAGTTTTTAAATAAGTCTTATCACCGAACTGCTCTACCAGGTATCTTATTTGTGGACATAAAAGGCTGTTCATTTAGGTCTATGAGAAGAGGATCATTTACCACATTTGTGGCACAACCTTAGGTGTGTGTGAAATGACTTCAGTACTGTATGATAGAATGAAATCTTCCCACACATTTTCACTCCTTGAATAATTTAACTCTCTACATTTAACCTAATTCTTTCAATTTCTACATGTCCAACATTCAGGTAAAAAAATCAGACCCTTAAGTTCTGATCTTGCCCACCCTGGATGTATGGGCAATTTTTTCTCTATATCTGACAAATCTGAATTTGTTTGGACCTTCATGATCAACTTTTTAAGTAATAAATATATAGGAGTCTATATTCTTAGACATCCAAATTTAAAGACACTGATCAGATTAAATATAGCAGCTACAATGAATGTATCAACATGATAATAGGAATGTGGGCAGAGAGAATGCAGGTTATTTTCTTAGAAGGGGACACACTATGATACAATAATAGAGCAAAACGTGAATTGGGTGAAGAAGTTACCATGCTTCATTCCACCTCTACTTTGTGCCACTCACTGCTGTGAGCTCTAGAAATGCAGTGACAAACACAGCAGACAATCCCATGAAGGTGAAGCCTAATTTTCATGGGGAGACACATAAACAAGTGACCAAGCTAATAGCTGCAGATTGTGATAACATAATGAAGGAAATGGTCAGCTGAGGAAATAGAGGGCGTCAGGGGAACCCTTCAGAAAGAGTAACTAGAAATAGTTCCTTTGAGCTGAGATATGAAGGATAAGAACACGCCTGGTCTCCTGAGTATCACCTATGCACTTGTCTAGCTCCCACCTTGGTTGAACCTATTCTGTTCTCCATGCCTGCAACCATGCAATTGACATTTGCTAGATAAGATCCTATCTTCACAGTGCTTGGTCAAATTTTAAGTTCTTAAACACAAATGTCAAATAAGCATGCAAGGCTTCCTGGAAATCCTATTGAGCCCCCTAAAAGTGAGTCATGAACAAGAGGCCATAGGGCAAAAAATCCGTTTTGCAGGGAGCAGAGAAGGAACACCTAGACTTCTCCCCAAATTGCTGCCAATACCTCCTCTTAAAACCCAACTGAGAGCCTCTGACAGAGAAGTTAAGATGGCACAATGGGAGGGGGGGCTCCCAGAATGCAAAGCAGGGCACAGAATGGAGATTAGCATTGGGGGTGCAAACAGAGAATAAGGAATATTTCATTTTCCTAGATGCTCATTTCATGCCTTCCCCTCTCACCTCAAAATGCTACACCACTGGTACAGTCACTTTGGAAATCCATTCAGCAGTTTCCTATAAATATAAACACAAATTTATCACATGATCGACTAGTCCTTTCCCAAATATTTACCTCAGAAAGTTGAAAATTTATGTCCACATTAACCCTGTAGATAGATATTTGGAGTGGCTTTCTTCAGAATCTCCCCAAACTAGAAATAACCCAAATCCATGCAATGGAATTTTCTTCAGTCATAAAAAGGAATGAGCTACTGATACATGTAAAACCCAGATAAATTTCAATTCATTATATTAAGTGAAAAAGCCAGACTCAAAGGCTATAGACTATTTGATTCCATTTATATGGCATTCTGGAAAAGGCAGAACTATAAGGACAGAAATTAGATCACTAGTTGTCTGGGGTGTGGAGAAGAGTTGACTATAAAGGGCACATGGGAATTCTGGGGGGTGTTGGAACTGGTCTATATATTGATTGTGGTGGTGACTATATGCTTGTGAAAACTCACAGAACTCTCCCTGGCTGGTTTGGCTCAGTGAGGCAGGCGTCCTCAAACTAAGGCCCGCGGGCCACATGCGGGTGTTTTTGCCGTTTTGTTTTTTTTTACTTCAAAATAAGATATGTGCAGTGTGCATAGGAATTTGTTCATAGTTTTTTTTTAAACTATAGTCCGGCCCTCCAACGGTCTGAGGGACAGTGAACTGACCCCCTGTTTAAAAAGTTTGAGGACCCTTGGCCATCAGCCGGGGACTGGTGGGTTATGGGTTTGATTCCCATCAAGGGCACATACCTAGGTTGCAGGCTGGATTCCCAGCCCTGATTGGGGCGCATGCAGGACATAACCAATCAATGTGTCTCTCTCCTATTGATGTGTTTCTCTCTGTGTCTCTCCCCATCCCTTCCACTCTCTCAAAGAAATCAATGGAAGAAATATCCTCAGGTGAGGATTAACAAAAAACAAACAAACAAACAAAACTGATAAAACTCTATACTAAAAGGAGTGAATCTTAATCATATATAAATCTCAATAAACCTGACTTCACAATAAAAAAAATCATCTGCATACCATCTCACCTGCTCTCAGATGACAGTTTTAACTTGTATACCCCTCACAGAATAGAATACATCTTTGAGCAAATTATATTTTCACCACCAAGTTCTATAAACCCATGTGTAGCCCTAAATTTATCTCTGTCTTTCCTCCTCGTGTTCAAGGGAAAGAAGGAACTTCCTATTGCTATGAAAGGCACATGTTTCCTCAGGTGCTCAGAATTCTTTCCATCTTGGCTCCCCCTTAGCCCTTCCCTTCCTCCACAGCTCAGTCTCTCCCCTCTACCAGGTCATTTACTTTTGCATGCAAACAACACTCTCCTTTGATGCCACAATCTCCTCAGATTTCTTCCCACCCTTCTGCTCCTTCACCACAAAGTATCTTAAGTGGTTGTCTATCCAAGCTTTCTTCACTTCCTTACTCCTTAAAACAATTCTGAAAAACTTCAAATGTAAAAGAAATGATAAATAATAATATAATAAATTCCATGTTTTCAATACCCAGATTTAACAGATGTTAACACTTAGCTATATTTGCTCAAGATCAGTGTTTTTTAAAAGAAATAAAACATTACCTATATAATTGAATCCCCCTTTGGACTCCTTCCCAATCCTATTATCCCTCACTCCCCAGAGGTAACCTTTATTCTGATTTTGATATGTATTATTCCCTCTAGGTTTTATATTTTACTGCACCTACATGTGTCTGTAAATGATATAAAGTATAGGATTGTACAGTGTGTAATTAAACTTTATACAGCTGTTATCTTATTGTACATATCTGTGTCCCCTGCATTTCCAGTTGCATTCTGCATCCCATTTCTCCCTTAGTTTTATTTTTTCTTGCTGAAATAGGATCTTTCATAATTCTTTCAAAAAGTATCTGTGGGTATCAACCTTATAATTTCTTACGTGTCAGAAAAATTCTGTGTTGTCTACACACTTAAATCATAGGGGGGTTTTTTCTGGACACATAATTACATTTTCAAGTTTTCCTCAGATGATTGAATGCATTGCCCAACTATCTTCTTGCAGACAATGACATATTCTCTTTCTTCCCCTCTCATTCTCTCTCTCTCTCTCTCTCTCTCTCTCTCTCTCTCTCTCTCTCTGTGTGTGTGTGTGTTTTGTGTGTTTGTCTTTCTTGTAAGGTTAAGATATTTTTTTTCTTTGTCCTTGGCATTCTGAAATTACACATGTACAGGTGACAGTCCTGTTACATGTAATTCTACTCTACAAATTTGAAGACATGCCTTTCATTAATTTGAGATAATTATACCTTATCGCTGCTTAAGAATTCCCCTGCATTTTCACTGTACCCTTCTTCTGAGACTCCTATTAGATTGGCATTGACCCTTCTGGATCTATCCTTCTTTTTACCTTTCTATTAGATATTTTATCTTTTTGGACTTGTATTCTGTGTGAATTCATTGATTCTATTGTTCATGTTCACTAATTTTGCTTTCCAGCCCATCTATTGTGTTCAGGGCTTTTTGTTTTGTGTTTTAATGTTGACAATTAAGCTTTCAATTACAAGATCACCTCTGAACAGAATATCCCTTTGAATTTCTCTGAGGACTCTTGTCCCCTTCATCTTCTATGAACTCTGTTTCCCCAGTAGTTCCATAAGGGAGCTCTTTTAAGGCATCAGCTTTGATGCCTGATTCCCTGCATGTGACCATGTGGGAATGCCTAATTTCAGTCCTCTTTATGAAGGGGCATGGTAAGGCCTGCTGCCCAGTGGGCACTACCAGGAACCATTCTCCCACATGGGAGAGTTCTCTGTTTGATCTGGCTGTTATCACCATCTAGGCACTGGTTCACTCTCTCTTAGGGGCAGACTTCTTCACTCACTGCCTGGATCTTCACTCACTGTGTGTAGGAGGGTGCAGGATGCTGCACCTGGCTGTTCCATTCTACCCTGAGACCCCTCTTGCTTCTGATGTCCACACTCCAGATTCCACATACAACCGATCCACCATGTTTTGAGATGTGGCCTTTTTACCCAAACCAAACTCATCTGCTTTATCCATCTTTGAGGGATTTCACCATGGATTATGCTAAAAGAGGCACTGCTTTTAGCTTTGCTTTCTATACTATTAGGACTTCGTTTGCTGCCTCTATTTTTATAATCTCTAGAGTTTGGAACAAGAGGGAAAATATTGAAATGTGTTCATTCTGTTACCCTGAATCATAATTCCGTACATTAATTTTATGTGATCCCTTAACAAATTGTCCTATTAGAGTGAAAATATTTTTCTACTGAACTATTTTAGCATTTTCTAGTGATGAATGTGTGTTCATTTGTATATGTGCATTGTTTTTCCTAGCTTTTACATTTCTTGGCTAGCACTTTCAGAACTATTTTAAATAAGAGTAGTCAGAGTGGATGGCCTGTCCAATCCCCTCTTTCTAGCAACTCTGCCCCCCTTCCCACTATCCATAAGAAAATAGGGAGGTTCTCAGAGCCACAGGGTTCCCTGCAGGTTTCTGTGCCTCTGGACACAGCTGGTTAGATCCGGCAGAGGTACTTGACACAGGCTGCATGAAGACCAATGTCAAGGGGCTGTAAGATACTGAGTTATGAAGGATGTTATCCAGCTGAAGAATGGAGTGGTGTTCTAGGCAGGAAGATGTCATGTGATGGCCATGAGAGGAGGGAATGTGCCACAATTGAAAGGCTTCAAAGGCCAGAGTTCTGTATGCTAGAGGTCTAGGGAGAGTGCCTTCCTCCACCGTCTCTTCCTTCTCCTTCGTCTCCTCCTGCTTCTCCTCCTCATCACTATTCGTGCCCATGCCTCACACTGCTCCAAGTGATTGACAAGTACTAACTTATTTAGTGAGGAAGAGGAATTGAGGAGGGGCTGTATCCTGCAGGACATTGAATACAAATTAAAGATTTTTGTTCTCATCCCCAAAACAAAGGAAATAATTATATTTTCTTTTAAAGTAACATGACTAGATGATGAGATTAAAGGAATGTTCTGACCTTACTGCAGACAATGGGAAGAAACCAGGTGAGATTAGAAGCAGGCAGACCGATTATGAGGCTATTTCAGGGGCAGGTATTCTTATCTTTTTCCTGGTTTTCATGGGAACAGTCTAGTGTTGCAATACTAAGTGTGATGCTATTTGTCCATTTCAGATACTTCTGTGAGTGAAGGACACATGTTACCAGATTGCTCCCAGTTCTTTGTTTTTATTTTGTCAGGAATATAAGTGAATTATATAAAAATATATTTTGAAATGTATTGAAACAACTACTTTTCTTTGGTTATTAACATGTTAAAAGATATTTCTTATGAATCTAGGGAAAAACCTTCTGGGTTGTGTAGTGTATTATATTACTGATATGAGTGGATTTTTACATTATATACAATTTACATTTTTTTTAAAAACTGATATTCAGTTTTCTCTTAAAAGATCCTCTCTCTCCAGTTTCACATTTAAAGATATTCTAACTTTGAAGACAGATTATGTAGCTTTCCACCTTTCTCTCAGCCCAGAGTGATTTAAAGAGCAGAAATTATGTTGAGTCCTAGGAAGAATCCATTCATGAAACTGCCTCAGCTTAGACACTTTTTGGAAATAGTTCTTTGACAACTTTGCTAAATTTTCTCTTCATTATTTGTCTTATTTTTCTTTGGTAAGGTTTATATTCTTTGTAAACTGCCCATTTAACCCATATGATTAACATAGACTGGAATGCAAATTTATCTTATTTCTTAATCTCATCTCTGTGTGTAAATGCCACCTCTCATTCTTAATTTGCATTTATTTTCACACCTTGATTAATCTTTGAGGGGATGTGTCCATTTAATTAATGTTTTCAAAGAAACCAGTTAATAGAATTATTTATCAACTATGGAGACTTTTTTGTGTCTTAAATGTAGTAATTTCTGCTTATCTTTCTCAAATTTCCTTACTGATTTTATTTTCTACCATCTTGAGTTGAATATTTATTTATATGCATTTTTGTGTTAAATTAATTCATTTAAAGTTGTGCATTTTCCTGTGATTACAGCCTTGCCCACATCATTTTTTTAAAATTATTTATTTGAGAGAGAGGGGGGAATGGAGAGAAACATCGATTTATTGTTCCACTTATTTATGCATTCATTCCTTGATTCTTGTGTGTGCCTTGACCCTGGACTGAACCCATAACCTTGGCATATTGAGACAATGCTCTAACCACCTGAGCTAATAGCCTTTTAAAATCCAAAGGTGCTTGCTGTTTGATTATTTTAAATGTGGTGAAGAATATCTTTTATTACTCTGATTTATTTCTTTATTTTTAATCCCCACACTTTTTTGTTATTGTTGTTAATCCTCATTGGAGGATATTTTTCCATTGATCCTTTAGAGAGAGTGGAAGAGAGAGGGAAAGACAGAGAGAAACATCTATGTGAGAGAAACACATTGATTGGTTTCCTCTGGCTTGCACCCTGACCAGGGCCCGGGCCAGGGAGGAGCCTGCAACCAAGGTGCGTGCCCCTGATCTGAATCAAACCTGGGACCCTTTAGTCCACAGGCCAACACTCTATCCACTGAGCCAAACCAGCTAAGGCTAATCCCCACACTTTTGATACAGACTTAAAATGCCAGGTATTATAAGGTCCTCAGCTCCTCTGCCTTGAGAGTAAAGCAGAATATGCCTTGCTTGTCTTCTTTTACTTCTTTCCTTGAACGTCATTGCAGTACACAGATTACATCTTGAAGTCCTCTTCACAAGAGAATGGTTAGGAATCCTACATAGTGCCTTCATCTCCCAGCTCAGAGGTAAGGCATCCCCTGTAGATTAACATCCAGTGTTACCTTTTTTCCTCAGTGTTCTTAAAGTGTGCTTAAGCTTGTGATTAAATAGGTATTTCTCTTTAGGTTTCAGTACTCAATATTCTAAGAATGAAGTGACATCAGAGAAGTAATTGCTATAGTGCAAGATGTTGAAAAGGTGCGTAATAAAAATCAGATGGATTTCTTGGAAGGGAAATCAGTTTATAGTTCAAACATGGGACCTGGGTGGAGACACAGAACCAGGGGAAGAAATTAAAACACATGGGAGTCATGGGTAATGGTCAGAACAGCTTCAGAAAATGAGATTGAAGGATTAAGCAAGCATGAGAGTCCAGCAAGACAGAATGACCAGAGGAACAATTTTGCTTTGTGATAGGCCCATTAAAAGTATTTTGTTCACCTGAAGCTACTAAAAGAACTGAGATTTCGTGATGTATTCAATTAAATCTGTTTGTTTCTGCTGTTCTCTCATATTTGTATTATCACTTGATAGCTTTTGGTCTTTGTTATGTATTCCTTGCTGTTGAATGAATTGGAATCTATATAAGTTGTGAGTTAAAATTTCATAAAGGAGCAAGAAAAGAGTCATCAGCCACTGGCATAGGCAGCCATGTCCCTGAGCCAGAAAACTCTCTCCCTTGGATGGACTCTGCCAATTTAACGTCTTTTACCTCCTACCTTAGTGGTAACTCTCTGGCCTCCATCATCCATCTTGTCCTTGTACATGCATGCTGCTTCTTCTATCAAGAGGTGATTCTAATTCCTCTGTCCATGTATCCTGGTTGGCCTTAGTGATTTCCTTAAAAAATAGAATGCAGCAGAAGTGACAGCATTTCTATGACTTCTCAGGCTAAGTCATAAGCAGCCTTGCAGTTTACTCTTTTGTCTCTTAGATAGCTAACTCATAGTGCCCATCCACCATGCTATAAGGAGCCAGTGCCATGTGGAAAAGCCATGTGCAGGTGTGCTTGCCAGCAATGTTAGCTGAGTGTCCAGATGGCATCAACCAGCAGCCTCTGAGTGAGCCTTCTTGGCTATTCATTACAATTGGACTTTCAGCCTCATATGGTATCTGATATAACTGTGTAAGAGTTCCCAAATGAGAAACCAGCTAAGCCTAATCAACCCACAGAATTATGACAAATAATAATAAATAGTATACATCACAAAGCTTTGGATACTTTTTTATATATAGAAATAGAGAATGAGAATAATCTATGTTTCAATGACCCCAAAACACCCTTTTAAGGGATACATGCATTCTTTACTTCTTTAGACATGTAATACCTTCTTTCAGGTTAAAGTCAAACCATTTTGACTAGGAGCAAGCCTACCTTGCTTACTTCTGATTTGATACATTATTATGCTATTTTCTGGTCAACGAGCAGTATAATTTTCAGGTTCTTCTTGAAAATGCAGACAGCTCATTTCCCCACCATTACTAACCTAATGGTAATTGTGGGGAATCTTCAAACTCTGATTTTAGTAAACTATTGAGTTCACTGTTCAACTGAGTTGCTGTTCAACTCAACAGATATTTGTCAACTACCTTCTGTGTACTGTGGTAGAGACTATAAAGGTTATAAAATAAATGGGTTCCTGACAATTAAAATGAGCAAAATATCTGAATAGACATTTCACCAAAGGTGATATACAAATAATGAACAAGTACATGAAAAGATGCTCAACATCAATAGTCTTCAGAGAAATGCAAATCAAAACCATAATGAGATACCATTTCATTTTAACTGGGATGACTATAATTAAAAAGTTAGATGATAATAAGTGAGGGATCAAAGAAATTAGAACCATCCTACTTGGATGGTAGGAATGTAAAATTGTGCAGATATTTTGGAAAACAGACTGGCAAATTTTCAAATAGTTAAATAGAGTTACCATGCAACCCAATAGTTCTACTCTTAGGAATATACCCAAAAGAATTGAAAACATAAGTATTTGTTTCTGAAGGTTTATAGAAGCATTATTCACAACAGGCAAAAGCTGGAACCAAAGCAACATTTGTCCATCAAATGATAAATGGATAAACAAAATGTGGTATATCTATACAATGGAATATAATTCAGCCACAAAAGAGAATGAAATACCGACACATACTACAATAAGGATGAATCTTGAAAACATTGCAGTAAATAAAACAAAACAATCAAAAGACCACATATTATGTGATTTTATTTATATGAAATATGCAGAATAGGCACATCTATAGAGACATAGTAATGGTTGATCAGCTCTGTGAATATGCCAAAGCTCATTGAATTGTATACTGTAAATAAATGAATCATGTAACATATGAGGTAAGCCTCAATAAAGCTGTAACCAAAAAATGATGTTGAATATTTCAACATATGGAGGTGAAGAACAGTGGGAGAAAGTGGAAAACAGGGAATCTGGGCTGAGAACAGATGAGTAATGGTGCAGAGGTGGGACATGATCAAAGCATAAGGTATTTGTAGGTGATATGACTGGAAATTAACCTCAGGTAAGGCAATATGGTGGAGGGCTATGGGGGCCCCACAGTCATGAAAGGTTGCACCTACAATTGGTCCTGGAACAAAGGGTGGCGATCTGAACAACTGTAGTGACAATGGAAAGGAAAGGACACACCCAAGAAGTACTGTTGAAGTTGAGTTATTAGAACATTAATTTTATCTGCTGAAAGGGGGCTTAAGTTATCGGGACTCATCCAGTTATTTCTAACTATACAGTTTTGAGTCTAAAGGCAGAAAAAAATACTGTTTAGCTTATTGAAGTCAAAAGTTAGGACAAAGAGCTGATTTGGAGGGCAGGATGGTAATTTAGGCTTGGAGATACAGACCAGAGTTGGAAAAAGTTCCAAGAGATGGACAAAGGCAGAACCCTGGAGAACACGTTCATTTCCTATCTGTGTAATGGACCTAATGACACTTACCTCATTGTAGTAATGTTTTGCTTTTATTGCTGTTATTTGAGTTTCTGGGTGGTTTGGGGGCGAATGGGGAATGGGAGAAACTGACATTTATTGAGTGTTTACTATCCATCAGGCACTCTGTTAAGTTTTTTCTTAATATATATTGTCTTATTGTTTCACAACAACCCCATGGAGTACATTCTACTTTTATTATCCTCAGAATTTGAAATGAGATTAGTTTGGTTAATGATTAAGTCTGCTTCCCTTTGTTATAAAGTATAAATGAGCAACATGTCTGAGAGCCTAGCCTAGGGTCTGGCATGCATAGGTGCTCAACAATATAAATTTTCTTTCCCAGATCTGCCCTCCATGACTGCTGATCTTGTCTCAAAGTCGGATTTGAATTTCCTAACGAGCTTCTCTCCTTCCTCTTCCCAACATCTTTGGCACAACGGAGTTGTTACCTTAAAGCTGCATTTTTTCTGCCATGGTAACCTCCATATCTCTAATGACTCCACTCCTTGTACATCTGCGTCTCCCCCTGCTTCCCTCCCTACCTCCCCACTGATATCCCTTTAGGCCTATGCTGAACCAGTGGGGTTAAATAATGACAAATGTGCATTGCATTTGAGGCTACAGTTAAGTGCTCATTGGGAATTTGGTGGAGGCCCACACACCCATCTCATTTATAACTTACGTCACTGGAATCAATTGGGACTGCTAAAAACAGAAAGATTATGATCCCCCACCATCCTCTCCAACTAATCTCAAACACAAGAGAAGAAAACTGCAGAAGGCTCATCTCTGTAAGCTTTTACAATAGTAAATTGTAGCTCATCAGAGCCAATTCTTCAAGCCATTTGCTGTAATCTAAACCAGAGTTTCTCATCTCCCTTTTATGATCCCATGGTGGGGCTCTGTGGAGAGGTCCAGCAGTGTGTCCACATGTTATCGTTCTAATGAAAACAATCAGAGCCCAGGGCATATTAATCACCTGGCCTTATCATCCATTCAAGAGAAGTCTTATTAACCAAAAGGCATATGTTTTGTTCCTGAATTCCAGAGATAAAAACCCAAAGGAGATGAGAGATGTGAACTAAAATTTCAGTTGCATTAGAATTTTGAAAATGAATTTTATCTCATCAGTAGCTTCTTTAATTAAGCCCTCATAAGGAGCTGAAAATAAAATAATCAGCCCTAGATGTGGTTATATTTATTTTATTGTTTTTTTAATTCTCAAAATTTAACATGGGTTTTGGAATTCCAGGAGAACCAGAGTAACTTGAATCAGCTTTGTAACTGAAAATCACAAGGCCCCAGCAGTGATGGTCAATGGCCACATTTGAAGGGGCACTATGAGGAAACTACCATGGCATAGCCCCGTTTAAATACCTAGTTGTGTTCGGTTTAAAGGTGTCCAAAAATGGGAAACACCGTATAAACCATTTAAGGAACATGGTTAGGTTGGAAGACTGGTAGGTGAGTTAAGGAATAGTCGTAAGCAATTGTGCAATGCCGATCACCAAAGGCAGGGAATTGAAAGCAGGGTACGTGGATTTCATGGCAGGGACCCCTTCTTCTTGCAGACAAATTGTCAAAACAAAGGTATGTGCACCACGCACTTCTATGACCTCTAGTTGTTCTCCAACTAAAATAAAGAGACATTCATGCAAAGGAAAGTTACATGAAAAATGGTTTTAGTGCCCTAGCCAATTTTGCTCACTGGATAGAGTGTCAGCCCTCAGACTGAAGGGTCCCGGGTACAATTCCAGACAAGGGCACATACCTTGGTTGCAGGTTCGCTGGCCCTGATCAGGGTGCATGCAGGAGGCAACCAATCAATGTGTCCCTCTCACATGGACATTTCTCTGTCTCTCCCTTCCACTCTCTCTAAAAATCAATGGAAAAAGATCCTTGGGTGAGGATTAACCTAAACAAACAAACAAACAAACAAACAAATAAATAAATAAATAAATTTAGTATCTGTAAATAATTTTATCTTAATGAGGAATATGTTGTATTTGAATCAGTGTTTCTCAAAGTAAGTTCTACTGAGCCCCAAGAGAATGGGATGATGGGGAAAATGTTGGGGACAATCCATAGTCAAAAATGTTTGAAAAACTATTCCATTTTTTTACTCTCTCTTGGTTTTCCTCTCAGAGCCACATGGCAGGGACTTTGAGGAGCCTTTCAGTAGAGAAAATTCCTGTTTTTTTAAAGTCAAGTTCTCCCCAACTCATTTGACAAAGAAAATTGTTGTCCTTACAATATCTATTAAGATTTTATGGCGGTCTCTGAGCAAAGACTCAAAGACAACAGACAGTGAGCCATGCAGACTAGTGAGTGTTCCACGGTGCACACTGAGAGGAACATCTGCCTGCCAGGCGAGCCGTGCCCAAGAAAGCCTGAGACATTGGTCCATGCACCCCTAGCTGGGCACAGACTTTGTCCTGTGGCAATGATTCAATTTTCAGGAAGACTCTCTTAGAGCATCACCATAATGGTCACATGGTAGGAACTTAATGCATATGTGTTTAATGGAAGAAATTCAAATTAAGAAAGCTATTTAAATGACCCGATTACTAACTGACTCCAGGCAGCCTGCATCATTCTTGGGAACGCGTAAATTGCGTGTGATAGATGACCTGGCTACCACTGGAAAGAAAAGGCTTTGTCCTCAAATCTCTGCTGGTCTCCCAATAGGCTGGAGTCCTGGAAGTCTTACCAGGGAGTTAAAGAATGATCAAGGCCACACTTGGTCATGCTTAGCCTTGGGCATTCTCCTGCATTTGGACAAACATCATTGTTTGAACTCTCCAGACCCATCACGGGAAAGAACATGTGTTTGGGCATCAGACAAACCCAAGCCTAAGTGAAGATTTTTCCATTTCCAACCTTGTGAGCTTGGGCAAGGTGCATAAGTACTCTGAGCCTCACTTTTCTCACCTGTAAAATGGGGATAAAGCTAGAACACTGCCTGGAACATAAATGCTTAAGTGATTCCAGGGAATGACCATGGTGAGGATGGTGACTCTTACTTTGGGTTGGGATGTCATAAAATCAGAAGTAAAGTGGGTCCTGATGCCTCAATGGGATGTGAACTAAGGAAAGGTTTTATGATGTTTCTATCACATCGTACACAGCATTACGTGTGTACGATGGGATAGAATTTCACCCCTTGCATGAACTACAAGAGACAGAGAAGGCCAGAGAAGAGAGGAGCCAGGGGAATGCGGGGTTGAGTGGCTCTCCTTCAGGCCTCCTAGGGTCTCCAGAACCAGCCGCCAGGGCTGGGCAGAGGCTTTTGCATGGAAACCAGAACGGCTCCAGGTGCAGACCTGCACCCAGTCATGCAGCCTGCAACACTCCCACACAGGAGGCTTGATTGGGCCGGCTCTGGGGCACAAGCATAAAGAATCCCTCAGGGTGCATGGAACAGAGGGCACAAGGTTAGAGCACAAGACAATGTGGACTACCCAAGTCCTGCCCTCACCCGCTGCCTTCCCTGTGGATCTGCACAGAAAGCGAAGCAGGCATTAGCTGGGGCTTCCCCGGACCCCGTGTGGAGCTGAGGGACGCGGGCTGGCCCGGAGAGAGCCAGATGGGTCAGGTCAGTGTGAGACCAGGAGGGAGAAGAGCCAGTGCCCGCCTCACTGCAGCCCCCGGTCACAGCCCAGTGCTCCACGGGGACACGGGCACCTCTGCCCTGCAGGCCAGAGCGGGAGAGCAGCAGGGAGGCAGGGTGCACAGGGAGCCAGGACGGAGGCCCGGCACTCCTTCCCTCCGGACTCAGTTTACGTGGCCCGGCCACGCTGCAGCGGGAAGAGCATCAAAAAGGAAAAAAGGAGGGAATAGGGGTGCCTTTCCCAGGAGTAGCGAGCTCAGACGTGCAATCTCTCCTTCAGCCCCTCAACAAGGACTCACTGAGTATCAGACAGATCTAGGCTCCGTGGCTACATTAGTCAACAAAAAACTGCACAAAATCCCTCCACTTGCAGAGCTTCCTGTCTGGTGCGTGGGGAGGAGTTGACAGCATAGTGAGAAGTAAATTCTGATCTATGATGGATGGTGACGGGTGTTATGAGAGCCGTGTGCATGGGAGGGAGGCTGAGACTCACAGGTCAGTGCTTAGCCGGGAGCAAGCAGAGCCCTCCCTGAAAGGCGGCATCTGAGCGAAGGCTGGAGAGCACGGGAGAGCCAGCCATGCAGACACAGGAGGAGCGCAGGCCCAGGGAAGGGGAGGACAGAGGCCTGGTCAGGAGCCCTGGAGCTCACAGGGCATGCCCGTCACACAGGATCCACGTGGTGGGGGGCAGGCGAGAATGGAGGTCAGAGGACAAGGCGGACCATGCCCTCAGCCTCAGCCCCAGTGAAATGTCCTGGTCCTGAGGGTACCCAGAACCCTGTTTCCAGGGTACAGGGGAAGGAGGGGATGCCAGGGGGGCAGGAGAGCCACTGGTCCTACAGGGTCCAGTGGCAGGCAGAGGTGGGCGGTGCCGCAGATGAACCTGGACAATCTTTGACCCTGACCTCAGGAATCAATGGGGCCCCTGTGGTTTCAGTTCAATGTGCTGTGCGAAGCAAAGCAAGCGGTCAGCAGGCTGCCTGGCTTTACTTCATGGAGTCGGCAGCCCCAGACAGTAAACCTGGGGTTGTGTCCCATCGGAGTGCTTCCCTCTCCCTGAGAGTCAGGCCACCTGCTTAAACCTGGGAACGTTCAAACCCTCCCCTGAGATCTGATTCAGCAGCGCTGGGGTGAGAGCAAGAGTCTGGGTTTTCACAAAGCGGTCCAGGGAAGTGGAAGGGGCATGGAGCTGTGCCCACGCCCAGCTTAGCTGCGAGGTCCCAGGACCGTCTCCAGCCTGCCACCCGCCTCCGCTCCACAGCATCACTCATGACCCATCCTCCAGCGAAGGCTCTTTGACCTGCGAACGGAGGAACTGAATATATTGTGGAGGAGCCAAAGACTGTTTTTTCATATTAATTCCCATAATATTCAAATGTTGGGTTTCCCTGTGGCTCCTCCTTATGCTTTAATTCACATCTGGACCCTGGCTTCTTGAAGGCCTATGGCATATTCATTCATAAAACCAGAGGTGGACCAAGGCAAATTCTAGCTCTTCAACTCTATAAGGGTGTCCCAAAAATGTATACACACACTTTGAATAATTATAAAGGCAGTGTTTATTCAAATACATTTCCTTTTCAAAACTGAGTTACCAGTTGTTAAAATGTGTACACATTTTTAGGGAAACCCTGTATTATCTTATGAGCTCAATGTTATTATAACTTAACACCATCTTTAAGTTCAGGTAAATGGAATGTCTTCTCTACATTTAATTGCCTAATTATACTGCCCACTTCAAATGTCTCCCTCTACAGAAGAAGGAATGCAAAATTTGACACCGTAAGTTTTAGCAGGCGTCACTCTATCTATGATTAACTTTGTTCCCTGATGGCCAACAGGAGGAAAACAAGTCTGATTACGAGGACACGGCATCACTGGAAGCAGTCGCATTGTCCAAGAGCAAGTAGAATGCTCTGGACACTTGGGTGGGGTACCCTCCTTCCTACGCCTCTATCTACTGTCTCGCGCATAACCTGGCTCTGCTCTCAGCTTTGTCCTTCACCATCTCTGAGCCACGTTGGGGCTATAACTGTCTGTAAACAAACACAGTAGGTCCAGGTAGTTTTCCTGCATGCTTCTCACTGTGTTTCTGTTTTCAGAGCAAAAAGACACTTTGTCCACAGTTTACAAAGGATTAATGTCTGCATGTTTCTCCAACTTCTGCTCCCCTGGAATCCTGGAAATATTTCCTCGTTGTATTAATGGCAGCTAAATGTTTCAAAACTAATGCAATTACCCTAATAGGAATTGCTTTCAATTTATTTGTGAAGTGAGGATGCCCTGACATTGTGTCCCTCCCTTATAATTAGACATCTAGAGAGGCAGAGCCTGGCTTTTGTTTTCATAACAAATAAAGCTATGCTCAATTCCTCCTAACACTCACAGGAGGACCTCAACAAGCCTGTAGCAATCAATACAGAATCACCTTTTCCCACCTACAAATCAGAGATAACAAAATTTGCCCTGTCTCTGCTTTAAGCTCAGAATGAGGATAGAGTTGTGGGTCGGGGAGTAAATTGCTGTATAAATGCAATGCATTGATTTGTGGGCCATTCAGATTTGGTTGGGGGGGAGAAAAGGGTTAATTCAATTTTGCATTGTGTTTTCTTTCTTCCCTAGGCTGGTCATTGGAACACTGGAAATTCTGGCACTTGCTAAGCAAAAATTTAGCTTCTCTGAAATACCCACCAGGAACCTAAGGGAAGGCATCCCTGAGCTCAGATGAAGTTATGTCTGATGATGGAATGCAACAGAGACAGGAGGCCAGGCTATTCCTCCTGCCCCGTCCCCACCCCAGCTTCTCCCCGCCTGACCACATATCCTGAGCAGAGGCCTCTTCCCATGGCGGTCACTCCCTGATTCCACCCGTGTAGGCCCTGGGCATCCCTCTCCCTTGCTGGTTCCCCATGCTCACACACTCTTCATTAAATTCTTGCTGGATGTTGGGACCTCCATGTCAACACACCTATTAATAACACAGGTAATCTGTGAGTTAGATACTAAGAAGTCAGAAGAGCAATCAATAGTATTTCCCCATGTCCAAGCACATCTTCTCTTCTAGTCTGCTCTATCTGTAGTCAAAGGTAATTTGCTCAGTCCCATGTGGTTTCATTCCCAGCACACCTGTGAGCACACATGCACATACCTGCACATTTTTAATTGAAAGCTGATTCCAAGCACTAGGATTTTCTGGGACTGTGCCCACCTCCTCTGTTTCCCATAACCCCACTAACATCAAAGAGCAAAGGCCCTATTTCCAACCTTCCCAGCTTTACGTAGGCGTTCTTTCTGAGGACCCACCCAAGTTGCTCCACCCTTTGCCTAGACTCTAGAGAGACCAACCCTGGGGGTTGCAGGACCCAGAGGACCCGGGGGCAGATGCGGTGGATGGTGGCGCAGTAGATAAGCACTCTGAGGAGCAGGAGCAGCAGCAGCGCAGCCTCGGGGCAAAGGGGATGTGGTGAGGCAGGAACTGCAGACACAGTCAGGTGAGATCGTGGCCTGAGGACCGGGCTTGATCAGGATTGCCTCTGGAATAGCAGCGAGGAGTCTTGCAGCAACAGGAAGAGTGAAGTCAATGTGTTATAAAGTGCAATGACCAGGTAGACAGCTACTGGAGGACAAGAAATCAGATGGCTCCCAGACGCTGTGGTCTACAGTGAATCAAATGAAAAGGGCAAAACGAGGAAGGATTTGGGACTTAGATAAGCCCTTTTCTTCATCTGCTAAAATGTTCAGGCCTGGAGTCCTGGGATGGAAAAGCTTGCCTACATTTACATGGGTAGCATTTCATTTCCTTGGCCGTTAGTCCATTTCTTTCAGAGCCAACACTGGTTGCACGTAAGAATCACTCCAGTGGCAGATTTAAAAATACTGATACCTGGGTCTCACTCCTACTCCCAGATTTTAACTTAATTGGTCTAGGAAGTAGCTTCGGGCATCTGGATTGTTAACCAGCCCCCACCCACCCCACCACCCACCACCACCCTGCCCAGTGAGTCCAGAATTCAGCCAGAGTTCAGAATCACTGCTTTAGAAAGTGTCAACCACACTTACCTGGACTTGGAAGTTGTGATCGGGGTTCCTTAGCCATCTGTGGGCAGGCGAGAATGAGAACGGCACCATGACCCTGGAGCTGGACATGGTGGCAAAGGGATCACTGGGCCCATGGCAGAGGAAATACAGAGTGATGCTGAAAGGGCTTCTGTGGTGCTCGACCCATCTCATCAGATTGTTCTCCTCTGAGCAGTGGTTCTTAAACTTCAGCAGTTCAGCAGCATCTGAGTCATCTGGAGTCTCGAGCTGGTAACACACAGCCTGCGGGCCCACCACAGGAGTTCTGATTCGGTAGTTTGGGTGGGAAGCTATAATTTGCATTTCTGACACATTCCCAGATGCTGCTGCTGGTCCAGGGGCTGCACTTTGAGAAGCACTGCCCTAGAGAAGGTTCCCCTCCATCTAGCCCTTGGTCTTGTTCTTCCTGATTAAGAGTGGTTTCTTTACAGCCGGCAGAGAGCCTTCCCAGGTGACCACACACAGGGAGCATCAGTCATCCAGGCAGACAGGGCAGCATGGCGTTGTCTGCTCCCACAGGTGCTACAGCCACGCAGTGCCGACCCGCAACGCTCACTGGGAACCAGGTTTCCCGTGGTGTCATTAACCAGCTTGGAACCTGCACAGCAAGAAACGCCCATTTGTCAGCAAGAGCATTTTCTCCTATGATCACAAATGGTTTCCAGTCGTGAAGAAAACTCAGGAGACATGTGGGAAGAAAAATTTCCAAATCCATGGCTGTAGTCCCAGTCCATCCTAAAAATCAAATTGAAAAGAAAACTAGAGAAATCATTTGGCTCCTCTCTACCCATTCTTTCACTCCTCTTTGGAATAAATGGATTTTTCCAAATTTCTCATTCTCAATATTTGCAAAGAAACTAACCCTTGAGAAATAAGAGGAGTACTTATAGAGGTTTCAAACATCTTTATCGATATACTAAAGGCCCAGTGCACAAATTTGTGCACAGGTGGGGTCTGGCCAGCCAGGCCCCATCAGGGCCAATCGGGGCCAGACTGGCCAGGGGAGGGGCTGCAGGAAGTTGGCCAACCAGCCCTGCCCCCGATTGGGCCCATTGGCTGACCGCAGTGGGCATGATAGCGACTGGTCATTCCTGTCATTCCATTGCTTGGCTTTTATTTATATAGATAAGTAGTCAATTTCTGTTTTCTTTTCTCACAAACACAAACATCTCATCATTCATTTTCAATTATTTGCTTTTTTTCCTTTACATTGAAACACATTTTGGAAATGGAAAGGCAGTGCTGCTAATTTTCCCCAGCTTCAGTGAAGAACAAGTAATATCCGAAACAATGATCTAAACTCTGATAGCTCTTCCACAGTCACCTCTTTACAAAGGTTCAGTTTAGCCTCCTGACACCTCAGCCCAGGTGAGGACCAGGAACATCTGCATGCTTATAGCCCACGTCTGTGCTGAAGCTTTAGTAGTGGACTAAATCCAAAACCTGGGGTTGCAAATTTCAGGTTGTGTCCCTGGTTCCCTGTAGCTCAATGTATCCTGAAATCTACAGCATGGGATCTTATTTCACAAGTATTGGGTATTTCTGGGTGTCATGGACACATAACTTTGAAAACACAGAGTTAAAGTTCATCATGTTGATTTCTTTATTTCAGGACTTCTCAGAACTCTGAATATAATAATTTGCATGGTGAATTTTCAAGAAGGAGGTTTATTGGACTTTAGGAAATGTTTTTGATCATAAAAAAATGTAGGGGAGCTTCTCTTGGGACATCTGTGAGGAATTGCTTTGGGGGAAAAAATAGGCAATGTCTAGTCTCTTCTCCCATTAATTCTACATTCCAAGTCTCAAATTTCTGCTATGTGGGAATGAGTCTTAACTAACCCACCGAACTTGGGGGTGAGGCTGGAGCCAACCACAGCCATGTATCAATGACTAAGAAGCAAAGTGCTGTGAGCCTTGTGAATGTTTCTCCCACTCCCTCCCCATCACCTCTCTGGGGTAAGAAAGTGATTCTGGTGAAAAAGAATAACCAAGAGAGGACTTTAAAACACTAAGTTCCAACTTTTATAGGCATATTTTAAACATTTCTTTCACTACCTTACATTTAAAGTATTTGGGTAGAATACTCTTGCCAAGTGAGCTGTTTTGCCTGGAGACAGAGGACAGCATCTTGGAGGAAATCGTTTTTTTTTTCTAAAAAAAACACCAGCCATTCCATGTGTAAATAGTATTCAAACAGCCCAGAATCAGAGACTGTCCTGCCTCCTCTATCTACTGACTTCCCTCACTTGCTTCCTGTGATATACATCTAGTGTGACATCTGGCCAAATCCATCAATGTGAAATGTTCTAGCTATCAGTTATGTTGTTTTCTAACATTTTAAATGCTTTAATGTTCCAAAACTTTATTATCCTATATAATCCTATATAATAAAAGGCTAATATGCAAATTGTCCCTACGGGCAGGAGTTCAACCAATCAGGAGTTAGACATGCACTGGTCACCAGGGGGCGGCATGGAACATGACGGTCATCAGCGACAGGGCAGGCAGCTGGGGGAAGGTAGGTCCCCTGGACAGCAGCCATGAGAGACCTTATCCATGCACAATTTTTGTGCACTGGGCCTCTAATATATTATATTATACTAGAAGCCTGATGCATGAAGATTCATGCTAGAACAGGCCTTCCTTTCCCTGTCTGCTGGCACGGCCTTTCTGCTCTGGCCCAGCCCTGGAGCTGCCTCTTTCCACCCCAGCCTCGCCTTCCCATGCTGCCCAGAGGCCCTGAGAGGCGGGGGGTGGGGTGGAACACCTGCGTCATCGCCATGGCAACGATGCAAACATCCCACCTGCCCCCAGTTGCTCGGTGCCTATGTATGCAAATTAATTGCCATCTTTGTTGGGTTAATTTGCATACTCACTCTGATTGGCTGTGAGCATAGTGGAGGTGTGGTCAATTTACATGTTTGTCTATTATTAGGTAAGATTATATTATATCATATCATATCATATCATATTATATTATATTATATTATATTATATTATATTATATTATATTATACTAGAGACCTGGTGCACAAAATTCGTGCATGGGGGTGTGTGTCCCTCAGCCCAGCCTTCACCCTCTCCAATATGGGACCCCTCAAGGGATGTCCGACTGCTGGTTTAGGCCCGATCCTATTGGACATCCCTCTCACAATCGGACATCCCTCTCACAATCCAGGACTGCTGGCTCCCAACTGCTCGCCTGCCTGCCTTCCTGATTGCCCCTAACTGCTTCTGCCTGCCAGCCTGATCACCCTTTAACCACTCCCCTGCCAGCCTGATTGATGCCTAACTGCTCCCCTGCCAGCCTGTTTGCCCTCAACTTCCCTCCTCTGCAGGCCTGGTCACCCCTAACTGCCCTCCCCTGCAGGCTTGATCACCCCCAACTGCCCTCCCTTGCAGGCCAACTGCCCTCCCCTGCAGCCATCTTGTGGCAGCCATCTTGTGTCCACATGGGGGCAGCCATCTTTGACCACATGGGGGCAGCCATCTTATGTGTTGGAGTGATGGGCAATTTGCATATTACTTTTTTATTAGATAGGATTATATTATATTATATTATATTATATTATATTATATTAATTATATTATATTATACTAGAGGCCCAGTGCACTAAATTGTGCACAAGTAGGGTCTCTAGGCCTAGCTGGCAATCAGGGCCGGCCAGGGCCTTCCTTGCCCCAGCTGCCAGCTGCTGGCTGGGGCCTTCCTTCGTTCTGTGTTGCCCCCTGGTGGTCAGCGTATGTCATAGCAATCGGTTGAACTCCCGGTTGGTCAACCTCCCGAGGAGACAATTTGCATATTATCCTTTTATTATATAGGGTTATATTATATTTATATGTTACATTGATTATATATTACTATGTATTATATGATTTAAGTAGATAGTTATATCATTTAATACTCACAATAATGTTATACTTATGAAGTAAACATTGTCAATAGTCCTCTTTCATAGGTGACAAAACCAGCCTGTGATGAAATTAAGGAACTACCCTAGGTCACACAGTTAGTGTATCCAGAGCCAGGACTTAAATTGAAATCCACCTGAAACCAATGCCCATGTTCTTCACCACCACCTTCATAATTACCTTCATAATTATTGGATTGAAAAAAAGGGAAAATAAAACATTTAAGATAATTTTTTTTAAACAAAACCTCAAAATACTTGTAACTTAATCCATCATTGAAAATTGCAAAGAAATGTATTCTCATAGCACAAGAACACTCAGTGAACACACAAGAATGGGTGAGAAATGTTTACAGTGTTTATCATGTAAAAGTAATCACATCTCACAGATTTTACAGCAAATAAATAAACAGCTCTACAATTAAAACCTCACAATTTGGACTGTCACTCTTCACATGTACATTGGTACAGATGTACCCTAAACTCTCAGAATCAGGGGGTTTCAGAGAAAAACTGCAAAGAACCTTTAGCAATGTTTATTTCTAGGCCACCTGATTGATGAAAAAGAGAGATTTTTATGATTAGTAAAATGCAATTAATTTTCAAGTATGGTTTGTAAAGCACACTCATTTGTACCAATTAACTTCATTATTCTATTTGAAAGATTTCTCTTCCTCACTGTATTCCAATCTCCTCTTAAGTTTTAAGTCTGAGCAATCTTTACTGCCTTATTTCCAGTTAAGATTGCAATAATTTGTCATTGGTGTGCAGACACTTTCTTAACTATTCCTGTGTTGCAAATAAAAAAGCCAGTGCAGCTCGGAGGTTATCTCTAGGGTCCTGCAAAGCCAAGCACTATAAAATGGTTAGACATTAAAGATGCGAAGAAAATCCCATAAAACACCACATAAAAGTGTGTCTTGCCTTGTCATTTATATGGAAAGATGGTGCAGAGCAATCTTTCCAGTCAAAGACTATTTTAGAATTAAAGTTTCAATCAGAACAGGAGCAAGAAGAGGTTTCCCTCTTTCTTTTTGACCCTCGTTTTTTGCTTGTAAAACTGCCGAAGTAAAAATCATATGCTGTGTTGGCTTTCGATTGCTCTCTCTCTCTCTCTCTCTCTCTCTCTCTCTCTCTCTCTCTCTCTCAGCAAAACCTGCCCTTTCTACCTCATATTTCTTAAAAAAAAAAAAAAAAAAGCTGAGCTAAATCAGTCCTCTAACTCTTGGAGAAACAACTTTTATTGGTTGGTTTAGGCTTACAATTAGACTTATAACTAGAAAAAAAATCTGAGAAATACAGCTGTTTGTACTTGCTGGAAGAGCTGTAGGTTTAACTGCTCAAAGGAGTTGATTTAAAAAAAAAAAAAAAGACTGCGTTTCACTGAGGGCATAAAGGGTGGTCATGCAATCATTCTGGTCAAGAGTGTGAATTGAGCTCTGCCAGGCAGCAATTGGTGTGACCACAAAAGTAACAGTGAAGGGTGCCATCCAGGTTGGTAGGAGACAAATTCCAGGTGGCATAGTTTTAATCCCACAATGTCCCAGGATACTCGTATCACGGGGAGTCGGATATTGCATCCAGGAGTAAGGAACACGGATGCTGAGCTCTGGTGCTAGGATGGATGTCTCTTCCGTGTAGCTGAGACCACCTTTCCACGTGTCCCGGTGTGGGAGCAGATGCTGCCAGTGCCCTCCTTTCTAGTCCCTGACCCATCATCTCTGCACACGCCAATCTGACGGCTTCTGACCACAAAGACCTATGACTCGAGTTATCTTTCTAGTTACCTGAACCTTCCTGGAAAGTTGGGCATTTCAGGGAGTTAAAGCCACCCCCAGAGGCCCTCAAGCAATAACTGACTGGAGTTCATAGATTCCTAGCTCCACAGGCCCTTGGGTGGAATAATGCTGACACAGCTGCCACACTGTCTCCAGAGTCCCAGCAGGAATGGATCTCAGAGACCCTAGTGATAAACTGCTCAATAGCACATCCTTTATTTGCTTCCTGTTCTTTCCATCTCATAGCTGTCCTCTTTACTGATGTGTCTTAGGATTGCCTTCCAGATAAGCTTCTTTGTATCCCCAGAAACCAGTCCAGAGACAGGTGCCCAAGTGATAGAGAAAAGGTAGAAATCAGAAACTAGACGCAACACAAGATCCTAAAAGCACTGCACTGCCAATGACCCTATTTTTATGGCCCAAACTTCTTAGGACAGATGTTGTAAAACATGATGTTCTGCAGGAACTAGGTTTTATTCTGTGGATTACCAAGATCCATTTTCTGAGCCATGCCCCACCCAGGCAATCAGATGGAAAGAGTGTCGTTTAGGGAAAACCTAAACGACAACGAGCCACGGAGGCCAGTCAGGTGTTGCAAGTATCACGATGGCTGACCAAGATGACCTCCCCTGTGCCAGGTAAGTGTTTTGGCTCTGTTATGAGGGGCAGGTGGCGTGCATTCAAGAATGAGAACTGTCAAATTTTCGGAAGAAGGTGTCTGGGTGAGCTCTGAGCAATGTGTTTTGTGAGCCCTTTGAGAGTCAAGAGTTTCTCATCCTACATCTGGTTTGCTTCTCAGTCTGAGTAAAACCAGCCATGGATAGCTTGACAAGGTAAGTGCCTGCGAGACCCAGCAGACTCAGAAGTAGGACATGAATTGAGGTAGATTCAGAGGTAAACCTATGGAAACCTTCAAAAAGAGAACCTGTGTTCTAACAGTAATGGAGTGGTTGGGACTGGGATAGAGCAAGCAGAAACCCATAGGAACAGGCATGTGTTCAACCACCTCCAACATGACAGGTGACAGAGGAAGACAGAGAACAAGATCCTGTGGGGAGCCTTGGGGCATTGGTATGGCTTCAGAAACCTCTTGGGCTGTTTGAGAAATCAAAAGAAAGTCAGTGTAGCAAGAAAAGAAAAATATGAATGAGAGGGATATTGACAAAAAATGAGGTGCAAAGTAAGACAAGAACCAGATCATTTAATGACTTGCAAGCCATGGTAAGGAGTTTTGATCTCTTCTAACTGTAACAGGACACCATGAGAAAGTTTTAAGTAGAAGAACGATGTATTCAGATTTGAATTTTAGGAGACCACTTTGGTTGCTAGCAGGAGAATGGGATGATCATATTTATTGACCATACTGGAAGATATACTAAATGTTCTTTATGCTTATTTTACATAATCTTTACCACATCTCTATGAAGCAGGTCCTTTTATTATCCATGTGGCTCAAAGAGAATGATCCAGGCCCGGGTCAGCCACTAGTAAGGGATGGAGGCGGGATATGAATCCAGATGTAGCCGACCTCAAAGACTGGGCTCTAAGTATACAGCAAGGTACTCTTGAGGACCTCAATGTAAATTCTCTCTCTCCCAACTCATCACTCAATGTTTGTTGATATTCCCGTGGGCCAATAATTCATACCACAGGATCCATTATCAGCCCAATTGCTGCCCAGTGTGATTTGGGGCTTTGTTTAGGAGTCCCACTTACATAGGGTTGCAGGTGTGCCTCCCTCTATCCGTGAATCTTTCGTACCTGTTTATAAATTGCACTACTTTCTCAGTGTTTTGAGGGCAGGTTGGGGAGACAGCAGGGCATAGCCTAGGCCAGTAAACTTGGAGCCCTTGATGTTGGGTTTTGACTGGTTCCTTAGCAGTGTCCTTATGAAACCCTATCAGGGTTTTATGTGGTTTCTTCAGTGGACATTTGCCCAGACAAATCTTTGCTTGCACAAACATAGAGGATTAAAGTGTATCTTGGGACATCTATCCCTGCTTCTTAAAGACATACTTTTTCTCCTCTATTACATCTATCAGCTCTGTCCTTAAATCTCTGGGAAGAAAGATTCCATGATTTTTGCATTACAGGACAGTAGTTTCATTTTGTATTTACAGAAAGATTCCTGTTACCCAAATGCTACCCAGAAGTAAGCAAACTGTTAGAACACAGTTCCAAGCTCCATCTATGGCAAGTTTTTGCACATCTTCCCCCATATGGCAGATGCCCTCATTCACTTCCATGTTTATTTAACTAGTAGTGGCCTAGAGCACGAAATTCATGCACATTAAAAGAGAATTAATCAGAGGAAATATTTTAATATTGCTATTTGCCCTTTCTCTATAATAGAAGTGTCAGAGATGAAAGAAAATTAGTAAAATGTATATGAAAATCTTCCTCCTGTCAGAGTCTGGGGCGCACTGTGGGACCCAGAGTCAAGTCCCTGCCCACCCATGTGCGCCTCGAAAACGCGCAAGACCCAGACCCGGCCAGCCCCACCCGCATTGGGCGAGATCCAGACCCAGCTGGACCCACCCCCATCAAGCCCTGCCGGGTGGGGGATACAGCCTCAGGTCCCCTGACCTGGTGCTGGGCAGGGGGGTGCAGCCTCAGGTCCCCAGGTGCATGCCGAGTGGGGGGGCGCAGCCTTAGGTCTCCTGGCACACCCTCAGGTCCCCCAGCCTGGCGCCAGGGTTGGGGGCACGGCCTGAGGTCCCCCAGCCCGGCGCCAGGCCAGGGGTGCACAGCCTGAGGTCCCCAGTCAAGCCCCGCTGCGGGGGCGGTGCAGTCTCAGGTCCCCCGGCCCGGCTCCATGCAGCCTCAGGTCCCTGCTGATTGCTCATTATGGGAACGCCACCTCGGCTGTGGGCACAGCCATCTTGTGATGGCATGATGGTTAATTTGCATATTATCTCTTTATTATATAGGATGTCAAATTCTTCACAAGTTTATAATCTGCAGTAATCAACGCAAACTGAGACAGCTTCCTGGCCCCTAGTGGTGATTCATTCTTCCTAGCATGTTCACCCTTCTTGTAAAAAACTCTGTCCCCTGGTCACAAGTGTCCCACCCCTGGTACCATGTCCCAGTTTGAGAAATGAATGGGTGGTTCAAGCCTGGCCAATCAGAGTTCCTCCTCAGATGTTTTTCTCATTAAACCAGAAGTAAGAAGCCTTCTCCACTCATGGAGGAATTAGGATATGCATCTGGTTGTGCTGGAGGTCCTATTACCCACCATGCAATTGGGCAGCATTGTGACAATGTAACCACAGGCAGGGGGTAGCAAAGAAGTGAAGCTGACAACTTCCTGAGGTGTCTTCCTGCTTCTTTAGATGGTTAATACCCCTCCTCTGGGTTTGTTCAAGGGAGTTACTAAATTTCTCTTCTTCTTTTTTTCAGGAACAGGGTCCTATTTCTCATTTGTTGCTGATGAGACAGATGAACTGTGTCATTCATTCTATATCAATATCTGAGACCTAAGCCTTTTTTCTTTTTGCATTTTTTATTTCGTCTTTTTAAATTTAGTTGTTTTTTTTATTTTTATTTTATATTCCCTCTCCCACCCCCACCCTTCGGCAACCATCAGCTTGTTCTTTATATCTCTGAGCCTGTTTCTGTTTTATTTTGTTTATTCATTTATTTCTTTTTAGATTCCACATACAAGTAAAATTATATACTGAATCTGTCTTTCTCTGTTTGACCTATTTAACTAACCATAATACCTTCTAGGTCTATACATGTCACAAATGGCAAAATTCCATTTTTATTACAAAATAATACTCTATTGTATATATAAACCACATCTTTATCCATTCATCTTTTGAAGGGCTATCTAGGTTATTTCTATATTTTGGTTATTACTAGTAATACTGCTTTGAACATAGAGGTGCATGGATCTTTTCAATTAGTGTTTTTGTTTCCTTCAGATAAATACCCAGAAGTGGAATTGCTGGATCGTATGGCAGCTCTATTTTTATTATTATTATTATTATTATTTTAGGAATCTCTATACTGTTTTTTCTCTTCCTTCTTTAAACTGCTTTTATTTCTGATGACAGCCAACCTCTCTTGGAATAACAAAGAAATACAATGCAGAGAGAGTAGACAGAAACATCCCTATATGATGAGCCACCATAACCATAGATGTGACAATTAGTCCAGCACTAACAGACACCAAGGGAAAGAGCAGATGAGCTGAAAGACAGACACAGTGTGTAATTCCACAGTGCATTCCTGGATGTTTATAATACCCGTCCCGTATCTTGGCCAAAAGTTTTATATATAATAAACTGTTTAAGTAAGGGATGAAATATTTAACATTTAGAAATATTTAAATCCAGACATGAATTTTTTCTTAAACTCAAGTGTTTGAAGTACTGGATTCACTTATTAAGAACCACATATGAAATTCCAGATAAATAAAGTATTTTAGAAAGAGGCTACCATATCGAATTTAGCATGTCTTCCAACATTGTAAAATTATTTTCTCCTGCAGACACTAGCTTCTGTTCCAAATACAAACACTTGGGTAAGCATAGATTCCCATTTTCTCTTTCCCATTTTCCTCCTCTTGTTGTTTGATTTCTTCCTCTTTCCATTGTTTGGGTTATTTGGCCCCCACTTGCCCTACCTTTAACATTGACCATATCCTTGTCCTCAGGAAAGAGGGTTTAATCAAAGACAATTTAGTTCAAACTGCAGGGACTCTGCTTTCTAGAAGTTCATCTCCTTTGCTTTAGAGAAAGCCAAGAGCCCAGCTCTCACCCTAGGAACTGGTGAGGCAGATCCATGAGTTAACAGGCTCTCTGATAATTCTTAACACTGGCCAATACTTGGTCCTCCCAGGATGGCGGCTCTGCCACGGTCTTGCTAGCCTCTCACAGAAGAGGAATCCCTTGAGTAAGTTTTGTTCCGCAGCTGGAGTCTTGCTACCAGACTTCCCTACCCCAACTCCAGAGCTCTCCAAAAGTTATGTTTATATTATACTGTAGTCTATTAAGTGTATAATAACATTATGTCTAAAAAAATGTGCATACCTTAACTTAAAAATATTTTATTGCTAAAAAATGCTAACCATCAGCTGAGCCTGTTGGAGAATGGCACCAATAGACTGGATCATTGCAGGGTTGCCACAACCTTTAATTTGCGAAAAACACAATGTCTATGAGGCACACTAAAGCAAAACAATAAAACCATGTTCACCTATATATACATGTATCAAATCAACACCTGTGTATCTTAAACTTACACAATGTTACATGTCAATTATATCTCACTAAAAAGAAAATTTTAAATCACACACTGTGTAAAATATTTATAGTCTAAATACATTTTTGTATTGTACAAGTACAAAGGAAAAATGGTTTATCTTAAGGAAAAAACAAATTGAAAAATGCATAACAACATAAATATGGCCAAAGACTATGGAAAGATAATTGACAAAAGAAACTCAAATGAGCAATAAACATATTAAAAATGTTCAACATCAGATTCAAAAATTAAAATTAAAATCATGAGATGCCCTTTTCATTTATCATATTGGCAAGATTAAACATATCTTCAATCTTGGAATTTAAGAATCTTTCTAGGAAACTGTGGTCTCATTGTTGGAAACAAGATGAATTACAACATTCTCTTTAGAAGCCAGTTCAGCAAAATGTAAAAATAAAAAGCCTTAAATTATGAGTAGAATCTAGGCAGAAAATTTAATTTTTGTTAAGGAAATAAATACTTGCATGAACAAACTTTTATCTATATGTATAAATATAGTGGCATTATTTAGAATAGTATAGGAAGGAAAACAAACCCAATGTCCATCAACAGTGGATGGTCTGTGTCATTTTTAGCATGTCCATGTGATAGAAGACATAGTGCCATTAGAAATGACATGCTATACGAATGTGGGAAAATTGTTACAGTATCTTGCTATGTGGATAAATCAAGTGTGGAAATAATATGGATTATTTAATTATAATTAATCTTTTTTTGTTGTTAATCCTCAACCAAGGATAGGTTTCCACGTGTTTTTTTTTTTTTTTATAGAGAGAGAATGGAAGGAAGAGGAAGAGACAGAGAAAAACATCAATGTGAGAGAGACACATCAATTGGTTGCCTCCCACATGTGCCCTGACCAGGGCCAGTGATTGAATCTGCAAGTGAGATAGATGCCCTTGACCAGAATTGAACCTGGGACACTTCAGCACATGAGCTGACATTCTATCCACTGAGCCAAATGGGCTAAGACATTATTAATTATTTTTGAGAGTTGTACAGGTACATAGGACAGAATATTAAAATATGACAAAATGAAAAGTAATTAGTAGCTATTTCTGGGTCATCACATTTGGAGAGATTTCTATTTTCTCTTTTGTGATTTTCTAAGTTTTTTTAATTTTATATATATATATATATATATATATATATATATATATATATATATATAAAAGCCTAAGCAATCGGCTGACCAGCTGACTAGCCAGTAGCTATGATGCACAATTACCACTAGGGGGTTTTCAGAGAAGCACCCAGAAGCATTCAGTGCAGGAGTTTCTGAGCTGTGGTGACTTGGCAGCTGTGGTTCTTGGGTGACACACCTAGAACCAGAAAGGAGGGAGCCCGATTCATGGGTACATCACCCAAAAACTGCCCTCTCACAATCTGAGACCCCTCAGGGGATGTCAGGGAGCCAGTTTCAGATGACCCTGCAGGCCAGGCTGAGGGACCCTACTAGTGCCTGAATCCGTGCACCAGGCCTCTACTTTATAATAATAAATCTAACTTTAAAAAAATGCATTCTTCCCAGCTGGCATGGCTCAGTGGTTGAGCTTCAACCTATGAACCAGGAGGTCATGGTTCGATTCCTGGTCAGAGCACATGCTTGGGTTGTGGACTCAATCCCCATTGGGGGGTATGCAGGAGGCAGCTGATCAATGATTCTCTCTCATCATTGATGTTTCTATTTCTCTCCCTCTCCCTTCCTCTCTGAAATCAATATATATATACATATACATATATATATATATATATATATATATATATATATATATATATATTAAAATGCATCTTTTGGAATCATTGAAAATATTTATAATTCAACATCAGTATCCATCTATATTCTCTTTTCCTCTAATTTATCTTATTTTACAAATAGTAATAACGATGAGGGAGGAACACACCATCTCCATTTTCTTTCATTGTTAATATTCACTACTCTTGCTTTTTGTTCAGTAAAATATGAATCAGTGATTGAACTATAATTCCCACCATGCCAGTTTCTAGAACCTATAATAACAATAGAAAATAATCGCATGGTGTTTACTGGGTTCCAGGAATTGTTCTAAGAGGTGTGTGTGTGTGTGTGTGTGTGTGTGTGTGTGTGTGTGTTCTCACACAACTGCTCTAGCTCTATGAAATAGGTCTTAACGTCATCCCCCTTTTATGGATGAGAAAACTCAGAAGAGAGGTGAAGTGACCTGCCCAAAGTCACACAGCTAGTGTTTGCCCAAGATTGGAGTCAAGTCAGTCTGCCCCAGAAACTGTGTCTTAATCACTGTGAGATACCACTTCCACAGAGATATCCTAGAAGTACCGTATTTTCCGGTGTATAAGACGACTTTTTAACCCAGGAAAATCTTCAATACGCCCAGTCGTCTTATACTCCGGAAAATACGTTAAGAAAAGACTCCTGTGTTGCCCTTGTTTTCTACTATTCTCCATTGCAGTGTTTCAACTTCTACTGAAGTGTGGGTTAAGTAGAAATTTGGGGGGTAGCCTGGGTTCTTAACTGCCATTTAATATTATTTCTATGGAAAAAAATCACTATGCATTCCAAATGAGTGACCTACAAATGAAACTTGGGAATAGTCTATTTGCAAGTTGGAGTTGCCTGTATATCTCACAAGAAAATTATTGCCAAAGAAAGACATGTGTTTCCATCCAAAATAAATGTCTGGAAATCATTTGGTCTTTGAATAAACTTGGGCTATCCATCTTTAGCCAGGAGTTTACCCTGAGGACTCTTCATCAGGTGCTTACAACGTGAATAAAGACTTTTCAGAATGCTAACATCAAATCGCAGACATGATTCTGGAAGCCTTGCATTTTCACTCGGGCACACATGCTCCTGGAACAGAGTGCTCTCGCTGCCTGGCCTTGAGGAGAGGCAGAAAAGCACGAATTCTGAGAATTTCCGGATCCTCTCAGAGCAGAATGTGGTGCCTTGGGTGCTTCTCTGGAAATAATGTATCTAGGAGGGAGAAGGGCTGAAGGTCAAGAGAGCTTTACATAATTTTTATTCTTTTTAAATGTATTCTAATATATGCTTGGATTTGCCTGCTGGAAGTAGACCACACAATCAACAGGTTGTAACAACTGCTTACCACGGTATTGCAATCCAATTTCTAATTGCAGCAGACAGAATTCGATTTTGCTTCATTTCACTTTCCAAAAGGTAAAGCTGTCATGGAATTTTATAATTGTACTAGTGGCCCAGTGCATGAAATTCGTACATGGGGGGGGGGGGTTCCCTCAGCCCAGCCTGCACCCTCTCCAATCAGGGACCCCTTGGAGGATATCTGACCACCGGGATCGGGCCTAAACCAGCAGTCAGACATCCCTCTCACAATCTGGGACCGCTGGTTCCTAACCACTTACCTGCCTGCCTGCCTGAGCACCCCTAATTGCCTCTGCCTGCCTTCCTGATTGCCCCTAACCCCTCTGCCTGCCTGCCTGATTGCCCCTAACTGCCTCTGCCTGCCTGATCACCCCTAACTACCCTCCCCTGCTGGCCTGATCTCTCCCCCAACTGCTCTCCTCTGCCGGCCTGATCTTGCCCCCAACTGCCTCTGCCTGCCTGATCACCCCTAAGTGCCCTCCCTTGCTGGCCTGATCTCACCCCCAACTGCCCTCCCTTGCCTGCCTGGTTGCCCCCAACTGCCCTCCCCTGCCGGCCTGATCACCCCTATCGGCTTCTGCCTTGGCCCCCATCACCATGGCTTTGTTCGGAAGGAAGTCGGACATCTGGAAGATGGCTGGTCAACCCAGTCTAATTAGCATATTACCCTTTTAGTAGATTATATAGGATAGGATTACTTAAATGGGGGGGGGGGGGGACCTTTTTCACCAGGAAGAGATGCTCTTGGCAGACAAAAATACATAATCCCTATATCTGGACTGATAGCCAGCCATATGCACTATACTGCCATACCAGTCATTAAAAAATTGAACCACTTTCTTACACCTTACACCAAACAGCTGTTGCCCTTAAAACCCCTCCTCAACCCCCATCTCAGGTCCTGCCTTCGCAGTTCACCCAGATTATGTTCTGATTGGTCAGTTTCTATGGCAGTCAGCATCAAAAGCTCTGCCTCCTAGGCAGCCATTGGCTCCTCATATTTAGTTCTGATTGGTCGGTTTCTATGTTAGTCAGCGTCAAAAGCTCCACCTGCTAGGCAGCCATTGGCTCCTCACACTTCACCCAGATTTGGTTCTGATTGGTCGGTTTCTTTAAAAAAAAACATATATATATATATATATATATATATATATATATATATATATATATATATATATATTTTATTGATTTTTTACAGAGAGGAAGGGAGAGGGATAGAGAGTTAGAAACATCAATGAGAGAGAAACATCGATTCAGCTGCCTCCTGCACACTCCCTACTGGGGATATGCCCACAACCAAGGTACATGCCCTTGACCAGAATTGAACCTGGGACCCTTCAGTCCGCAGGCCGATGCTCTATCCACTGAGCCAAACCGGTTAGGCTGATTGGTCGGTTTCTATGCCAGTCAGCATCTTCAGGCCTATCAACAGGCCTGATCAGAGAGGTAAGGCTGATCAGTAGCCCCAGCAGAGGCCTGAGAGAGAGAGAGGCAGGGCTGCTGGCCAGGCCCTGAGAGAAAGAGAGAGGCAAGGGCTGATCAACATCTGCCACGGAGGCTACGTATCAGACCCTGCTTCTCTCTCCAGGCCTCTCTTTAGGCCTGATCCGCAGCCCCCTTGGCAGTCAGTGCTGGGTCGCCACAGCAACCCAGAACTGATTTCCAGTCAGTCCAGCCTTCAGTCATTTTAGATGTTATGGACCTTGGGTTTTTATATATTAGGATAAAGTAATAAAGCAGTAGTATAATGTATCATTAGAAAGATGCATTGTACACATTTTCTCCTTCAACAGTAAGGGAAAGGGGAGATGTCTGGGGATAATACAAGAAATCTTCCTAGCTGAGAAACCAGGAAAATCTTAAGACACACTTTGCAATTACTCTGGGGAACAAACACACACTTCATTGGGAAAGCCAATAAAAGAGCAACCAACTGTCCCAAACTGCAAAAACATTAGCCATATTGTCACCAGATGGAAATTTTACAATATTATCAATGAACAAAATCAAAACAATGAACAACAGCAAAGTCTATACTTGTTATGTAAAAAGTAACCATAGTCACCTGAAGTCCCACAAAGAACAATGGCCAGATTTAGTATTACCAAAAAATAAATTAAAAAAATCTGAATTAGAAAATGACCTTTACCAGTAATGGCTAAGAAACGTATTTTATGGTCAAAATGTGTATGTCCCCTCCAAATTCATATGTTGAAATCCTAATTCTCCTATGTAATGGCATTGAGGGTAGGGGCCTTTGGGAGGTGATTAAGTCATGATGGTGGATCTCTCATGAGTGGAATTAGTGTCCTTATAAAAGAGACTCCAAGCCCCAGCCAGGTGGCTTGATTTGTTGGAGCATCATCCCACACACCAAAAGGTTGCTGGTTTGATTCCCAGTCAAGGCACATACCTAAGTTGTGGGTTTGATCCTCAGTTGGAGCACATATGGGAGGCCACCAATTGATGTTTCTCTCTCACATCAATGGCGCTCTCTCTCTCTCTCTCTCTCTCTCTCTCTCTCTCTCTCTCTCTCAAATCAATAAACATGTCCTCAGTTGAGGATTAAAAAAAAAATAAAAAGACTCCAAGAGCTCTCTTGCCCCATCTGCCATGTGAAGACACAGTGAGAACTGTCATCTGTATGTCAGGAACAGGGCTCTTATCAGACACTGGATCTGCCAAAATCTTGATCTTGAATATCCGAGTCCCCAGAACTGTGAGAAATAAATGTTGGTTGTGTAAGCCACCCAGTCTCTGGTATTTTTGTTATAGCAGCCCAAACAGACTACGATATTCATTCTTTACATACTGCATGCATTCGATGAGTGTTTGAAAACAGATTGCTACAATAAATACTATTGTAGTGTTTGTCACTAACTTACATTTTACATATAACAGATTTGCAGTTACAGCTGGTTCTTAAAATTCAGAGTTCCATAGATAATCTGTGTATTGAGGTATCTTAACAAATGGTAGCTGGTTCCTTTTGATCTGCTGGCTAAAATGGGAATCTGTTTTTAGGATGAGAAAAATGCCTTTTAGTAACTTATAAGCTCTGTTAATAAATACTGTAAGTCCCACAACATGGGTATCCTCATACAATTATTCCTCATTAATATGCAATTTCATCATGTTAATTATTCTTTTTTTGTTCCAGCTTTTACGTTCAATAATACTGACAACAGGTTAGAACTGTACTCTCCAATGTGATAGCCACTGACCACATATGGCTATTGAGCCCCCAAAATGTGACTGGTCTGAGCTAAGATGCACTAGGAATGTAAAATACATGCCAGATTTGAAGACTTAGTACCAAGAAAATGCAAAATATCATCATAATACTTTTTATATAGCTCACATGCTGAAATGATAATATTTTGGATTGTGTATACTAAATAAAATTTACTTAAGTTTATTTCATCCATTCTCTGTGCTTCTCTGTCCTGCCACGTGCCCAGGGGTGACCTCTGAGGACTGAGTCCCAGACTTCTATGCTGGCAAATTTCCAGTTGAGTTCAACCAATGACTGGCCCCAATAGGAGATCTGAGGATGAGAAGAAGGAGACGCTGGAACATTCTTCCCTCTTCTCCTCTCTTTACTTTAAGAAGCTGGCGCCTCCACGACTTCCACTTCCACCTGGCGATTCTTCCTCCAACGGCTTCACCTTCACTGGGCTCCATTTCCATTAACCTCTTCTTATGACCCTGCCGCCAGAAAGACACCATTAACCAATTTTTATTTCCCCACTTCCTCCAACAGCCAACCTTTACTGCCTTGTATCCTTATTTCGTGTTTCCTGTGGCCACTGGGAATTCCTAATGTTGGCCAGCTCCATCGATGAATCAAAGTTTTCCCACCAGTCCTGCAAACTGGTTTATCTGTTATTTTGCTTTCCATTTCCTTCATATTGGCTGAACTGGCCTATTTATCATCCTCCAAATATGTCCAACAAGTATGTGTTTCAACACCTCTGTGAGATGCTGTTCTAGCCTTGAATTCCATGTTCCCTTTATCTTTCTCTATTGAAATCTTATGTTTCCAGCATATCCCTTCCCTTATGATTGTGTTAGTCCAATTTTGTTACAAGAAACAGACTCCTTTAGCCAAAAGGCTAATCTGTTGCATAAGAAGTACAGGGCTAACTCACAGAGCCTAGGGAATCACAGGTATCATGTGAGACTGGAGTCGGAGATACCAGAAAATCAGACAAGGAAGTTGCTCTCCCCTTCCCTGGGGCCCCAAGTCTCCATTTGTCTGCAGCTCTCTGCATGTCTGCTTTATTATTCTCACTCTCAATTTACTGACTCTGTATTTTGTACGCGTGATGGCTTATTTGTGTCATCATTTCCAGAGTCCAGTGGAAGCTGACTTCATATGTACTATATCCCAATATCCCAATTCCTTGGAGAGAAAAGCTGAGGAATCCAGTTGAGCCAATGGGTTGACTCCCCTGGGTCTGATGCCCACCCCTTGACCAGCCAACCCTGGAGACAGGCACAAGGTACATGAGCACATGTGGGAAGAGCATGTATGGGCCTGGATAATATGATTGGCATCTCTGATATAGTAATCACCCCACACAGACTGATCTGAACTTCCACATACCCTACTTATTATATTCACCTTATGCTGCAGCTACTTTATTTATGTCTCACTTCCCCTCTAGGGTACAGGGAACATACTTCATGTCATGTTATGATTATCTTTCTCCAGAAAGCAGACTCTGAAATGTAGTTTATGTGCAGGATGCTTATTAAGGAATGCCATTAGTGGGGAAAAGAGGAAGGAAGCAAGACTGGGCAGAGGGAGCCAGTGAGCTGCATTGGAAGTCAAATGGCAGCCTCAGCCTAGGGCAGGGAGCTCTGGAGCGAGTGTGACCAGCATTGTTCTAGTGAAGCTGAGGTAGCCAGGTCTCTGTGCCGTGCGCCTGTCAGCCATCGAGCGTGAGCCTTCCCAGGAAGGGGTATGTATTTGTGCTAGAGGGCTATCTGCAATCCTGGCAGGGTTAACAGCTGGAGGCTGTGGGCTCATAGCACACCTATCTGCATGTCCATGTGCCATCCCCTTGTTAGAAATAAGGAGAGCCCCCAAGTTAGGGGTTCTGGTAGAATACAAAACATACTCGGGAGCCAGGCAGCAAGGCAAACATCTTTACTTCTACGTAGAAGGGTGCACACACATGGTCTAGTAACGCACACACACCAAGCAGGCAGGCTGCTCAGCTTTATAATCCCTTTCGCACATGGCCTGTCCTTTGCTCTTGATTGGAGCTCAGGCACACAGTCTTTTGCAATTGACTAATTCAAAGGGAGGGGTTGGCCTTTGCTGTTTCAAGATGGCGGCCCCCAGGGGAGCTGCAAGCCATGCGGCCAACATGGTGGCTGCCAAGTCACGCAGCCCAAAATGGCGGCTGTCTAAACTGTTCTTTGACAGAAAAGATGACTTGTTTATTCTCACACCCTTTTACTGAAAGGGGATCTGGATGGCACAACACAAAGCCCACATGTCAACTGCAGTCTCCATTGTGCATTACACAATGCATGGGTTTGCGTATCTGCTAGCTACTTCAAAGCAGAGAGACAGAGAAGGGGAAGTGAGTGTGAGAAGGAGGGAGAGGGGAGAATGAAGATAATTGTTGGCAGAAAGAATAAATGGATGAGTATATACAAATAAATCATTTTTTAACAGATCCTACTGGAAAAATAGAATAAAGAAAAATCCTAAGGTTTGAAGTTAACGATGTGTACAATTCCAGATTTGCCACTCACTGTGACTTAAAGCAAGTTATTAAACATGTTACCCCCCTTATCTCCCCTCTGATTACAGCAAATATGCTCCTGTCTCTAATATTTGCATGATTCAGAAAAGGAATACAAGTAGAGATCCCTGTCCCATATGTGAGAAGGCACCTCAATCCACGCAACCAAGCCCTATCCACACTCCTTCTCCAACACTCTTTTTAGCAGCAGCCCTTTGGACATCCATGGACGTAGGTGTGTACCATGGTGATGTGGTCCACCCTCAGGTGAACAGACCCAGAAAGAGGCCCTGGCAGGCTCTCAGTGGCACTCCTCTTTGCCCACAATTTCCTCACTTCACCAGGAGGAGGACTGTGGAGGGAAAGTGGGCCCCTGGCGGAAATCTTTTAGATCATCATTTGTCAGTGGCTTTGCTTAATTATAGCAGTTCTCCATTGACTTCATAAAGTCCTGGATATTTTGCAAGATTTAAAACTTTGCTTTGCAATATGTTTGTAATGCACATGACTATCCTATAGTTGATGGTTGTTCCCAATGTGTGGAAGTGACAGGTGTCATTCACTCCAGTTAAACTGGGAGTGATGTTGCAATACAGATTGATTTCATTCATGTTTAGTAAATTGGCAAACATTCTTGTATTGTGATGCATTTTGCTTTCCCTCTGAGCCATTTTCATTTGGAAATTTGAATAATATATCCTCAGACAATGAGCAATTTTATATATTAGATGTTGCCTTTATGTGAATGAACTGGCTATTGTGTCAGGATGCCCATTCTGATCCTGCAGACAGAAACGTGGACTTTCTAGGGCATGTTCTAGGAAGCTGTCTATGGTCTGAGCTGGAAGGAGACAACAACAGAAGCCAAAAGAGAGAGAGATTTTAAAAATGCAGTTGAAGCAAAACAAAATCTGTAACCAGAAAATCAATGGATCCATGCTACCTGTCACTACTCGAGCCAATCCCATTTGACCCAGTAATCCCACTCCTAGGAATATATCCTAAGAAACTGGAAACACCAATAAGAAAGGATATATGCACCCCTATGTTCATAGCAGCACAATTTACAATAGCTAAGATCTGGAAACAGCCTAGGTGCCCATCAGCAGATGACTGGATCAGAAAACTATGGTACATCTACACAATGGAATACTATGCTGCCATAAAAAAGAAGGAATTCTTACCATTTGCAGCAACCTGGATGAAATTGGAGAACATTATGCTGATTGAAATAAGCCAGTCAATGAAAGAAAAATACCACATGATCTCACTCATGTATGGATAATAAAGAACATTATAAACTGTGGAACAAAAAGATAGATACAGAGGCAGTAAAGCATCAAACTGATGGTCAAATTACAGCAGGAAGGTTAGGGAGAGGTGGGGAAGATAAGAGATCAACTGAAGGACTTGTATGCATGCATATAAGCATAACCAATGGATGCAAAACTCTGGGGGGTGAGGGCATGTATGGGAGTGGGGTGGGGGTGGGGCAATGGTAAGATATGTACACATATAATACCTTAATAAAAAAAAGATTTAAAAAAAAAAAGAAGAGATAAGGTTGAACCATGTATTAGCATTTATTCCAATACTGCCAGCAATATGGGGGAGCAGCAAGTCAGCCACAAAAATCTGCTCTGCACCCCACCATAAACCAGATTACATGGAGAAATAGCCAAAGGGTATGCCAAACGGGCAGTTAACAGGTAAGCAGAGGGCTGGGGATCTTCAAAGGGCTTAGTGATATGCAAAGGCTGGCATCTTCAAATGGCTGGCTATTCTGGTTTCTGTTAATTTTTCCATAATAGGCAGATCCAAATGGGAAGGATGGGCTGCATTTCCAGGTGAGCTCCCAGGTCCTGTGTGTGTAACTGCCAGCCAGGTTAGAATGTGCCTTCTTTAATCAGAACAAAACAATCACACTTAACAGCATGATTAATATTTCTTACAATTCTAGCTGGTTCCCCAACGTTCTATTTCTGCCCCTATCCTTTCCCCACTGCTATTCTTATCATCTCTTATCTCTGAGATTAGTTTTACAAGAAAAATCTCATCCTGTTAGACTGCATTTTCTTCCGCCTTAAAAGCAGTTCTTGGGGATGGAATACAGATAATTCAGGGTCCTAAAAGAGGAAGACATTGAATATAGCAGCAAGCCATCAAACTACAAAAAATAAACAGTAGAAAATAGTTAAAAAGAATTCCCACAACCCAGACAGGTTGGGTAGCCAGGAATTTAGGTTGGACAAGTCAAATCCAAAAAAACACTTTCTCATTTTACCTTGGAGATGGAGAAATGATCTAATTTGTTGAATGTTGTTTTCTATCAATTGAGAATTGTCAGAAAGATTAAAAGAGCATAGTTCTTAAAATTCCTCACAATTACGGTTATGCCACAATAGCAAATAATCTATTTCTGCCCAATTGTCTAGAACTGCCTCCCTGACCTGGCTCAGCTCTTGATTTTTTCTGTGTATAACCCTGAAAGTGGCATTCAGGGCTTTTACCATGCTCCAAGCCAGTCGGGTTACTTCTACATTAAGGGAGCCTACCATTGCAGCCATAACAAAAATGGTTAAAGCAGTATATTCAGCAGGGCTCCCAGGGGGTGATCATTGTGAGAAAGCCCCTTCTGGTTCAGACCCTGCAATGTTTCTGAGGCATAAAGATGGTCAGTCCTCCCAAGGAACAGGCCCCCTCCCCCGGTGCTGTTGGCAGGGATATATGAATAAACAGTCACCCCACATATCAGAAATCAACCGGCCAGCAGCTTAGTATGTCAATTACTATAAGAGAGGATGAAATTATCAGAACAATTCATATTGTAGTTATTGTATATTTAAAGACAATAACTAGAACACCTGATAAAAGTCAGACATTCACCACAGAAAATTACTGCAGCTACCTTTAAAGAAAACATCCCTGCCCCAAATGAATAGAATAATTCTATATATTAGCCATCGGTGTCCCAACTCCTACTAGGCAAATGGAAAGATCGGTTCTACACAGCTTCCTCCACTGCCAGCTTCAGAGCAGTTGGAGTGGTGAGAAGGGTCCCACCCATTTCTCCTCCAGTTGGCCCATCATCCTTGCTCTGCTTATGTCTGCCTAACTGCCTACCACATCCCCTCAAGGATCTTGGCTCTGAATTCTTTCATGGAAAAGGGGCGTAGTGTCACTTCAGAAACTACTTCATGCGGAGGCGGGATGAAGTTTTCTTCAGAGCCAAGAGATCTTTGCTCTCTGTCAAAGGGATGATAAGGCCTAGGGATGGATGGAGGTGGCAATGGTGTCTAGAGGTGGTATTCCCTAAGTGCAAGTAGGGCTTGTAGCCTGGTGGAGACAAACGGTGTTATAAAATTTAGTATTATTGGGCAAAAATTAGAACAGCAAGAATTATGACAAATGATCTGGTGGAAAGAAAAAAGAACATTTCAGTTCTAATAATTCCCTATTGAAACACAATTTTTCCCCTAAAATCACCCTCATTTTTATTAAAGAGCTAAATTAAGACCAATTTATTTACTGAATTAAGTCTAGTAACAAATTGACCTGATCACTTGCTTGAACACAATAAGAATAACAGTTGATTTTTAAATATATGCTTTGTTGGAATCTCATGATGACGCTTTAATTAGTCCCACAGGGCAAAGAAGCTGAGCCACCTAGCTGCCATCAGGCTTTCCCACAATACCTGTAGACTTGGGTAATTTCCTCAAGTTGCGGTCCCCAATGATGTCTTGAGATTCCTTCCTTGCCATCTCTCAGGAAAGCAACCTTGTTCCTTACCTGAAAAGACTGCCGTGAACCACGTGACCAAGCAAGGTACCAGGCTTTCTCCAAAGGGCTCTTATTGGCTTCATTCCTTAAAGCTTTCTAGTGACAACCAGAGTCCATGCATGTTAGACATGACATTCCAAAGTCCTTGTTAATAAAACCACAATTGGAAACTGGTTTTAATGAATTCATGCAAAGAAACGTATTGCCATGACTCACTGATTAAGAACTGCCAATCTCTGGAAGGATCAGGTTGGAAGAAAAATACATAATTTACCAAATTGCTTTAAAAATGCTTCCTTATATCTGAAAGACAAAAAATTTAAGGATCAGCAACACTTTCAACAAAAGTACCAAAAACTATAAAATTATTTTCAGTTCATTCAGTCCCATGATCAATTTTTTGTTGTTGTTTCTCCTGATTTTTCCTGCCAGTGCTTTTATAAATCCAGATACTCTATAGAGTTCTCATAATTTTTATCCAGTTCAAAAGGGGATGATCTGAAAATGTCAGAGTCCTTTCCATAGATCCCTCAGAAGATGTAACATTTTTCTAAATGCATTATAACAAAGTGACTGTCTCTAAATGAGAAGAATAAATTTAAAATGACAGTTATGGAATGATTATAATGCAAAGGACATGGAATCTTATCCTTTCTGAAAAACACAATATTACAACTAACACTTAGTTATAACTGAAAGCATATCAGAATCTATTTTAATAATCTCTATATATAAAAGCCTAAGTGACCGTTCAACCATTCATATGATGCGCACTGACCACCAGGGGGCAGATGCTCAATGCACAGTCATGGAAACATGGAACAGACTGATGAATCTCAGAGGGAAGGGGGTGGGAGGAGGGTGGGTGGGAAGATATTAACCAAAGATCTTATATGCATACTAGAGGCCTGGTGCATGGATTCGTGCACCAGTGGGGTCCCTCGGCTTGGCATGTGGAGATCAGGCAGAAACCGGCAGTCTGACATCCCCCAAGGGATTCCGGATTGTGAGAGGGCATAGGCCAGGCCAAGGACCCCACAAGTGCATGAATTTGTGCACCGGGCCTCTAGTATGTATATATAAATATAATATAGTTATTATTCCTTCATTTGTCAAAGCTTCCCATGTACCTTGTATAAAATGTTCCTTCATAAGGAGAGAAAACAAATCCTTGTGTATTTCAGGGCCTATTGGAATGATCTAAAGCCAATTCTAAGTAAAAAAAAAAGTGTCTTAAAATTCAAGCTGTAGGAAGGTTGTCAAACTTATTTTACCAAAAGATTATATGTCATTATTATTATTAAACAGTATTAGACTATTCATTCATTCAAAGTGACAAAAGGTATTAAACACAAACAGACTCGCAAAACTTCAGTTCTGATTAAAATAACATAGTATATGATCACTTCAATAATTTATAGAACTTTTGCTTCCTAGACAAATACAGGAAAAACTTGATTTCCCTTTTAACAGACTAGAAAAGGACTAAACAAATTCTGTATTAGCTTACTTGATATTCATTTATCTAATTAAATTTATTATTCAGATTACCTATACTAGTAACTTCCTTTTAAGATTTCTCTTCACAATCCTTCTATTACCAAAACCATACAATTTCTTTCCAACTAGTTAGAATTTTTAACTCTTAGAAACCTTAAATTTTAGGTGACAAGTACATGCTTAACACTTCTCAGATTAGCAATATATTCACATTTTTAAGAGATAGATTTCAAATAAAACACAAGACATATTCATTAACAGATTTAAATCTATCCTCTCTCTAAGAAAAATCCAAAAGTAGACACTCAGATCAATTAATATTTTAAAATCCTGTTATTTCAAAATACCTAGATATTTAGTATTTTTTTTTATATTTAACCCAGCAAACTCCAAAATTTTAAATTACCAAAGACTTTGGAAAATTATGTTTAGACATATAATTATCACTGAAAAGCTTTATCATAATCCCGTCATTTTAGTTACATCTATCAATTATGTCTTAACAACTTTGAGACCTTAAAGCCAATTATTATTACCCAAGGCATTTTCTTGGCAAATTTTGTAACAGGGATAACTTGCAGGCTTATTCTTCTTTAAAAAATGGGTGTGGCCCCCACTGCTATTTTGCAGCTTGCTGAAGGGCATTTCTGCAGATCTACTCCTCCTAGGAAAAAGACTTGGGGGTTCTAGGAGGTTTCTATTTCCCATATTTTTCTTTCTAAGTAGACTGTAACAATATGAAATCTTGCATATAAGAAGAGATCTTAAAAAAACAAAAAACACAACAACAAGAATAAATGAATGAGTACTCTCAAAAGGATGGACTGGGGCATTAGCCTTAGAATTTTATTTATTTTTTTTTAATCCTCACCCAAGGATATTTTCCCATTGATATTTAGAGAGAGTGGAAGAAAGAGAGAAAGACAGAGAGAAATATTGATTGATTACCTCCTGCATAAGCTCCCAGCAGGGCCTGAGAAGGGGAGGAGCCTGAAACCAAGGTACATGCCCTTGACCAGAATCCAACCTGGGACCCTTCAGTCTGCAGGCCAACACTATATCCACTGAGCCAAATCAGTTAGGGCATAGCCTTAGAATCTTAGCTCACATTAACCCAGCACAGCAAATGACCTTTGGTTCTGAGTGGTGTAAAGCCCAGATAGCAGAGACAGAGGATTCCCTATGTTCATAAACTGGTGAAGAGCAAACTAAGTCCACAAAAGATAGAAAGCAAGCAAAGAACTCTCAGTAGCTAAGAGTTTCTGGTGACTGATGCCTTGAAGTTCCTGCAATCCCTGCCATGCATTCAGCCTGCCATAAGCAGCTAGGCCCCCAGCAAAGTGGCATGTGCCCCATCCTTAAACAAATTAAACCAAACAACAAAGAGACACAAAGCAACAATCAACAAAGACACTCATATACAACGAGGGACCCAGTGCACAAATTCATGCACCCTGAAAGGAACTGTGGGCCGTGAGACTGCAGTGGGCACAGGGGAAGGTCTTGGCCCATCCTCCATGCCCCTGCCTGGCCCCTCCCTCCATGGCCCCTAGTCCCCTGTCTTTTGGCAGCGCCACTCCCGCCACTGCCACTCCCACTCATTGACAGCGCTGGCCCCTCTCACACCCACTTATGGCACTGAGCAATTGAGGTCAGTGCCAGCAGTGGGTGTGAGCGGGGCCTGCTGCCCTGATTGCCCCTCAGGAGCAGGGGGAGGTAGAGAAGCCCTCAGGGGCGGTCGGGGCTGGCAACTGCCGCTCTCACTGCTGACGGAGCCGAGTGATCAGGATCGGTGCTGGGCACCAGCAGTGGGTGCAAGCGGCAGCTCCAGCACCGCCAGCGGGTATGAGTGGAGCCAGCATCAGCAGCAGGTGTGAGAACCCAGCAGGACTGCAGCGCATGGGAGCAAAGAATTTTCAGTGATTACCAGAGGCTCACCCCAATGACAGCGACTGGTGCCCCGCCTTGGTCTGGCGCCCCCACTCACCTGCTCCACCATCCCCCTGTGGCCGATGCCCACCACATTCAGCGCTCTGCCTCCTGCTGCTGACACCCGCCATCGTCCATGCACGCCCCCTGGTGGTCAGTGCACATCATAGCAACTGGTTGTACAGTTGTTCAGTTGTTCTGCCGTTCGGTCTATTTGCATATTAGGTTTTTATATATAGATATTTACAGGTGCACACAACCCACAGACGAGCTTCACACCATGCTCCTTGTCTGTCCTGCCACAGACACCACAGAATGCCCTGCATAGAAAAAAGCATTGAAGCAGAGCAATGTCTCTCATCCCAGAGGGGATCAGGCTAAGGGCTCAGAGACCAGGCCAAGGACCACTGGAGGTCTCTTGCCATCTGGAGCTGATCAGATTCACCTAGTAAATGAATGCCTTAAGCCCAGACGAGAGGCAGTGCCTCCCGTGCCAATACACAGTACATGCTGCCTCACAAAGGAGCCCAGAGGAGAGCAAGTGCTTCTCGTGCCAGATAAGATGCTTGATTCTTCTACAAAAACACTTGATTCAACTTAGGTCTTAGGTGAGACGACGGGGATTGCTGAGGACTCAAAACAGGAAAATTCCTGGCAGCTCTGCAAGTAAGAGTCCAGTCCTCAGCCCCAGGAACCCCCAGTCCAGGCAGCAAGTGGGATCTCCAGTGCTCACCCCAGAGGAGTCTCTCGCTTACATCCCTTCATAGTTGCCAGAATATGTAACCAGAAAATCAATGGGTCCATGCTACCTGTCACTACTTGAGCCAATTAAGCAGAGACAGGGTTGAATCATATATCACTGTTTATTCTAATACTGCCGGCAATCTGGGAGAGTAGCAGGTCAGCCATAAAAGTCTGCTCTGCATCCTACCATAAGCCAGCTGCTTGTATTGGATAGAAGAACAAGGATTACATGGGGAAGTAGCCAAAGGGTATGCCAAATGGGCAGTTAACAGGTAAGCAGAGGGCTGGGGATCTTCAAAGGGCTTAGTGATATGCAAGGGCTGGGGTCCTCAAAGGGCTAGTGATTCTGGTTTCTGTTAATCTCTCCATGATAATAGGCAGATCCAAATGGAAGGATGGGCTGCACTTCCAGGTGAGCTCCCAGGTCCTGTATGTGTAACTGCCAGCCAGGTTAGAATGTGCCTTCTTTAATCAGAACAAAACAATCACACTTAACAGCATGATTAATATTTCTTACAATTCTAGCTGGTTCCCCAACATTCTATTTCTGCCCCTGTCAAAACCTTCTTGTACATCAGGCAAAAAAAAAAACCACATTTTTACTTGTACCATTAACAGTCCTAGTGAGTTCTGCTGGTTAAGATGAGAGATCTGAGCTGCCAGGTGTTTCTAATGGAGGAGGCCACGAATAAAGAAAAGACACTGTCAGAGCCAGCACTGGCTGCGGCTATCAACGGCTCAGTTAAATGGAAATAAAGATATTAGAAAAGTATTGGGGGGGAAAAATAACATTTATATTTTAACTCCCCACCTAGTCCATACCTGCTTCTGGTGCCTCCACCTTCAAAACGATGGCTGTGTGAATGGATAGTAGCTACCTGGAGAGTCCTGAGAGAACATCCCTCCTCCTGATGCAGACACAGATAGGAAGGGAGTTTCTGGCTTAAACTCTCAAACAGGAAATTCAATAATTCATTTCTAAATGAACAGATCAAAAAAGCAGTTTGTGGGAGATGGATGGAATAAACTCCTCTCCTGCCTCAGCCCCTTCTTTCTACACATCAGGCCCTGACCTCCAGGAGCACCCTGAGTCCTGGACCACTTCATGTTAACTTCTCAGCTGGGGGTTATCACACCAGGCACAGACAGGGAGAACCTGGCTCCAGGTGTGGGTAAGCTTGGGGTTTGACTGCTCAAAGGTTATGTTCTGGTTTTTAGAGACCTACTTGGTGCCCGAGACAGGCCCTGTGCATCCTTGCTATGCCTTTGAGCCAGGAGTAGGGTTCATTTTTATGAACTTGAAAATGCTTTGAGGATCCCAGCTGTGCAAAAGAAATTTCAGTAACAGCTTTACACCTCACTAGGGCCAAAGACACATCTCCAATCCTTCATCCCCATCAGGACAACTTAGCCTTAGCCCCAGCTTACAGCTCTGGGCCCAAGTTTCAATGCCCCAGGCTTGCCAGGCTGCCACAGCATCCAGTGAGGCTGGGGAGCAGGGGGAGAGGTGGTACAGCTACTGGGGGACTCCATTACTTCTGTTAAACTTTGTTTGTCGATTTCATCATGTGCTTGCAGGTGACTAATGAGGAGGGGGGGTCAGTATCAGCTGACTGCTGTATGGTGCAGTCCAGTTCCAGTGCACTTCCAGCATTCCCCACTCCCTCCTCTCTCCCCTGCTCTCTCCTCTCTTCCTGCACCCTCCTCTCCCCACCTCTCCTCTCCCCTCCTCTTCCTTTTCTCTTGCTCTCTCCTCCCTCCCTACTTCCTCCTCTCTCCCTATTCCCTCCTCTCTCCCCACTCCTGATCTCCACTAGTTTTACTCTTACCTTCTCAACTCCCAGCTCCAGCCTTGCAGGCTAGGTGAGGTAGCAGCCCTATGGAGTTGAGAATACTTGCCAATTACTGATTCCATGAGGCCATGCCATGCAGCTGTCAGTGAGCAAAAAAGAAGATTCAGGCCAAAGAGAAGATGAGAATCACAATGCTTCCGGGAAACCCATTGATATCATCAAGGGTATGCTTTGCTGAGTCCTAGGCTTCATCTGTCAGTAACATTTAAGAAATTAAGAAAGCTTTATCTTTGAAGTGATCCTGGGATAGTGATGAAAACACACACACACAGAGAGACACACATACATGATTTAAATCTACAAAGCAGGTTTGCTTTCTTTTGACTAGAAGAAAAAATACGCTAAATTTAAGGTCACCTCTCACCAAGAGAGAAGAACCAGAATGCTCTAATGATTAAGTGCAAATCCCCCAAACCTTTTCCACTTTCATAGCCAGGTGCTTCTTTTATTCTCCAGTTTTCCTGTAAGCGTTTTCGGACATTTCCTCCTGTGCGGTTTCCTTTCAAAATCTCTTCATCCGGCTGCATTGCTTTTGACCATCAAGTCAAGGTGAGATTGACAGATGCTGACCATTGTTAAGCTGCTACTGAGCGCTGGTTACCTTAGAAATGCAGCGAAAACAAAGACAGGAATGCTAAGGAGCCCTAGGGATCCCTGCCCTCTGGGCTTCGGAAAACTAGTGTGGTCAATGAATCTGAGCCCTACACATCCATCAGGCGGATGGGTGGCTGCATCTTCAAAAAACAGATGAAGAGAGACAGTAGCTGGGGAGAAACAAGTGGATTGTTACCAGCAGTTCCGAGGCAGAAAGCTCTGTGCTGCTTTGAAAAGGTCAATTTCTAGCTTGTGATATTACGTGCAAGAGCCACGCAACCCGAAGTGTTTTGTGTCTTGACCTGTGAAAATAAGTCTATTAGCCCTCATCAACCACCCACCAGGCAGGTGCCTGGAACTTAGCAAGCCCAGGATGCTGAGGTCTGGCAGTTCAGGAAGGAACACTCTCTGGGATCAGCAAGGTCTGCAGTAGCAACATTGTCATTCGGCACCGCGGTGGGAGAGGGGCGCCTCCCTCTTAATGAGAAAACGGAGCACTGTTTTCATTTTTAATTGCTGGGGCTAATTAAGCCGCAGGCTCTCACAGACCTGGGCCCCATGGGTGTGCGTTCCCAGGCGCTTCTGCAGAGCCTCCCAGCTGCGTGCCGCCTGGCGGGCCCCCTGCTGCAACCAGCGCGGCCCCATTCCCATTAAGAACTTTATTCCAGAGCTCCCTTCAGTGCCTCGCACGGGCTCCTCGGGCTTCCGAGGGTAAGTCTGAGGGGGGGTTGTTCAAGCCTTCAAAGGACAAAGTGGGAACTGGCACATCACACGGGCGGTCAAGTGTTAACATGTGCCCGAAAAACAAAAATATTCAAATCCACCAGGAAAACCAAGCAATCAAAGCTTCTTTTTAACTGAGATGGAGGGGAGGGGTCCCGCTCTGATCCCTGCAAGCCCTGGGGTGAGGGCGCTTGGTCTCACACCCTAACCAGGACACATCATGGCAGCTACAGAGTCTCCTGAGTAGCTACATATTTTTCCGGCAATATCATGTTCATTGCTGTTTTCACAGAATTCACTGTGGTATTTGGAGAAAAGACAGAAAGTGAAGAAGGATGAAACTGGGAAGAATGGGGAATTTATAATACTCTTTAGTTGCTTATCACATCCCTCATCTTAAAGCCCTTTTTATAAGGAGAATAAAGAAAAGAAGACATGTTCTTTCTTTATTATGTCTTAATTCTATATGCATCCCTTATATATCTAGAGAGCAATCTATACTAATAATAGGGTAATATGCAAATTGGTCAGTACACCATCACAGTAATGACTGATCAGCAGGCTATGTGTGCAGCAGGCGCGGGTGGGCGGGGACTTGCAGCATCAGGAATGGGGGTGGGGCCGCAGCAGTGAGGCCCCTCCACATGCCTGTGCTGGGGTCCGCAGGCGTGCAGAGAGGCCCCTCCGCCATGGCCGCAGCCAGGGATCTGCAGGCACGCAGAGATCTGCAGGCCTCCGCTGTGGCCCAGTCCAGGGGCGGGGCCACAGTGGGGGCCTCCATGTGCTTGCACTGGGGGTCCATAGGCCTCCACTGTGGCCCAGCCTGGGGTTCCTCAGGCTTCCTCTGGCTCCAACCTACCTCTTTGGGGCAATCCATCAAGGAGCCCCAGATGGGTGGATGGGGCCTACATCTTTGGGGCAATGGATCACGGGGCTCCCACACTGTGACAGGGCACAGGCCAGGCTGGGGAACCCACCCCTCCATCCCCGAGTGCACGAATTTTGTGCACCGGGCTACTAGTTTAAATATATAAAAGGCTAAGTGACCTTCCCACCGTTGGATACCTATGATGCACACTGATCACCAGAGAGCAGGTGCTCAACGCAGGAGCTGCCAAGCTGTGGTGACTTGGTAACTGCAGTTCTCGGGTGACACACCCCAGAACCAGGGAGGAGGGAGCCCGATTCCTCACAGGGCCACCCGATTCCACCTTCAGCCATGGGTTATGTTGCTGCTGGGGCATTGTCGGCCCCAAATCTGGTTTACTGCACACTTGCGTTTGTGTTCCACACCCTGTACAACAGTAACTTTGCAGAGTGTCCTCTCGCACTCTGGGACCCTTAGCTATCAATATATACAAAAGGCTAAGTGACCGGCCGTACATCTGACGTGCACTGGCGATTTAAAAATAAACATTGACTCACGCATGCATGATACATATAAAGCTCTTGCTGGTGCCAATCAAATGCATGTGTTTTGATCTGTCATTGTTGATCATGAATTTGGTTGTTTTTGTGACATTCTGAAGCTGAAAGAAAGTGACATCATCAACAGAATATGTCTGAAGAACAACTATTGGCACAACATACCTCTGAAGCTGATTCTTCTATTTAATTTCCTTTCAATGTACACAAACCTGTGTACTGAGCCACTAGTAGATCTATAAATAGACATTTGCTAGCTATATAGATATTGAGAGAGAGAGAGAGAGAGAGAGAGAGAGAGAGAGAGAGAAAGAGAGAAAGAGAAATATTGGGTTTTTTGTTTGTTTGTTTGCCTGAGTTTTGTAGGGTGTGCGTGTGTGTGTGTGTGTGTGTGTGCGTGCGTGCGTGTGTGTGTTTTAATGGGCACAAGCTTTCTAGCTCCAATTAAAAAAAATACTGCCAGCCAGTGTGGCTCAGTAGTTGAGTGTTGACCCAGGAGGCAAGAGGTTGCCGGTTTGATTCCCAGTCGGAGCACATACCTGGGTTGCAGGCACCATCCCCAATAAGGGTGGGAACAGGAGGCAGCTGATCGATGATGTTTATTTTCATTGATGTCTTTATCTCTCTCCCTTCATCTCTCTCTAAAAATCAATAAAAACATGTTTTTTAAAAAATTACTTATTTTTGTTTTGGGGGCATAGGGGTGGGAAGAGTAAGGGACTGAAATAATCAGCCTGTCCTAACACCAGACTTGGGGCAAGAGTAAAATAAAGACTCCTAGACCATGTCTCCCTATTCCTCCAAACTCCACTCCTGGGAGCAGCCACTCCTTCGCCACCTCTTGAGCCTAGGGGTGGGCACACCTATAGCACAATATGCCTCTGTGAGGAGAACCTAGTAAAGGGATGGATGTAAGCTATAAAAGCAGGTTCCAGGCTGTTTGGGCACCTCATTTCCCAATCTAAGATACCTAGACCTTGGGGTGGGGGATAGAGATGGGGGAAGACAGCTCTGAGTGGACATGAACCTTTGGCTCTGGGCGCCTCTTACTCCATGAGAAGGATCTCAACAAGAGGAAAAGCAGAGCAAGTTCAGGGCTCAGGGATGGGTCCTGGGTGCCCATCTCTAAAGGCCACACTGGACCAGGGTTTGAAAATTATGTGGTGTATGTTTACATATTCAACAAATATATTTTAACTTTCTGCAATGTCCCATGAACTATACATATATGCTACATACAAAAATGTGGTGGTGGCTAATCATACAAGATAAAGTGATATTTTTTCCACCCATTGATTTGAGAGAGAAAGAGAGAGAGAGAGAGAGAGAGAGAGAGAGAGAGAGAGAGAGAGAGAACCCATAACCTGGGTATGTTCCCTGACCTGGAATCAAACCCACCACCTTTCAGTGAATGGGATGATGCTCCAACCAACTGAGCCACCTGCCAGAGTTAAGTGATGCCTTTTAAATAAATGTACTAGAACCTATGTAACCAGATGAATTAAGTTTATATTGCTCCAGTCATTGTAGAACTATAACTACTCTTTGAGAAATTTGGTTCAGAATCTACAGTATATATAAGATTATATAATATGTATAAGAATGTGTAGGTATGTATAAGATTCAGAGATTTGAAGGTTGTACTCTTTACAGATGAAGATACTGAAGTTCAGAGGCTGTAAGTGTTGTGGTCAAAGGAGTTCTGTAGTGGGATTGATTCCAAGCTTCCAGGAAGCCCATTGGCTGCAGAATTGATCAGTGCACATTAATTTCTCAACTGTTTCAATTTCATGGCCAATTGCAACATTGTGCACAAAGCCTGTCATGATCTCACAAACTGTTTTGCAATTTTAGTTGTCTCCAAGTCAACCAGGGACAAGTCAAAATGTTGGCAGAGCCATGGGCCCATCTTTCCCAGTCCGGGCATCCCATGCCAAAAAGGGGCTTCCTACTGGAGAGGTGGGTCCCTTCAACTGGCCCAGGCTTCAGCCTCTCGTAAAGAGAACTGATTTTAACAAATCAAAAGCATAGGCTTTGGTATATCTGAGCAAGAGGAGGATAAAGCACTAATAAATAAACCTGGCCTCCCTGACCTGGATATTGGAAATGACCATCCTGACCTTCCCCCACACTTTCCATCAAACACTGGCGTGGCCTTCGAAGTGGAGAAGACCCTGTCAAAACATCACTACTGCTCCCTGCCTTGGAGGGAGAAGGACAGATGGTGCAGCCAGGAGCCTCAACTCCCAAAGGGAGGCCCTTGTCCCACCCCACCCTGGCTGATCCATCATGAGTTTGTACATAAGCTTCAGCCAACACTAACAAAGAGATACTCTTCTGCACAATGAAGAATTTCTCAGCTGTGGCTGCCTGAACTTTATCTCTCAGCATCCACTCACAAGCCAAAGCTACTGAATTCCTAATAAAAGTGTATATTAAAGTGTAGACTTTGTAGTGAGTGGTGAGGAAGCAGATGAGAAGGGTGGAGGAGAGAGGTCCATGAGATTCAACTGGAAACATCAGAAGAGACTAAGAAAACTGATAGACATTAATACTATGTAGCTGCTTAGATATAAACTCTTAAGTTTTACTAAATCCATCGCCTCCCACCATCTCTGATACCACATTTCCTCCTACTTTTAGTCTTTGTGTTTTTTGTCTTTCGGTTAGAGTTCTTTTTCTAGCAAAACCTAGGTATGTTACAATGTAGTCCCATTTTGGCAGAAGTCTGGGACATGAACCCACTTCTGTACTGTGAGATGCCAGGCACCAGACCGGAAGTTTTGAGCTGCAGCTACAAGTCAGCTGTTCCAGGGCATTCATTTCAGGATGTGACTTAGAATCCCTGGTTTTAATTCTCCTCTCCTCCATCCTGAACTCCCACTGATATATTTTTAAAGATATAAAGATAAGAAACCATGTATGTGAGTGAGAGTGTGTTTGAATAAGGTGTATGCCATTAAGAGATCAAGAAATGTGAAGAACTTCTGCATAGTGATTTTCCTCTAAAATGTACATTATGGAAACAGAGGGGAAAAGTAACTTTACAGTGGAGAACCTGACAGACATGACCTTAGCCAGGTAGTCAACACAACTGTGATAAGTTAGGTTGACAAGAGGTACTCTGAATACGATGTAATGGAAATAGCAATTTACCTCTATCCTCTTCTCCCCCCAAACCCATACATAGCTCCAGGTTAATCATGAGAAAAACATCAATTGAAGAAAAAATCTCAGTTGAAGAACATTTACAAAATACCTGATCAGTATTCCTCAAAATGATTAAGGCCATCAAAAACAAGAAAAGTCTGAGAAACTGTTACACAGCCAAGACGAGTGTAAGGCGATGTGGTAAATAAATGTCATGTGGTAACTTGGATGGGAACCTGAAAAGGAAAAAGGACATTAGATAAAAGCTAAGGAAATCTGAATAAACTATGTACTTTAGTTAACAATAATGTACTGATATCAGTATTATAACAAATATATCATACTAACACAATTTGTTAGTAATACAACAAACTGGACATAAGGTATATGGGAACTCTTCGTACTTTATTCAGGTTTTTTCTTGGTAAACCTAAAACTTTTCTAAAATAAAATGTTTATTAAAGCACATGATGAAATGTCTCAGAAAAGAGTACATTTTACAAAAAATGGTTGAAAAAATAGCGTGCACATAGAATAACAGAGTGTAACTAATGTTCTGTTTCTTTCCCCTCACAATCCCTTCGCTGTTAATGCTTATTTCTAATAAATTGTTTAAATGAAGAAGTAAGGAGTGCCACACAGGCTGGAGAGACAAAGCAAATTTAAACAGGTTTGAGCTATTGCTAACGTGCTCTCAAAGCAATTGCTTATAGTTAAGAACCACGTTTCAGAGGCGCAATTGGAGATGCCTTTCATCTGGAATACAATGTTCAAGGTAAGCAATACAAATGTGCTAGACCTGTGGTCGGCAAACTGCGGCTTGCGAGCCACACACGGCTCTTTGGCCCCTTGAGTGTGGCTCTTCCACAAAATACCATGGCCTGGGTGAGTCTATTTTGAAGAAGTGGCGTTAGAAGTTTAAGTTTAAAAAATTTGGCTCTCAAAAGAAATTTCAATCGTTGTATTGTTAATATTTGGCTCTGTTGACTAATGAGTTTGCCGACCACTGTGCTAGACTAATGCTTACTATATATGTTATGTTATCAAAACTCAATATCCACAACAATTATTTAGAATTTAAAGCAACAAAAAGCTTTTGGACAAGAAGTATTTGTCTTATGACTGGCAGTGTTTGGAATTATCAATGCATAGTAACTTGGTAAAGCAGACCTACTTTGAGTCAGTTTTATTATTGTTTGGAAATTTTCTACAATCAATGCACCCCTTCAGCTGGGGTAAGATTCTCTCAGCAACAGTCCCTTGGTTTTCTATTGTTGTTAGAACATTGGCTTACAGAATTATCTCAGAAAAAGAGGATAAAAAGCTGAAAGCCTTAAAGAAAAGGAGGGAGAAAGAAAGAAGACCCAGATATGTTCAGGAGACTGTGCGCATGCAGGTGCATGTATGCATGTGCACGATAAATTTGAAAGAAAAGAGAGAATAAATGAATAAGAAGAAACAATTCTAAAGGAAGAGAACTCAAGTCTTCATATTGAATATACCCATGGAAAACCAAGCCAAATCAAACAGATGATACCCATTTATTTTTTATGTTAGTTCTGCAGTTTTCAATTTAAAGATAAACAATCTTATACATATTGAACATCAAACCCATAAAAAAAGTTACCAAAAAAATTAAGGTGGCATCTAGACTTGTTCTCTAAAACACTAAATGTCAGAAGACCTTAGAGAGCCATCTACCACATTTTAAAGAAAATGATGAATTTCAAATCTAGCCCAACTCTCATTTATAAGTAATACTAGAGGCCCGGTGCACGAATTTTGTGCATGGTGGGGGGGGTGTCCCTCAGCCCAGCCTGCATCCTCTCCAATCTGGGACCCAGCCTGTTTGCCCCTAACTGCCCTCCACTGCAGGCCTGGTCACCCCTAACTGCCCTCCCTGCAGGCCTGGGTCCCTCCCAACTGCCCTTTGCTGCAGGCCTGGTCGCCCCCAACTTCCCTCCTCTGCCAGCTTGGTCACCCCTAACTGCCCTCCCCTGCAGGCTTGATTGCCCCCAACTGCCCTCCCTTGCAGGCCTGGTCCCTCCCAACTGCCCTCCCCTGCTGGCCATCTTTTGGTGGCCATCTTGTATCCACATGGGGGCAGCCATCTTTGACCACATGGGGGCAGCCATCTTGTGTGTTGGAGTGATGGTCAATCTGCATATTACTCTTTTATTAGATAGGATAGAGACCTGGTGCATGGGTGGGGGCCGGCTGGTTTGCCCTGAAGGATGTCCCGGATCAGGGTGGGGGTTCTCTTGGGGCATGGGGCCGCCTGGGCCCGGGGCCTGTGGTGGTTTGCAGGCAGGCCACGCCCCCTGGTGACCCAAGCAGAGGCCCTGGTATCTGGGGTTTATTTATCTTCTACAATTGAAACTTTGTAGCCTGGAGCAGAGCCAAGCCTTCTGCTTGCTCCGTGGCGGCAGCCAATTCTGTTGGGATTTATGTATCTTCTATAATTGAAACTTTGTAGCCTTAAGCAGAGGCCTGGGCCGGCCAGGGTTTTCAGAAAGCTTGGCTTCCTCCATTGCTGGGGGCAACCCTAGTCTCCTGCTCTTTCCAGCTCCGTGGCTGCCACCATTTCTGTTTGAATTTATGTATCTTCTATCATTGAAACTTTGTAGCCTTGAGTGGAGGCCTAGGCTGGCAAGGGCAGGTGGAATGCTTGGCTTCCTCCATTGCCTCCCTTCTGCTCTCTGTGGCCGTAGCCATCTTGGTTGGGTTTATTTGCATATTTTCTCCTGATTGGCTGGTAGGCGTGGCTTGTGGGTGTGGCGGAGTTATGGTTAATTTGCATATTACTCTTTTATTAGATAGGATAAAAAATTCTTACACAAAAAGCATCCAACAATATACTCTTCATGAAGTATGTAAAAATAAGAAATTTATTTAAAAATATCAAATTTAACTATACATAAAAATTTTATACATAAAAATAATAATACACAATAAACAAAATTTATTTAAGGAATGCTATTATGGCTCAGAATTAGAAAATTTTGAGCAGAAAAATGTATTTGAAGGAAAAATGGGAAAAAATATCCCAAAATCTATGCAAAATGTAACAAAACACTTACCAGATTCAAAAAGCTCAACTTGTGCCCTGTCCAGTTTTGCTCAGTGGTTAGAGCATCAGCCCTCAGAATGAAGGGTCATGGGTTTGATTCTGGTCAAGGGGATGTACCTCAGTTGCAGACTCTATCTCAGTCCCAATCAAGGTGCATGAGGGAGGCAACCAATCAGTGTGTCTCTCTCACATCAGTGTTTCTCTCACTGTATCTCTCCCCCTCCCTTCCACTCTCTCTAAAAATCAATGGGAAAAATATACTTGGGTGAGGATTAACAAAAACAAAGCAAAACAAAAACAAAAAGCTCAACTGGCAAAAGAATAAATTCTTAGAAAACAACACCTACATAGTGTGGACAAAAAAAGACCACATGCTGACCTGACCAGCTCAGGGAAGGCCTGCATGGTGGTTTTGCAAACTCAAAGACCTAAAGTAACCACAAAAGATGGTCTAAAATTAAAGCATTCACTAAAAGCAGTTTATAGTGGGTAGTCATGTCCTAGGCCAGTATTTCCCCTGTAAAGGTCAATCTTTACCTTAACTGAGCCTATTGTCTTTTTGCATCTAAGATAACATGCCTGTGAAATGTCTGGGTATCTTGTAATTTTCCTTTTTCTGGACCCCTCAGGGTACAACCAAATGTACCTCCGAGCCGGGACAGAGACCATAAGTCCCTTCATTGTTATAGTTATCATGTTAATTGTTGACTGTTAACTATCCTGCACCCACCTAAGTAAAAGACATATGTGTCTATCATCTTACTTTTTATCCAATCCCACAGGTCCCCCCCCTTTGCTTTCTCCAACCTCCCCAGTCTATCACCAATGGATTTCATGTAACCCACTTATGTCTCCTCCTTTGATTGCAATATGTAAAACAAGATGAAGAACTGCCATTCTCTGGAGCATTATCCCAATCCGTTGAGATTCTGCTTCCCAGCAATTGTTGACAGTTTGGCTCAAATAAACCCAAAAAATTCTTTACAGGTTTAAATGTTTTTACGTTAACAGTAGCACATCATTGTAGAAGTTCTGAAAAGGAAAGACAAAGACAAACTATTGAATGCAGTCAGATAGACATGTGGCATTCAGAGGAACAATAGTGATGATCACAGATGACATCAGAGAAATCAGAGTCCATTTTGAAGTGCTGAAAGGAAAAGAAACTTCAACCTCAAATCCTATATGCAAAACAATACTCTTCAAAAGGGAAGAAGAAATGAAAACAGTTTGGGGCCTACAAAAGCTGACAGACTTAATGCCAGCAAACCAGCACAAGAAAGGCAAAAGAATGTTCTTCAGGTGGAAAGGAAATGATACTAGATGGAAACTCATTAACAAAAAGGAAAGAAGACACCATAAATAGTAAATAAGTAGGCAAATATGTAAAAGACTATGGATTTTGTTTTTATCATAATTTTATTACCAGACATGGATCATTTAAAGAAATAATAACATTGCTAAGTAGCATTTAGTACATATTTAGATGTAAAATGTGACAAAAAAGCACAAAGGTGGTGAATAGTTGAATAAAATAATGTGTGGGGGTATTATGCTTGTAAAGTAAAAATAAAAATAGAAAGTGAGTCGGGTGGTTTTTCCTGAGCAGGATGCAAGGGTGGTTTCTTTCCCGGGTTCTTGTCCTGGTGGATTCAAAGAATGAAGCCACAGACAAAAGGTGGTAGATGAAAAGGGTGGACATGTATTGGAAACAAGTACAGACTCCCACATAGGGAGGAGGCTCCCAAAGGGGTGACCCATTAAGCCCCTTTTTCTAAGGATTATAAAGGCTGCAGTTCTTTGTTTCTTGGTGCTGCCTTCCAATTGGTAGAATATCAACTTCAAAGCTCAAAACCCACGTGCTGCCCCCTCTCGCTCTCCCCCTTCAGTGGTAGAATTCTCTGTCTCCTGTGAAAATCTCTTTTCCTCTTTCTCCCATTAGTCAGCATCTCTCTATCCTCTGTGAAAGTTTGTTTCCTCTTTCTCCCCACACCCTGTGGCTTGTCCCTATCTTCTGTGAACTGATGTCTTCCTCTCCCCTTATCCTGTGGCACCTTCTTTTCTCTCTGTGAATGTACGCCTTTGGCAGCTCCAAGCCCCCACCTATGGGCTCCACACCTTCCTCCCCATGGACCCTCTTTATTTCTAAAACTCCCTAAACCTGTCTATTATACCCCCAAAACTTCTTTCAAAAGTGTGAAGTTTAAAGTGAGAAGTAAGAAATGGAAAAGAAAACTGTAAAATTTTGTTATCCCTCTGAATGCTAGGGGTCAGGTTCTTACAATATCTTGAGAAAAAGAATTTTCTGAGACTCGAATGAGAGGAGGAGTGATTTTTATTTGTGTGGAATTACATCCATCGGTTTCTAAAGTCCCGTTTCCTTTCATCCGGTCCTGGGAGAAGCACAGCTGGGGCTTCAGTAGAGCGAAAAGCAAAGCCGGTGTCAGTCCATCGGTCCATTGGGTGGGGTCCACAAGGCTGGGACCCTGTGGGCAAATGCAGGGGCGTGAGCATCCACAGGGCAGGAGTGCAAGAGGCCAGAGAGCAGGTATTTTTTTAGGAGATGAAGTATCCCAAATCTTCCTGCTTTCAGTGGCCACATCTACTCTGGCCAATGACCTATTCCCAGGACAGTTACAGTTTCAGTCACAGACAAGTACCTTCCCTGTGTCATCCAGACTTTACTGGGCACGCGTCTAAACAGCAGCTTCCTGACAAAGCTGCACAAATGGCAAGCCTATACTATTTAGCCTTCCCTTTGCTCCTTTTCAGTTATTAATAGTGGGTTATTTATAATGGCATTAATTTCAGGTGTGAAGTGAAATTAAAAAATATGAAGGGTCATCATAAAATGAAACGGATTCTGATATGTTATTGACACAACTTTTTAACTATAAAAAAAGACTAATTCTTTTCAAAGGTATGTGTCTGAAGCCAATGGAAAATGAAAATAAAAGAGTAAAAAAAATAATAAAATAACCCAAAAGAAGGCAAAATAAATAAATAAATAAAAGAATACCAAAATATAAAAGGATAAATGGGAAGAAAACAAACTAGCAGACTTACAACTAACTACATCAATATTACTGTTATAAGTTAAAGATACAGATTATAAACCCTATAGCTAATAGCAAAAGAAAAAGTGAGCATTGATAATAATATAATAGCAAAAAATACTGAATCCAAAAGAAGGTAAAAAGCAATGAGAAAGGGAACAAAGAACAGGTATGAGAATAGAAAACAAAGAGTAAGAAGGTAGATTTAAATTCTATCATATCAATGATTAAACATATTTTAATGAAAGTGTTATCAGATTGGATTAAGAAAAAAATATGATCCAACTGTACACTGTCTATAAGAAACTCACTTTAAATACAATGGCAGAGATGAGTAGAAAGCCAGACTATCTATACCGATATCAGATAAAGTAGACTTCAGAACAAAGATCATTACCAGAGAGAAAAAGAAGCATTTCATAATAATAATTTAATGAATTCATCAAGGAGACATAACAATCCTAATTAGTATGCATCCAATAACAAAGCTTCAAAATTCATAAAAAAAAGAATTTTAAGGACTGAAAAGAGAAATAAATTCATAATTTCTGTTGGAGAGTAATTAGTTTTTATTCAATAACTGAGGACTCGTAGCCTGAGAATCAGTGAGGACACACAACACTTGATCAATATACATGATCAATCAACCAAAGATAACTGGCATTTGTTTATAGAACACTCCACCCACTGCAGAATATACATTTGTTTCAAGGACACATAAAATGTTCACTAACATAGACCGTTCATTGATCCATAAGACAAGTTTCAATGAATTTAAAATTATTAAAATCATACATAGTTTGTTGTCTGACCAAAGCAGAATTAGATATCAATAACTGAAAACATATCTGGAAAATCCTCAAATATCTGGAACTTATATAACACACATCTCAATAACCCACAGTTTAAAGAAGCAATTGAAAAGAAAATTAGACATTATGATTGAACTGAATGATAATGAAAACATACTATGTCAAAATATGTGGAAAGAGGTAAAATAGAGAGGAAAATTTAGGTCTGAAATGTAAATATTACTAAAATAAAAAGCCCTAAAATCAGTATCTTAAGCTTCCCCTTAAAAAGCTACAAAAAATAAATTCAACACTTCTTTAATACATAAAATAATAAATATGAGAGCAGATGTCAATGAAATAGGAAATGTTAAAAAGAGAAAATCCATGAGCCTGGCCAGTGTGGTTCAGTGGTTGAGCGATGACCCATAAACCAGGAGGTCAGGTTTGATCTTGGGGGGAGGGGGCGGGTGCTTGAAGGAGGTGGCTGATCAATGATTCATTCTCATCACTATCTCTCTCCTTTTCTCTCTGAAATCAATAAAAACATATTTTTATAAAAAACATATTAAAAAAGAAAATCCATGAAATCAAACTGGTTCTTTGTAGAGTTCAATAAAACTGACAAATTTCTAGAAAGACTGATGAAGGAACAATGATACAATGCTGTCTCTTTAATTTCAATATCATAGTTTAAAGAGACAATATCACTACAAACTTTACAAAAATTAAAAGGATAATAAATATCATGAAAATTTTCATGACAATATATTCAACAACCTAAACGAAATGAGCAGATTTCTTGAAAGACACAAATTGGCAAAACTTATTTAAGGAACATTTAAAGAATGAAAAAATGCTGAGTATATCTATAATAATAAAAGCATAATATGCAAATCGACCGAATGGCCAAACTGTGGAACGACCGTCTGGACAACCTTCCGGATGAAGCCAGGGTTGCAAGGTCCTACTCTTGCACTAATTTCATGCATCAGGCCTCTAGTATATCCTAATATATAAAAAGCCAGGGGCTGTCAAGACCGAAACAACCGATGGACAACCAAACACAGGCTGTGTGGGGTGACAAGGTCGGCAGGGAGGTTAGTGAGGGACAACCAAACGACTGAACAGCAGGCTGCATGGGGTAACCAGGTCAGCAGGGGGGGCAGTTGGGGGCGACCAGGCCAGCAGGGGGGGCAGTGAGGGGTGACCAGGCTGGCAAGGGGGAGCAATTAGGGGCAACCATGCTGGCAGAGGGGGGCAGTTGGGGGTGATCAGGCTGGCGGGGGGGGACAGTTAGGGGCGATCAGGCAGGCAGGCAGGTGAGCAATTAGGAGCCAGCAGTCCCAGATTGTGAGAGGGATGTCCGACTGCCAGTTTAGCCTCAATTCCGGGGATCGGCCATCTCCCAAGGGGTCCCAGATTGGAGAAAGTGCAGTCTGGGCTGAGGGGACCCCCCGCCCTGTGCACAAATTTTTTGCACTGGGCCTCTAGTATATATATGCCCTAAGCGACTGGCCAACCCACTGGTAGCTATAATGTGCATTGACCACCAGGGGCAGACATTCAGCACAGGAGCGGAAACCACAGGCATGGAAACATGGAACAGACTGATGAGTCTCAGAGGGAAGCGGGGAGGGGGGGACTCCTTGGGAGATGTAGGTTTCAGCTCAATCCCCACAGGCCAGGCCAAGGGACCCCACCAGTGTATGGCCTCTAGTCCTCTCTAATAAAATGGTAATATGCAAATTAACCACCACTCCGCTACATAAGCCACGCCCACCAGCCAATCAGGGCAAGTATGCAAATTAACCCCAATCCAAGATGGCTACAGCCACAGAGAGCAAGGTTTCCCAGGTAACAGAGCAAGCCAAGCTTTCCATAGCCGTTGCAGGCCTAAGCCTCCACTCAAGCTACAAAGTTTCAATTATAGAAGGTAAACAAATTCAAACAAATGGTGGCAGAATGGAGCTTGAGAGAGCAGGCCAGGGTTGCTGGCGGCAACAGGGGAAGCAAAGCTTTCTGCACACCCTGGCCGGGCCCACCGCTTAAGGCTACAAAGTTTCAATTGTAGAAGGTGAATTAACTGCCACAGAAATGGCTGCCGCCCCAGGCTACAAAGTTTCAATTGTAGAAGGAAAACAAATTCCAGATACCAGGGCCTCCCCTTGGGTTGCCAGGGGGCGTGGCCGGCCTGCAAACCACCACAGGCCCCTCGCTCAGGCTGCCCCACACCCCAAGGGAACCCCCACGCTGATCCGGGACGCCCTGCAGGGCAAACCAGCTGGCCCCCACCCGTGCACCAGGCCTCTATCCTATCTAATAAAAGAGTAATATACAGATTGATCATCACTGCAACACACAATATAGCTGCCCCCATGTGGTCAAAGATCCTGCCCCCATGTGGACACAAGATGGACACTACAAGATGGCCAGCAGGAGAGGGCAGTTGGGAGGCACCCGGCCTGCAAGGGAGGGCAGTTGTGAGGGACCAGGCTTGCAAGGGAGGGCAGTTGGAGGTGATCAACCCTGCAGGAGAGGGCAGTTAGGGGTGACCAGGCCAGCAGAGGAGGGAAGTTGGGGGAAAACAGGCTGGCAGGGGAGCAGTTAAGCATCAACCAGGCTGGCAGCGGAGTGGTTAGGGGGTGATCAGGCTGGCAGGCAGAAGCGGTTAGGGGCAATCAGGAAGGCAGGCAGGCAAGCAGTTGGGAGCCAGCAGTCCTGGATTGTGAGAGGGATGTCCGACTGCCCGTTTAGGCCCGATCCTGGTGGGATCGGGCCTAAACGGGCAGTTGGACATCCCTCCAGGAGTCCCAGATTGGAGAGGGTACAGGCTGGGCTGAGGGACAACCCCCCGCCGTGCACGAATTTTGTGCACCGGGCTTCTAGTCTTATATAAAAAGTCAGTTTATATAGAACATGACAACATTCTATATCAATAAAGCAAAAATAAAACACATTTATTAAAGTAAAGAAAGACAAAGCCCTGTAATGTTAAGAATGTTTATTTCTGAGTTGTAATATTATGGAGTGTTATTATTAATTTTCTGCAATAAACATTTATTAATACTATAATCAGAAAAAAATTTTTTAAAATTCTTATTCCACTTGGGAATGATTTGTAATTATTTCCCTGGTAATATTAGCTTAGAAAAGTAAGATATTCACAACTCAACAATTTTGCTATTTTTGTCTCCATAGAATTCAAATCTGACTTTAAATTGACAGTGACCTTGTAGGAATAAAATATTACCAATATTCTGTGCCAGGAAATCAGAGCTTTTAAGAATAATTTCTGAGGAATTGACAAAGAATGATTTGATGATGTCTTTAGGCCCATGCATCCCTTTGAGAGGGCTGCGGGGGGCCAGGGGGGGGGGAGCAGTCAGGCACCACAGTCACCCATGAACTGATTGCTTGTTGACCCAGGTATGCCAAGAGGGGCTCTGGTGCCATGATGGGGGTGAGGACAAGGGATAAAAGATAGTCGCATCGGCCTACAGCTCCCTTGTCAACCCAGTCGGGAATTTCCCACAGAGGTTTATATAAATCAAGGAAAGAAACTTACCATCACTTATGTATTTGTTTTTAATTTTTTATTTATTGATGAGAGAGAGAGAGAGAGAGAGAGAGAGAGAGAGAGAGAGAGAGAGAAACTTGGATTTGTTGTTCCACTTATTTATGCATTGGTTGATTGATTCTTGTATGTATCTGGATGAAGCTCTCACCAACTGAGCTAACAGGGACAAATTTCGTGGTTTGTTTTTTTACATGGATAACAATTCTATCCATTTTTGAAAATGCAAGCAATCTTTGGATGTTTCATTCTGGATGAAATGGAAACAACAGTGGCAGATGGATCCAACTGATCTCAGAGGGAAATGTCACAACAAGATCTTCATCGATTTGCTAAACATGGTTAGTGACAGGCCCTCTAGCCACCAATCAGGATGAGAAATGGAATCTATTAGTGGACTTGTTAAGCCTCCCTGGTGTCTGTGGCTGACAGTTGGGTATCTGCCTTTCTCTGTAAACATTAAATCATTCCCACTAGAGAGAGATGGGGGCGAGAATACATACAATACTAGAAAAACCTGAACAGTGAGTGCTTTATTTTGGAGATGCCATTGAGAACACAGAAGTTCCAGTTAGTAGCACATGGATATTTATTTTTATGAGTTTTAAGCCTGAGGATTTATTTACAGGTCAGCTTCTGAGACAAAGTAATAATTCACCATGGACCCTGTGGCTGTGTTTCTGTTCTGAAGCCTTGAGAGTAAAACAGTCACCTTTTATTATGCCTCTGGTTGTGAAAATGAATGCTAAAAGTTAGTGAGGAGTAGGAAGTCTGTCATTCTATACCACAGGCTTGCCAGTTCCTAAATTAATCCTCCTCGCCTGGTGCGCCCCGAGCTTCCTGAGCTCACCCGTCTTAGCGCCAGCATTGCTGCATCACAGCTAGTCGAGACCATTTCTGCGTGAAAAAGAATGCGGCCCCTCCAGTAATTAACTTAGTGCCGCGGATGCTTGCAGCACACCGAGCTGATGAAGCAGCCCCATCAGCAAATGAGGCTCACAGGCGATCGGTAATTCACAGAGTTAGTCACACCGAGACGTGTCTGACTCTGACTGAGAAACCTCCACTACAGACAAAGACGAATACAGTCATCACTGTTCAGGGCTTTGGTCTCCAACCCTTGCTATCCTCAGGCACATGTGCTGGTGCTAACCTTCTAGATCAGTGTCTCCCAAGGTACAGCTGTGATGCTCAGCAATGTAATTTATCCCGTCATCCTCGGATCGTTCAGGTTTTCCAGATGAAAATAAAATTACTATCTGCCATTTTGATCTCAGAGATTTCAGATATAATTATGAGATTATGATTTCCTTCTAACCCTTTCATCTTCCGATAATCATTATTTTCATAAAGGTTGGTGGTGACTGCACTGCGCGGGCAACTCTTCCCGGCTCACACTCCCTTCACTTGCATGTCTACTGATTTTTGTTAAATGTGCATGTCTAGCTCTCATTACAGGATTGCATTATATTCTCCATCAACAAAGAATGGAAAAAAATCAACCATTGACCACAAAAGCAATAAAAATAGTGTGGCCCCTAAAAGTACCACTATCCTGCATTTCAGATTTGTTAGGACACATAAAAATTTATGTTTTGCTTACAAGGATTCCCAATTCCTTCTCAGATAAGAAGCCTTGCTTTCCTTACCCTCCACACGGTCAGCTGCATTTACAGCTGGAATTTTCAAATAGGCTGCCCAGAGCCCAGAAAGCAATCTCTTAGCCCTTATCATAGTCCAGCTCTGCTTGCACTTCCAGGTTTTACACTAAGGTTCCTCATCCAGTGCAAAGCTGCGGGCTCCCCCAGGGGACCAAAGCCTGTGCGTGTGGTGTGAGGGCGGTTTTGCGAATGCAGAGTAAGGCCCTGGGAAGGGAGGCTGATCACACTATTAGCAGTTAGCTTGGGGGAGTGGAACCTGGAGACAGACCGGGCATGAGAAGAAAGAGATCGCACCTTAGAAGAACTCTCCTAAGCCTGTGTGGTAGCAGGGGTTAGACTTGGACAGGAAATGCAGAGGCCCCTGCTCCAGGGAGCATACTTTCTGGTGGGAAAGACTAGTGAACACACACAAATCTATATATATAAAAGCCTAAGCGGCCATCCAACCGTCCAGCCATCCAACCGGTAGCTATGACACGCAATGCCCACCAGGGGGCAGATGCTCAACACAGGAGCTGCCAAACTGCGGTGACTTGGCAGCTGCGGTTCTCGGGTAACACACCCAGAACCAGAGAGGAGGAAGTTCGATTCCCGGGTGTGTCACCCGAGAACCGCCCTGTGGCGATCAGGACCCCTCAGGGGATGTCAGAGAGTCGGTTTCAGCCCGATCCCCGCAAGCCAGGCTGAGGGACCCTACCGGTGCACGAATCCACATTAGTGAATACGCATTAGATGAATACGCATTAGTAGTAACACTATGAGGAAAACAAACTGTCCAGGGCACCTGCTTGGAAACAAAAATAGCTTCTGGGAACAGATGACAGTTAAGCTGATTTTGTTCATTGAGGATGTGTCATTGTTTCCGGCACAGGGGGTGGGGGGGGACGGTCTAAGGAGGAGGAAGAGCAACTTCAGGGCCTGGAACAGAAGCTGGCTGCTGCGGCTGGAGCCTGCAGCAGGAGTGTCTCCGAGGTCAGGAGGCAGGGGAGGGAGGGAGCTGGGAGGGGGGTCAGGAGCACTTAGCACACCTTTCTGGGACAGGAAAGACATTTGAGCTGCCTTCAAAGAACATATATCTACTGGACATACACGTTCCTAAAGGGAAACGAAGAAACAGAGTAAGCCCCCGGCCCTGGGGATGACTGGACTGGAGGCTTTGTGTCAGGACCCTGTTCCTGGGCAGTGGGCTCGGGAGGGGCTGAGGTCCCAGCACAGCCTCTCGGGCGCAGAGACGAGCTCTGGCGAAGGTGAGGACCACAAACAGGAGTGACTGAGCTCCACTCATCTGAGACCCGAAGAGACTGTGGCGGTCGGTGGTGGCGCTGCAGAAGGGTCCTGCCCGGCCACCCTGCGTGCCTGTCACTGCTGCTCCTAAGGGCAGGAGGTGCCTCAGAGAAATGTGGGCAGTCGGCACCTCCTGACATATTTAGTGAGAGGAAGAGGCAGGCCCATTACGATGCAACCTTCATCGGAAGGTGAGTTCTGCCATCTATCTTTACCAATAATTTCTGAGCATCTGGGGTCTGCAACCATCCAACAGATGATAACTCTCCTGCCCGTGAATGTCCTTGCAGCCACCAACTATCTGGACTCATTTCTGGTTTTCCCATCTATTGAGAGTACAGAGCTAAATGGGAAACCCAAATGCCAGTCCCATTGGAGATTAGAAGGGCTCGGGGCTGGGAGGAGCCGTGGCCACTGGGGAAGCTCGGCATTCCAGCCCGGCTTCACCTACCTTTCCACTGGCGCAGAGGCTGGTGCCAGCCCAGTCATCACTGCTCCCAAGCGAAGGCAGAGGTGCCCTGAGCCCTGTGCATGCCCAGGACAACCCGGAGGTTGGAGACAGCGGAGAGAGAAGGTTTCTTCCACTCGAGGGAGGCCTCCAACCCAGCTGAGACCAGTGGGGCCAGCCAGGCACCACGCCCATAGAGTCAACGAATGCACGTTGGAAATAAAGAAGATGCCCCTTTCTCTCCACTGGAGTCGCCTGTAACACTCAACAAGCAGAGCAACTCTTCTGGAAACGGAGAGCTAGAGGCTCTGGGGCGTCACCTCGTGCCTGCACACGTGGCTGGGCTTTATGTCACTGTGTGCGTTTATGCCAGTAGGTAAAACATTTGGCACCTCGAATTCACCATTTGAAAACAGAAGAAAAATTGCCCAATCCTGTCTGTCCCCTTGGGAGAGCCCCAGTCTTCAGCGGACAAAATGGTAGGGAGGTTCCTAGAACCCACAGAGGGTGGCTGGACCCAGGCGTATCTCAGGTGAGAAAAGGGGCCACATAAAAACAGAACAGCGGGGCGTCCCTCGCTCCTCAGGGGAGAAATCAGGAAGGGGCTGCCGCAGGGACCGCCCCTTCTGAGCACAGGGCACAGCTGCGTCTGCTGTCACACGTTTATTATGCTCCCACTGACCCTGCTCCAGGCAAAAGATGCTCCTCAGCTTCTAAGCACTCCCTCCTCACCCAGGACACAGGAAATGGATGCAAAGGGATACATAACAACGGGCTTCTGGTTCCCGGGGACACAGGAAGGTAGACAAGGGACAGCAATGAGAGCAGTTTGGGAGCGAGCAGAATACACCTGCAGGGCCTGGGGAAGGGCGGGGCGGACACAGCAGCCTGGATGGAGCCGAGGCACGGAGGGCTGAGGGCACATCTCGGGGACAATGGCTCCGTGGAGACAGAGGCATGGAGGAGGGCAGTGGTGAGCGTTGCGATGGGAGTTCGGGGGACAGCGGGCTGTGGAGGTCTTTGAATGCCACAGCAAACGCCTGGACGGTAGCCTGTGCACTGGTGGACATGACTGAGGCTTTTTGATCGAGGAGCGTGATGTGTGTAAAGACAAGCTTTTGTGTTTGGGAGAGAAAGGTCTGAAGGCATAGAGTCCTGTTAGAGAACTTTAAAATAGCCCAGCCTGGCAGTGGGTAAAGGCCTGGCTTAGAGAGGGGTGAACTGGAGTTGGGACAGGGAAGAACGCTCAGCTCCATTTGCTGACAATTTAGAACATAGCCTGAAGGACAATGTGGGAGGGAGGCGGGGGGTCCAAGGAGACCCTGAACTGTCAAGTTCGGGTGACTGAAAGTGGGGGCCCACTGGGCAGGACTCGGGAGGTGCAGGGGGAGGGAAAGACCCCCGAGAAGACGCATGTGCAGCGACCAGAGCACAGTAAGAGGGGTGCCTCCTGTTTAGATGCGGAGCAGACTGCACCTGCTCCAGGCCAGGAAGTCGGGGGCATCCTGAGCTGAGTGGTCACTGTGAGCTAAACAACACGCGGAGTCCGTCCCTCGGAGCCCCTTTCGGTGAGAGCACAGGGAGCCCCGAAGGTGAGGCGCCCCAAAGGGCCAGGAAAGCTGAGCCCCGCCCGGCTCTCCGCTGGAAGGGAAGCTCCGGAGGGCAGAGGCCGCGCCTGCTCCCTCCTCACCAAAGCACACACCACTCAGGTGAAGTGGTCACATAGATGCCAGGGAACCCGGGCAAAAGGAGCGAAGGGAAAGGAGCTCTGGAAGGAAGGGACTGGGAGCCACCACCGCACGGAGGCAGACACTGAAGTAGGAGCAGGGGGCACAGAGAGCATGTTCCCCATGAGGACAGCGCCGTAGGAACAGGCACAAGGTGACTGAAGTCAGCAGCAAGAAGAGCAGGGAAGAGAGGAAGCAGCTGCCTGCCCAGGGCGTGGCGCTTACAGGCACAAAGTCACCTCTGACCTTTTCCATGGTGACGTGGAGAAGCTATTGTCATTTGAACAAAGTGCACATTTCAGCGTCAAGTCGCCCTAAGCACAGAGCCCGGTGGCGAGAGAAACGCTGCTCGGTGAGTGTAAAAGTTCCCCATCTCCTCGTCCTGCCGAGATTGTCCAGGAGCGTCCAACTTGATTTCTCTTGAATAAACCTTGCCTGAGATCCTAAACCCCAGCCTTCAGACCCAGGAAGGTCTCTGCCCCGCTTTCCTCATTGGCCTCGGATGCGAGAGAACATCAGGTCAGATGGTCGCTGAGGCTCCCTTAGCTCAGCCGGGTAGCCCTGATGGAAAGGCCTGGAAAGGCCTGGGTGCCCAGCGCAGCCCCGCTGCTGGCCCAGGGCGGAGGGGGACGCCCACACCTGGAGGGCCCCGGTGGAGGGACCCACTGCCACGCTTCTGACAGTGCTGTGTTCAGAAAAGGGATTCTGAGAAAATGATGCCATTGATTCTCGCTGTTTATTTTTTCTCAAAGGCTTTCCTATCAAATGTGCTTCCTCTTCAGATAAACCGTGTCTGTGGGAGGCAGCCTCAGAAGAAGAAGCCGAAGGAGTCGGCCTCTGAAGAGCAGAGCGGTTCTCGGAGCTAGAGAGAGGCCCAGTGGCTCGGAGGACAGTGCTCACTCTGCCAATGAGCTGGTCTCCCCAGCACCCCGAGGCCAGCCCGGCCGGAAGGCAGCCTCCCAGCCTCCTCACCCTCAAAGTGCTTCAGGTGGGGGGAGCAAATGGCTTTGGGTGGCACTTGAATTACTTTATCTACTTGGCGGGGTTTCTGACCCCCTCCAGCATCAGGCCTTCACCCTTTTACCATAAAAGCATGAGATTAGCGGATGGGTGGTTATGTCCTCTCCTGTCCCACATCGCAATTTGCCTCTCAAATTCTTATAATATCCTGAGGCTCTGGAGGGAAGGGAAATTGAAAGTATCCAAAAACATAGCGAGAAATGGGACATTATTAGTCCAAAAATCTATCTTATTGACAGAGAAGCATAAGTCATGGTTTTATTTCTTTCATGAAAGTTTGGTTGGTTAAGATTATGTCAAGGTGTTGTCAAGATAGAAACTATAAAAGACCACACACACCGTATCTTCTGCCAGCCCTGGCCGGCCACATCCCACCTCTAGATAGAAACTATAAAAGACCATACACATACCATATCTTCTGCCAGCCCTGGCCGGCCACATCCCACCTCTACCGTCTCGGCCCCTCGCCTCTGACCTTGCCCCGTGACTGAAAGGCCTCTGGAGCCCCAGCATCGGCAGGTGGCTCGTTCTCCGTTCCTCTCAGGGTGCTTCTGCGCGGTAAGGGCTCGGCTCTGCTGAGCTGGATTGCCTAGGACGTGGTTGGCCCTGAGGGATTCAAGGCTCAAGGTGTGCCATCAGGTTCCTGGGTGAACACAAGGCAGGCCTGGCAGCCAGGCCAGAGAGCTTACAGAATGCACCTCCTGTCCGGCCAGCACGGGGCCCGCCTGGAGATTTGGCTGAGAAATGGGTGCAAAGGCTTGACTGGGATTCCAGGTGGAGGCATGACCCCGGGCATTAGAACTAGAGGCGCAACACTGCGACTCTGGAGCTCCCTGGTTATTGGCTGAGCAATGGGCGTGTCTCCCCTCCACAGCCACGCAGTACTTCCCGCTCCCTTCTGTGGGTCTCTGTGTGTGGTAGGTGGGAACCAGCAGTGTGAGGAAACGGAGAGAAAAAGACACCCTCTGTCCCATACACTATATCCGTTCCAGTGTTTAAAGGAGCACACGTGTGCTGTGGGAGGTCTGGGTTTGACAAGCTTTATGTAAACACACTTGATTCTGTCTTTTATGCATCTACTCACTTGTTTCAGAATTGCCCAATAAGCTATGCCCACTGCTTTTGTGGTGCTGTGTTTTTCAAACCTGGATCAACAGTGCCCTGTGAATGGTTAATTGGAACGTGTTTTGGGCGATGGCTAAGGAAGTTCTGTTCTGTCCGGTAGAAATATAATGTGACCCACAAATGCAACTGAAGTCATGCTTAAGTTTCTAGTAAAGAGAAAAAAGATAAAGTAAAAAAAAAATAGTAAAAAACCAAACAGGTGAAATTCACTTTAATAGTCTATTTTACTTAATACAATAGACCCTAAATATTATAATTTCATCATGTAAACAATATGAAATTATTTAAAAAATATGTAATCTCTTTTGTACTACATTGTCATACCCTGTGTGTATTTTACACTCACAGCACATGTCAATTTAGACCAACCGCAACTCAAGGGCTCAATAGCCAGGTGTGGCCAGTGGCTGTCGCATTGGACATTATAGTTCTAATCCATTCTCAGTGTCATTGCACTGAAAACTGGCCCCCCTCCCAGACTGTCAATACAATAAGAAAACACGGGTGGAGAATAATGGTATACAGACATGTCCTCAGTCTCCAGTATGTCCAAATGTTCTGGGATTCGGGATGTTTATTAACATAGCTGATGAATAATTAAAAGAACTTTTTCTCATTTTGAAAAAAGACACACTTTCTTTTCTGCAAACAGAGCAGAAAGAACTGGCTGCCATCTGTCAAAGGAGCTCAGATGGAAACCATCCACGGACCTCTCAGCTTGAAGAGCCAGGCGTCACTGCAAGTCAATATTATGTGCAAAACTAGGTCAGTGACAAGCACTTGTATCAAAATCATATGCCTATCATCCTGATCTTTTCCTAACATTTCTTGAACATACATAGCATGTAAAGAACAAGTGTTTCACCATTACTGGTAAAGGTCATATTTTCTAATTCAGAACTAGGAAAGAACGCCCCACATGCCCCTTTGGGTAAAGTGACCAGATCGTCCCGCTTTTGGCGGGACAGTCCCGATTTTTAACAATTTGTCCTGCGTCCCACGGCGTTTTAAAAAAGATCTTTCCAAAAATAGGGACTTTTTTAAAACGCCGTGGGACGCGGGACAAATTGTTAAAAATCAGGACTGTCCCGCCAAAAGCGGGACGATCTGGTCACCTTACCTTTGGGGAAAGTTAGAAAATTAAAAAAAAAAATTTCTAGAGCCCAGTCATCATAGCCAGAGTCAGAAAGGACTGAAACACCTTGTCTGGTTCCCATCCAGCTCACTGCCAAGTACAGACAGAGAGAGCCCAGCATTGCAGTGGGAGGGACACAGATGGTCCGGATGAGAGTATCCAAGGCCATGGAAATGTAGCACCAAGTGTGACCACAGGATAGCAAGCTCAGGAACAAAACACTGCTGATACAACACTTGTAGCTATTGTAAGAACTCATGTGTGCTAATGCAATGAATGGCTGATTCAGAGCCAAAAACTGTCATTTAATTGCATGAAAAAAATATGGTACAATTAGAAAAATGATTGATAGGGGCAGGGTGGCAATGATACAGTTTATCAGCATTTTAAATATTTTTAGGCAAATGAAATGGGCTGCAGAAGATCACTGTATTCCTGACCTCCAGCAAATGGCTTTGTGAGGGTGTCTTACTTGGTCACATCTCTGGTCTCATGGAAAACATTTCTTTTTAATCTACTAATCAACTAAGGAAAATCTAGTTGATTTTCCTTAACCCTAATGCAAATGCATCTCAAGCTCCAGCTCTACCATCCTCCTGTGGGAGATAGAATTTTTTATGATTATTCTTTTGCCTTTTTATAAGTTACTTCTCATGAGAATACTGGATTTTTATAAATGCAATTCAAAAGAGACTGAGAAGTGAAAGAACTTGAAGTATTATGAAAACCTCAGTTGGTTTAAAATTGGATGTTCTTTTGAGCCAAAGCACTAACTTGATCAGGAGGTTCCAAGGTTGAAATATGCTCCATGTGACAGACGCTGCCATGGAGACGTTAAAGACAAGACCTAGGCGGAGAGGCACTTCCAGCTGAGAGAAGCTCTGGGACCGACTCCCTGGAATCCTCCCATGATTTCGAGGGGCATGTTCAGGAGGAGGTGGTGTAAACAGGAATATGACTGATTTATAATAAGATACAATTTACGGGATGCAGTTGAGGTGGTAGAAGCTGGAGTGCGATAAACCAAGACTATGAAAACCAGGTCTAGAATCAGATCAACATTAAGAGCAGATATGCCTTATAGCCAGTATGTTAGAGTGCTGACTACCTAATGTTTTTTGTTGCTTTTTGTCCAAGTTGCACTGGTAGAAGCAGATGACCCCACCCCCAACCCCACCCCAATGCAGAGCTTACATGGAGAGGACCCCTCTGATCTTGGGGAGTGAAACTTGGACAGCAGATCACTCATTATAACACCTTGTGGCCAAGCTCTCTCATCTGTGAATGGAGGCCCTTAGAGGACTTGAAATTTGTGGGTTACCTAGCTCCTCTGACCACACTGGCCCAGCAGTCTCTTCTTCCCCTGAACTTGACCCTTCTGTTATTAATACTATTTCTATTCATTCATTCAATGACTATGTGTTGAATGTCTTCTCTGAGCTGCACAAGGCACTAGGGATAAAACAAGGAACCACTCCTGCCCTCCTGATTCTCACAGTCTATGAGGATGACAGTCATTTGTTAATTCATAAAAATGTTAACATGCAACTATGATAAAAGTTTCCAAAGTAAAGAACTTTATGCTAGAAGAGAGTCTAAAAGGAGAGCCTTAGTCAGAGGAATCTGGAATTCAACTGAGTAGTCCAACAGATAAGTAAGATTAACCAGGTGAAGAACAGAGCAACAAACATTCCAGGTAAAGGAATAGCATGTGCAAAGGCACAGAGGTAAGAGGAAGTGTGCTGAATGGTTGACAACTAAAAGAAAGGCAATATGACCAGAGGAGTGAAGGAGGTAATTCTGGAAATCTAGATGGAACAATGGTAACCTAGAACTAATGTAGCAGCAAGAGACTTGGAGAAAAGAGGGGGACTGGAGACAAAATGGAAGGGATGTGATAATAGATTAGTCAGGGCATTAGTTAAGAGGGAAAAGGAGCAGTAAAAAATGACTTCTATGTTTTCAAATGAGATAAATGAGTGGTAACACACAGGAACATAGAAAAGCCTGTGGCTGTGAGTTGAAAGACTTGTGTTGTGTCCAGAATGGAATGGTTTTCTTTGAGGGGAAGAAAAGCAAAGATTTCATTTTGACAATGCTAAGTTCAAGTGTTGTCTGCTTCCTCTTTAAGGAATGAGTCAAGAAGGATAAGCAAATTTGGACTCATAAGAAAGGCCTGGGCTTTAGAGAGAAAGTTGATTTCATCAGTCAAGATCATACCTAAACAGGGCGGCATTGAGATGCTCACGTAGAAGAGTGTTCAAATGAGAAGAGGAGTTGGCTGGGCCTTAACAATGCAACACATTGTTAGGGGATCCTGGGGATCAGGCCTACACTGGCAGTCAGACATCCCCTGAGGGGTCTGGATTGGAGAGGGTGCAGGTTGGGCTGAGAGGATCCCTCTCTGTGCATGAATTTCATGCACTGGGCCTCTAGTACAAAAATAAGATTGACTGACGCCTCCTGTCACCTGCATAAAGACCATAGCTAAACTTCCCCATGCCTCTTTGAAGCATATGTGGCTGCCATCTTTAGCCCTTACAGTGTGTGACAAGCCTTGAGATAAGCATTTTGTGTGTATTATCTGATTGGTCCCTAAAAGCTGGTTCAAGAGCCAGTAAAATTTATAATATGTTTTTTTCTCTGGTCTGCAACATATTAGAAATACTTTCTAAGAAGCCAAATATATTCAATTTAAATGACTGTTCTATATTCCAAAAATATATCATTTCTACTTTTATTACTAATTACTACTTTTATTACTAATTTCTACTTTTATTACTAATAATGCCCTTTTATTAAATAATAATGGATAGTTTGATTTAGAATGTTTTACTTCAGTATTTATGTTCTTAGTTGACAGACTATGTGAGTTTCTTGTATTAGTAAGAGTCCTTTGATTTCAAGTAATAAAATAACTCGACAAATAGGCCCACAGAACTGAAGTGGTATATGACCTTTAGGTATGGTTTGATCCAGAAGCTCATGATGTTATTTGGTGCTCTGTTTTCCTTCTGATGATATCTCCTCTACTTGGCCATTCTTTTTGACAATTTCATCCTCAGGCTGGGTTCTCTTGTTGAAGCCAAATAGCTGCAGCCATTCATTCCAAGCCTCAAGCCTCAGGTCAGCACAGGCACTGTTCAAAGAATGCAGAACAGTTTTTGTTGCTGTGGTCCAAGAAGAAATCCCAAGGCGCACTCTGATGGCACCGGCGGGGTAACTTGTCCACCTGGCAACAAATCCCTGTGGTCAAGGAAGCATCGCAGGATGGAATGTGTTTTGTTGTAACTTCTGGGAGAGAAGCAGGTACTTTTCCTAGTGGAGTTTGAAGTTGGAAGGACAATAACAACATCAACAACAGCTGACAGAGAGGACTAGGTGCGAGGTGCCTTTGAGTGCTTCACATAGATCACCTGATTTAATCTTCACAGCCACCAAAAGAGCTACATTTTAGTAGGAGCCCTTATCACAGACGAGGAAACTGAGGCTTGCAGATAGAAGTCACTTGTGTAAAGTCACCCAAGTAGTAAGATTAGGAGCCGGGTGCACTTCCCCTGCAGCCCACGCTCCTGCCCACAGTGTGGCTGTGCTGCGCTGCCCCAGGCTGAGAAAAAAAGCAACCTGCCGAAGCCAAAACACAAGAAGAGCATCAAGTCTTGACCGCTTTATTAGATCAAACCATGTATCAAGCTAAAGTCACCTGTGCGTGAAGCTGACGGTGCATGAGGCTGAAACCACTGCTGGACTAAGAGATGCTGTCAATAAACTCTCCCTCTCCTGCATAGTTGATCTTTCTATCACTTGCAACAGAAGGCAACAAACACAGTAATGAACTACAGGCTGGGACTTCAGAAATGCTATGCAATAATAAACCGCAGCGTTAAGAATCAATGTTGCATGGATCAATACGATGTACAGCTAATCCTTGTATGTAAACATGGTGTTTGGTTTTTAACATTACCTAAGTTACGCTGAAGTCAAAGGACTGTTTTCAACATGAACGAAAGCATTATAAACAACAAGCAGCTGGTACAACAGGCCTGTGCACCATTATCAGTTGAAACATAATTTCTCACCCCCTGGGGGCGCTTCTGTGTTTTGGTGAAGGACATCATGCAACCTGACATCTGAGGCTGTATAATCCCTACAGGCTTATAAATCACAGCAAAGATCATGATTTCTTAATAAAATATGATGCTTCTAAAGAGATACGGTCTCCTTGAAAGAACCCTGCACCGGTAATGCCTTTACAGAGATGAGAGCCTAGATTCACTGTTATCAAAAACGGATCCTCAGCTAGGATTGTACGGGCCCCTGGTTGGGTAAGGGGGCATCATTTACACAGCAGAAAGTGAAAGCAACATGATTAGCGATAAAACCAGGCAAGACACAAATCTCTTCCTTGTAAGCCACGTTCTAGCTTTGCTATCAGTTTAGCTCTTGTTCTGCATGATGACTGTGACATCGCCGTCTTTCTAACCAGCCATCTAAACCCTCAGGCTGTCCCCTGTCTCCCCTTTCCTGGAGAGGGACATGAACACTACAGAGCGACCAGGACAGGCCACTGGGAAAGGAGCGCCAATCTCTGACCACACTGGGGCTGGGTCTTGTTGTCCTGCAGAGCCTGAATAGGAAATAAATGTTCTGGGGAAGGGGGATTATGCTATAGCAATTATGCTAATTAAGGATCTCTTTGTTGTAGGCTTTCCAGAGGAGGAAGCAGCTTGTGTCAGAAATTTACAGTAGAAATCCTAAAAATAGGGTCCCAGGTGTGCCCTGAGGGGTGGAGGGTGGCAATTGCAGAGGTAGCTGGGAGGTTAATCTGGAAACAAAGAATATGTGCTGGAACCAAACATTAATAAGCACAACATACGGTCTAAGACTATGAACCTCCTGAATAAGAAGTGGAGGGGGGAGTGCAAAGGGAGGGGAGGCAAGCAGCAGCAAGCTGCGCAGATAGGCATCCCCTCTGGAAATGCAGGCAGGCGCGGATGCAAACGGTAAAGCCAGAAAGTGACTTCATGTTTTGATTTTATTATTTTATTTTTAAGATGTAAAGTTCCATTTTTATTAAATACTGTTTCTCCACTCAGAAGGAACTACTGGCTTAGCTTCCCCTAACTATCTATTTTTAAACTTAATTTTAAAAAATTTTCAGTAACAGTTGACAATCAATATTGTTTTATATTAGTTTCAGGTGTACAGCATAGTTGTCATACAATTATACAATTTATGAAGAATCCCCCATTATTATAATGTTATTGACTATATTCCCTGTGCTGTACTTTACATCCCTGTGACTATTTTGTAGTAACTGACAATTTGTACTTAATCCCTTCACCTCTTCCACACAGCCCTGGAACCCCCTCCCATCTGGTATCCCTTAGTTTGTTCTCTGTATCTATGAGTCTGTTTCTGTTTTGTTTGTTCATTTATAATGCTCTTTAGATTCCACATATAAGTGAGATCATATGGCATTTGTATTTCTCTGTCTGACGTATTTCACTTAGCTTAATATCGTCTAAGTTCATCCATGTTGTCACAAATGGTAAGATTTCATTCTTTTTTATGGTGGAGTAATATTTTATTATATACAGTACATACCACTTCTTGTTCCAATCATCTATTGATGGGCACTTGGGTTGCTGTGTTACTTATTGTAAATAATGCTGCAATAAACATAGGGATGCATATTAAAATTTTTTGAATTAGTATTTTGAATTTCTTTGGGTATATATCCAGGAGTGGAATTTTTGAGTCATATTTTTTAATTTTTTAAGTATCCTCCATACTGTTTCCATAGTGGCTGTATCAAGTTGCATTCCCACCAACAGTGCACTAGGGCGCCCTTTTCTCCACATTCTCCACAACACTTGTTGTTTGTTGATTTATTGATGATAGCCATTTGACAGCTGTTAGGTGATAATCTCATTTTGCTTTTAACTTACAAAATTATGATTAGTAACTTTTAGCATCTATTCATATGTCTATTGACCATCTATCTGTATGTCCTCTTTGGGGAAATGTTTATTCAGATCCTATGACTATGTTTAAGTTGAATTGCTTAAGGTTTTTTTGGTGTTGAGTTGGGTAAGTTCATTACAAATTTTATATATTAGCCCCTTCTCAGATGTATCATTGGAGAATATCTTCATCCATTCAATAGATTGTCTTTTCATTTTGTTTTTGGTTTCCTTTGCTGTGTAAACACTTTTTAGTTTGATGTAGTCCCATTTTCTTATTTTTTCTTTTGTTTCCCTTGCCTGAGGAGTTATATCATAAAAAATATATATATTGCTATGAGAAATGTCAGAGAGATTACTGCCTGTTTTCTTTTAGGAGTTCTATGGTTTGAAGTCTTACATTTAAATCATTTAATCCATTTTGAGTTTATTCTTGTATATAGTATAAGAAGGTAGCCTAGTTTCACTTTTTGCATGTATCTGCCCAATTTTCCCAACATCATTTATTGAATAGGCAGGTTTTACCCCATTGTATAGTCTTGTCTCCTTTGTCATAGGTTAATTGACCACATAGACATGAGTTTATTTCTGGGCTCTCTATTCATTTCCATTGATCTATGCGTCTGTTTTTATGCTGTACCATGGGGTTTTAATTACTATAGCATTGTAGTATTGTGTGATATCAGGTAGTGTGATACTTCCAACTTTTTTTTGTTTTTTTAAGATTCCTGTGACTATTTGGGGCCTTTTGGTGTTCCACATAATTTTTTGGGTTATTTTTTCTACTTCTGTAAAAAAATGCCATTGGTATATTGATAGGGGTTGCATTGAATCTATATATAGATTGCTTTGAGTAGTATAGACATTTTAAGGATGTTATTCTTGCTATCCATGAGCACAGTATACGCTTTCATTTACTTGTATCTTCTTTCTTCAATGTCTTACAATTTTCTGAGTACGTGGGGTTTTACCTCCTTGGTTAGATTCATTCTTAGGTATTTTTTTTTAATGCAATTTTAAGTGGAATTGTTTGCTTAGTTTCTCTTTCTGATAACTCATGATCTATATATATAAAAGGCTAAGTAACCAACCATACATCTGTCCAACCATCCCACCGACTTACCAACTGGATGGTACATATGACGTGCACTAGCAATTTAAAAATAAACGTTGACTTGCGCATGCGCGATACATATAAAGCTCTAGCTGGCGCCAATCTAAACAGAGTAGGAATATTCCTACCTGAACCTGTTTTGGGACATGGTCAGTTATATGTTGCTTTCTCTCAAGTTCGAAGAGTGTGTGACATTAAAGTTGTAAATACTTCATCACAAGGGAAATTAGTCAAGCACTCTGAAAATGTTTTTACTCTTAATGTGGTATACAAGGAGTCCCATTTTCTCATTGTAGAATAAGTTTAATCAATTTATCAGTCATTGTTTTTATCAATGTTGTTTTTATATCATGTTTTTATCATTTTTATATCATGTGTTGTTATTATGTCATGTTGTTATTGTTTATTTATTAAGCAATTTATATTATTTTCATACTAGAGGCCCGATGCACAAAATTTGTGCAAGGAACTCAGCCCTCGAAGCCCCGGCTGCCTTGTGGCCCCGGCTACCTCACAGCCCCGCCCACTGATCATTCTGGAAGGTTGTTCTGCCATCTGGTCTAATTAGCATATTAGCTCTTTATTATATAGGATTACAATGGACATCTGTGTACAAATCCTTGTGTGAACAAATGTTACGATTTATTGATTTATTTTAAATACCAAGAGGTAACATTGCTGGGTCTATGGTAAGGGAATGTTTACCTTCCTAAGAAACTGTCAATACATTTTCCAAAGTGGGTGCAACAGTTTATACTCCCACCTACATGAGAGTTGTAGTGGCTCCTCATACTTGCCAATACTTGTTATTGTCAGTCTTTTTAATTTTAGCCTTTCTAGTGTGTTTTGTAGAAAATCACTGAGGCTTAATCCACATTTCCCTTATGACTAATGATATTAATCATCACATGATGGTATAGATCTTATTTTTGTGATGTGTCTGTTCAAATCTTTTGCACATTTTGAACATTGGGTTGTCTGTATTCTTACCATTGAATTGTAAGACTGCTTCATAGATATTCTCCATAAAAGTCTGTTTCAGACATACGTATTGTGAATAATTTCTCCCTATGACTTGCCTTTTTATTTTCATAATGGTGTCTTTTTTCAAGGGAAGATGTTAATTTTAACAAATCTAACAATTACTTTTTTATGGTTAGTGTTTCCTATGTCCTTCTAAGCTATCTAGCTACCTCCAAAGTAACAAAGATTTTCTCCTATTTCTTTACCTGTAAGTTCCATAGTTTTAGTTTTTGAGTCCTTTCCTTAGTAATGGTTTCTTTCTTGGCATCTTATAGTCTCTCCGTATGCACAGAGAGACACCCAGCTCCCGGCTTTCAATGGCAGGGGAGCTGGGTGTCCGCTCGTGCACCCGGCCAAAAGCCTCCAGTGCCTCTCAACGGCCAGATAGGCCTGCCCCCCAACGCCTGTCAATGGCCGGATAGGCCACCCTGAGTCCCGCCCCCCCCCAGCCTCCCGCCGGCCCAATCGTGGGCGTAGCGGAGTGATGGTTATTTGCATATTACCCTTTTATTAGGTAGGGTACATTTTACTAATTTTCTTTCATCTGACACTTCTATTATAGAGAAAGGGAAAATAGTGATATTAAAATATTTCTTCTAATTAATTTTCTTTCAATGTGCATGAATCTGTGCACTGGGCCACTAGTTGGTGTATAAAATGCAACCAATTTCCAAATATTAATTTTTTAACCTGCTACTTTACCAAGATTATCAGTTCCAGTAATTTTTTTTTTGTGTGTGTGGAATATTTAGGGTTATCTCTATATAGTATCAGGTCATCTGCAAATAATGACAGTTTTACTTTTTCTGTCCCTGTTTGGATGCCTTTTATTTTGTTTCTTAGCAGTCCTGCTGTGGCTAGGACTTCTAATACTATGCTGAATAAAAGTGGTGAAGGTTGATAACCTTGTCTTCTTCTTGATCTTAAGAAAAATGCTTTATAAAGTTACCTTTTATATCCCATTGAGTATGATCTAAGCTGTAGGTGTCATTATTTGAGGTATGTTCCCTCTATTTCCAAACTTGATTCAGTCTTGAAATATTGTATGCTTCTAGGAATTTACCTGTTTCTTTCAGAATGTTCAATTTGTTGACCAACAATTGTTTATAATGTTTTTTACAATCTTTTGTATGTCTGTGATGTCAGTTATCATTTCTCTTTAATTTCTTTTGTTAAAATATATTTTTATTGATTTCAGAGAAGAAGGGAGAGGGAGAGAGAGATAGAAACATCAATGATGAGAGAGAATCATTGATTGGCTGCCTCCTGCACACCCCATACTGGGGATGGAGCCTGCAACCCAGGCATGTGCCCTGACCTGAATCAAACCATGAAACCCAGGCATGTACCCTGACCCGAATTAAACCATGACCTCCTGGTTAATAGGTCGATGCATTGAGCCATGCTAGCTGGGCTCTCTTTAATTTTTTATTTTATTTATTTGGGTTCCTTTCTTTTTCTTATGAATCTGGTTAAAGGTTTATCTATCTTGGTTATATTGATCTTTTTTGTTGTTTTTTAGACTCTATATTGTTTATTTCTGCTCTGATCTTTATTATTTTCTTCTTTCTACTCATAGTGGTCTTTCTTTGTTGTTCTTTTTCTAGTTCCTTTTGGTGTAAGGTTAGATTGTTTCTTTGAGTTGCTTCTTGAGGTTGCCTGGGCCTGAGGTGCTTTTAAAAATACACTAACTAGGCCCTCCTCTGGACCAATTTAGTGAGACTATCTGGCTGGAGTCTGGGTTGTCCCAGTGATTCTAACATTCCATCAAGGTTGATAGTTCTTCCAATCTTTGCCCTTCAAGCTTGGCTTTCCCACCCCCACCCTCCCGCCTTGAGGTGGGAAACTATAAGCACTGACCTAAAGCAGTGGCTCTGGGGTAAGAGAAAAGGTCAGCTTTGAGATATTTTTGGGATCTAGAAATAACTCTACTTAATGACCAATTAAATATGGGCACTGGAAGAGACAAAGAACTCATTTATTTTGTAGTAGGTATAGAAATGATATTTCCAGCACTTTTCAAATACTGGAAATCTGTAGTCAACATTGCACCATGCCAATACTTTTACACAAATATTATGGCAAAACCTGTGTCCACCAGATGGAAAATAGTTTATACTCATCTTCTCAGTGATCAGTATACGTAACTCCCCTTGGGACCTCGCCAAAAAAGTAATTAGGCCTATTTGGAAACAAGCTTTTGTTTTGGTTTTGTTTGTTTCACATTCTTAGAGGTTTCTTTTCTTCTCTTTTCTTCCCTTTTCTTTTCTTTTCTCTCCTGACAAATCCAAACCTTAGTAACAATACCACCCTTAGTGTTTTGGTGTTTATTTTCTTTCTCTGCAAAAAACATTAACCCACAAATAGCTTTTTCCCCTCTCTTTTCTTTTATTGTTTTTTCCCTCTTGGCATTCAAAATAAGTAGTTATTTGTTTCAGGAATGCAAGGTTGATCAATATTAAAACATTTATTCACAAAATTATTACAATAGCTAATTAAATATATAAACAGTGAAAAAGCATTTAATAAATTTCAACAATCACAACTACTGCTGAAATAAACAGAAGTGCCTCAGCATGATAAATTATATTATCAAAGCCGACAATCAAACATTATATTAAATGTAAAATAGTAAGCAATCTCATTAAATCCAGAAAGAAAATGGGGATGTCTTCAAGTATCATTTGTATTCAAGATTGTTTTGGTGATTTTAGTTTATACAATAATAGAAGAAAATAAAAGGAGTGGTTTAGATTTGGAAATGATGAACAAATTATCTTTATTATAGATTACATAATCATACTAGAGGCCTGGTGCATGAAATTCGTGCATGGTGGGGGGAGGTATGTGTCCCTCAGCCCAGCCTGCACCCTCTCCAATCTGGGACCCCTCGGGGGATGGCCTACTGCCGGTTAATCCCTGTGGGATCGGGCCCAAGCTGGCAGTCAGACATCCCTCTCACAATCCAGAACTGCTGGCTTCTAACCACTCACCTGCCTGCCTGCCTGATCAGCCCCTAACTGTTTCAGCCTGCCAGCCTGATCAATGCCTAACTGCTCCCCTGTCGGCCCGATTGCCCCCAACTGCCCTCCCCTGCTGACTCAATCGCCCCCAACTGCCTTCTACTGCCAGCCTGGCCACCCCCAACTATCCTCCCCTGATGGCCTGATCTTGCCCCCAACTGTCCTCCCCTGCCAGCCTGATCACCCCCAACTGCCCTCCCCTGCTGACCTGGTCACCCCGGTGGAAGCTACATGGAGCAGCAGCAGGGACCTGCCTCCTGGCAGGGCTGAGGGAACTCCGCTCCGCGTGCCTGCTGCCGGGCCCCGCCCTCTGGCGCAGCTGTAGGAACCCCAGCAACAGGCGCACGGAGTGGCTGCTGGGCCTCCTGCCCCCCCACAGGGCCGCAGGAACCGTGGTGGCAGGTGCACGGAGCAGCAGCTGGGACCCACCCCCTGGCACTGCCATGGGAACCCCAGCAGCAGGCATGAAGAGTGGCCACTGGGCCTCCTGCCCCCCTGCAGGGCCATAGGAACTGCGGCAGCAGGCGCTCAGAGCAGCTGTGCACACTGCCATCTTGTGACGGCGTTACGGCATGAGGGTGAATTTGCACATTACCTCTTTATTATATAGGATGCCTAGAACACCCAAGAAAATATAGTAATATATTTTTTAAATGATTAAAATTAAAGAGGAAATTTGTGTGCTTTTTTAAGTTTAATAAATACACAAAGATGTAAAAATCATCTTTGTATAGCAGGAGTCATTTAGAATGAAAAAGGAGTTTTAAAAATTCTCCTAATTATCACATTAGAAACTTTAAATTGCTAAGGAATCAATTTAACAAAATTTCTATGTGAAGAATACAATGGAAAATGGCATCTAAATACATGGATGGAAAAATATCACAAAAAAGGCAACCTCAATATAAATTAACTTCTTATTTAAATCATAAAGAGTTATTTAATGAATGAACAACATGATTTAATATTTTACATTTAAAAGCCAATTTATAAAACTGCTAAGCTAATGTAGATAAAAGAGTAAGAGAAGTACCGTATATGAACTGGTGCAATCAAAACAGTATATACTGGCACAAAACTGGTCAAAGAAATCAGTGGAAGAGCCCAGAAATATATTCAAATAAAAATAGGAACTTAATATATGATAAAGGTGTTTTTTTTTTAAATCAGTCACAAAAAGAATGGTTTATTTTATAAATGAGACTGGAGTAATTGGCTAATCATCTGGAACAAAGCAATGTTAGTCCCTTACTTCAGGCTACAGACAAAAATGAACTTCAGATGGATTAATGATCTAATTTACAAAAGTAGAGGAATATGATTATTGGGGCAAAATTCAAGGGAATATTTTTCTAGCCTTTGGGTGAGAAAGTACTTATGAAGCAAGAAAGAAACTCAAAAGTCATTAAAAAAATAAATTTCATTTCAGTAATCAACAATGTCCAAATGGCGAAGAACACCATAAATAAAGTCAAGAGGCCTATGATAGATTTTAAAAATTGTCAATATTTGAGAGTCAAGTTAATATCTCTTTTTTTACCAAGAAAGATAAAATAATTATTTTAAATCAAATAAACAACAGAAAATGAGCATGGAACAATAAATAGGAAATTTATGCAAGTGGATCTGCAAAGGGACAAGAAACATGAAAAGAGGATCAATCTCACCAGCAAACAGACAAATGAAAGTCAAAATGCAAATAGCATGTTTTTCACTACTCCCCTATTATAAAAAGAATGCACTAGAGAAGATGATGATGATGATGATGATGATGATGATGATGACATGCTCATAATATATTTACCAGGTGCCAGCCTATGTGTTAAGCACTTTATGTATAGTCGTTCATTTAATTCTATAAATTCTCCTTGAGTTAGGCACTATTAGTATACCACTTTATAGATGAGGAAACTATGTATACACATCTGAAATAAAATCCTCATAAGATAATATCTATCCTTACCACATTCAGAATTATCTGATAATTAATATTTTATTGATCAGGATCCCATAAATTGATTTCATGATACACAAATGGTTCAATGCACGGTGTGGAGAACACTAACCTAAAAAGACGTTCCTAAAATATTAACTTCAAGTTACAAGTTTCCAAGTAATATGTATACTGAGATCTCCTTTATGGAAGAAGAAAGGAAAAGAAAGAAGGGAGGGAGGGAGGATGCATCCTATATGCGAATATGTGCTTTATAGCGATGTTTACAGATGTTTATTAGTACAGAAGCGGTGTGGAAGGAGCCGCCTCTCACTATTTATACTGGATACCTCGGGGCTGGGCACGGTAAGAAAGAGACTTTCTGCTCTTCCTTGGATGTCTCTTTTTTGTCTCTCATTCTGCTCAAAGAATGCTTTGCTTCTGGAGTTTTTAAAGTACAAGTTAAGAAATTAGGGCAAAAGAGTTTCTTGATCTGTAAACTTCTGTGCTCTGAGATAAAATCTGTTTTTAAAACATTATTGGATCTCATGCTTGAATGACTCCCATTCAGCATTTGGCTCCCATTTATTAAAAAATATAAATCTTTCAATTTCATTTATAAAACCCACTGGGAAAGGGACAAACCTGATTATGGAGTCTTCTTATCAAGAGAGAAGGGTAAATGATTATTCTCATCTACAGTAATAAAACAATTCAATGAAAGGGATGGGATCTTCATGGATAAAAAATATCCAAGAGGAATCACAAAAGATGTTTATAATTCCATTTGAGGACGTTTCTATCATTCATCATTCATTCATTCATTCATGCAACATGTACCTAATTTACATTACATTTTATCCCAAATTGTCTTTACATTTTGTACTGGGTATACAATAGCTCATTTAATTGCTAGAGGTTTCCCTTATAATCCAGGAGATTTAGTATCTCTTTTAGTCCTCTTTCAATTGAATTTTCAGGATTCTGGGGGCTTATTTGGTTCAAACATCAAATAAGTCTGGGTTTTTTTCCCAAAGGCTAAGAGAGAATAAATACTTAGAATTTTCAATCAGTGACTATGGTGATTGTTAGTACTGTTTGCAGCTCCATCTTCTGGGCACATACTAGGATTACAGTACTCTGCCTACTTGGGGGTAGATGTAGCCAATGAAATGAGAACAGAAGTGATGGATGTCTCCTGTCCGAATTTGTCACATACTTTTTTGCCTCTGCAAGGATGAGAGCAAATATCAAGAAGAAGTCTCCATCAGTCTGCTGGACATACAGAGGAAGTGAGGAATGACCTTGCTTTGTGTGAAGCCACTGAAACATCAGCACTGCTTGTTACCACAGCACAACAGCTTATGCTGACTGACCCATTCCATTAGCACTTAGTTGTCATTGCAAACTTCCGGTGTGCATTGCTCTACCTTGCCATTGAAAGAATGTTTGTCCACTGTGGTGATGTCTTTGCTCTCTGCAAACCTGCCAGGGCCTAAGTGGTGCATATAGTGGGCACTGAACGGAAACATTTTTAATTACACTCAAATTCTTAACCATTATTTTCTCTGAAGCACAAGACTCCTGCATAGGTGGCTTGCACCTGAGTCTCCAAGGCAACTACTCCCATCCTGGAGACTCTCTCTTTGGAGGTCCTTATTTGATCAAAAATCTTGGGTAAAAGTCACGTCATTATAATTTCAAAAATTGGGATAAGGGTTTTAGATTTTGATCTGTTGCCCCAGTGAAAGCCAGGTTTCAGATGCAATAGGTGAAGCCCTTCCAAGGAGTTTATGCTAAAGAATCTCAGGGAGAAGCAGCCTTCATCAGTCCCTAGAAGATTCGGTTACATTCAGGGCTGGGCCAGAGCCAGCTCACATGGCGCCCGAGAACCAAGTGTGCATCTCTGTTCCCAACGCTGCCTTCAGTGACTCGTGTTGAGAGCTTGAAGTCAACCATGGTGGGAGTATTAACACAATAGAAATCAGCCATTGCTACATGGCAGGATTATTGTTTTTCCTTGGAGATTCAGTTGTTAAACACTTACTACTGAGTACATCCATCCCCCTCTTCTACAGGCACCTACTGCCTCATGATTTCATAACTGGGAGGGCTCACTAAAATGGTTCTTCCTATGATCAGAAAAGTCATTCCACCTTTTATTGCTACTTGCTCCTGTGACTGAGTACTGACTGTCTTATTGTTTTAACCTTTTGCACTCAGATGTCGACACGGTTAGCATCGGTAGCAGCTCTTTTTTATACTCTTTGAATGTATCAATAATTTGAAATATAAAAAAATCCAAGTAAATAAGTTTGTATGAAAAGAAACTCCAGTTTTGTATTCTACTGCCGCGCTTTGTAAAATCTGGGGTATTTAAAAAATTAAAGCCCGAGTAGAATAAAGGAATCGAGAAAAAAGCAAGCGAATGCAAAGGGTTAAATTTCACTTCACTTGATAGTCCATTATAAAGAAACTATATTAAGCCCCTACTGTGTGCCAGGTAATAAGAATACAATGACAAGCAAAACAAATTCTACCTTCTCTGTTAGAGCATCTCTTTAGAAGTCAAGAAGAACAAGGACACCTACCACTACTAGAATATTTTTATTATATCATACCCTTTGTTATATCATACCCTTTTGTTTAGTTTCCGCAGAGTTACTGAATTGATTTGTATGATTATTTCTGGTATAGCCGTTGTAGCAGCCAGCTGTTACTGTTTTGTTTGGCCCATAACACTTCCTTTTGGAAACTGCTCTGCTCCACACCGTGCAATTCTAGAACTATCCGTCTAGGTGCTAGTACCTCCTGCCCTAGTGACAGATACGTGGCTGAGGATAGTAAGCATACACATCCCACTCCCCTGGAGACAGACTGTTCCAGGAGAGGCATGTGGCCCAGCTACGGCCAGTTAGATTCCTTTTGCAGAGACAGACATTAATTATGGAAATTGGGAAGGTTATCGATCCTTCTGAGAGCATGAAATATAATAACCTTATAAGCTTTGGAAAGTCGCATCACATGGAGAGAGTCTATAAGAGAATCGAGTCAATGCAGGTGCAAGCAGACCCATGAAATGGAGAGGAAGCGAGAGAGGGAACATGATAATGTTGTTTATTTAGACCTCAAACCCATCCATGCCTAAAACCAAACCGACACGTGGACTTTGTAGTTACATGAGGCAATTCATTCCTTTGGGCTTAGACTAACTTGGGTTTCTATTGGGGGAAACTGATAGAATCCTGATCAATACAGAAAAGGATGGGAGCACTTAGGAAAGAGCATCAGGTAAACGACCTGAGGGCTGGTGTGAAGAGGCCTGTAGGAGCAGAGGCGTTCCTAGGAGCCTCCGCCTGCAGGAGCTCCGGTCCTTGGCACCTCTTTCCTGGTGCGCAATAACAGCGCAGACGCACCCTAACTCTGTTTATGTCTGGTAGGGACACATCCACCCGGAAACAGAGATCTGCAGAGAGAACCCTCACCTCTGGTGAAGAAAAACAGGAGAGAGGCAAGATTCTCTCAAGGCAGTGCCAGTACTAAAGTATTTGCAAGCAGGCCTTTTGGCTAAGATCAAGTGTAAAGTATTTGCAAGCAAGTATTTTATTCTCTTTACTCTTTTCTTGGTGATCCTCAAAGGAAGCAACGAGGGCACCCAGCTGCTCTTATGAGTTTCAGATGATCAACGTCACTGCTCCTGTCCTCTTGGTCTCTCTGCCCCCCTCTCCTTTCCCTTCTTCTTAACCCACGACTTGGGTCATCTTCTCACGTGTACCTGAGTTGCTTACCAGTGGCTTTTTGACTTAATAGTTGATCATCTTCTTCATTTGTTTCTAGTTTTCAGGGTACGACTCATCTTAATTGTTCAACAGGGCAAGACACAAGAGCATAGGTTCCAATAAAAGGAATCTGGTAAACGCTGAGGCGGTAAGACCTGGTGATACCTGCAGGATGGCTGGGGAATGCCAAGGAGATGAGACTATTGGAGATGTCAATGATGCTTGGGTATAAATGGAAGGGAGGCGATCTGTAGCCAAAAGGGTGATGAATACTGTAAAATTTTATTCCAGTCATTTGGAAAAAGGTCCAACTTCCTCTAATTTTAACAATGGAAGGAGTCGAAGGAGCCCAATCCGTGGCTCTTCAACTCATCACTGTCTTCCATGCTAGAGTAGCCAGTCTGAGGTGATACTCCCTGCAGATCCAAAAGGCACCCAGAGTTCTGCTAGGACGGGTGCTGGTGTATGTGACCATCTATACAGTGTGGATTCCCCAATGATTTATCTGCTGAATTACCGACTGAATTGGGATAATAGCCTCTAATTCGGGGTAGGCTTTTGAAATGATGACTTGTGGCAAAAGAGTAAAACCACAAATTACACCCAAGGTTAAACACAACATGGACATATCCCAGATCTTTTGAGATCCATGGAAATAATCTCACTTCCAGGAGAAATTGCCCACCGTGCCAGAAGTGCACGTGCTCCCGAGACATGCGCAGTGAGACGTGGGCAGGCAGCGGGGAGGCGCAGGGCGGGCTGCAGTGATAGATCAGAAGGTATCCCAAAGCTGTCTGTAATTTCATAAATCTCTGTAAGGAAAACGAATATAAATCAGATTGATCATTTACTTAGCAATTCATCCCTTGACATACTCAAATCATAATAATGTGGAATAAATATATCCTAAGAACATAGGTGTGCACCACATACTATGGGGGTGTGGGGAAGAGAAGGAAAACTGAAGTCTGGGTTCACAGAGAGCTGGGGAGAAACACAGAGAAAGGTCATTTACCTGAACGGAGACCCAGGAGCCCTAAGTACTAGGTCCCATCGGTTACTGGCTAATTACATGACATGATATCGGGGAAGTGGCCTCAGTTTCCCCACTGGAAAGTGAGGTGTGGCCTTTAGTTCCGTGGCTGTCATGGTGGGTGTGTGTGTGTAGGGGGGGGCGGGGGGGATCTGCCGGGCACAGAGGATTTGCACAGAGCAGAACAGAAAGGCTGCTGAGAGAAGGAAAAGCACTCGGCTCTCTTTATCTTTTTGTCCGTTTCCAAACACAGTGCAATTTCCTTGTCCTGTCTGATTAAGCTGATCTTAAACAGACTGTGATTTAGAGAAAAAAAGAACACTAAGTATTTCTAACAGTTTCAGACCATTTATCTTGATTAAAAAAGAACAGTCTTTATACCCAAACAGGCCTGTCTTATTTAAACCTGCAAGAAGAGAAGGGGCCTTCGTTCTAAGTAATGGATGACCAGTATTTTCTATAACCCTTCATAAAATCCGCGGTGAAAGGCTACCTTAGAAACACACAGAGAAATCCAGAAATGGACCTATTTCCATGTTAAAATGAAACCAAAACCAACCAACCCACAAATAAAAACTCAGAACCCTATAGACCCTCAGTTATCACCTCTTTCCTTCTCTTTACACTTGAAGGCCGGGCTGTCCCCGAGTTCCTCCCCTCCTTGCTGTACCTGCAGCCCTCTCACTGTCAGTTCCACCCCAAACTGCTCTTCCCAGGTCACAGCCTCTCCTTGAGCCCAATCCAGGAGGCTCTTCATGCCATTCCAAAGAGCAAGGTCCAGATTTTCGCAGTTGTCTCTTCCCGGGTCTCTGGTTACTACCCCCTCTAGGTCTGCCTAACTGTGCCAGGAACTCTGCGAAGCACTTTACGTGTGTCCTTGTGTACACATCACCACATCCCGAGGAAGTGTATGTGACGACTGATTACCCCTTCACAGAGGGAAATCCTGGAAGAACTTGCCCAAGATCTCAGAGCTGACCCAGACCATGGCTGCGTTCCTCAGGCTGCCTCTGGGTCCCTGCTCCTCTCCACTGTAACCACGAGGACAAGAACAGGCGCTGACCTATGTCATCAGCTGATTCCATTCTGATTCCGAAGTTCGAATTTTAAATGAAAAAGGTATCTTAGGCAAAAACAGAGTGTCCCTGCAAATTCCTTTGTGTCGGGCACCAGGAAAGCTTTGCATATTCTCTTCCTGGGATCATCAGCAAATAGGCCTAGGAGACCATTGGTATTATCATCCTCCCCATTTTACAGTTAAGGAAACAATGGTTGAAGAGGCTGCCATTATCACAGAGCTCCTGAGTGGCGGGGCAGGGCCCAAACTCCTCCTCAGGTAGAAGTGACTTTAAAGCCAGTGCCCAGACAGATGCCCTGTGGAGCTGCCCCTCCCATCTTCATTGCCTCCCCTAACCTAACCCTCCCCCCCTCCCCTCACTGCACACTTTACCCAGGAGCACCTCAGCCACCCACATGCATTCAGCACTACACTGTTGGCCCAAGTCTGCACTTCCAGCTCTTCTAGGTCCAAAACCGTTAACCTCTCACAATGACAGTCTCCACTTTCATATTCCCATCATTTCAACCAAAGGGAAAAAGTAAAAAAACAAAACATAGATCTGAGGAGTTTTTTAAAATCATTCAGGAGAATGTCAGGTCTTCCGGGACATGCCTTTCAATCTGGAATCCTTCCTCTGTGAATACAAATGACACTGATAAAAACTCTAGGAAGACAATAGTTGTATTTGTCCTAAATCACATTACGTTGATCCATATGAAATGGACATTTTTGTGGGTTATAAATGGTAGAATGTTGCCATTTCGTAGGTTCTACCTGTTATATGTCCATCTCTCCATCTCTCTTTGAAGTTCCTCAAAAGCAAGGGCCACTTTTGTGCTGTTAGGGCCCAACAGTGTGTCCTTTTAGTAGCTCAGTAAATGTTTATTAAATTGAATTGAATGGGTAAATTCACTATAACACTCTGCTTCTAAGACAAGGCTCTACATTCCCTCCTGCTTCTCTGAGGCCTCCTTGCCAATACCCTTCTTTCCTTATCCACAACGCTCTCAATGTAAGAATTCCCAAGATTCTTCTTCATTTCACTTAAGTCACTTTTCTTGTAGTCTCCTGTAGTTCCACAAATTTGTCTACACACACACACACACACACACACACACACACACACACAGAAAGAGAAAGAGAAAGAGAGAGAGAGAGAGAGAGAGAGAGAGAGAGAGAGAGAACACAGGTATCTGCTACACTTAGGTCTCCAGTTTCAACTCCTCTCCCAAACTACCTTGACATCTCCAGTTTCTATTGAACAGCTATGCAAATGTCTTCTCTCTGCAGACATCTCAAAATAGATCTCATCAGGTATCTCCTCCCTCCACACAGACCTATAGATCTGCTTTTCTACTTTGTAGTCCATCTTGGTTAATGGCACTACATCTTCCCAATGGCACAGGCTCAAAACCTTGTCATCATCTTAGCCTAAATCATTGTCAATTGTCATTGTCTGTTTCTAAACCATATTTCTTCCATGTCCTTGTTGCATCCACTGCCAACACCCCAGTTCACTGACAAGTTCCATCCCCCTTCAACTCTATCCTATGGCAAGAGTAATCTTTCTAAAATGTAACTCTTACCATATATCTTCCCTTCTCAAAACCTTTAATGGTTTCCATTGATATAACACAAATGCACAACGTAAATATTAAGAGAAGATTGTTTAAGTAGAAGAGTTACTCTGGATAGACTGCCTGTAAGAAAGCAGCTTTGAGTCATATTTTTCAGGAAGAAATGGGAATAATCTTGACTAAGGCCAGAGAAGCAGAGATGTTGAGAATAGAATTAACATGAATTCCTTTCTGATCCCAAATGCTTCAGAAATTACTGCATCTAAATCAGAAAATGGTATTTGTCAGACTTTCCATATCAGGTGACTAACATTAGAGTAATTATTTTTGACACTCTAAGTGTTCCCAGTGAAAACTTGAGAAGCAAAGCAGGAAGAAAAAACATGAAGACTTCTGTTGTCAGCATTTTTATGCTGCTGCAACACTCTTGCACTGATGATTCAAAGGAAATGGATGTGTGGATGGTTTTGCTACTGAGAAGGTAATTGAAGAGTTATTTTCACTGTTGCAGATTTAGAGCATATTTGAGTATTTGTTCCAGGAATACATTTTGAGATTCTGCCAAGCAGAATCAAGATTCCCCAGGATCAAGGTGGTAAAGAACAATTTCAGATATTTTGTAAGTAGGTGAGGTCTACATCAACCAATCAACAAAAATCCTTGGACTCATTTGTTTCAATTCCTGTATTGCCATGGGACCTTTAAAAGGTAACAATCTGGTTTTAAAAATATTCATACCCAAATAACATAACACCCATGTCAGCCCAATATCACATCAACATCCAAAGTACTTAATACATAGAGTATAAGTCAGAATAATTTCCCCAAACCTTATTACATTGAACAACAGTCTCATTTCATCCACAAGCATCCAAATTACCAATCTTTCTTAGGGTTGTGGTGACATTTCAATATTAGATAGTCTCAGAGCAAGGGACCAAGGATGCCCAATCTTGCCCACATTCTTTGCCATGCAGTTCTCAGGGAAGGTGTTCTTAAGAAAGAGTAACTAAATGAAAACAATATCAATAATAATAATAATAATAATAATAAACAATAATTTATGTAACCCAGTAATGCACTATGTAAGGCATCTTGTAGAACCCAATTTAGTCATTTGCTAAGGAAACCTCAAGACCTAAGCAGGGTTCCCAGTCTCTCACGCTGAATCCAGCCTCACATGGGGGAGGAGGAGTGTCACAGCACCTTCAGGGGCTTGTTCCAGAAACGCAGGAGGGGATTCTTCCTACGTCCCAACGGGCCTAAACCCCTTCATTACCATCACAGCCCCGTGGACTCAGCCACTGAGAGAAGAAACATCACCACAGAGAGCCAATATAGAGAGAGTGTTAAAAGAAATAACACTCATGGGTACAACTTTTTAATGTGTTTTAACTTCACCCACTAGAGGATATGTCCAATGATTGGGTAGGGCAGCCAGGGTGTGGGCAGAAGCGGATGTGACATGAAGGATGTGGCCATCACATCCCCCTGCAATGGGGCTGTCTTTGTGTCTGACCAGAAAGATGTTCATCCTTTGGCACCTTCCCTGTATCATTCACTCATCTGACACTTGAGCCACGTTCCTCCAATGATGGTCTATTTCCCATTGGCCTGAAAGAGATGGTTTGGTGGACTTCTGCCCACCTTGCTATTCCCAAGCCCAGCTTCCATTGCTGCAGAACACTGACTGGTAACCTATGGGGTGGAGACTTAAGTCTCCTTTTCATCCCTTTACCACCACTCAGAGCAGCATTTTCAGGCTTCTAATGGCACCTCTTACAAGGCTAATGGGCTGTGGTATCCTTTTTTTATTTTCATTATAAAAGAACTTTATGCTTTTTGAAGGAAGAATCAAATAAAATAGAAATGTATAAAGTTAAACATGAAAATTGTCTTACCTCAACATATGTTCATATCAGCTAGGAGTTATACATTTGTCTTAGTCAGCTCGAGCTGCTGTAACAAAATGCCCAGATCAGGGGTGGGGGGAGTCTTAAAGTCCAGATTAAGATGTCAGCATGGTCATTTCTGGTGGGGCCTCTCTTCATGGCTTGTAGAGAGCCATCTTCTTGCTATGTCCTCACATGGTAAGGAAAGTGCCAAGCAAGCGCTCTGCTGTAAGGGCATTAATCCCATATGAGGGATCCATTATAATGACCTCTTCTCACCCTAATTACCTCTCAAAGGCCCCACCCCAACCATCACATTGGGAGTTAGGGCTTCAACATACAAACGTGAATGGGGCACAATTTCCTCCACCACAACACTGTCCAATATTTGGTGTGCTTTCTTCAAGATATTTCTATAAACCAAGCGGGGCAGGTGGAGGAGAGAGGACTAGGAAGAGAGCGAAAGAGACAGAAAGAGATTATTATTTCTTATTACAAACCTACTATTCTTTAGCTATTTTTATTCAGATATTTTCATGGTTATCTTTTCATGTCAGTGAAAAGAGCAAGATCTTACTTTTGAATCTATCTACACTAATAAAAGAGAAAGATGCAAATTGACCATACCTCCACAACGCCCACCAGCCAATCAGGAGTGAGTATGCAAATTAACCCAATGAATATGGTGGGTTAATTTGCATATGCAGGCGCCAAGTGGCCTGGGTCCCAGGGACAGGTGCCAAGCCTGCAGCCTCCCGGGACCATCACCGGCCCCGGGAGGTGAGGGCAGCTGTGCCAAGCCACACCCGCAGGCTCCTGGGACCATCGCCGGCCCTGGGAGGCAAGGGCGGCCGCACAGCTTGACAGCAGACAGCAGGGCCTGCTTGGCTGTAGCTGAGGTGACCCGTGAGCAGGCAAGCGGGCCCACAGGCAGCACCCAGCAGGGCCTGGTTGGCTGTTGCTGTGGTATGGAGCAGGCAGGCCCCGCAGCAAGCAGAGAACCATGGGGAGTGGGCCTAAGCCGTCAGTAGGACATTCCCTGAGGGCTCCTGAATTGGAGAGGGTGCAGGCCGTGCTGAGGGACACCCCCCCATGCACGAATTTCGTGCACCGGGCCTCTAGTATATATAAAAAAGCCTAAGCAACCATCTGACCATCAGACCACCTGACCAGTAGCTATGACACACACTGACCACACGGGGACAGATGTTCAATGCAGGAGCTGCCAATGACAGCAACTTTGCAAAGTGCCCTCTCGCACTCAGGATACCTCAGGGATGTCGAATTGCCAGTTTTGGCCCCATCCCCACAAGCCAGGATGAGGGACCCCACCTGCCAGAGGGACCCTTCGAGCCATGGCATTGCCCCACATGTGGCCAGCTGGGGAGGGACTGCGGGAGGTTGGCTCCATGACGTGTTCTGCCCGTCTTGCCCAGTCCTGCCCCACCAGCCACCTTCTAATTAATTTCCTTTCCATGTGCACCAATCTGTGCACTGGGCCTCTAGTAACTTCATAATAGTAAACTTCATAAAGTGAAGTATAGCATTAAACAATAAAATAAGATTTTGGTTCAAAGGGAAAAATGAACAATGACCAAATCCTGCCCACCATACACACATGTATATGTACCCCCTTTCAAATGTTCCATGTAATTTAAAATTATATATTATATGTAATTTAAATATATATTTTATATCATAACAGCCTTAAACCCCTGTAAAGCAAGAAAATTATCTCAATAACAGAATAGACATTTTGAGTAAAGGAAAGATATAAATATTAATGAAAAACTCCAAAGAAGTTTTCTCAACACATCGAAAACAACAAGACTGATCCCAGGCAGTCACAGGAGGGATATTTCACTTACAAAGTCCCTTTCAAACAGCTGTGCCTGGCGGGACCCTCCTCCTCCTCTTCTCCTCCCACCCCGGCAGGGAGGCTGCCCTTAGCAGCTGGGCTTGTGCCTCCAAGATAAAGCCAGAGAACGGGGCCCTGAGGGGAGGTTTGCTGGGGGCTGCAGGCAGTGACCACAGGGGCCTAAGAGAGATGCTTACAGGGAGGGGAGTTTAGGTTGAAGGGGAAGAAAGACACTGCTGCTGGGAATGAATTAAACAAAAACTTCCACCTCCAGAATGAAAGCCTCATATGGCAATTGCCTATTGTCCTGTGGGAGCTCTACTCCAGGAGTGCTCTGGTCTTTGCTAGTCCACGTGGGGGGCCAGAGGGAAGTCACAGCCTCTATTACTTACATGAGGAAGACTGGATGGCAGCCTTGGTGGGTACATTTCTGCCCTAGGCCAGGGTCTGATAAGGGCTTATCTAGCAGAAGGGAGCGGGAGGGAGCTGTGCTGGGAAAGGCCTGTGTGCAGACCAAGGCCAAACAGAGTCTGTGAGGCCTCTTAGCCACCAGGGACGTCACAGATGTGGGAAACGCTGGGGTCTGAGCTGCTCTGCTCCTTGTGGCCGCTGGCAGGTGGACACCATTCCACTGACTGGGGTTGGGGGGTGGGGTGGGGAGGGAAGAATGGGCTAGCTCCTCCTCAGGTGCACAGCTAGCAATCAGCCCATCCATTCAAGAAGCCTGTAAGCCAGGAAACACACTGGCATTGTCTTCCGGACAAGCCAGGCTGAATCCTTCCTGTGCAGTGTGGCCTGCTAGACCTGGGTCTGAGAACTTCATGCCAGGTGTAGCAGATGCTCTTGGGGCCCCGCCCAGAGCCCATCTGCAGGCACTCACCTTTCCTGTCAGCTTGATGTCTTCTTACTGCATGTTCCCACAACATAGGGCTTCTCTGGCTACAGGAGTGTTCTCAGCCTGTGCAGGGCAGCTACCAGGGCCAGAGCAGCCCTCCCTCAATCATGGATGGGCGTGAGTGAGACACACCACAGCTTCCTCATCCATCAGGTGTTGGTGTGCTCTGCACACCTCGCAGAGGTCCCCAGTGGGATGGAGGGCCAACTGCCCATTGAATTCACCTGCTTATTAATGCACCAGTATCGGCTCCCTCCCTCTCCTGTCCTGACTCTGCCGCTGCTTCCTCAGCTGACCTCCAAAGTAAACTTCTTGTCCTTGAGTCCTCGGCTCAGTCTCCTTTTGGGGGAACCAAACCTAAGACTCCAAGCCTCAAGGTCTTCTCTCTTATTTGCAATTTTTATCCTTTTCCAATGTATAAATGTCAGAGAAGACTGGATTTATACAGGGAAGGCTTCTACTTTCAGGAGTTTTTAGAAATGCTAAGAAAATAAAAATAAAGAGAAGTAAAATTAATTATCAAAAATGCACCTGACTATAAATATGACCCATTTAATTTTCTTAGAAGATACATTGATAACAAAGCTTTTCTTCTCAGTTGATTGGTGGAGACCCCAATGCTCACATTACCAAGAAGTCCAGGACCTCTTCCTCCTCCACCAACACCCTCACGTGTTGTCCTAAAACCCCAGGAGGGAGAGAAATGCAAGTGGGACTGGTCCTAAGTGAACCCCGGCTGGGTTTGCCATGGTTCTAACTGCTGCCACTGCCAATGGTTCTCTATGTCTCACTTTGTCCCATCACTGCGCTGGGGGACCAAGTTCCCAACCAAGCTCCATGTGCAGGCTCTGGAGGCCAGATTCCCAGGCGGGGCCTTGGGGCCACATGTGCAGCCACAGGAGTCACCGGGTGTTTAGAAGAGTCACCACCAGCATCTGCTCCAAGGAGACTGTGTGCATTTGCCCGAGCCAGGGGACACTGGCAGCCCTCTTTGTAAGCCCATACGTGCACTAGCCCCTGGTCCCTGCCACATCTAAGTCAATGCTTCTAGTAACTGGAAGGACGGCATCACAATTTCATGGTGTGTGCCCACATGGTGAAACTGGCGTTGGTTTTTCTTTCTCCTTCAGTGTTTTTTTTTTTTTTTTTCTAAATATCTTAGTGCTATCAATTTTAAAAAGTAAAGAGAAATTACCACAATGTCCACGGGATTATATAACAAATCTCCGTGGCTGTTTCTCTCTCATACGCCAGGCATTTGGCAGGCACTAGGCGTGCATGAAAGAGCTGGCTGAGCAACATGCCTCCCCTTATGGACCTTGCCTTCCAGTGAGGGAGATGCACTAACTACTCAGCAATTAACCCCAACCTAAGTCAGCCACGGTGCGGATCTGGGCATCCTGGAGCAGGATGAGGCATCGAGAGAGGCTTGGGTGGAGGGCGTAGACAGAAAGGCAGAGGGCGTGGGTAGAAGGGTGCAGGGCCTGTGTGGAAGGGGGCGGGGCCGGTGTGGAAGGGGGCAGGGCCTGTGTGGAAGGGAGGAGGGTCTGGGTGGAAGGGAGGAGGGTCTGAGTGGAAGGGAGCAGGGCCTGGGTGGAAGGGGCAGGACCTGGGTGGAAGGGGCAGGGTTTGGGTGAAAGGGGAGGGACCTGGGTGAAATGTGTGGGGCCTGGGTGGAAGGGGGCAGGGCCTGAGTGGAAGGGAGGAGGGTCTTGGTGGCGAGGTGGCTGGGAACCTCTGAATGAGAAGCCATCCGGACCCTCTCCATTACTAAGGAGCTTCTGCATTTTATTATTTTCAGGAAAATTAAACAGAAAGAAATGTGTCTTGTAGTTCAGACTAAAACCATATTATTTAGCTTTGGGATAAAGCATCTAAAGTAATCTAAGAGTAGACTGATTTGTCTTTCAGAAGCAGCTTTAAAAATGTTTTTTCACAATTAAATTTGGGTTTTATATTATCATTGTTCCTATTTTTTTTTAAATTTTTCCCTCTTCCTTCCTCACCCCCGGGCATCTGCTCCCCAAGCCCACCTCTAGCACATGGCAACAGGCGGCACAAGAGGACAAACGGCCGTGGCCACAGTGACCTCTGGGTCACCTCCATTCCTCAGAGCCCCATGTCATTCTTCCTCATCAAAGTCTTCGGCCAGCATCCGCGACAGCATGGGTGGGCCTCGAGGGCATTCTGCCAAGGGAAGTAAGCCAGACAGAGAAGGACAAATCCTATATGATACGTGAGATCCAAAATAATCATCGGAAAAGAGATCAGATGTGTGCTCACCAATGCCAGTGGGTAGGAGGAGGGAATATAGGGGAAAGGTAGTGGAAAAAGTACAAACTTGCAGTTATATGATAACTAAGTCCTAGGGAAGCAATGTGCAGCACGGTATTCACACCGCTGTGTAGTATACAGGAGAGCTGCTAAAAGAGTCAATCCTGAGTTCTCATCCCAACAAAACACTTTTCTCCTTTTTATTGTATCTATACAAGATGGTGGAAATTAACTAAACTTCTTGCGTTAATCATTTCACAACATACCTAAGTCAACCATTATTCTGTACAACTTAAACGCATACAGTATATCAATTATATCTCAATAAAATTGGAAACATTATTTAAAACCAATCGATCATCAGGCTGGACAGGCAACCAGGCCTCAGAGGGTAGGCCTGGGAATAGTGGGTTTCTCCACATGGGGGCGCTGCCTTCTCCAGCCCCAGCACTCTCCTCCTGGTAGCTGGTCATATTTTTGCCAGAAATTAAAACCGAACATTGCTCCAGTTTTAATTTGCCATCACAATTAAAAGAATCAAGCATTGGGCTCTTCCTCAGCCACCTGCCACTGCCTCCGGCCTGGGCCTCCCTCCCTTCCCCTGGCCGGTCCCGCCACCTGGTGAACTTCCTGTCGGGGGGACAATTTGCATACTACGCTTTTATTATATAGGACTCCTCTATCATTTCTAACTCTATGCCCCCTCCAAGGTTAAGTTATACATAAAATACAGTGAAACTGAAGTCAGGGTGACTATAATAATTTCTTATTATAAATCTACATACAGATTTATAATAAAAACTAGTAGCCCTGCACACGAATCCATGTGCCAGTAGCTCTCTGCAGGGCCTGGCCGCTCCACGCCCGCTGCACAGAGGCTCTCCACAGCCCAGAGGCCCATCCGAGGCCGGGCACGGAACACTTGCCTCATCGCTGGGGCAATGACACAAGTGTCCCCCAACCCCCGGCCACTCCGTGCCCACTGCCCAGAGGCCCTCCGTGGCTGGGGTGGAATGGTTGCCTCATCACCGCGGCTATGAATCAAGCATTCTGCCAGGCCGCTCACACTGGCCGCTCTCAGCGGCCACCCCCGCCCCTCCCCAGGACTGGGGCACTCCGGCGGGGCTAAGAGGACTGGGTGCCACCATCTTGTGGCTATGGGCACTGCCATCTTTGTGACGGAGTGACGGTTAATTTGCAGTTCAATATGTTACCCTTTGTTCTCCCTATGTGATCTATAATAATAAATCTGCTTCATGCTGATATTTACTTCTGTGTTGCTGACAATTACCTGAAAGAGAAGTTGGGGTGCTTCACTGGGCTGGAAAAAATTTAGCTAAATCAGAAAGCAGGTCTAATCAAGCAAGTTTGTTCTATATCTATAGAAGGCTAAGTTGACTCGTGCATGCACAATACATATAAAGTTCTTGCTGGCGCCAATCGCACACGTGTGTTTCGAACTGTCATTGTTGATCGTGAATTTGGTTGACACTTCTATTATAGAGAAAGGGTGAATAGCCATATTAAAATATTTCTTCTAATTAATGTCCTTTCAATGTGCACAAATCCGTGCACCAGGTCACTAGTGATTCTATATTTGTAAGCCCCAGAGGATCCAACCAATGGCTCAAGAAAGAGAACAAAATGGGAAAAGCCTGCAATAAGTGGACCACCTGCATGAATGCCTGGATTCCAGTAGTAGCTCATCTGTTTATTAATTAACCTTGTGTCTCTCTTGTCCTGCCTTCACCCACTAACGTTTAGCGTCTTCAGTTCAGTGGTCACAAGTGCAAAGCAAGACACCTTTGACAATTTGCACAGGAATGTAAGACTCGATCTGTGCCCCTCCAGGAGCAGCAGAGGAAAACGCCTGGGCCCCTGGGAAGGCTGAAGGAGGGTCCTTACACTCTGCCCAGCTCCAAGGAGCAGGAGGAGAGCCAGTGCCCATCCGAGTTGCCCTCCGCTGGAGCTGACCACTTCAAAGTGGAGATCTGACCTTTGTTTTTATGTCCTCACTGAAGAGTTTACGCGCCAAGATTGTCCACCTTCATCTCAAATTACGCAGCCCAGAGAGAGCCTAGAAGCAGAGGCCTCCCCAGCCCAGTGAAGCACCCCAACTTCTCTTTCAGGTAATTGTCAGCAACACAGAAGTAAATATCAGCATGAAGCAGATTTATTATTGTAGATCACACAGGGAGAACAAAGGGTAACATATTGAACTGCAAATTAATATGTTGTGGGGTGCAGAGAAGGTAGCCTCACACTAATTCCTTCTGATGAAGGAGAAAGTGACCTGATTCCTGTGTATTAACTGGATGACCCCAGAGAAAGAACACCTGTAAAGAGAACGTGTCCCAGGTTCTAAGGGGCCACTGGTGTCCCAGAGCAATAGTGCTGTTCCACAGCCTTTGAAGTCTGTGTGGAATGCGAGGATCCAAAGAAGGTTCCGTGGCCCAGCGAGGCCCACAAGACTGTACGCACGGGGCCTGCAGGCATTCCTCCCCAGCTCCCATGCATAAACTCACCAACCATAGATAGACAGCTGCTGTTCAGGCTCTTAAAACAGTATCTGGAGGGAAACCTGGGGCTCCCCTCGAACTGTGGCGCCCCCCCCCCCCCCCCGCCCCAGCAGCCAGTCTGATGAGAAATGCAATTGAAAGAACAGACGGGGAAAGTCAAATACCTGTCAGGCTCGTTCACACTCCGGTGCTGCCAGAAGGTCTATAAAAATGTCACTGTAGCTCAGCTGCTGGGGATTAGATTACCCTGTACATTGACTGTTGGTAATAAAAAAAAGCAAATATCATTTTTGCACTGCTATGGCCTTCCTCTGGCCTTCTTCAAACAATAATAGACTAAATATAAAGAGACAGAAGTCATTACTTGCTCTTTAACTAGTGCCAAGGAAAATGAATAATTAAGGAAACATTATTTGAAAGAAATTTACACGGTTGCTTTTAAGTTAGAACCAAATAAGAGCTCTTTAAAAATACACCATTTCCTCTTTATCTTAAGAGAGTGTTCATGCTCAGGCATAATATATTATGGTTGCTACTGTTTAGATATTACCAGGAAAAAATGCTTTTAGTTGCCATTATCCTATCATAAGTCCCAAATCAAACAGAGAGCTGAGATAAAGGCAGAGGGGGAGGGCAGGTGGCTCTGTTTGTAAGCTTCCTTCGCATCTAGTGCAGCAGCCAGCGTTTGAGTGTGTCGCCCAGAACCTCTGCACGTCCCCAGCACCGCTCTCTGGCTCCCCTCAGCATCCACCTCACTTGTCAGAAGCCTGTGGATGGGTCTGTTCTTTAAAGGCACCGGTAACCGGCATGCACAGGTGTCCTTGCTCATGCATCAGCTCTGCTGGGCAAGGCTGTTTCTTGCTGGGCAACAACCAGTCCTATCTATCTATTATCTATCTATCTATCTATCTATCTATCTATCTATCTATCTATCTATCATCTATCTATCATCTATCTATCTATCATCTATCTATCTATCTATCTATCATCTATCTATCTATCTATCTATCTATCTATCTATCATCTATCTATCTATCTATCTATCATCTATCTATCATCTATCTATCTATCTATCTATCTATCATCTATCTATCTATCTATCTATCTATCTATCTATCTATCTATCATCTATCTATCATCTATCTATCTATCTATCTATCTATCTATCTATCTATCTATCATCTATCTACAGTATCTATCTATCTCCATCTCTCTTCCTTCCCTCACTGGGTCTCCAGCCTCCCTTAGGCAGGGAGGATCCCATAGAGCCGGCACTGGACCAATGCAACACCCTTCACAGTCTCTGCCCAGGTACAGACCTTGACCAGTGAGAGGAGACAGCAGGAAGTCCTGGGTCAGGAGAGACTTGCTCAGCCCGGAGCGATGGCAGCAGGCATTCTGAGGCTGCAGGCCTGGCCTGTCCATGGCGGCTGTGCCTGAACCAGAAATAGCCTGAAGCCTGTGTCAGTCCAGGCTCCTTAATGTGAGGCTACTTCAGAGCAACACCAGGGTCCCTGATGTTGACTCAGTAGATGTATATGCGAGGCCAGGGCATCAGTCCCTGGGAAGCATCTGACTGGCTGGGCTGAATAGATGGCTTGTGTCATCTGTTCTTGCATGCCCTGGCACTCACTCCTGGCTGCTGCGGGGGGCAGAGCCCCGCTCCTTTCCTCTATGTTACGGGCTGACTTATGTTCCCCCAATTCATATGTGTGTTGAAGTCCCAACCTCCAGTACCTCAGAATGTGACTGTATTTGGAGATTAGGGCAGGGCCCGCATCCAAATGCTGGGTGTCCTAAGTAGACAAAGACAGCAGGATGCCCCGAGGGTTTACCACCTGAAGGGCCAGCAAGAAGGCGGTCATCTGCAAGCCTAGGAGAGAGTCCTCAGAGGAAACAGGCCCTGCGCCACCTGGACCTCAGACTTCATCTGCAAAGGGCAATCTTTGCCCCTCCTGGAACATTCCTGCATTCCTTTCCTGGGGCAGCCAGAGCTAGGTGGCTCAGAACACACAGATTATGTCTCACAGACTGGAGACTAGGAGTCCAAGGCCCGGGTGTAGGCAGAGCTGGTTCTTCCGAGGGCTGAGAGGGAGTCCGCTCCGTGCCCACTCCTGGCCTCTGTGGTTGTGGACAATCTTTATTGTCCCCTGGACTGTCAGAGCATCGTTCCGCCTCTGTCTTCATCGTACACGGCACTCTGTGCATGTCTGTCTCTGCATCCAAATTTCTCCTTTATAAGGACACCAGTCATATTGGATCAGGGTTCACCCTAATGACCTCATTTTAATTTGATCATCTGCAAAGACCCTATTTCCAAATAAAGTCACATTCACAGACACTTGGGGTTAGGACGATGCCTTCTTTTTGGAAGATACAGTTCAACCCATGGCAGTACACATAGCAGTACACTTCCAGATTGCCAAAGCCAGACAGTTATTTATGAGTGAACATAGGTGAGTCCAACTTCACCCCTGCTTCTAAGTCTTCCCAATCGACTCACTGATGCTTTGAGTGGTCCTAGAGAACAAACTTTCCTGGGCCCAGTGAGAAGAGGGGCTGCAGCCTCCGAAGAATCCTTACCACAGTGCACATGCCCAAGAGTGGCGTTCTCCTGGCAGAAGGTATCATTACCAGGTGGGTGCAAGAGCTGCTGCCTCAAGGGCCCCTGGTTGGGTACAGGCGGCTAGAAGAGGAAAGGAAGGAGGGACTGAAAGAGGTTAGGAGGTGCAGAGATCTCTGGTGTTGATTCAGACCATTGCATTTTTCATCTGTGTATCTGCTGTCCGCTCCACTTAGCATTTGCATCCAGATGAGAGAAAGGTGGTTAAAGGAGCCTCTGACGAAACTCCCATGGCCACACTGGGCTTGCGGAGAACAGGGAGCTGGGCCGCAGATTCTTCTGACACGTACAAGACAGGAAGAGAGGAAGGAAGACGGACTGTCTTGAAAAGCCACGGCGACTTGCTCGCCTCGATGGAGGGGATTAATTGCATGTCATTGCGGGGCAGGGGAGGGCGGGGGGGGCGGGGGGGGAAATGCTCTGCAGTGAACTACATCCATTTGTGCTTCACGGAGCCATCCAGGTGATTAAGGCGGGAGGGAGGCCTTGCATGAAGAGAAACCTTCAAACAGTTCCATTCGGCACGTATTTGCTCTTCCAAAGCAAATTCAGCCGGAAATCCAAGTCACTGATGCAAACCTTGTGGTTAATTTGTTCCCAGGGGCAGATTTGGGGCCATTATCCCAGAAGCCTGTACATGAAAATCCCATTACTTGAAATATATTTTGTTTAGTTCTAAGCTGTACATTGAGAATTTACCAGGAAATAGACAGTTGAGAATGTTAGGAAGTGTTGGTTTCCTAGGGCTACCGTAACGAAGTGCCACACGCTGCTGGCTCAGAACACACAGACTGTGTCTCACAGTCCAGAGACGAGGAGTCCAAGGCCCGGGTGTGGGCAGAGCTGGCTCTTCCGAGGGCTGAGAGGGAGTCTGCTCCGTGCCCGCTCCTGGCCTCTGTGGTTGTGAACAGTCTTTGTTGTTCCCTGGACTGTAAAAGCAGCGCTCCACTCTCTGTGACTGCAGGTGCTTCAGAATTTGTTTTAAAATCATGGGTAGCAACAAGTCCTGTGTGGAGGGGTGTGTGTGTGTGTGTGCGTGTGTGTGTGTGTGTGTGTGTGTGAGAGAGAGAGAGAGAGAGAGAGAGAGAGAGAGAGAGAAAGAGAGAGAGAAATACAAAATACAATCTTGGTGATTTGTGTGAATCGGTGCCTTGTGAAGTGGCAGTCCAGACAGTCATCCCACAATTCTGAAAACTTCTGTAAGTCCTTGTTTCAGGAGAATCCACTGTTTATGATGCCTCCGAACTTCTAAAGTCCACACGGTAAGGCACACAGTGCACATCACTACTTTGCTGGGAAAAAGATAAAATGTCAGCAAGGCGCTTTATGTAGAAGGCTCCCCGCTATCATTTCCCTGCAGTCTCACCCTTCTTAACAGTTGGATCTACAGCTCCTGCCCTGCACTCCCCTGTATTGCTTCACCCAGCTCAGCCTGGACCACACCTGGGCCGCCCCATCTGTTTTGGCAGCCGTGTCTACTCTCCATGATGGGGCTGCTCACGCATCGTCCCTCCCTGCTCCCGCCGCCTTTCCGTCCCTGCTGCATGAGAGACCCTCTGCCCCGTGAGTATCCTGAGAGCCCACACCATGCCCGCTGTCTTCTGGAAAGGGCCTGCCCAGGCATCGCTCAGGTGAGCCCACACCTGCTGCACATTAATGCCGAGATGGGGGCGAGGACCACGCTGTCTTCCCTACAGCTGCTGGGACCCCAGGGCCCGTTCACATTCCCAGGTAACCCCGATTCTGGCAAAACTAGAATCGTAGAGCTGGGCTGTCCCCTCTCTTTTGCACTAGTGAGCTCTCTGTCTGGGTACCAGGCCCGTGTTCAGTGTGGCCAGAAGGAGTCTAAGGAGTCCCGAGATATAATTAAAGTTTTCATATCTTCTCTGCATCCTGTGACCCGGGAGGGCCTAGTGAACCACAGGGCTTTACTTTGCTGCTTCTCTTCTTCCTCTACAGGCAGAACCCCAGCCCCTTCATCCACTCTTCCTGACCCCAAAACCTAAGGGAGAAACTTCTTCAGGGACCATCACTGTCATTCAACCAGCCCGGCCTTCACAAGGGGCCAGGCTTGTCCTAGAGCCCTACCTGCGAGGTCAGGACTCGATGGGGAAGATGAGGAGAGAGGCGGCCGGAGGAAACGCCATGTGTTGCGTGCCCTGCAGGAGTGGATGAGCCGCCTCCCTCCTGCCTCCCTCCACACTGGGCCACAGGCATTTCCTCAGGGCGATCAGGTCAATGCAGAGGTTTGCTCTCTGACCCTTAATAGAACCTGGGGGAATCATGCATTTGTGGAAGGAATAGAGACATGTGTTATACTTTCAAAACAAAGCAAACATAAGGAAAAATCGGTATAAAGCCAAGGAAAATAGAAACGGCAGCCTAGCTCTTTTAGGTCTTAATTGACTTGTGATCATTGTCTGATAATCCATTCTCTGGCTCCTCTAATTACAACTATTTTAAACAGAAGCTCATTAATTCTGTATTAATGTTGATTTTCTAATGAAAAATAGATTAAGACTCGCCTTCCTAATTGCCCTGGGCTGACTCCTTTTAGTTATAACAATCTGCCTACAGGTTCTTACTTAGGGCCCTGCTTCGTTGCAAGAACCTTTAAGTGCCTCTCGCAGCTTCTTTGTTGCAATAAAAGCGTGTGACGCCCCCAGGACCGCGGCTGCACACAATCAGTCCCCTGCCAGGCTGCTGTGGGTGAATGACTCAGCAGCCTTTCCAAGGGCCTGGCTAATCTTTATGCATAAACAACATATGTTGCAACAAAGTTAATCCAACATGTAACATCGAGAAATTAAACAGATTTATTCACAGGGGTAGGGGGAGAAACTGCACAAGCAAATCCAAGAAGGCACTGAGCATGCGGCATGCTCAGCAGACAGAGGGAACTCTGCCCGAGCCTTGCCAGGAAGAAATGTCCTCCCTCCCCAGGGTCAGCCAAGTCCTCGCCATTCAGACCAGCATTGCCATGTGCCATTGAACTCAGCTGCTTTGGAAGTTTATATATATATAAATATATATATATATATATATATATATATATATATATATATATATACATACTAGCAGCCCGTTTGCACGAAGATTCGTGCAATAGACCTTCATTCACCTGGCTGCCTGCACCAGCTTTCTGCCGGCACCGGGGACCCAGGCCTTGGCTGTGGCCACCGCCTTCTGCCTTCTTTCAGGGTCGGGGCTTGGCCCCGGGCGGCGGCCTTGGCTCTGCTGCACCCCAGCCTCCCTGCTACAGATTGTAGGAGCCGACCCCCTGGTCGTTGCCTGTGATCCGTGCAGGCTTCCCGCTGGTGCCCAAGGCCGGGAAAGCCTCAGCCAAAGGCTTTCCTGGCCTTGGGCTCCGCCACACCCCAACGTCCCTGCAACGGTTTCCTAGTGGGCGTGGTTGGTGGGTGTGGCTTGTGGGTGTAGCGAAGGTACAGTCAATTTTCATATTACTCTATTATTAGGTAGGATATATATATATATATATATATTAGAGGCCTGGTGCACGACATTCATTCATGCACTGGGGGAAGATGGCCCTCAGCCTGGCTTGCGCCCTCTCGCAGTCTGGGAGTCCTCAAGGGATGTCAGACTGCTCCCATGGGGAGCGGGCCTAAGCCAGCAGTTGGGACATCCTTAGCACTGCCACAGAGGCGGGAGAGGCTCCTGCCACCATTGCTGTACTCACCAGCCATGAGCCTGGCCCAGGGCTTCTGGCTGAATGGTGCTTCCCATGTGGGAGCGCATTGACCACCAGGGGGAAGCTCCTGCATTGAGCATCTGCCCCTGGTGGTCAGTGCGCATCATAGTGACCAGTCGTTCCACCTTTCGGTCGATTTGCATAGTAGCCTTTTATTATATAGGATTTTTTTTTTTTTCAAAAAAAGGAGTTCGTCATCAAACAGCTTTGAGAAATTGTGATCTAATCAGAGCCGAACAGGTTTGTTTTTTAATTTATTGCAGGACTTCTCAGAACCTTCAGAATTGTGAATGTGCACAGTGAACCTCTAGGAGGGCTTATAGCAGCATTTCTCAAAACTATCTCAACCAGTCCAGCCAGTGTGGTTCAGTGGTTGAGCATCAACCTATGAACCAGGAGGTCTCGGTTTGATTCCTGGTCAGGGCACATGCCCAGGTTGTGGGCTCAATCCCAGTAGGGGGTGTGCAAGGGGCAGCCAATCAATGATTCTCTCTCATCACTGATGTTTCTATCTCTCTATCCCTCTCTATTCCTCTCTGAAATCAATAAAAATATATATTATTTTAAAAAAAACATACAAAAAAACCCACCTTTCTCAGCCTAAGGTCTTTTGTAGTCATCAGTACACAATTAGGAAACAATGATTTAGATAATTAAATATTTTATTGGGGACTTATATTTCCTGAGAAAATTGCAATAAAATACTCAGAGTTATCTAACCTGGAAGGCAAACCTCAACTAAACACGTACACTTCTTTATGGCTAAAGCTTGGCCCTTCCTTCCCATTACAAGGTGCTTGGATGTTACTTCCAGGCTGTCTGCAGCCCGCTTCTTCCGAGTGTGGCCCCCGAGCCAGAGAATGGAGATCACTGGGAGTTTGCCAGAAATGCGGCATCTCAGGGGCCAGCCCAGACCTTCTGACTCAGGCCCTGCTTTGGACAGCCCCCAGGCGATCTGCGAGCTCATCGCATGGGGGAGCGCTCCCCGTGGCAGCCCTGGCTTACCTGTGCATCGATCGCCGGAAGGAAGGCACGCCGGCAGCCAGGCCTGGCATTTTGATGCAGCCCCTTTGACACAGCTGTTTTGACCCTGGGGTTGATAAATCCTGAAACACCATCTTTAATGTATGAAACAGGCATTCTCAGCTCACCTTGGCTCTGAGCTTTAGCCTGTTTTTGAAACTCACAGTATCCCTCAGCCTCAGCTGGTCCTCCCAAGGAGATGGGATGAGGGACAGATACGGATAAGGAGGGAGTCAGGGTGTTATGTGTACAAAGCTTGGGCAGAATTGTAAGCTTTATACTTTTTCCATTTTGGTGTGACCATTTTTATGCAGCAGCCATGGCCCACAGTCTCCCACGTTGGCTGAGCCAGAATTGCCAGCCGCACTGGACATCATGCGTGTAACCATCACGAAGTATTCTGTAGGCCTTGCAAGTAGAGGAACTCAAGCATGAGGCCAGTGCATTGGCCCTGCTGCAGTGGCTTAAAGCATGAGGGCTCTGCATGGTGAAGAGGACAGGACTGAGCTTGCGCCGGATTAGGCTGCAAAGCTCTGCTCTAGTATTAAGAGTTCAGGCTGTGGTCAAGAAACAGTTTTCATCCATGTGAACTAACCAGGGAGCTAGCCAGCAGCCTTAATCCCATTAGCATTGGGCTCTGATGAGCCCGCTCAGCCAGGTGGAAGGAGGCAGGTGGTTTCGGGAGCCAGAGAGCACATATATGGCTAAACAATTGGCGGGGGGGGCGGGGGGGGAAGTCCCTCTTTAAAAAGAAGAACTGTGCTGCGTGGAAAAGCCAAGGTCCACGTGTTGTGTTGGCCACTCCGTCTGGCTGATTAGAACACGGTGAGAGGGGAGAGAGGAAATGTAAAGCATTGCTGTTTGAAGTGTGACCATGTAGGTTTTCAAAGGGAGTTTTTCCAGAAGCCTAACTGATTGGCACACTCTCAAACCTCTGCAGGTCATTCAGACATTCAGAGTCATGGGTCCAAGCTGCAGCCTGGCTGGGGAGCTGCTTGCCATTAATGATAGCCTCGGATTCTCCCTGCAGGGAGCTCCTGGGAAGTACTGCGTGAAACGCCGTGTGATGGGAAGACTCCTCGTTCCTCTGGAGGAAGAAAACACTGGAGATAAGAGGCGTCAGGCAGTCATCCCATCCCTCCTACTTGGAAGCCCCTGACTTTCCACATCTCCGTGGCTGGAGGTTGTCCTCAAAAGGAGAATGTGCCCCGTGAGTGACTACTCTCCAGGAATTCCAGAGACCCGGCCGACTCAGAGGGCAGGATGTGCACGATACAGAGCAGCCTTGTGTTTCAATAAACCAAGGACAAGTACCTTTACAGAAGAGCTTTCTGGAGAGGCTGCCTCTGTGTGTGTGTTTTCTCCTCTAATCCCGTGTTAACACTCTCAGAAGTAAAGGGGACAATCCTTGAGTTCTGTCTTTAATTTATTTCAGTGTCCCTTCCCTTTAGGGGGCCACCTGAGTCATTGATTACCCAGCCAGCAATTGAGATCACAGTAATTTATTTAACTGTTGTTTGAGAAGTCTGAGGATAGAAACTCCCTGAAGTGGTTAGATTACGATGGATGCAGTAGTTAGGTGCAGAATGGCCATGAACTCCACTCACTGGTGCAGACCAAGAAATTCACAATTATAAAATAGTGGGACCGGTGCCAGATCCAGGTTTACATATGAGGCTGGTGAAGCACCGAGGTGTGTGCCTGCTCTGGAGTAATCTGGAAAATTTTTTTAAGAGGTGGGAATGCTTTAGATTTAGGTTTTAAAAGAATAATGAGTCACTTAGGAAATCAAAGAGGAAAGGATATCTAGGTCAAGGATAAGGCCTATGGGCAGACAAAAGGAATAGAAAAGCTTGGGTGTTTATGGGAGGTGAAGCAAGAGAAGCAGGCAGACCAGTGTTTGTGTGTGGGGGCAGGAGGGGAGGGGGCACTTAAAGTCAAAGGGCCCTGTTAGTCAAACGGAGGAGTTTGGATATCATCCTAGGGTCTCTGGAGGACTCACAGCATTTTATATGGCCAGATTCACCTTTCAGACCCATCACTCCACCAGCAGTTTGGAGATGACATGGAAGGAGTTGAGACTAGAGACAGAGAGACCACTAAGAGTGCCATTGCATTGGTTCAAGAGGCAGGGTAGTGAGTATGGATAGGAGAAAAGATGTAATAAAGAGTAAATTCCTGGGATGTTCTGCACTACATTAAGGATTAAATCAGCCCCTTCCTGGCCCATACTCATCAGTGAATGGGCTCAGTGAAGTTGAGAAGACTGGATAGGAATGTCAGCCTCAGGAACAGCAGCTCTAACTTGTAAATATTTCTCTCTTTTCTGCATTCAGCGCTGCTAGAGAGCAGTCCAGTTCCTGAGTAGGGGCTGCTGGGATTGAGAAAATGAAAGAAAGAGATAGACACAGAGATAAAAGGAAAAAGCTGGGCCTGGGTGGGACAGCTGTCCTCTGATGGAGAGACAGTGACCCAGAGCCAATACAGTGCATTTATGTTATACAGCAAAAACCAGGAAGTTTTACTAAAGCCCAAGACAAAGGAGATTATGGGCATTCTTGTGGCTTCTTTGTAATCGTCACTTCTGGGTGGGCCCAGATAATCATGTTTGTTCCTGGTGCTTGGTTGGATTTAGATAATGAAACCCATCCCCTGGCGCCTGAGCTGAAGGTCAAGCTGACAACACACCTGCCTCTGGCAAGGTGTGTTTCCAGGACGTGGCTCTGCCAATGCCACTGGATTCAGCTGACAATAATTAAAGAAATGCTCATGTGCCTTCCCGGGTGCTCTCCTCACTAACTCAGGTCCCATCCTGGAGAAATCGACGCCTTATCCCTGCCTCCTTGGGACAGTCAGCCACAGTGCTGGTTGTAGTGCAAAGTTCCCTACAATCCAGAAAAATATCAACCACCTGGTCCCTTCTGAGCATGACACTATACCCCACGACTCCTGCCTCTGCTGGTGGAAGAGGAATGTCTCAGAACCTCGAGAATCTCTCAGTGTTGGAGATTTCCCCTCCAAGGGCTTAGCATTTAATCCCCTGTCCAGTGCCCATAGAGCCCTTGATGACTGGTCTTTCAGATTAGTGATCCTAACCACCCAAACGAGCAGCTTTGGGGCAACTGTAGAACAGCTGGTGATAGTAAAGCTCTGTAAGTGACTGAAACATGTGCTGTTCATCAGCAGCAGGTCGTGATGTTTCCTAAAGAGCCGCATTTAACCCTGTTCCCTCTCTGACCACCACCACCAGCATGGTGATGTGTAGACAAGTGTTCTAGGATCAGTGGAAGATTGTAAAAGGAATAAAAGACACAGTCCCCATCCTAGAAGACTTATCATATGGCTGGAAAAAGCAGAACATTCACATATGTACGAAACAACTTAAAAACACATTTACAGAGAAACATAATCAGAAGCATACGTAGATGAAACCACTTCCTGAATTGAGTCACAGGCATAGGATGTACACTGGGTACAGAACAAAGAAAACCTCTCTTTCAAACTTCGTCATCAATTTGTGTTTATACTTCACCTTGTTCTGAAGAGGTTTTCAGAATATATATAATAATATGTTTACTGTTATAAAAACAGAAAACTAAAACCAAGGAAAATAAAAGCCCCAAAATGCTCAATGTAAGTCAACCTGTGTCCAATAGCTATGCTTCAAATCCAGGTCTTCTTTTCCCTGGTGAAATGAAGAAAGGATCTGTTGTGTAGTTCCCTCAACCAGAGTAACAATGATTTCTAAAATTTTATTGCTTGAAGTATGGTCTTTGGACCAGCAGCAGCAGCAGCATTAATGCGAGGCCCATTAGAAATGAAAAATCTCAAGTTGATTCCACATCTACTGAGTTAGCATCTGCATTTTGAGAACATCCCAGGTGATTCATGTGCACACAAAAGGTTGAGAAACACTATTTAAAAGTCACCCTTCACCTGGAATTTCATAGAAGATATCCTGAGTAATAAAACAGGTGATCAATACACAGGATTTTTACAAGATATGAGGTAAGTAGTGGATTGTCTGTTTCTTACAACAATTTTTGAAATGGCAGAGGATCTAATAATACAATTAAACCTAAAGTGGAGTTCTTAAACTGACACCAAACAGTTCATAAAGAATTCATAAATAAAAGTTTGGTAAACTGGACTTCATCAAAATTTAAAACTTTTGCTTTGTGAAAGACTCTGATAAGAGGATGAAAAGACAGGCTATAATCTAGAAGAAAATATTTACAAATAATGTGTCCAACAAAGAACTAGTATCTAGAACAAATCAAGAATCAAGACTCAACTGTTAAAAAAACCAATTAGAAAATAGCCAAGACTTCTGCTCAAGATGGCAAAGTAGGTAAATGCTGTACTTGCCTTCTCATCAAAATTACAAAACTACGGAACAACCATAATTGAGAACTGCCTGAAATCTAGCTGAACAGAACTCTCCTAACTAAGGATATAAAGAAGAAGCCACGTCAAGACTAGTAAAAGAGGGAGAGACCAAAATAAGCTGGTCCCACACCCACTTGTGGTAGTTAAAAGTCAGGAGAAATATCTTGGTTACAGGGATTTCTCCTGAAGAGTGAGGGGTCCCAGCCCCACACTGGGCTCCCAGTCCAGGGTTTCAGTGTTGAGAAGAGAAGCCCCATGACTTCTGACTGTGAAAACCAGTGAGGAGTGTGACTGAGTGAGATGAAGGGTTTCTGGACTCATGCGTTTCTCTTAAAGGCCCACATACAGACTCACCTGCTGACAGACTCACTTGTTCTGAGCTCCAGTGAAAGGTGTCAGGGATGTACTGAATTGGGAGGAACTGAATTGTCTGGCTTCAAGGCGAGGGCTGGAGGGACAGCTTTCTCCCAGACAGAAGAGCTGACAGAAACCACTGTCCCTTTGCTGTGTCCTTCCCCTGTAGGCTCAGGTGGATGCCATGTCTGAGTCTCCATCAACTTGGATAATACTGTTTACCCCTCCCCACTCAACTTTCAGGCTCACCTAAGTCATTTCTAGTGGTTTTTCCATACAGATGGCCTCTCTCAGTTCATGCTGAGGACTTTCCTAAAATCTCTCAAAGGTTTACAAATCCTAAATCTTGCTCCATGAGGTCAGCTCCTGCAAAGCAGTTTTTCTGTGATAGTCATGACCAGTGTTCACTGCCAAGTAGCCTAAGAGAAAATCCCTCCCATTGATGTGCCAACAGCAATTCAGGCTCAACTACAACAGGAGGGCACACAGAACACACACAAGGGACACATCTGGAAGACCCAGTCAGGTGTCCAAGGAAACTATACAAATGGGCTCCACAGGACACCTACTACATAAGGCCATTCTACCAAGATCAAGAGATGTACCAAGACTGAGAGATGTAGCACCACATGGAAACAACACAGGGAAGCAGCCAAAATGATGAGACAAAGAAACATGTCCCAAATGAAAGAACAAGACAAAACTCCAGGAAAAAAACTAAACAAAATGGAAACAAGCAATCTACTAGATGCAGAGTTAAAACACTGGTTATAAGAATGTTCCATGATCTCAGTGAGAACTTCAACATAGACACAGGATACATGAAAAAAAGGAAATAGAAAATATAAATAAGAACCAGTCTGAAATGAAGACTAAATTAGAGGGAATCAATTAGATTAGATGAAGCAGATCATTAAATCAGTGATTGGGAAGACAAGGTAGAAGAAAACACCTGTCAGAACAGGGCACCGGGGGGGGGGGGGGGAGTATCCAAAAAGTGAAGCTAGTTTAAGGGGACTCTGTAATAAATCAAGCATACCAACATACACATCATAGGGACACCAGAAGGAGAAGAGAGAGAGAGTAAAGAAATGAAAACATTTTGAAGAAATGATGGTGGAAAACTTCCCTAACCTGATAAAAGAAACAGACATACAAGTTGAGGAAGTGCAGGGAGTCCCAAACAAGATGAACCCAGAGAGGCTCACACCAAAACACATCATAATTAAAATGGCAAAGGTTAAAGACAAAGAGAGAATCTTAAAAGCAGCAAGAGAAGAACAGTTAGTTACCTACAAGGGGGCTTCCATATGACTATCAGCGGATTTCCCAACAGAAACTTTTCAGGCCAGAGGGAGTGGCAAAAAATATTCCAAGTGATGAAAAGTAAGGATCTACAACCAACATTACTCTACCCAGGAAAGCTATCTTTTTGATTCAAATAAATATAAACAGCTTCCCAGACAAGAAAAAGTTAAAGAAGTTCACCACTACCAAACCAACATTACAAGAAATGTTAAAGGGACTTAGAAAAAAAGAAGAAGAAAAGATTAAAAAAAATACATGAATAATAAATAAAATGGCAATAACTACCAGGTACATACTTATTAATAATTACTTTACATTTAAATGGATTAAAGCTCCAATAAAAGACATAAGGTGGAAGAATGGATAAAAAACAAGATTCATACATATGCTGCCTATAAAAGACACACTTCAGATAGAAAGACACACACAGAATGAAAGTAAATGGAAACAAAAATAAATAAATAAATAAATAAATAAATAAATAAATAAATAATCTAGGGTGCAAATACACATACCAAACAAAATAGACTTTTAAAAAAATGGCTGTGACAAGAGAAAAAGAAGGACCCAACAATTCTACTTCTGGGTATTTATCCGAAGAAATCCAAAATATCAATTTGAAAAGACATATGCATTATTATGTTCATTGCAGCATTATTTAAAATAGCCAAGATTGAAAGAAACCTAAGTGTCCATGGATAGACAAATGGATGGAGAAGAGATGATACATACACACAATGAAATATGCCATAAAAAATGAAATCTTGCCATCTGTAACAACATAGATGAACCTAGAGGGTATTATGCTAAGTGAAATAAGTCAGACAAAGAAAGACCATATTATTTCACTTGTATGTGGAATCTGCAAAACAAAACAGAAACCAACTTATAGATACAGAGAACATTTTGACAGTTGACAGATGGGAGGGGACCTTGGAGGATGGGTGAAAAAGGGGAAGGGCAAATTGCCAAGTATAAAACAATCACAGGGATGTAAAGTATAGCATAGGGTACATAGTCAATAATATTGTAGGGACTATGTATGGTGTCAGATGGGTACTAAACTTAACAGGGTAATCACTTCATAAGTTATGTAAATGTCTAATCACTATGTTGTGCACCTGCAACTAATATAATATTGTATGTCAACTATAATTGAAAAATTTTAAAATTATTTTTAAAAATTAAAAATAGGCAAAAGTCATGAACAGAAATTTCAACAAAGAGGAGATACAGGTGGCAAATAAGCAAAGAAAAGATGTTCAGCCTCATAAACTTTATTTTATTTTTTTTAATATATTGTTATTGATTACAGAGAGAAAGGGCAAGGGAGAGAGAAATAGAAACATCAATGATGAGAATCATCATTGATCGGCTGCCTCCTGCATGCCCCCTACTGGGGATCGAGCCCGCAACCCAAGCATGTGCCCTAATCAGGCATTGAACTGTGACTTCCTGGTTCACAGGTTGATGCTAAACCACTGAGCAACACTGGCTGGACCTTCATAAACTATTTGGAGAATACAACTTAAAAACAATGATGATATAGCACCACTCACTATTAGAACAGCTAAAATAAAAAATAGTGATACCACCCAGTGCTGGTGAGTATGTGGAGAAATTGAGTCCCTCACATATTGCTGGTGGGAATGTAAAATGATACAACCACTACGGAAAATAATTTATCAAGTTCTTACCAAAGTAAACATGTATTTCAGCCTCACTCCTGGATGTTTATCCCAGAGAAGTAAAAGCTTATGTTCATATAAGAACTTGTTCACAAATGTTCACAGCAGCTTTATTCATAGCCAAAAAGAGGAAACAACACAAATGTCCTTCACTGGCGAATGGCTAAACTCCAGGACCTTTGTACAAAGTAATCCTACTCAGCAATGAAAAGGAACTATTGATAGATGCAACAGTTTACATGGAGCTCAAGGACATCATGCATGGTGAAAAAAGCCAGTTTCAAAAAGTTACATACTATCTGAGTCCATTTATACATCCTTGTCAAAAGGACAAAACTGTAAAGAGGGAGAATAGGTTTGTGGTTTCTAAAAGACAGAGATAAGAAGCAGGGGGGTTGCCCTAACTGGTTTGGCTCAGTGGATAGAGCATCGGCCTGTGAACTCAAGGGTCCCAGGTTCGATTCCGGTCAAGGGCATGTACCTTGGTTGCCGGCACATCCCCAGTACGGGGTGTGTAGGAGGCAGCTGATCAATGTTTCTCTCCCATCAATGTTTCTAACTCTCTATCCCTCTCCCTTCCTCTCTGTAAAAAATCAATAAAATATATATTTTTAAAAAGAAGCGGGGGATGGTGACTATAAAAGGACAGCAGGAGGTGGAGCGAAAAAGTGTTATGTCCTGATTATGGTGGTGGTTGGACTAACTATCCACATTATCAAATTCTATAGAACCTTCCTAATACACACACACACACACACACACACACACGAGTTCATGTAAAAACTGGTATAGATTAAATAAGGTTTTTAGTTTAGGTAACATTACTATACCCATATTAATTTTCTGGTTTTGATATTATGTTACTGTCATACAAGAGGTCACCTTTGATGGGTTTGTGGGACTCTGTAATATTTTTGCAACTTCTGTGAATCTATAGTTATTTCAAAATAAAAAAGTTTAAAAAAAAAGTGAAATGAGGCCAAACTCAAGGCCTCTGTTATATTGGTAAACCAGACAAACAGACAAACAGAAAACAGACAAACACCCTGATTCTTAGCCAATTTCCATGATGTAATCCTCCCACTAATTAGCAGGAGGCTAATTACAAGCTACTGGTAGGTTAGCAACTAGCTTGCAAATTTCCTGAATAGATAACAATCAGCTCTCAAAAGCCAGTAGAGCCAGCTCCACCACACCACTGCCCAACAGGGTCACATGTGATTCCTGGACCACCATCATCAGACTTACCTGGAGGAACTTACTAAAAAGTTATATTCCTGACCCCGCACTAGAACCACTGAATCAGAATCCTGAGGGTTCACCAGGGAATGCGCATGTATAGCAAGTTCTTCAGATTATTTTTATGCTCATTAAAAGTTGAGCACCACTAAGAAATGGTGAGCATAGCTCTCCTGTGACCCGGCTACGGAAGCATCCAGCGGTAGGCAGAGCCTAAACCCAGCTTCTCCTACAAGCAAAGGGAGACTGAGCCGGGATTTAGCCTGAGTTCTTTTTCACCAACTAGTCCAAGGAGGTCAAAGGCCGACTGGTTTGTGGGCGGTTGAAGCCAACTTCCTCTCGACAAATGGATATCTTCACAGCTAGTTTCATGATGGCTTCTGACTCGAACAGGAGTTGCACTGCACTTTCTAATCTCCTAAGTAAAACCAGGTTCCAATAAAGTTATTAATAAGAACTTTTTAAAAACTAACATTTTTTTTTTTAATGCTTGGTCTACTTCAGTGGTTCCCAGCTTTGCATGCACACTGGAGTCATTTGAGGAACTTTAAAGAATACCAAGGCCTGGCTCTCCTGGTGAAGATTCTCATTCCATGCACTGGGATGCGGCTGAGGCCTCGGGAGCTGTAAAAACTACCTAGTGATTCTAAAGTGCAGGAGAATCGCTGCTGAATCCTAACGCATCGAATTTGGTTCACTGCTATACTTTTTTAACTTAATGTGGCAATTGTATTCTTTTTGAATCGGTAATATGTTTCACAAATCAAAACAGATACAAAAATATATAGTGAGAAGTCTTGCTCCTACGCCTGCTCCATTTATCCCATGACCCCATTTCTGCCCTTCCATGCACACCTGCACACTTACACAGGTATTTCCTCCCACAATTTCTTTTCACTTACAGTGTAACATTTGTGCATTTAGAATTTTCCAGCTGGACTCAGTTGAGATGAACCCAGTTTTGCTGGCAACATCCAAAGCATCACAGTTGGGAGCCAGTCGAACATACACCTCCTTCTCTCCATCAGGCCTGGTCAGGGTGTGACCTTGGCCACGCCAAGGTCAGAGCTTTTCACAGCCTGTTTGATCTGATGCCTGTCAGTCTTGACATCCACAGTGAACACCGTGTACCATTGTCTTCTGTCTTCTTTGTGGCTGGCTCCTGGTCAGGGGATCTTGTTGATGGCACAGAGGTCAGCTTGCTTCCCCGGGGGTGTTCTTCCCAGGCTATCTGGGCTGCCTTCTGAGCCGCAGCGTCGTAAGCATGGGAAGGGAGTGACGTGCGCAACTTATTTTTTGTGCCTGTGGACTCATATTCAGCCTTTCTTTCCTTCAGAGCCTTTGCTTTGGCTTTGGCTGTGGGAGGACCAGGGGTTCCCTTCACTTTCAGCGCCATCTTCGTGAGAAGGTCCTTATAGGATTTCTTTCTGCAAATTCTATGTACGCAATTATATGCGTCTGTAATACATTCATATTTGCATAACTAAAGTCCAAGGAGAAAAAAACAAGGTTATAAATATGCATATATTATATAATATACTAGAGGCCCAGTGCACAAAATTTGTGCATGGGTAGGGTCCCTAGGCCTGGCCAGCGATTAGGGCCAATCTGTGGGGCAACTGGCAGGGTGATCAGGGACCACCGCTGGCACCCACCTTGGCTGGCCTGGCATCACCCGCTCACCAGCCCCACCCCCTACCACCGCCACCAGTCGCCTCCCTCTGCGGGGTGACTGGGAGGGCCCCGTTGGCACCCTCCTTGGCCAGCCTGGCACTGCCTGCTCGCTGGCCCTGCCCTCGCCTTGACTGGCGTGGGAACTGTAGGCTAGGGGCAGCTCCTATGTTGAACATCTGACCCCTGGTGGTCAGTGCACACCATAGCAACCAGTCATTCTGCTGTTCAGTTGATTTGCATATTAGGCTTTTATTATATAGGACTAGAGGCCCTATGCATGAAGATTCATGCAAGAATAGGCCTTCCTTACCCTGGCTGCCGGCACCACCTTTGCACCGGCTGGAGCCGCCTTTCTGAATTCCCATGCTGCCTAGAGGCCCGGAGTGGCCGGGGGCGGTGTGGAACGCCTGTGTCGTTGCCATGGAGACAACGCAAGTGTCCCGTCCTGCCCCCGGCCGCTTGGCACTTGCATATGCAAATTAACCTGCCATCTTTGTTGGGTTAATTTGCATAATAACTCCTGATTGGCTGGTAGGTGTTGTGAAGGTGTAGTCAATTTGCATCTTACTCTTTTATTAGTGTAGATTGTATATACCATATGTATGTGTCCTTACAGCCTTATATTGTCTCCTTGGAATTTTTTTCTAACTAACTAGACAATACGGTTATATTTTCTCCAGCCATAGCCAGGCATCAGCATTTCCTTGGTCACAGCAATACAAAATAGAGCAGAGAAGCAGAGCCTGGGCTCCAGGAGCAAAGGTTATATGAGTGTGTGTGTGTGTGTGTGTGTGTGTGTGTGTGTGTGTAGTTTGGTTACTCTAGTTCCTGAATAAACTGAATACATTAAGTTTCTGAGCTTTAAAAATTAGAGGAATTAGGGTTAGGCAGACACTTAGAAATACCTACAATGCCAAGGGTTCCTACCTAAGACAGCCTATTAATTTTATCCACTTCTTCCCAAGATTGAAAAAATTTCCTGAGTCTAAATCTATTCATCCTGAACCCTAAGCAAGAGTTGATAAGTCACCAGTTGGACCAATTGTCACCGAACACATTTTGTGAAGTCTACGTAGTGCTCTTATTTCTCAGCAGGCATTTTCAAAGTTGAGAATTTTCCTATAAAAATACAGGTTTTGGGCTTCAACTTTCCTCAGGGAGCTCACATGCCTGGTGACAGCAGCCCGCTGGGCATGGGTATGGCTGTGCCCTGTACACGCAATCTTAGAGCTGTAGGCTAGGGGCAGGCCCCCATGCACTCAGTGGAACACTTGGTCTGATCGACTCATTTCTGTCACCGCCTGGCTGCCTGCGGGCCTCTGAGCTTCCTCCATTCTCTGGGGGAAAGTTTGCTGTACATTCAATGTCCACACTGTAGAGTGAGAGCCAGCTGGTCAACAAGTACCAGGCACCTGACACTTTTCCTGGTTCTGCCTCTTTCCAAATTCTTGCCCATGTCAACCTTGACCCCACAGCTTGTTCCAGTTTCTCCATGTGTACAACACCCAAAGGGTCAGCTACAGGGGTAGTGGCAACTCCCATGGCTGAGCAGCTTTGAAAACTTACTTTGAGGGTGCTTACTCATGTCACCCGGGCTGATTTAATGCCAGGCCTTGGCATCTAACGGCCCTTTGTGATTAATACCAGTCATTTGCTTAAAGTTAACAGCCCCAGAGTGACAGCCACAGATAAATTAACAACATTAGAAAAACACTAAAGCACGCATTTCTAGAGTGGGTCGCTGTAGAATACGATAATAATATAGATCGGCTGGGCTCCTGATGTGCTATTAATAAATTTTATATGTTGAAGTCATTTTTACCCAGTATTTTTTAATTATCCTAAAGTTGTCCATATTTATCTTGATTAAAAAACAAGCCAACTCTTGGAGACGTTAATGGGTTTTATGTGCTTCACAGTGAATATTATAAGCAGATGGAGGAAGTGGGGGCGGGGACGGGGCAATGCACCGCGTTGCCACAGCGCAGTTTGCTGCAATGAATCCAAGGTGTTGAGGAACGGGCTGCTATGGCTCAGAGTTCTGTGTACCTCTTCATGGCTCCGAAGACATGGAGCCAGATGTGGGCCCTGCCCTCCTCCAGGCTGCGCTTGGGTAGTCGCTCTGTGCACGTGAGATGGCCGCAGACAACTGCTCTCACCTGGTCCCAGTGTGGGAAGGCCATTCATCAGGAGATGGATATAAATCCTTATTGGACTCTGTTATCTTAGCACGAATAGTTAAGCAGAGAGTAGAGATCTCATTTTTGAAGAGCAAATGATGATTTGCTCATTCATTTGAGAAACAGCAATAATATCACTTAGAAATTTAGAAACTGGGAGGGTCCTGGCTCCCACACATGAGGGGTGAGGAAATTGTGAGGGGGTGATCTACAGAGTCTGAGAAGTGGCCTCAGGGCTGCGTTGTTTACTGCACTCCCCACCCCTAACCTGTCTCACTCCACCAACACTCCCCACCACAGACAAAGGAGGAGGCCAATTAACTTTGTGGCAGCTCATTGGGAGTTACCTCGGTACAAGATAAGACAATCCTATCTATAAAAGGGTAATATGCAAATTAACCCTCACTCTGTCACAAAGATGGCGGTGCCCATAGCCACAAGATGGTGGCACCCAGTCCCCTCAGCCCCGCTGGAGTCCCCAGTCCTGGGGGGGTGGGGGTCAGCGGCTGAGAATAGGCAGCGTGAGCGGTCTGGTGGAATGCTTGCTTCTTCACCGTGGCGACAAGGCAAGTTCTGTCCTGGTCACAGAGAGCCTCTGGGCTGCGGAGAGCCTCTGGGCAGCAGGCGTGGAGCAGCCAGGCCCTGCAGAGAGCAGAGAACCACGGGGAGTGGGCCTAAGCCATCAGGGCTCCTGGATTGGAGAGGGCTTCCCTGAGGGTCCCCAGATTGGAGAAGGTGCAGGTTCGGTACAAATTTCGTGCACCGGGCCTCCAGTAAAATATACACAGCATGACCAGTGGGGGCTGGGCTCATTCTCCCTGCAGCACACCTTCCCGCGGGGAGCACCAGGCTCCCGGCTCAGTCCCAGCCCCGTATTTAGCGTGACCTGCTGAATCCTTGCTCCGAGAGCTATCAAGCCCAGGGAACCCCTGTTTTTTCTGTCACCAATAGGCTCCAGGACCTAAGCCTAACCCCACTGCGGGAATTGCTGAAAGAGAGATGGCTCCTCCTATGTCTTGCTTTTCAGGTTTCAAATGCAGCCTTCCGCATCTGCCCTCACCTGCTTTGTGACTCTGAGATGCAGCCTTGAGGAGTCACTTTCTCCAGCCACAGCCACAGAGCAATGGACTTCACTTAGGAGATGTTTGTGGTGACATGCAGAGCAATGGCAGCCGTGCTGGGAAGGGCCAGTGACAGAGGGGTCCCCTGCCCGTGCAGAGGAGGGCGATCTGGGCCAAGGCCACACAGTGCATCCGCGGCAAGCCCAGACCCGCAGGCCACCGGGGCACTGGTCACAGGGCTCCACCGGCATCCAGCTGTGTGTGAGCAGCGACTCCTGGGGTCAGGGAGCCGTGGGGCATCCCAGAAAAAAAAAGCAGAGAGAGAGTCAGAAAACTCCCTGCTGGAATCGGCTGCCATTGGCAGTGGGCATGGGGCTTGTCTCTGTCCTTCTCAGTAAGACGTGTGGGCTGCACAGGACATGGGTGAGCTTCCAGTCACAGGCCACCAGGCCCCTCCAGCAAACTTGGAGCTATGCAGGGGTGCACAGGCGGGGAGACAAGGACACCAGGGTGCTTCGGAAGGCAGCAGACTGAGAGCTCATGTAGCTGCCTGACCTTTGCAAGCGCTAGAGGGCAGGACAAAAATGAGTGTCAGTGGGGGTGACAGAAGGACAGGAGGGTTCGTTGTTTGTGACAGAAGGGGAGGGGGCGTTCCTCTGCCCCTTTCTCAATGTGGCCACCCCAGCGAAGTAGGAGGAGGAACTGCAACAGAGCGGATATGTGGCGGAGCCAGCAGGTAGGGCCACATATCTTTGTGACACCTTTCCCAACCCAACTCGACACCCTGGGCTGGAACACAGATGCGTCAGCCCTGCAGAAAACACCAAAAAGGCCGGGGAGGCCCCCCTGACACCGATGTCAGAACTGAGAAGCAGCCTGAGTCCCCAGACCCCTGGGCAGCACTGACTCAGGGAGGTGTACATCAGGAGGGAATGGGCGAGGCGGTGGGAGAGGAGTTAAGAAAAAGTATAAACCTAAACAAAAGCAAGAGACTGGAATTGGACACAATGGTTCCAAGGCCACCTGTCACTACTTGAGCCAAATTAAGCAGAAAAAGGGTTGAATCGTATAAGAGCGTTTATTCCAATAATGCCGGCAGTACAGGAGAGCAGGCACTCACCCTGGAAATCCTGCTCTGACCTCCCTCGCCAGTTGGCTGATTATATATATACTAGAGGCCCAGTATTTATATAAATCCAGATACTCTGTAGAGTTCTAATAATTTTCATACAGTTTAAGGGATGGTCTGAAAGCTTATTCTCAGAGATATGCAATTTAAAATAAATCAGAGTTCTTTCCATGGATCTTTCAGAAGATGTAACATCTTTGCAAATGTATCAGAGTAAAACCATGATTGTCTGTTAATGACAAAAAACAGAAAGAACCTTAAAATGGCATGGTTATAGATTTAATTACAATGCAATTTACATGGAATCATGTCATATTTGCAAAACACAACCTTCCAGAATAACAATCAGTTATAAATAAAAGTATATCAGAATTGTGTAGACTCTTAGAGATTTTTTTTATAATCTCTGGAGCATCCATTTTAATAATATGTATATATAAATAGAATATAGTTATTATTATCTATAATAATCTATAATAATAAAAGCATAATATGCTAACTAGACCAGACAGCCAAATCACTTTCTGGACGTCACTCTAGATGTCCTTCCGGATGAAGCCACGGCGGTGGGGCCCAAGGCAGAGGTGGTTAGGGGTGATCAGGCAGACAGGCAGAGTTGTTAGGGGCGATCAGGCAGGCAGGTGAGCAGTTAGGGGTGATCAGGCAGGCAGGCAGAGGGGTTAGGGGTGACCAGGCAGGTAGGTGAGTAGTTAGGGGCAATCAGACAGGCAAGCAAGTGGTTAGGAATGATCAGGCAGGCAGAGGGGTTAAGGGCAATGACAGGCAGGCAGGTGAGCAGTTAGGAGCCAATGGTCCTGGATTGCAAGAGGGATGACTGACTGCCAGTCAGACATCCCCCGAGGGGTTCCAGATTGCAAGAGGGTGCAGGCTGGGCTGAGGGACTGGTGATTATTATAAAATCGCATTAAATTATTTATTCATTCAAAGTGAAAACCAAAGATATTAAACAAAAATTTTAATTTTTATGATTAAGAAGATGGGATTTTTAAGTAACCACATACCTTATTAACATAACAAAACCATTTCAATAATATATAAAACCTTTGCTTTCTAGGCAAATACAGGAAAATCTTTTTTCCCTTTTATCAGACTGAAAAAGAACCAAGCAAATTCTGTATTAGTTTACTTTAAATTCATTTTTCTAATTTGATTTATTATTCAATATACCCATGACTTCCTTTTAAGATTTCTCTTCATAACCCCTTTATGACTTTCACAAACTTTCTTACCCATTCAGAAATAACCATCTTTAGAACAACTCACTTTCCTTTTTCCTTCAAAATGCATCTCCATACCTCATGCCTTCTATTACCACAACCATACAACTTCTTTCTGATTAGTTAGAATTCTTAACTCTTAGAAACAATTTTAGGTGACAAGTAAGTAATTAACATTTCTCAGATTAGCAATATATTCCATTTTTAAGAGCTATATTCCAAATAAAATGTAAGCTATATTCACTAACACATCTCAATCCATTCCCCAGCTTCTCTGCAATAAGAAGCCCAAAGTAGGCAAACTCAGATCTATTACTATCTCAGTATCCTGTTATTTCAAAACTAGAGGCCCGGTGCACAAAATTCGTGCACAGGGGGGTGGGGTCCCTCAGTCCAGCCTGCAACAATGCCAGTGTCCTGTGCCCCAGCCGGCCTCTGGCCAGAGGCCTGCCCGCCCGCTTGCCCTCCCACCCTCCGTGGGCCGGGGCGTGCGGGATGCTGGGGCTCGTCGCCAGAGCAATGCCGCCCCAGCATCCAATGCCCCACCGCTATGGGCGCTGCCATCTTTTGTCACAGAGTGATGGTTAATTTGCATATTACCCTTTTATTAGATAGGATACCTAGATATTTAATAATTTTTATTATTTAACTCAGAAAGACTTTAAAGTTTTAAGTTACCTACCTTGGAAAACCACATTTAGATAAATATAATTATATTGTAAACCTTTATCAAAACCCATCATTTTAGTTATATCTATATCTATTCATTATGTCTTAACAACTCTATGAGATTTTAAAGTCAATTATTACCCAAGGCATTTTCTTGGCAAATTTTGTAACAGGGATAACATGACCTTGACAACATTTAGGAGGCTAAAGAAAAGGCAAGTGTGTGCGTGGGGCGGGGGGGGGGGGGGAGGGTTAAAAGATTTATTTCCCATATTTTTCTTTCTGAGTAGAATTCTTATGTTGTAACAACATGAAATATTGCCTATAAGGAGAGATCTAATCCCATTTTAAGACAGAAATAAAAACAACCTCTAAAATAAAATAAATGAGTACTCTCAAAAGGAGGAAACGGGGCAGTAGCCTCAGAATCCTATCACACCAACCTGCATAGCAAATGCCCTTCACAAGGTCTGAGTGGCACGAAGCCCAACCAGCAGAGACAGAGGATTCCCAGTGTTCACGAAATAGTGAAGAGAAAACCAAGTTCCCAAAAGATAAGAAAGCAAGCACAGCACACATGTGACCAAGTTACATTACAGACAAGAACTCTCACCAGGTAAGTATTATGGACAGCCCATGCCCTGAGAGAGAAGCAGGGAGGATCCCCGAGATAAGAACTCCTGGCTGCTACTGGGAAGTTCCTGCAGTCCCTGCCACGGGTTCAGCCTGCCGAAAGCAACTGGACCCCCAGCCAAGTGGGATATCTCCCATCTTTAAACAAATTAAACCAAACAAAAATGAGATACAAAGCAACAATCAACAGAGACACCTACGTACAATATTTACAGGCGCACACAACCCACAGACAAGAGCTTCACACCATGCTCCTTGTCTGTCCAGCCACAGAAACCTCAGAATTCCCTGCGTTAGAAAAACCACCAAAGCAGAGCAATGTCTCTTGAGCCAGAGGAGATCAGGCTAAGGGCTCGGAGACCAGGCAAGGACCGCTGCAGCTCTCTTGCCACCTAGAGCTGACCAGGCTCGTCCAGACAAGAGGCATTGAATGCCTCCCATACACAGCAAATGCTTCCAGTGCCTTACAGAGAAGCCCAGAAGAGAGGCAGCAAATGCTTCTCTTGTCACACAAAAACCCTTGATTCAACTTAGGTGGAAGGACAGGGACCGCTGAAGCTGAGCGTCGACTCCACAGGAAGATGCCTGGCAGTGCTGCAAGTATAAAAAAAGGTCCCCATGTCAGCCCCAGGACCCCCAGTCCAGGCAGCCAGCGGGCTCTCTGGTACTTACCGGGAAAGAAATCCCGCTTGGGGTCCTGCCACAGTTGCCAAGTTTGAATCCAGACACAATGGGTCTGAGGCCACCTGTCACTGAGCCAAATTGGGCAGAGACAGGGTTGAATCATATATGGGCGTTTATTCCAATAACGCCGGCAGTATGGGAGAGCAGGCGGTCACCCTGGAAATCCTGCTCTGACCCCCTCGCCAGTGGGCTGATTACATACACACGAGGGAGAAGACAGCTCCGTGCAGCTGCGAGCTGCAAATGTAACAGGGAAAGGGGAGGGGAGGGTGTGCAGTCCGGCCTTCAGGGGCTCCAAGTCTGATAACAAGGTGGCTAACCTTCTGCGATGTTACAAACAGCTCAGCCCGTTCCTGGGACCCGAGAATGGTCAGCGTTCCTGAGGCGAACTCCCGGAGGGGGTCAGGGTCCGGACACAGCAACCAAATCAAAGCGTGTCCTGTCCTTGGTCTGCTCTCAAAATGTAGTTCTTTTCTGAGTCATGGACTCACCGAGGCATCTTATCTTGTTTCATCCTCTGGTTTCCCGGGGTCTGTAAGAAAACTTCTCACCTATAGTTAGTAAGGTGAATAATTACTCAACAACTGTGGCTCTATTCACATTAGTGCCCTTCCCCACTATCAGTTCAAAACATTAAATGAGTCCACTTCCACAGAATGACCAGAACGAAGATGCACACAGTGAATGCTAGGGGAAGCGGTGAACTCCCAGCCCCTGGGCGCATCTCTATGGGGCCAGATTAGGGCTTTCCCTCCTGCTTTACTACCAGGGATATTCCTCCCCAAATAGTTTCGATGCTCAACAGGTTTTCTGGTGTTAAAATTACCTTCTCACTTTGTAATTATGTTGTTGATTTCTTGTCTGTTGTCTGAGCACCCCTCACCCCTGCCATCACCCCCATTAGACTGTAACTTCCATGGTGGTGTCCTGTTCCTGGGCCCGTGGAGACACTGCGGGTCCCCCTTAGCATCTGTGGAATCAATGAATGAATGACTGGTGTGGGAACTGCACCAGAGTTGCCAGACAGCCAAGGCCACTCAGAGGGCGTAAGGCCTTGTTGATAGTACGCCGAACAGCCATGGCCACTCTGAACACAGCTGCAAGGCTACAGCGACCTCACAGTACGCTGTGCCCTTCTATAGCCCAGTAGGCATTGTGTAACTATTGGCACAAAGCCTTCTTTGTCTAGGGAGTGATATACCGGTCACTGAACAGCCAGTGTGCTGGAGTGTGAAGAAGTGTGCTGGAGTGTGCTACACAGAGATGGGAGGCTACAGAGACCCGCCGGTGTGTGGAGTGACAGGACTCCAGAGAAGCGGCTGAGCCAAAGAGCTCCGATACCACTGCGATGTAAGGCGGTGAGGTTAGGGCAGCGGCGGCTGCTCAGATGATGCCTGTGGGTACAGAGACTAATGCTACTGTGTGGGAAAGAAATGTATTCACCAGCCGGTGTACGGCTGCCTGATTGGGACACTGTTATGAAGGACTGTCTTGTCTAATGGCTGATGGCCACTGGCTTCCGCAATAAAGACTCATTCTTATACACCTACAACTGCTCCTGGCTTCTCCGTATAAGACCTGGCGTCCAAGAGGTCCAGCCCCAGGTAGAGGGGTTCAGACCCAACAGCTGTAACTAGTGAGCAGAGGATAAAGGAGGCACTTGGACTAAGTTCCCAACAGTTAGTGCAGTGGGCAGGGTTCGAGAAGGACCTGCCCTGGCGTAGCCGGGAAAAATTCAGAAGAATACATGGACTCAGAGCAACTGAGAGCAGCAGTGCTGAGCAGGGCTCCTGCTGTCTGACACCTGGTCACTCAGGTGCTGCTGCCTGAGCCCCCACCACCTTGACCCCTAGACCAGCTCCGTTCCTAACTGCCCTGCCCGGAGCCCTCCTGCGCTGGTGAACACGGGGTTCTGGCTCCACTCGCTGGGCTGGAAACACATGGCCCTTCATGCCAGTGCTGTGCTGGGACCAGCCTGCCCCAAAACGCCAGCTGTGCTGCCAAGGCTGATGCCATGAACCAGCCTCGTACGCGCCCTCACTGGGACTGCCGTGCCTGCTTGCCATCGGCCTTGGACAGACACCCAGATGCATCACACACGTTCACAAGCTGAGCGTCCAAAGACGCCTGCTCTGCTGTGTGCCTTCACTGACGGGCACACACAGGGGACTGGCAAGTAATGAGAGGGCATCTGGGACCTTAAGGAAAGTGAGGAGGAGGGAGGCTGAGCGCCTCCACCCCCGCAGAGCCCGCGTGCCGGTCCCAGGTCAGCCCAAGGAATGTGTGTGACAGGAGCCCAGGCCGTGCGGACGGAGCCAACCACAGCGCTGGACCATCTCGGAGAAGCAGCGGCCTCTTTGCCCCACGCGCGTTGTCACTCGGTGGCACAAACGGGACGTGTGCTTTGGGTACCGCGGCCTGAGCTGAGGAAGGACCGGAGGTGTGGTTTCCAGCGTTCATCCCACCTCGCTCACTTCCATGTTCATTAACAACCTGCATTGCAGAGAGATGGCCACATCCCTAGAGGTAAAAGTCAGAACGGGATGCGGGTCTCGCAGTCAATCCAGCCTGCCATCACAGTGCCGCCACTAAAACGCGCTTGTCCTACTCTCACATCGCCAATCCCTTCTCCCCACCTCAGTGCTAGGTAAGTTAGCCAGGTCAGAGAGCACGCCTGAGGACCAAACACTGCTGTTCTCACTGGTGGAGGCTGGCCTGGAGGACTGCTCTCTGCGAGAGGTCACGGCCCGCTGGCTAAATTCCGGAACCAGTGGTGGGCTGGGCAGGACTCTCCCCTCCCCACCCTGCACGCCGGTCACGGTGCTTGCTCAGACAGGACCCAGGCATGGAAACCTCCAGCTCTCTGCAGGTATTCTTCTTTTCAAACTTTCTGATCACGTGGTCACTTTTCCTCTCTAGAGGCAAAGGAATAAGGGCTGGGCAGAAGCCAGTTACATTATGAGAAATCCCTAGGCCTGGCGCGTAGGGCAGAAACTTCCTACTCACCTGCCGTCTGAAGGCCTCGGGGAGCCATCTCATCTCATCCACTGACAGAGCCCCGGTCTGGACGCCTTTCTCTGCACTTGCTCGATGACCTTGGGCAGCTCATGCAACTCTCTGGGCTTTGGTGTCATCACTGACAGTCCACGGGCCGCACAGGTTTTCTCCCCTTTGAGCCGTTCCCGTTCAGGCTGAGAGAAAGAACAGCAGGTGAGTGCGGGGGCCTGAATGCGGCGGGGGGCCAGACATGGCGGGGATCTCCCTTTTCCGTGTCCCGCGCAGAAAGAGAAATGAACAAACCGGTTCTAAATGGAGGCGGCCAGGGATTTAGAAAGTAATAGAAATAAAGAAAACAAGACGCAGAAATAGATTCATAAAGCTGGGAGCTGGGTGGATCTTTCTGTGCCTTGCTGAGGCCACAGAACAGATCCAGACTGCAAAGCTGATGCTTTATTTATAATCAGGGACAAACAAGGTAATCTACAATGTTGTTGTAAGTTTCACTTGTTTTGGCAGCACTTGCTGCCCCTCCCACAGCCCACTAGCTACCCAGGAAAGATCTAGGGAGCAGTAACAAGATCAAGCTTAATTATGCTTAGAGGACTGTGCCCTCCAAGCTGGGACTTGTTTGCAACTTTGCCAGCAGGTCAGTCCGAGGCTTAACCCTATAACCGCTTCCTACAGGTGGGGGCTGTGAATTTCACCTCCTGGTCCTCACTGTACAATCCCCACCTGGGCCTCACACTCAGCAGGAGGAGCACCCAGCCCACTCTGCAGCTGAGCGTGCTGATTTCCCTGCCTGTGGGGAGGAGGAGCCAGTCCCACGCCATCCGCAGGATATGAGGACAATGACAGGATAGGGGATGCCATGCTTGTTCCTTCTGCCTCCTGGCATTGCCACCCCAGCTTCGAGCCCAGGCTGCCCACCATGCATCCAGGCACTAGTCTTTCAGGGTCACTAGATATTGGGGTCTCCCTTGCACCATGGGGACCTCTGAGTTTCCAAACAGCCAGATTTTTACTTTGCCATTCAAACCAAGACCCTCCTGGTCTTTGAGTTTCCCTTTTAGGAATCGAGGTGATAAGTAACTGGCCACTTAATCTTGTCCTATTGCTGGTCCAACATACAATGCCCACGTGACAGCCATTCACAATGATGTGTAACACGGTGTTAAAACAAAAACGCCCCAGCCTCCATCTCGAATGGATTAATGTGCTCTGTGTGCGCTCTGGCACCCCCATGCACACACTGGGGTCCATTCGCTTTTGAGCAGCGAGTGTACATTTACAATTTGAAAATGATTTATAGCTGAAACTGCATATAGACTTGGTCTTACAAACTGCAGAAAGTGAAACTCAACCAAATATTATTCTTTAGTCGACCTATGAAGACTATCACCTGTGTCAGATTGATTTTAAAATGCAAGGATTTATCAGAATCTGGGAAATGTGGTTAGAAAAAAAAATCATATATCTATTAAATGGGAACATGAGTTTCAAACAATTGAAAAATAACTACATCCTCTGAAATGGCTAGCTAAACATTTTTAGGAAATGGACTTTTTTCAGGACATGAATGAGAAAGTGTCTCCACTCTTTGACAAGGTTTCACATAATATTCCTGTTGTTTGGAGAATAGTTCACTCCTTTCATCACTGCCCTTTCCACCCACATTCAGGTGCAGGGGCCTTGCCATCTAAACCACTTTTCAGCCAGGTGCAGAGGACTCACACTCCCTGCTGCAGAGGACATAACAAGTCCTGGGCTATTGAAAGGGGCAGCTGGCCGCATGGGGCAATCTGAATGGGTAGACACAGCCTGCAGGCCTCGCCTGGCATTCTGCAGCGGATAATGCACAGTAGATGCTCAGGTTTCTGTTGAAGGAAGGTCCTCACCCCAACGCAACAAGATTAACAGCATCCTGGCCCCTCAACAGGAACATCATGCAGTGCCACGTGCCCTGGGCTGGTGAGGATGTCTTTGAGAGATGGCTCACGTGCTCCAGGCTCCAGGCACTGCCTGAGGATGCTGCGCTCCAGTGTAGATGCTGACCCCGCCCCTCCAGCCATGACAACCCCTGGTCCAAGTGAGGCATCCTGGTCCAAGCTTCCCCGATTTCCTTGAGAGCTAAGTTCTGTTTCCCTTGTCCCGCCCACTTCTGACACAGCACCATCTTCTTCTAGCATCCCCAGGCAGCCTGGCTCCTTCTGGAGTATGTTTCTAATCTATTTTTATTTTTTATTTTTATTTTTTTAAATATATCTTTATTGATTTCAGAGAGGAAGGGAGAGGGAAAGAGAGAGAGAAACATCAATGATGAGAGAGAATCATTGATTGGCTGCCTCCTGCATGTCCCCTAATGGGGATCAAGCCCGCAACCCAGGCATGTGCCCCTGACCGGAATCGAACCTGGGACCCTTCAGTCCGCAGGCTGATGCTCTATCCATTGAGCCAAACCAGCCAGGGCTCTAATCTATTTTTAAAGCTTAAACTTCACACACTGTTTTCCTTGGGTCTTCCCTTTTGTTTCCCAATTTGAAAGTTTAACAAAAGTGAACATTTGGTCTTTCTTTATCTTTACATTCCCATCATAACAACTCTAGTTCTATTCAATGTGATGTTGGTATACATGACTGATTAAAGGATACGTCACTTACAAGACAATGAGGGAGAGAAATGCAAAAACATTAAGATCTTAAGAGTATCTCAGCACATTCAGACTCTTTTGATGTCATGTGTTTCAAATACATTTTACCAATTTATCACTTAGTCTGTATGTATGGTGGCGAATTTTTGTCATTTCTTTTCTTTCACAGAAGTTTTCTTTTATACAGTATTTTTTTAAGATGGTAAAGTGCTTAATATTTTTGGAGTCAGGTCTGTTTTTTCTTTAGTTTCCTATTATATGCTTAAGACGACTTTCCCAATTTTAGAAAATTCACTGTGGTAGATAATGTTTAAATTCACCATTTAAATAGAAAATAGCCATTTCTCTGTCATTTAGTCCTTAGAGCTAAGATCTCACTTCAGAAACTAAAAATGTTAGTTTCACTTTCCCAGCTTTTCTTAGCTAGAGCGGTCATGTGACCCAGGCCTGGCCAATAAGACAACATCGAGACTATTCTGCAGACTATTCTGGGAAAGATTTCCCTTTTATCGAAACAAAGAGAGGAAGAAAGTAAAAAAGAAAAGGAGGGAAGAAGGGAGGGAAGGAGGGAGGGAGGGAGGGAGGGTGGGAGGGAGGGAGGGAGGGGAGGGAAGAAGGAAGGAAGGAAGGAAGGAAGGAAGGGAGGAAGGAAGGAAGGAAGGAAGGAAGGAAGGAAGGAAGGAAGGAAGGAAGGAAAGAGAGAGGAAGGAAGGAAGGAAGGAAGGAAGGAAGGAAGGAAGGAAGGAAGGAAGGAAGGAAGGAAGGAAAGAGAGAGGAAGGAAGGAAGAAAGGAAGGAAGGAAGGAAGGCCATAGAGTCCCTGCCACCACCTCTGCTGTACCTTCCCTCTGGCCTTTGGGAGCAGGTCTGGGGGACAGTACTTGGAGCTGTGGAAGTGGCCATACTACTTCCAGGAGAGGATCTGATTGGACACAAAAGTCTACATGAGGACACCAGGGCCAAAGGACAGAGAGAGCCTGACTACGTTATTGGGCTCCTGCATCAACCTATGTCTCCTTTACTCCAGAATTCTTGTAATTTGACATACTTAACAGCCTTCTTTGTTAAGCCACTGTGAGTCAGGTATCTTGTGACTTGCAGATTAAAACAACCTAACTGATACTCCCCCTCATTTTTTTTTGTATGTGTGTGTGCGTGTGCGTGTGTGTGTGCGTGTGTGTGTGTGTGTGTGTGTATGTTTTATTTACCCACATCCATTTAGGATTTTTTTGTTTTCTGTTGTGAATTTTACCTTGTTCTGATAAAAAAGTTATGAATTTTCCCATGAACATTTATGTAATGATTCATAACTTACTTAATATTTTAAAATGCCATCTTTGCCTGGCCAGTGTAGCTCAGTGATTAAGCATCGACCCACGAACTAGGTGGTCACAGCTGGATTCCCAGCCAGGGCACAAGCCCAGATTGGAGGCTTGATACCCAGTGTGGGGCATGCAGGAGAAAGCCAATCAATGATTCTCTCTCATCATTGATGTTTCTATCTCTCTTTTCCTCTCCCTTCCTCTCTGAAATCAATAAAAAATATATTTTTAAAAGAATAAGATGGTATTTTTTAGCATTTCCTATTTCAGATAGGCACATATTTACTATTAAATTTAGCACTTAAAAAAATTCCCCACCTATTGTCCACTTCTGTGTTTTACTTCCTATATTCATTTGGTGAAGTCTAGAATTCCAGGCCCATCCTATATAATAAAAGACTAATATGCAAATTGACCAAATGGTGGAACAACTGACCACCAGGGAGAAGACACTCAATGCAGGAGCTGCCCCCTAGTGGTCAGTGTGCTCCCACAGGGGGAGCGCTACTCAGACAGAAGCCCTGAGCCGGGCTCACAGCTGGCAAGCACAGCGGCAATGGCAGGAGCCTCTTCTGCCTCAGAGCAGTTCTAAGGACCCCTCAAGGGATGTCAGACTGCTGGCTCCTGGACTGCAAGAAGTCACAGGCCTGGCTGAGGGGATCGTCCCCCCACGAGTGCTTGAATGTCATGCACCAGGCCTCTTGTATTATAATTAAACTAGAGGCCCAATGCATGAAATTCATGCAAGGGGTTCAGCCCTTGCGGCTGTGGCGACTTGCCTTAGCCCTCGCAGCCCCGGCTTCATCCAGAAAGTCATCCAGAAGGACGTCCAGAAGGTTGTTCAACTGTCTGGTCTAATTAGCATAGTACCCTTTTATTATTATAGATATTGTTTTTACATTAAATATCTTCTTTAAGAAAAAAAATTGACATTTTTATTTAGCTTGGGAACCAGATTAAACAACTTATCAAACTTTATGTTTATATGATAGAAATGTTGATCACCTGCACTCATTCTTTTCCACCAAGATTTTCCACAATCTCAAGGCTTCATTTTCGTCTTCTCTCAGATGGATGCCCTTTATTTTAAACTAGAGGCCCGGTGCACAAAATTTGTGCACCAGGCCGTGTGTGTCCTTTAGCCCAGCCTGCACCCTCTCCAATCTGGGACCCCTTGAGGATGTCTGACTGCCCATTTAGGCCTGATCCTACCGGGATTGGGCTTAAACGGGCAGTTGGACATCCCTTTCACAATCCAGGACTGCTGGCTCCCAACTGCTCACCTGCCTGCCTGATTGCACCTAACTGCTTCTGCCTGCCAGCCTGATCACCCCCTAACCACTCCTCTGCCAGCCTTATTGATGCCTAACTGCTCCCCTGACAGCCTGTTTGCCTCTAACTGTCCTCCCCTGCAGGCCTGGTCACCCCTAACTGCCCTCCCCTGCAGGCTTGATTGCCCCCAACTACCCTCCCTTGCAGGTCTGGTCCCTCCCAACTGCCCTCCCCTGCCGGCCATCTTGTGGTGACCATCTTGTGTCCACATGGGGGCAGCCATCTTTAACCACATGGGGGAAGCCATCTTGTGTGTTGGAGTGACAGTCAATTTGCACATTACTCTTTTATTAGATAGGATAACCTTCTTCCAGATGCTTGGGCACATATCAGTGACAAGTTCTCTTGCAGAGAATGCCTTGCTGTTGCCTTCTTATGAGAAAAAGAACCTTCTTGAATCACAATAAGGAAGGAAAAAGTAGAAGAGGAGGTTAAAAGATAAAGGAGAGAAGCTGATCCTCATAATGTAACAGCCGAATAAGCCTTTGGAGAGATGTGGGCTTTTCCTGTGAGCACCCAGGGAAGTCAGTGGAGGTTTTTGAGCTGAGGAATGGCATGACCTGACTTTCATTTTTAAATGATGGTTCCAGCTACCAAGATTAAAATGGGTCAGAGACTATTATAATAATCCAGGCAAGATATGAAGATGCTGGCAGTGGGTAATGACAGTAGATAGGATAGTAGTAGAGTTTCTGGACCTGTTTTGAGGGAAAAGACAACAGAATGTCCTAGTGAATTTGTTATCATGCGTGAGATGAGCTTGACTCTGAGATTTAGGGTCTGAACAATGGAAAGAATGGGCCTGCCAAAGCTGAGGTAAGGAAGGCTTTTTAGAGCAGATTTAGGGGAGGGGTGCTGGGAGCTTAGACACAATGAACTAAGATGCTTATTAAATACTGAAGTGCATATGCTGACTGGGCAGTTAATGTACTAGGCTCACAGTGTGGAGTGAGATAAGTATCTCCTCACCTTGGTTTCAGTGGAAATATTATTCATGACTAGAGGCCCAATGCAAGAAGATTCGTGCAAGAATGGGCCTTCCTTCCCCTGGCTGCCGGCACCACCTTTGCTCTGGCTGGAGCTGCCTTTTCACTCCAACCTGGAGCCACCTTTCTGCTCTAGCCCGGAGCTGCCTTTCTGCCTTCCCATGCTGCCCAGAGGCCCGGAGTGGCTGGGGTGATGCGGAATGCCTGTGTCATCACCATGGCGATGACACAAGCGACCCACCCCGCCCCCAGCTGCTCAGCACCTGCATATGCAAATCAACCCACCATCTTTGTTGGGTTAATTTGCATACCTACTCCTGATTGGCTGGTAGGCATCACAAAGGTATGGTTAATTAGCATGTTACTCTTTTATTAATGTAGACTAGAGGCCTGGTGTATGAAATTTGTGCACGGGGGGTTGTGTCCCTCAGTCCAGCCTGCACCCTCTCCAATCGGGGACTTCTCAAGGGATATCCGACTAGGATCAGGCCTAAATGGGCAACAGACATCCCTCTCACAATCCAGGACTGCTGGTTCCCAACCGCTTGCCTGCCTGCCTGCCTGATTGCCCCTAATCACTTTTGCCTGCCAGACTGATCACCCCCTAACCACTTCCCTGCCAGCCTGATTGATGCCTAACTGCTCCCCTGCTGACCCAATTGCCCCTAACTACCTCCCCTGCTGGCCTGGTCACCCCCAATTGCCCTCCCCTGCTGGCCCAATAACTGCTCTCCCTTGTTAGCCTGGTCACCCCTAACTGCTCTCCCCTGTTGGCCTGGTCCCCACAACTGCCCTCCCCTACAGGCCTGGTCCCTCCCAACTGCTCTCCCCTGCAGGCCTGGTTGCTCCCAACTGCCCTCCTCAACTGCCCTCCCCTGCCGGCCCGGTCACCCATAACTGCCAGCCCAGTCACCCTTAACTGCCCTCCCCTGCCAGCCTGGTTGCCCCTAACTGCTTTCCCCTGCTGGCCTGGTTGTCCCCAACTGCCCTCTCCTGCAGGCCTGGTCCCTCCCAACTGCCCTCCCCTGCCGGCCATCTTGTGGCAGCCATTTTGTGTCCACATGGGGGCATCCATCTTTGACCACATGGGGGCAGCCATCTTGTGTGCTGGAGTGATGGTCAATTTGCATATTACTCTTTTATTAGATAGTATGAGGTCAAGACTGAGGTAGCAGGCAGGAACATGGGCTGTTCTACTCCCTCAGGCCCCATCTGCCTGGCCCCATCTTCTGGCATTGGAGTATTTGTCATCCTGAGTTTTAATCTCACTCTGTCTTCAAAAATACTTCAATGGGAAGCCAAAAGAGACCCATAAACATCAGCTCATAAGATGCTATTTTGTGCCATTTCAACCACAAAATAAAGTTCGCATATAGTTCATGTTAACGTTGTAAGTTTCTAAACCCTCATCACCAAGGCCATCATGCTAAAGTCAGAGAAATTCCAAACAGCTGATGGTAAGTTTCCTCTCACAGGCCTTTAACATTTTATATAAACTATCTCGCTTATCTCTCCAGCTGCAAATCACTCCCAGGATTTAACTGGCCATGGGAGAAAGTTTGCATCCAGTTTTACAACAAGGTATAAATTCCACAGCCAGTGAGAGGAGTAGTTTCTAACCTCTAAACACATACATAATGATCTAATGTAGGCAATGTAAAATTAGAATATGCAAATAGTTAAAGAGATTTGGTCTGAGCCCCATTATTCCTGTCCCCTCTGGACCCTCTGGATCATTTTAGTAATTGACACTTATTGGGTTTAATGTTCTCCACATGTAAGATGTCTACAGCACTCACCTCTCTTTATTCCCTCTGAGCTATGAGAAAGCAGAATACTTCTTCGGTCACCCTTTCCTGGGCTGTGGCTGCTAGAAGGAAAAGGGGAAATAAGTCAGTATTTCACTTTATGGTCCAAGACACAGCTCACATAGCGCACTTTTCTCTACGGGATGCAAACAAGTCCAATAAATAAAGGACTAATGGGTGAGCAGTTTGTGATTGGAGTTCACACTCCCTTGGACTTGCCGAGGTGTTCGGGAAGTGCTCACGTGTGGCCAGTGGACTGCGTAGAGAAGTTGAGACATATGGTAAGAAAGCCAAGCGAGAGCAGGGGCAGTCAGCACCCCAGGTTGGGAAGGGGGAACTCAGACCACAGGGTCAATTTGCCTTCCTTTGAGTTGCCAGAGTTTTACTTTGTTTGAAACTCTCCTCTTACTTTCCTGACAATGTTTTCCAAAATCCGTCCTGGAAGTCCATAAGGAGGCTGTGCGCACAGTAGTCCTCTTTCAGTGTTTGCTGAATTGAGCAGGATGGACCTATGATGCTCTAGATGAGCACACACGCACGCACACATGTGGTCAGATTTCACCCAGGAGCACCCAGGCCCAGGAACAAGAGCAGGTTTGAAGTGGGTTTGGTGAGGTGGCAGTGAGGTTCGGTGCAAGACCCAGGCTATTGGGCGCTACGAAGGCATCACTGGAAAGCTGATTTAGGCAGAGAAAGGGAGAGAAGAGTGCAGGAAGATGATTTCATGGGATGAAGGAGGAAGCAACAGCACCAGAGGGTAAAGGGGAAAACAATTCAACAAGAGGAAGGGCAAGGAAGATGCTGAAGATAAGGCGACTGGTAAGCAAAAGCCAAGCTCAGAGCTGAGGACCACAGAGACCTTCAGAGTCCCCAGTCGCAATGAGATCCCTGTGGCAAGGACCACCCAGGTGAGAACAGGAAGGACAGCCCTGCAGCGGTCGGGCGTGGCTCCACAGAGGCGGTGCAGAGGCAGAGGGGCTGGAACCCCGCGGTCAGCAAGTCAGCACAAGCATCCCATCCATGTGGCAGAGGCGACTGGGGACATGGCAGGAGGCAGGCGAGGAAGGCCGCGGCATTCATGTCGGTTGTTAGCTTCCATGTGTAGATGTTGAACTGAATTCTTCAGTGAAACCCACAAGATACCATGAGAAACCCTAAAACCCTAAGCACGTGCTTTTTCAATCTTTCTTTAAATTAGTGAACATATAATAATACAAAAGGGAATTGATTTATTGGTTCTCATTGAGGGTAAAAAAGAATTTGTTAAATCTTATCTAAATAAATAAAAGTAGATACTTGTCAAACGTGGTAAAACCGGGTCGTGGTGACAATTACAATCCAGGAAAGAACCCCACGAGGCACAGATCGTGGGCCCAGCATCACTGGAAGAACAGGGTACGTGGAAGAACAGCTACTTTCTGAAGTTGGCCATTTTCACAAGAACCCGCACTACAAAAGGCCATGGAAGTGGCACCTGGTGACTGAAGGCTTGGGAGCCCATTTCTACCTGGAGTCTGGACACCCGGTTTCCCCTCTTTGCCAGAGGTGAGAGTGGGAGTGTTTCTCTTTAGCAGCAGCCTGTAGCCAGAGGCAAGAAGGGTTTGACTTTGTGGGCCTCACTGGTGTGTGTTTTTTGACCACTGATCTATGCTGAGAATCTTTCTTCACAGCTAGATGTTTGTACTGGTTTTTGTTTGAGAGTATTTGTCCCAGGAGATGTCCCTGCGGGGAGGGACTGGGACGGTCTGCCCTGGGAAGTCAAACTTCCTCTCCAGCCAAGCAAGTCCCCTGGGCTGGGACTTGCAGAGGGGACACTGTTTTCACCTGGACTCTGGTGGGACACTTGGGACACTGAGGCTCAAAGATGCAGAGACAGCAGCCAGAGCAGCCATATCAGTTAACCCACAAAACCAAGTGAAGTGTCCCTCATTCAGAGGAGGATGCGTGGATGGAACGCAGAGAAGCCAGCCCATCTCTGCTGCACCCCCCACTTTCACCTGCCTCCCCAGGAGCTTAAGCCATCTCACTTACACTGTTCCAATGTCCCTCTTCTCTCTCCATCTCAGGGTCTCTCTATGGCTCCACTCTCCCCTCCTTGCACCACCCTTTCCCTGCTAGTCACTGAGAAACAAAAGCCAGAGGTCCTGGCCAATGTTCTGAATACATTTTCTCCCCCCAACATCATCTCACTCTTCTCTGTCTCTAAATATTCCCAGGGCTTCTATCTCCTAAGGAAAGTAAAACCACCTTCAGGCCTGCTTCCCTGCAAGTCCGGACCCCCTTCCCTTCTCAATCCCTTGTGTGAACCACAGCCTATGACAAGAAAACATAATAAATATTTGGTCTTTGTCTCCAGTTCTGGTTCCTGACACACAATCTCCAGAGTGATGAGTATCTTCTGTATGCTAATGAGATGACTGGTACCTGGAGGCCCCTGGATAGAGGGTTGGAACTGGTAGGCCCACTCCCAGGCCTCCAGAGAGGGGAGGTGGGGGCTGGGGCTGGATATTGAGTTAAATGTTAACGGCCAATGACTCAATCAACCATGGCTATGTAATGAAGCCTCCTAAAATACCCTGAGCAATGGAGCTCAGAGAGCTTCTGAGTTGTGAGCACGTGAGGTGTATGGAGGGTGATGAGCCCAGGATGAGTGTGGAAGCTCTGTGCTCTTCCCCATACCCGACCTAGATACCCCTTCCATTTGGCTGCTCCTCGTTGTATCCTGAGTTCTGTGAGATGATCTAGCAAATGATCAAACCTGAGGAAGGGGCTGTGGGAAGCCCTGATTTAAGTTGGTTCATCAAAGTAAAAGTGATCCCCTGACACTTGGGACCAGCATCTGGAGTGGGGACAGTCTGTGGAGCTAAACCATACACCTATGAAATTGACACTAACTAGGTAGTGTCAGAATCGAACTGGACTGTAGGACATCCAATCGGTGTCCAGAGGATCGGAGAACGGGTTGTTGGTGTGGCAATTCCCCACACGTTGGTATCAGAAGTGTTGTGGGGAAAACAACTCCGAGGGCCTATGCTGCCTGCTCTTCTCTGACCCTCGCTGCCCCAGCTGCACCATCTCAATGATGGCCCTTTCTCTGGGGACTTGACCTCAGCCTTTCCTAGGCCTGACTCTGATTTGGAAATTTATCTGGTTCACTCAAGTGATTGGCTTCCATTTCTGATGATTTTACCCTCAATTTTGGTCTTCCTGTTCCTAATTATTTCTGATTAACCCCATAGTTATAGAGCAATAAGAATCAACTGATGCTTCTGACATGACATCAGGTGGTTCGCCAGGAATAACAATCCTTCCTTAGGAGAACGTCTGTTACCCTCATCTCACGCCTCATTTATCCAGCCAATTAGATGTGCTCATCCTCTCGTCCAATGCCTTCAAACGCTGATCACCTTCAAAGAGAGGTCATTCTTTCTTCTGCTGTGTTACCATCACATACACCATAGATATTTGGGAAATTATTAAACTTGACATATATTTAAATCATCTCTCAAATCTGTTTACTCTATGTATTATGAACTTGACTCCCCCAATTAAAAAAGTCCTTTACTCAGTTTTTCATTCCCCCCTACCCATCTAGTATTCTTTTCTCTTCCCCTCTATTCATTCCAACTCTTTAAAATACTTCTTATGCTCTCCATCTCTATTTCTGCACACCCCACACCATTCTCAACACATTTGATGGCTTCCATCCCCATCACTCTCAAAACAGCTCTTCCTAAGTTCACCAAGGAGCTCTTTGTCACCAACCTATCCTATCTAATAAAGAGGGAATATGCTAATTGACCATCACTCCATCACAAAGATGGCTGCACCCACAGCTGAGGCCAAGTTCCCATAAGGAGCCTTAACGAGCAATCAGCAGGGACCTGAGGCTATGCCCTCCCCCGCCCCTGTGGGGCTTGACAGGGGACCTCAGGCCTTGTCCCCCACCCGGCAGGGCTTGACAGGGGATCTCAGGCCATGCCCCCACCCAGCAGGGCTTGACAGGGGACCTCAAGGTGTGCTTCCCATCCTGGTGCTGGGCTAGGGGACCTCAGGCTGCTCCCCCCACCCCAGCGCCAGACCAGGGGACCTCAGGCCACACCTCCACCAGGTGGGGCTTAACAGGGGACTTCAGGCCACGCCCCCCCACCCAGGCACCAGGCCGGGGGACCTCAGACTGCACCCCCTGCCTGGCTGGGCTTGACAGGGGACCTCAGGCTGTGCCCCCCACCCATCGTGACTTGACAGGGGCCTCAAGGTGCACCCCCAGTGCTGAGTCAGGGGAACTCAGACTTCGCCCCCACCCAGCGGGGCTTGACAGAGGACCTGAGGCTGCCCCCCCCTGCCTGGTGGGGCTTGACAGGGGACCTCAGGCCATGCCCCCCACCTGGCAGGGCTTGATGGAGGAACTTAAGGCATGCCCCCCGCCCTGGTATGGGCTGGGGGACCTCAGGCCATGCCCCCCGTCCTGGCACCTTGGCCAGGGGACCTGAGGCTATACCCCCTGCCTGGCAGGGCTTGACAAGGGTGGGACTGGATCTAGCCCAATGGGGGGGGAGGGCAGCCGGGTCTGGGTCTCACATGATTTTGAGGTGCATGTGGGTGAGTGGGGACTTGACTCTGGGTCACATGGTGAGCCCCAGACTGATAGGAGGAAGGTTTTCATATACATTTTACTAATTTTCTTTCATCTCTGACACTTCTATTATAGAGAAAGGGCAAATAGCAATATTAAATTATTTCCTCTAATTAATCCCCTTTTAATTTGCATGAATTTCGTGCACCAGGTCACTAGTCTATATATATAAAATCCCAGAGACCAGAACAGTGGAACGACCAGAATGACTAGAATGACCAGTGGCTATGATGTGCACTGTAGCTGCCAACTAGCCTGATCTGGGCCCCGATCAATGCCCCCCGCCCCAGCTGGCCCAGCCCCCAATTGGCCCCTAACACCCTAATCGAGGGCATGGCCAGCCAGCCAAATGCCCATGGCTCCTCCCCCCACCAACCTGGCCTGATGGGCCCCCATTGGGGCAGGCTGGCCTGACCCCACCCATGCACGAATTCATGCACCTGGCCTCTAGTAAGCAATAAACTTTTCTCAAACCTTTTACTTAATTCCCAGTGGTGCTTGATAATGTTAATAACACTTTTCTTATCAAATCCTCCCTTGGTTTTCTGGGCATTCTTGTGGTTCTTCTCTGTCTCTCTTGCAGGATCATGTTCCTCTCTCCAACCAATAAATGGTGGAGAGCTTCGGAACTGGTCCCACGTCTTCTTTTCTCACCCTGCACTCTCCCTCCAGACTATCAGCTATGCCTGTGGCTTCAATTAGTTATCACCCATAAGTAGATGACTGACACATTTAAGTTACAGTGTTAGCGGGAGACTACCATGCATTTGGACCTCACCCCAGAGCTCCAGTCCCCTTTTACATATACCTTCATCATGGATGTCTCAAAATTCCCTCAGACCCAACATAAGCAAAAGTGAATTCATTGCTATATCAGTCCTCATGTTGGAAAGCAATGGCACCTTCCACTCAAGGTATATTAAGAAGCATTTTTTTTTTATTATATTTACCAAGGTGCAGGCAAAGTAAAAGGAAACCAACAAGGACCGTGAGCAGGGGGAATAATACTCTGCCCTCACTCTCCTCCTGGCCTGTGACCTCCTGATCATTGGCAAAATTCAACCAGAAACTGTGGGACCTGTGGAGGTGAGCAGTCCACAGCTCCAGGGGCTCAAATCATGGAGGAAAGGGAGCAGAGCTGGAGGGACACATGAATAATACTCAGCACGATGATCATCCCATCAAAACCAGTTCTCTCCCAGCATTCCCTACTCAAGGAGCAATGCCACCATCCGCCCATCAATCCTCTGGAAACCTAGAGTATTCTCAACACTCCCTCTCCCTGACCTCCATGTCTAAGCCATCACATGTCCCATAGGACTCCTCAGAACAATCTGGCCTCAACTATTTTAAAACACACTGCTTCAGGGCTTCATGTACATCCCTTTCAGAGCACTCATTACAGTGAATGTTACATTTCTGGTAGGATTGCTTTACGGGCATCATTCCCCCTCCAACCTGTCAACGCCATGCAGCAGAGACTCTGATTAATTTCACTCACCATCTTCTCTCCTGTCTCTTGCCCAGTCCCTGGAATGGAGAAGGTGCTGAACACTATTTGATGAATGAAAATGTGTTAGAGCTTGCGGGGACCTATCAATCACATGCTCACATCCTATTGTCCTAGGAAAGGGCTGGAACTCAAAGATGTAGAGCAACTTGTCCAAGTATTCAAAGTAAGTTAAGAAAAAAGAGATAGTTTTACCATAAACTTTCCAAGTGTTAGGTCCAAGCATAGCAGGAATGACTGTCAGTGCACAAACTCAGACATGCAGGAAATACCCATTTTTTTAAAGTCCAATAAAATCTAACTTTAGCTCTACTGCCACTAAGCTGGAGGAAAATTCAGGCATGTGGGGATCTTCACCCTTGCTCAGATTGCAACAGAATCAAGACATTTGTGCAATGCCCAGCAATGGTGAGAAAGGCTCCCAGTCTCCAGTGCACCACGACCTTCCTGAAACTCTCATTTTTCTGGTCTACAGTGATTTGTTGAGCTTTGGGGGCTCTCAGCTTCTATGCCACCTATGGGTGAAATGTAGGGATTGGTGCCTGGGCTGGAAGCCTTGGAACCTCGGGTCCAGCTCCACAACCTTCCTGAGAAGAGCTCCCCAACTTCCCATCGTCTCTTGACACTTGTGGAGGAGGTCTGTGACTTTGTGCTTTTACCACACCCTTGCTTCTGTCCTCTGTTTTTATTGTAGGTAACAAAACTGGTCATCTTTGTCCCTCCCACTCTCCTTTTCTCCTGGTATCTTGTGAAAGGAATCCCTTAGTGGAATTTCATCAATGAGCTCAAAATTCAGTAAAAGAGAAGCTGGGAAGGAAAGTGGCTTGTAGACAACTTCTGCTCTAATTGAGATCCTTTTCCAAAGCAAAGAGGCACAGAAGAGCTGTTTCCTTTAACGGAATAGATATTGGGGAGGGGAAATAGGAAAACCAAAAACTTCTGCATTTTTCAATATGTATACTGCTACACTATTATTATCTCATTAAATTTCACAATAAAATTGTGATTTAATGACTCTAGACTCCAATTTTTAGATGCAAAATTGAAATTAAGCAGTCTTCACTATCCAAGGTAACCCAGCTGGTAGGTGGCCAAAAGATTCCAGTTTAACATGTGACTAACCTCAAACCTATGTCCTTTTTTCTGTGCCTGCTTTGGGGGAAATGAAAAGGAAAAGGATACCTGGATAAGGCACACTATTATCACAGGCCAGTGGCCTGGGCCAGCTAACCCATGGTGGGATGGAGCACTGGTTCTCACTGGAGCAGAGGGTCTGCTGTAGAGAAAAAACAGTAGGAAGAAGTTTGAGCATCAGAAAACAACAACACTGAATTATCAAATGAGATTTACAAGGAAAGGTGCCATTGGACTTACTGCTGTGGGTCTGGACTTCCCACCCATGGCCTTGCAACTTGCTCCAAAAGGCAGGACATTTGCAGCAGCACCTTTGAGCTGGGATTTCTTTAATGGATTCCAAATGAAATCCTTGTCCTCTTCATGGGACAATCTCTTGTTCTAATGCCAGAGCCTTGCTGTTTGATGGAGGAAATATTGTCAAATATGGTTCCCATTCCATATTCATCAGAAAACACATGGGATACATAGACTTCCTGAACACACACACACACACACACACACACACAGTAATCTGATGATGACATTTGGAATTGATCTCATACACATTACATGCTCTGAAAGTCCTGTCTCTGCTTGTTGCCTACAAAGGTCAAATGCACCCTCTTGTGGTAAAAAGGAACATTTTGTTTCCAGATTATTTCTGTAGCAGAGCTCACAAAATGATAGTTTGAAGAATAATGACTACTTGAGAAGAAACAATGAAACTTATAATGAATTTTTAAAATGTCAATGATATCGCCCGGGAGGTGTGGCTCAGTGATTGAGCTTTGATCTATGAATGAGGAGTTCACGGTTTGATTCCTGGTCAGGGCACATGCTCAGGTTGCAGGCTGGATCCCCAGTGCAGGAGGCAGCCGATCCATGATTCTCTCTCATCATTGTTGTTTCTACCTCTCTCTCTCCCTCTCCTTTCCTTTCTGAAATCAATAAAAAATATGTTTAAAAATACGAATACTAAATAAATTAAATATCAATGATATTGATCTCCTGGTCCCATAGTCTCTAATTCTCAAGTGAAAAAAATTGAGGCTCAGAAGCCTTACATAACGTGTCCAAAGTAGCCCAATGAAGAGCAGGACAGTGAAGCAAAGACTGGCGGTCTTTCCTCCCTGCTACAGCAGACAGACCACAAGAACATGGATTCCAGTGACGGTGAGCATAAGGCTGGAGGCCCCTGACCCTGATGAAGGTTAATGCCATCACGGAGAGGGGTGAACTGCCATAGCGCAGGGAACAGCCCGCTTCCCAGGACGGAAGGGCCTCTCTTTCCAATGAATACTCGCTGCTCATCGGTCAATCACGTATGGAGCCAACCCATCCAGGTGTTTGAGGGCCTGATGCCTCTGAGGCTGTCCTTGGAGCTAGACATACAATGCCGACCGAGACGACATGACCGCTGACTCAGGAAGCTTACGTTTTCTATGGTGAATTAGTTTTCTGTCTGTGCAACAAATCTCCACACACCTAGAGGTTTGAAATCACACCCATTTAGAGCAACCAGTTTTCTAGGTCAAAAGTCTGGACATGAAGTGCTTGGGTCCCTGTTTAAGGCCAAAATCAAGGTGTCAGCCATGCTGAGCTTTTATTTGGAGGGAAGAATCCATGTCCTCCAAGTTCCTTCAGGTTGTTGCAAAATTTAGCTCCTTATGGTTGTAGGGCTGAGGCCCCCAGCCCCTTGCTTGTTGTCTGCTGGGGCCTCTCTCAACTCCTTATCATTTCCCACGTTCCTTCTTGCACGGCCGCCCTCCATCTTCAAACCAGCAATAGCACCTCCTGTCTTTGCCATGCTTCCAAGCCCACTGCCTTCCCCTCTGCCCAGACCAGAGAACTCTCTCTGCTTTTGAAGGGCCAGTGTGATTTGATTGGGTCCACCTGGATCATCTTCCTTTTTCCACGTAACAGAACAGTCATGGGAACGGGACCTCATCAGAGTCCCTTGGAGCTGGAGATACAGTGATGACGGAGACCACATGAGCCCTGACTCAGAAAACTTATACGGTGTGTTTGTTTTCTGTCTGTGCAACAAATCTCCACACACTGAAAGGTTTAAAACCATGCCCATTTAGAGCATCCAGTTTCCACCCACAAAGGGGAGAGGATTGTACAAGGTGAGGGTCACTGAGAGGCATTCTTAGAAAGCTGCCTCCTACAGTGGGCAAGAGAGAAATGAAGACAAAGGAGTAATTCTTGGTTATAAAATCCCAGGAGGGAAATAAACAGGGTATTCTAACAGGGAGACCCAAATCCCAAGGACAAGCTAGTCACATGACAAACTGCCAGCCCAGAGCACAGTTCTCAAAGGCCCGCTGGGACACACGTGGGCGTCGGAGGGGAGAGAGAGCTGCCAAAGAGAGCGCCGTGAGGTAAGGTCGGAGAGATCGTGTGGGCTTAGCAGGCCTTGGTGACGAGTTTGGATTTTTTTAACGTGCTTGAAGCCTTTGAAGCATTTACACTAAAGAATAGTATGATCCAATTTGTATTTTAAAAAGGCATCTTTAGATGCTGAATAGGGAGGGGGTTAGCAGGGAGGAGGAGTGGAAGCAGAGGGAGGAGGGTGGGGCCCTTGGTGGGTCGAGGACAGAAGCTGGTGGGCTGTGCATGGTGGGCCGTGTGTGGTGGGCTGTGCGTGGCGGGCCATGCGTGGTGGGCTGTGCGTGGCAGCAGTGGGCGGTGGAGGCAGCAGTGGGAGAGTGATGAGCACTCTTCAAAGATCCATGTGGGAGCTATGATTGACTGGACTTCCTGATGGACTTAACTTCTGTGATACATATTATCACTTAAAATTGGGATTTAGCATATCTTAATAAAACCATGTGATGTCTCTGCAGCAAACATGTTTCTGCACATAAAAACAAGGTGACCCACTGCACCCTGCAGGAGAGAAGAGGGGCCAGTGGCTGGGTGCCGAAGTTGAAGGACGGCTGAGAACTCCCCTGGCGGGAGCGCTGGAGATGGCACCCCGTCTGGCAGCTCGGGCTCCACGGCAGGTGTGGTGGACGCTGAGGCACAGGACGGTGGCACTCCCCATGCCAGGCAGCCCACGGGGACCACAGGCTCTGAACTGGCAACGGATACTGGAGGCATAAATTCTCCCACCCTTTGGTCTGTTTCTGACGATTTGAAAAAGATTCGCACAAATGCTTACAGCAGTGATGGGCAACCTTTGGAGCTTGGTGTGTCAAACTTCGCCAAAAAACTGAGCATAACTCGGGTAGTGTGTCACTTTGAGGAAAAAACTAACTCCAAGACTCTAGTCGCAAATGTTTCATCCTCAGGAGCAGCAAATGTTTCATCCTCGGCATGCAGCCGCGTGTCATCAGAAATGGCTACGCGTGTCAGTGCTGACACGCGTGTCATAGGTTAGCCATCACTGGCTTACAGAATCTATGCAAAAATCTCAGTCATGGTCAACACAGACTTACTATAAGCATGAAACCGATATAAGGAATCAGCACAAATTATTTCATTCAAAACAGACTCAACGCAATTAGCAGAAGAAAACGTTTTGAAGAAGTTTGTATTCTCAAAGACATTTAGATGTTACCCCATTAAGAACAAAGCAAGGGAACTGTACAATGGAACAAGATCCAGTCTTGCCCCTCATTACATAAAATACTATGTGTACATATAAACTATGTTAAACCACACACACACACACACACACCATTACACACACCTCATACATCAAACACACATCACACACACATCACACATGCACGCACACACACATCACACACCACCATTACACACACACATCACACACACACACCATTACACACACCTCACACATCAAACACACACATCACACATCACACCATTACACATACCTCATACATCAAACACACACATCACACACCATTATACACACACACACACAACACTGCGGTCTGGAGCATCAGGGAAATGCAGGACATTGTCTGTCCTACTGTGCCCATCTCACAGGTCAGCCCACCTGTGCCTCCTCCCTTTCTCAGTGAGGCATCACAACGGCTGTTTCTGTACATTCTGTGTTCGTTCTAGTTTCCTAACTCTTCATGGTCCACTTCAGATGTTTATATTTGAATAGGAGCCTTTTTGTGTTCTCAAGTTTTTAAATATATTGCCATATTGTTGTACATAGTAATCTCTGATACTTCTTTTAATCTCTTCCATATTCGCATCTCCTTTCTTGTTGCTAACATGGTACTACGTTGCTTTCTCTCTTCCTACTTAATCAGAGTCAGCAGGGAAATATCTACAACAATCATCATTTCAGATGCCAACTTTTGGTTTCATTTATCTTTTCAGTTCTTCCTTTGTTTTCTAGTGAATCAACATAAGCTTTAATCTTTACTAATACACACCTCCTGCTTTCATTTGTAAAAATAATTTCTGAGGTTATACTTTGTTCATTTATTTTTGGCATTTTTTCAAAATTGAAGTTATCGTGTATGGTTCTACAATTTTCTATAAACTTTAATTGCATCTGATAGGCTTTGGTAATGAAATATTTTCTTCGTTATTAAATTTGAGGCTTTTTAAAAATATGATTTCCCATTTGGTTAAGAGGTTACTTATGAGACTGTTCATCAATTTATTTTAAAACATCACTTTTGGTCCACTTTTGATTGTTGAGTCCTAGTTTTATTGGATTATGAAGAAAGAATGTGGTCTGGAAACTTTCTACTTTGGGTAAATTATTAAAATTTTCTTTTATTCAAGTACGTCATAGAAATTTTATTTGTTCCACAGGCATTTTTTAAAAAAGTTTTCAGTGGTTAGAGCAACAGCCTGAGATCGTGGGTTCAATTCCTGGTCAAGGGCAGGTACCTGGGTTGCAGGTTTGATGCCTGGCCCCAGTCGGGGGTGGAGGATGTGGAGGCAACCAATCATTGTGTCTCTCTCACATCAATGTTTCTCTTCCTCTCTCTCTCTCTCTCCCCCCCCCCCTCCTCTCTCTCTGTCTGTCTCTGTCTCTCTTCTCACCCTCCCTCCCTTTCTTCCAATCTATCTAAAATCAATGGGAAAATATCCTCAGGTGAGGATTAACTACAACAACAACAAAAAAGCGTTCTGTTTTCTCCTCAAGGCTGTCATGTTCTCCCTCTATCAGTGGTGTGTGTGTGTGTGTGTGCGCGCGTGCACCAAGTAACCAAATTTCAATTGTATATTACTTTATAGGTTGTGTTATTCAAATGCCATATATACCAGCTTAATTTATGTGCCAAATTTTAAATTTTTCCATTATAACTGCATTTTTTGGTAAATCTCCCTCTATATTTTTAGGAGTTCTTCAGCCATTACAATATTTAACAAATATTGCTAACATGAATTTTTTCTCCATCTAGACAAAAACGAAGCCAGACTCATCCCACATGCAGTCAATCACTGCACATGAATTAAACGTTTAAAAGGAAAATCAAAACCACTAGGAGAAAGTCAGGAGGATATGACTCTAGAGACATTTCAAGGAAGGCTGCAGAAATCAAAATCCATACAGACATGTTTGCCTACATAAAATGTTAACCTTTTCCAGAACAAAAAATACTACACACAAAGGTGGCGGGCAACGGAAGACAGGTGTCATGGCAAAGGTTCCTGGGAAAAGCCCTTTGGGGGCCTGGGCCCCTCTGCGTGTCCCATAGTGCAACCTGGCTCTCTCTCTGTGGTCACTGAATTGTCTTGCATTGGTGGAAGCCTTGAGGCCTTGAGTATGCAGTAGCCTGTGCCTCTTGATCAGCAGGCGTGTAAACTCAGGGAGCTGTGCATGTTTGACATTTAAACAGGGGCTGGCCTTTGCCAGCATCATTTCAAGGAACCAGTGGGTTACCTATGCCTGGGAGTCCAGCCCTTAAATGCCTCGTGATGTGAAAAGAATCACCTGCCACTTACAATTAGGAAACCCCACAAGGTGAGGGTGCCGGGGCCTCTGCTCAGAGGAGGCAGAACAGCCTCCAGACACCAGTTTCTGCTCATGACTTTTGTTCGAAGAGAGAAAACATCCATTGCTTGAGCTCTGAGGCTCAGAAACACATCAGAGCCCTGCTGCTGCCGGCCTGGGGAGAGGGGGTGCCCTGGAGCCCCGGTGAGTTAGGGATGCTCTCCTCTCTGCCCCACTGGGACAGGAAGGGGAAGACGCATTGAGACCGCGGACGTTGCTCTAGGACCTGGGGTCACTCACAGGACAGCAGGATGTGGGACTAACAGCGCCTCTCCAGTCAACCAGCGGACAAGCGCGTACATCCCCACATCAAAAGAGCACCTGGAATCAGAGGAAAAGACAGCTTGATGGGGAACTGTGCCGGCCAGAGGAGAGGACGTCCGAGCTGCAAGACTCTCGACCCCACCAGTGGTTAGGAAATACAAACCGCAGTCTACTGCCGTCTCCCCCTCAACGCTGGCAAAGATCAACGAGCCCCGTGCCCAGTGCTGGAGAGAATGAGAGTCAGCGGGCATGCTCGCACGTCGCTGGCATGAACGCCACTTACCATAGGGCCTTTGCAAAATATTTGTATTCTGCCAATATTTTGTTAAAAGTGTGGATGCTTGTCCCCACGATCTCACCTTGGGAATAAAAATAAAAGCACCAGTGAGGCTAGAAGTACAGTGTCACTAAATGTGGCAGCATCTTCGAGAACATCCTGCAAGTCTCTGAGTGCCATTAGTCTGGAGAAAGCTTAGGCTGAGACGACTCAGTTCCACTGAGAATATTCAGGCACGAGAAACAGGGAGTCAGACCCACGTCCCCTGGCCCACATGGCCTTCCAAAAACTGCTCTTTAATAACACTAGTCGGAGGGGAAAAATGCTGAGTCAAATACAAAAGAGAAAAAAAGCAAATGTATAACATTTAGAAAGGAGATATAACAATCCATAGGAAGAAGAATCAATGAATGAGACTAGTACACACACCTTGTGCACAAATGTATGCAATAGTAGATACACATATATATGTTTTGAAAAGTTGATTTCTATGAAAGTATAAACTACACAGATGCATGCTTTTCAGTGGTGGAAAACCTGACTGGACAAATATACATGCATGCTATCTTTTAAAAAGTTATTCAGTACTACTACCCTCAAAATGTGCTGACTCAGATGAAATGTGGCAGAATTTTAACAATTGGGAAAACAGCTATGTCCCTGCTAAGTGAGCTGCTGTGGGTTGCGGGGGGACCCCACTCTGAAGGTACATGGTGGCCTGATACAGAAACATGGTGCAAAGCACGCAATATGAGAACTAGCTCACCTTCCCAGGTATCGGTGCACAAAATTGTGAACGCTTTATAACTACATTTGATGAATTAACATAAAAATCAAAATATGTATAAACAGCCCTAGTCGGTTTGGCTCAGTGGATAGAGCATCGGCCTGCGGACTGAAGGGTCCCGGGTTCAATTCCAGTCATGGGCACATGCCTGGGTTGTGGGCTTGATCCCCAGTGTGGAGCGTGCAGGAGGCAACCGATCAATGATTCTCTTTCATCATTGATGTTTCTATCTCTCTCTCCCTCTCCCTTCCTCTCTGAAATTAATAAAAACATTTTTTTAAAAAAATATGCATAAACATACCATGACTTTGTGTGCGAAGGTAATTCCGTGAATATTCCAGTTCTTAAATAACTGGATAAAGTTAATACACTGCTAATTAAAATCCAATACTTCTGTTTTGTTTTGTTGGTTTTTCTGTTTCTGCAAAGTGGCGGGGAGGGATGGAGCGTCAACAAAATTCTGAGGGTCACCAGAAGAATAAATATGCAGGCGAAAGAGATTTTAAAAGAATAATACTAGAGGGAACTTCACCAGAAATTAAAATGTACTGAAAATACTTAGAATCAATGTGCTGTGGGCAGAATGAATAGGCAAGTGGATAAAGAAGAATAGACAACTCTAAATATCCTGAATGGCAGAAGACACACAAATTGAGTAAGTGATACACACAAACTTTCAGTGATTTACAAAGAACAGACTTCCAGAAATGCTATATTACAATTTGGCCAGTTGCTTGAGGAAACAATCAAAGAATGCAAAGGCAAATAAGGGATTATTGCACTTTCCTTGTCTATCCCATCAGGAGGGATACAGATACTCTGATCAAAAGACATTCTCTCTGTTGGTGATGAAGGGAACCAAAGTTTTGCCACCCCGAAGCTGCCTTTATGGATATTGATTTTAAGCTGTTTATTAAGAAACACAAGACTCAGAATGAACCTTTTACTAGCCCCCAACTTTAAAATATATATTTGTTTATTGATTTTAAAGAGGGAGAGATAGAAACATCAGTGATGAGAATCATTGATTGGCTGTCTCCTGCACGCCCCCTGCTGGGGATCAAGCCCGCAACCCAGTCATGTGTCCTACCCAGAATTGAACCATGACCTCCTGGTTCGTAGGTTGATGTTCAACCACTGAGCCACACTGGCGGGGCACTGGCCCCCAAATTGAATTAAGTGGGCAATAGGAGGGCTTCAGGCACAGTCCAGAGTGTCTAGTGAGGGTTTCCCGCCATGTGTGTTCTGCTCATCCTCAACTCCCTGTAAATGGCTCATTCTAAGACACCCCCCTTCTCCCTGTCCACATTGTTGGACATATGCCCAACGGTGCCTCGCTGTCGTTGGAATTTCCATGCCTATGTGAATTCCCCATGTGCATGTATTACTCTGTCTCTGTTAATCTATTAGCTCAGCTAGAAAAACTTAGAAGATAAAAAGAAAAGTATGGGTTATTTTTCATTTCCACGGTGGTATTAAAAAATGGACAAACGTTTCTGCTGTGGCCTTCACCATGTGTTTCAATGTTTAAAACCCGACACAGCCCTGGACGGGTGGTTGAGTTGGTTGGAGCATCGTCCCCACACCAAAAGGTTGCCAGCTCGATTCCTAGGTTGTGGGTTCCATCCCTGATTGGGGTGCATATAGGAGGCAACAGATCAGTTTCTCACACTGATGTTTCTCTCGCTCTCCCTTCCTCTCTAAAAATCAATAAAAACATCCTCAGTGAGGATTCAAAACAAAAACACCTGACTGACCCAGTAATTTCACTTCTTCATTTATTAAGGAATAGGTACGTGTGTGCAACCTGTCAAGATGTTTAAAATCTAGAAAAATAGATTTCCTACTGAAAACAAACTCATAAAATATACCCAAGAAGAGTGATAAGTAAACTAAAGAAACTCACAAGAGTGAGAAAACTGGACCAGCTCATCCCAGAGGACCAGCTGGCGAGGCGATCACGGAGCGGCCACTGCAGAAATGGGACGGTGTTGGATGACTTTACGGCTCAGTTCAATACGACCTGAAGGAACAGTCATGCCTCTGAACATTCTAACAATCCAGCCCAGGGATGAGAGCGCGAACGCCCATGAATTGCACGGAGACAGGCAACTCCACAGGGCCGCCCACGTGGACTTCTCCCTCCACCCAAGGGAGCTGCCTCTGGCCTGCAACGCCCCGCCCCCTCCAGGGCAGCCTCCTGCCCTCCCTGAGCTCTGCCTCCGAGAGCCAGCCCTCTGGTGCCTGGCTGGGAAGGCTTCACAGACCTTCGCTCCCCTGGAGCAGGGCAGGGGCCATTGGCCAAGAATGAAATGCGTATCATCTTGCCTTGTTATTCTGCCATATTATGTATGCTACGTTTCAAAATTATTTTTCAGCAGATATTGTCAGAAGTATTCTCTATTCTTGTAAAATTTTTTTTTTTACTAATTCTACTTTCTTCCTTATAGTTTTGCATATTGTTTGAGGCTCTGAACAATAGACATGTTTTTTTAATAACAAAATGACCCATTTATGTCAAAAAAAATCAGTAGGAATGTACAAATCAGTTGAATAGATAACTGACGTCTTTAGCATAGTGAGTCTTTCTGTGTAGGATAACGTGGAAATCTACTCTACGCATTTGAAGTCCTGCTTAGACATATCAATACATTTTGAAGTTTTCTTCATATACACATAGATGGTTCCTGCTTTGTTAATACTTTTTTTTTTTTTTTTTACTTTAACTTCCAGCTGGTTGTTGCTGGTGGACAGCAGGAGATTGAAATCTGTGCATTTCTGTGGGCGGGGCTGTGGGAGGAAAGCGGACCTCCTGGCTTTGTAAAGCACCTGGCGCAGATGCCTTTGGTGTCTCGCCCTCTGGCTTCAGAAAGATGTTCTTTACCTTAGGAATTACCTTGTGGTTGCCAATTTACCAAGTAGCCCTCTTTTTTCCAGGAATATTTCCAAACTATTTTAGTAATGTCAAGATTTTGTTATGGTTGATTCTTCTAAACCATTAATGTAATCATTATTATTTTATTTCTAAGACTAAATCATGCCTGATTTCTGGACAAAACAAAAATAAAACCCCACATCTTTAAGGTGTTAGTGCAGGTAGTGCGATATTAATACCGGAAGGGAGCTATGGGAGCCAGACATTGAGCCTAGTAAGCCAGGGCACTGAATGGGACAATAAGCCTGTTGGCTTCACTAGGAGGTACAGCTTCACACACCCCCAGGCCATCCTCCGCCCTTGGGGACCTAATCCCCCAGGGCCGGCAGGGTCACTACAGGTCATCACCTGGGGAAGAAAGACGAGTAGAGAAATTCCTCTGCTGGGCGCATGCCCAGTCCAAGTCAGGATGGCGCTGGGGAGGTGCTTCCACTATGAGGCCTGTCCGTCTAGCCTGGGAAAAGGGTCGGATTGGACAGCAGATACAGAACCCCAGAAGATATAGGAAATGGACTGGTTAGGACTGGGCCCCTCAGAAGCCTGGGAAAGATGGGAAAGTTGATTGGGTCGTTTGAAAGGGTGAATGGGCCTTCCCAAGCCCAAGATAATAGAACCCCAATTTAACAAAGAGCCCTCATCTCCATAATGCATGCCCACTCCCATTGTTCTCCCTCCACAGCAGCCAGGGGCCCGGACAGCCGCCGAGGGCCCAGCAGGAACCGACTACCCGCCCACCAGTGGAGCTGGGCATGGGGACCCATGTGGCCTCCACCAATGGCACAGGATCTCCGGACTCTGGCCCAGTGTCTGGGCTGGAGGAAGACAAGGCTGCACCTTCTCCTCAGCAGGAGGAGCAGGACCCCGGCAGCCTGCGCGGCTCCACAGCCTCCCTGCGTGGGTCCCTGGGTGCTGTCCCGCGACTCAGAGAACACCACTTGCCCCGGCAACACAGGTGTCGTCTCCTCGTATGATACCAATTCTATTGCCAATATTGTTCTTAGGATTTTGTTCTCACATTTCTGTACAAATGACTTTCGTGTATAGCATTCTGTTCTTAGACACTACATGTGAAAGGCTTGCCTACCTGTGCTCTGCTGACTTCTTAGAATTGGAAGGTTTTTCATTACTTTCTATGTGTCTGAGGGCTTAAAAGGTATAGAAACTGTTTTTACAATGACAGATAGACCTTACGTCTAAACATTTCACAATGAACATAGTAGATTATTTTTATAACCTAATAGAATGAATACTTTAATATACAAAATATATTGAAGAATTCATAAATAAGATGAAATTAAATACGAATGGAATCCTAAGAATCATTTGTATGGAAAAATCCCAACCAGCTATGAACACATTCCATGACATGAACTGGGAGGAAATATTACCGAAGGTTAACGGCAGCCGTTCCTGGATGACTGGCTGGCCGGTCTGCCTACCTTCCCCTTTGTGTGTTTCTGCTTCGCTCCTCGCCTCCCGCCAGTCACATGTAACATGTTGGGGAAGGGAACCAAAATTCCCCCCCGTGAAGGTGCCTTTGGGATATTGACTTTGAGCTGTTTATTAAGAAACTAAAGACTCAGGAAGAACCGTGGCCCTCCCCCCTGTCCTGCCCAGCAGAGGCACACGGAGAGCCCTGTGTCGGGGGTGGGGGCGCGGGGGGGGCGGGTGGAGGAGGGAGCCTCGGCTTAGTCACCTCAAATCCTTCCCACTCGCCAGGTCCCTCGTGCCCAGTGTCTCCGAGTCACTGCAAGGATTTCCCTGCACGTGTGTTCTGCTCTTCCTTCCGCGACTACCTGTAAATCCCATGCTCACTTCCGAAATCTAATACCCCTTCCCCCCTTTCTCCAGAATGTCACAGATACCCATGTTGCCTCACTATCTTTGGAATTTCCATGCCTGTGTGAATTCCCCATGTGCATGGATTAAAACTTGACCTTTTTTTCTGTTAATCTGTCTCTGTTAATTGATTAGCCCACCCAGAACTTAGAAGGTGGAAGGGAGAGTACTAGTACCTTTTAGCCTCCACAGTTGCAGTTAGAAGTTCATTAGTTCCTGATTTGTTAAGGGCACTGATCTTTCACATCTACTACAAGGTGAGGCTGAGGCCCAGGACACAGCGGCCCTAGAGCAGCCGGTGCCCGCAGAGGAGCCCTGTGCCCAGGCTGTGGGCATGTCCGTCATCTCCCAAACCACCATCTATTTGGGGAGATGAAGTTTTGTCCAGAAAGGTCCCCCATGCCTCTCCTCTCTGCATTACTGGTGACCTGCAGGGCATTGCAGGGTGGAGAGCAGGTTGAATGGACCATGAGCATCCTGGGCAGCTGTGGGGGAGCAGGGCCACCCGGGGGGCCTCCTGGGGGTAGTCACCAGACGGAAAAGGGTGCCAGCAACTCTAATGAGCTCTTTCTGCAGGCATCTGAAAGCAAACGTTAACTATTTAGAAAGATGCTGCCTCCGTATTCTACTCCAGCCACACAGGATGCTGGTCGCCTTGGCAGCCACTGGACGCAGAGTGAAACAGCAGACTTTCCAAGAGGCACTGGGAGCAGATGGCCTCACCTCGCGACTTAATCTGGCCAGGAAGCCCCAAGCACATTGACTCCCCAAGCCCAGGAGTCACTCTGGCTTCTCTCTGCTCCCAATCCTGTGCCCCCTCCGCAGACCTCTCCGTCCCTACCAGCCATGGCCCTGCACAGGCTGCAGCCTCGGCCCTGAGACAATCAGAGAGAAACTGCCATCCATCCCTCTTTGGTTGTTCCTCTCTGGTGTCCAAACATCATTAGCCAGTGGGAAGTCAGTGGAACCGGCTGCATGGCTTCATGTGGACACAGAGGTCAGCCCATCCTCCCGGAGCCAGAGCAGAGCGGAGTGTCTGTCCTCATGCCCTGGGCTCCGCCTCACAGCCTTCGTGTACATGGAAGCCACGGGGCAGTGAGGTGCCCTGGTGCCGGGTTATCGCAATGCCTGAGCACGCAGATAAGACGGCGGCCTCCCAGCCCTGGCCTGGCTGTCACAGTCCCTTCCGCGAAGAGGGAACGCTCCTGCCCCAACCTTCTCCCCTCCTTTCTTTTCTCTCTTTCTTTTTTATGGCAGAGGAGGTGTCGGGCAAATTCCTAAACTAATTCAAGAGTCATTTCCTTCTCAAAGCTGCCCCTGAATTCTAGCCCAGGTGCCCGATCCTTTCATACCTGCCTCCTCTCTAGCAGTTTATACTAGCACCCAGTTATCCACTTGCCTCCTCAAACAGATTTGAGCTCTTGAAAAATCAATAATTACCGTAACAGGTAGCACGTACTGCTTTAATTGCTGTGCTAAGCTCTTAATATTTATTACAGTTTTGATAATATTTATATGATTTATAATAATTACATCCATATATCATTACCCATGCTTTATACTTAATATATTATTATGCATACATGGTACTTAAAATATTTATATGATTTGTTACAATAACCTACAGGTAGAGTGTATCATTATTCCCATGATACAGATGCATAAACTGAGGCTTAAAGAAATGAGTTAACTTCCCCAAGGTCACTAGCTGGTGGGTGATAGACTTCATTCAGCTCCGTGACGGTCGTGGGTACAACACAGGCTTATTCAACTCTTTAGCCCAGGGCCCGCGGCCTGCCCGAGACACAGGACACCAGGGAATAGTGACTGAACACGCACCGGACACATTTAAGCGCAAAGCAAGACAGAGACCAGCTGGCAGAGGAAGCGGAGACGCCTGGGGAAGGTCCTGGGGCTGCCCTACAGCACCCCCAGCTTTCAGGACAGCCTCGGGCACTGGCCACACTGTGTGCCCACACACTGAGTCACCAAGTCACCGCCAGCTCCCTAGCTCCATTGTCTGCCTCCCGGGCTTGACTTGATGATAAAGTCCTAGAGAAGATCTGCAATCGCAGCACCCTGCTGCCTGGCACACATCTCTCCTCCAATAAAAGAGGGAGTGAACGAGTGAACGAGTGAACAAGTGAACGAGCGAAATGCGCCAACTCCCTGCAAGTGCAGCTCATTGTCACGTCTCCATGTTTGAAATTAAGAATGCCAAAAGTCTCCCCCGACATTCGGGCTCAGAAACATCCACCCACTAAACATGATGGATGTTTTTCTGTGCTTGTCTTCTCCCTCCCGCAGGGCAATTCAGTGAGCAGGCTGGGGTGGGGGGGTGGTGCTGAGAAGTTAACTGGGCCCCCCTCCGGGGAAGAGGTCCTCAGGAGAGCAGCCAGCTCCCCACGCCTCGCCTCCCAGAGTTCTGGTTTGATTTGACTTTAAACAAATAAAGAAATGTGACACTTATTTATCCTTAAGTATCCTAAAGCAATAATCTTTTACAATTTTCTTTTCCTTTCCTACCGAGCCCATATCGGTTCAGACCCTCGCCTCACATCAGACTGTGTAAATAACCTCCTTACCATAAATCAGAGGATTTCCGGCGGAAGGGAAATCTGAGAGTGGGTCGGTACCACACACACAGCCCTCGCCTTAGTTCATCTGAGAAAACAGAGGCCGAGGCTGCAGAGTGGCTTAGGTGAGGCCGGAGGCACCGGAGCCCAGGCCGCCCTGTCTGGCCTCCTCTTAATCACCCAGTCGCCTTCAGCTGCCCTCCATTCTTGGGCTCACGCTCTCATTTCTGAAGATTGTTTTATAGCCTGTCTCCTTCCTATGTTAATAAGCAGAACTAGGCTGTTCAAGAATCTAGGAAATTGCACATTTTTGAAACAACAGATTGATTGTGAGCTGTGCAGAGCTAAAAGATTACGTTTCCCATAAATCTGTTTCCACTCAGGCCCGGGTTTGCATTCAGTGGCCACTCCTGCCACCTTGTGGACACAGCTGGGTACTGCGTGCATAGAAAAAGGATCCCAGCAAACATATGGCTGCGATTTTCTTAAGGATGTATTCACAAATGGATTTTGGCCCACGTTCTTTTCTGTGTCTGAACTGAGATAGCCTGACTTGAGCAGTAGGGCCACTTGGATATGAGGGAATTCCAGAGAAAACGGGAAATCCCACTGGAACTCATGAGTGTTCATTTCCCTTTAAAATGTCGTGCTAAGGGAGGGTCTTTAGAAAAGGCGATTTAGAGCCATCGAACGAACTTGCTCATTATTAGCGCTCTTTTGAACCTACGTGACATAACTTATATCCTCCCACTGATGTCCACGTTCCACACTTGCAACATCTCAGACAACGGTCTCCGTGCTCCTCCCACCGCTCTTGGAAGCAGATGTTTACAATGCACCCAGCATCCCTGCCCCTCAGTTGGATTAACGGAGCAAGAAGACTTACAAAGCCCCACACTTACTGGCAGAGTGTCCGAGGCGCACAGTGATCTACACAGGCCTGCCTGATGGTCCACAGTGGCTCCAGCAACTTCTACACAGTCAAGAAATTTATAGATGTTGTGAAAAATACAGAAAATGGAGGGGAAAAAAACACCAGCCCATAAATGAATGTCTCACCCCTTTCCAAGATTTGTGCTAATAATTATAAAATATGAAGTAAATCAGAGGCAGAACATCTATGAATAGCGTGGGGGCTAAGAAATATTAATACGTTTCCTCCCACTTTCCAAGTTCTTCTGAGGGGCTAATAATCAAGTTAACAGAGGCAGGTTAACAGGAGAAAATCAAGTTTAGTACATGCACATGGGGCATTCACATAAGCATGAACATCCCAAGGATGGTGAGGCAGCACTGGGTATATAAGCCAGTGTGGACGGAGGAAGGGGGGGTGGGGTCTTAGGTTTCAGAAGTGAGGCGGGTAGTTTACAGGTGCTTGAGGAAGAGCAGAGCGTGTATGGCCGGGGAATTCTTGCCAGACACTCAGAGACATGGGTACAGGGGGTTCTAAACAACCCTGTCTGGAACCCTCTATTTACCATACTTAATCCCAGTTAGGCTAAGGCAAACACCCTAACATTCCCTCCTAGAGCAGGCCTTGTCATCTCAATCTCTTGGGCCGGAAAGAGGGGGGGGGGGGTGTCAAAGGTTCTTTCTGAGTCTTGTCCTACCTAATAAAAAGGTAATATGCAAATTGACCGTACCTCCGACACACCCACAAGCCACACCCACAAGCCACGCCCACCAGTCAATCAGAGCACGTATGCAAATTAACCCAACCAAGATGGCTACAGCCACAGAGAGCAAGGTTTCCCAGGTAACAGAGGAAGCCAAGCTTTCTGCCTGCCCTTGCCAGGCCTAAGCCTCCACTAAAGCTACAAAGTTTCAATTATAGAAGGTAAACAAATTCAAACAGAAATGGCGGCAGAACGGAGCTTGAGAGAGCAGGCCAGGGTTGTCCCCGGCAACGGGGAAGCAAAGCTTTCTGCATACCCTGGCCGGGCCCACCCACTTAAGGCAACAAAGATTCAATTATAGAAGGTGAATTAACCCCAACAGAAATGGCTGCCGGCCGAGGAGGGAGCAGCAGGCTTGGCTCCACTCCAGGCTACAAAGTTTCAATTGTAGAAGGAAAATAAATTCCAGATAACAGAGCCTCCACTTGGGTTGCCAGGGGGCGTGGCCAGCCTGCAAACCACCACAGGCCCCTCGCTCAGGCTGCTTCACGCTCCAAGGGAACCCCCACCTGATCCGGGACACCCTTCAGGGCAAACCAGCTGGCCCCCACCTGTGCACCAGGCCTCTATCCTATCTAATAAAAGAGTAATATGCAGATTGACCATCACTCCAACACACAATATGTCTGCCCCCATGTGGTCAAAGCTCCTGCCCCCATGTGGACACAAGATGGCCACCACAAGATGGCCAGCAGGAGAGGGCAGTTCGGAGGCACCCGGCCTGCAAGGGAGGGCAGTTGAGAGGGACCAGGCCTGCAAGGGAGGGCAGTTGGAGGTGATCAACCCTGAACGAGAGGGCAGTTAGAGGTGACCAGGCCGGCAGAGGAGGGAAGTTGGGGGCAAACAGGCTGGCAGGGGAGCAGTTAAGCATCAACCAGGCTGGCAGCGGAGTGGTTAGGGGGTGATCAGGCTGGCAGGCAGAAGTGGTTAGGGGCAATCAGGAAGGCAGACAGGAAAGCAGTTGGGAGCCAGCAGTCCTGGATTGTGAGAGGGATGTCCGACTGCCCGTTTAGGCCTGATCCCCGGGATCGGGCCTATACAGGCAGTCGGACATCCCTCGAGGGGTCCCAGATTGGAGAGGGTACAGGCTGGGCTGAGGGACAACCCCCCTCTGTGCATGAATTTCGTGCACCAGGCTTCTAGTTTTTTAATAAACAGCTTAAAATCAATATCTCCAAAAGGCAGCCTCAAGGTGGCAAAACTTCGCTTCCCTTCCATAGATTTAAAAGGCTTCCCCCAAATTATAAAATTCCATCTATGGTAGACACAGTTTTTCTTGTGCTACTCAGAAATGGCCATTTGTTCATTTAAATGGCTAATAATTCATCAGTCTTTTTAAATAACAAAAGTCCAGAGTTTTGCAAAGTTGGCTTATTATGGTCATCAAGGCTGTGAAATACCAGGAAATATATCCTATATAATAAAACCCTAATATGCAAATTGACCAAAGGGCCGAACGACCGGTCACTATGTCATGCACTGACCACCAGGGGGCACACGCTCAACACAGGTAAGCGCAGCGGCTTTAAGGATCAAGGGGTCCCAGACTGTGAGAGCCCTAGACTGCAAGAAGATGTCTAACTGCTGGCTTAGGCCCAATCCCCAAGTGGACATCCCCCGAGGGGTTCCCGGATTGCAAGAGGGCGCAGGCCAGGCTGAGGGACCCTCCCTGCCCCCAGTGCATAAATTTTGTGCACGGGGCCTTTAACCTTTAATATATATATTCAACCCCCTGTACTCACACCTCATACACACACACACACACACACACACACACACACACACACACACACACACTAGTGGCCCGATGCACGAATGAAGATTTATGCAAGAATGGGCCTTAGTTCCCCTGACTGCTGGCACTGCCTTCGCTCTGTCCAGAGCTGCCTTTCTGCTCTGGTCCGGAATCACCTTTCTGCCTTCCCACGTTGCCCAGAGGCCCCAAGTGACTGGGGTGGTGCAGAATGCCTGCATCATCGCCCCGACAATGCAAGTGTCCCGCCCCAGCCCCAGCCAGTGGGAGCCTGCATATGCAAATTAACCCACCATCTTTGTTGGGTTAATTTGCATACTCACTCCTGATTGGCTGGTGGGTATGGTAATTAGCATGTTACTCTTATTAGGTAGATGTATATACTAGAGGCCCAGTGCATGTGCCCTCTCACAGTCCGGAACCCCTCGCTCCTTACTGCCCGCCTGCTTGCTGCTCCCTACCACTCGGCTTACTGCTCCTTAGTGCTGCCACTGCACTCACCAGCCGTGAGCCCGGCTCCTGGCTGAGCAGAGCTCCCCCTGTAGGAGCGCACTTACCACCAGGGGACAGCTCCTACATTGATCATCTGCCCCCTGGTGGTCAGTTCATAGTGACCAGTCATTCCACCATTCAGTTGATTTGCATAATAGGGTGTTATTATATAGGACTAGAGGCCTGGTGCACGAAATTCATGCATGGAGGGGGAGTGTCCCTCAGCCCAGCCTGTACCCTCTCCAATCTGGGACCCCTCAAGGGATGGAGCCTAAACGGGCAGTCGGACATCCCTCTCACAATCCAGGACTGCTGGCTCCCAACTGCTTGCCTGCCTGCCTTCCTGATTGCCCCTAACCGCTTCTGCCTGCCAGCCTGATCACCCCCTAACCACTCCACTTCCAGCCTGATTGATGCCTAACTGCTCCCCTGCCAGCCTGTTTGCCCCCAACTTCCCGCCTCTGCTGGCCTGGTCACCCCTAACTGCCCTCCCCTGCAGGGTTGATCGCCTCCAACTGCCCTCCCTTGCAGCTTGGTCCCTCTCAACTGCCCTCCCTTGCAGGCCTGGTGCCTCCGAACTGCCCTCTCCTGCTGGCCATCTTGTGGTGGCCATCTTGTGTCCACATGGGGGCAGGATCTTTGACCACATGAGGGCAGCCATATTGTATGTTGGAGTGATGGTCAATCTGCATATTACTCTTTTATTAGATAAGATAGAGGCCTGGTGCATGGGTAGGGGCCAGCTGGTTTGCCCTGAAGGGTGTCCCGGATCAGGGTAGGGGTTCCCTTGGGGCGTGGGGCGGCCTGAGCAAGGGGTCTGTGGTGGTTTGCAGGCCAGCCACGCCCCCTGGCGACCCAAGCGGAGGCCCTGGTATCTGGAATTTATTTACCTTCTACAATTGAAACTTTGTAGCCTAGAGCGGAGGCAAGCCTTCTGCTCGTTCCGTGGCATGGCAGCAGCCATTTCTGTTGGGGTTAATTCACCTTCTATAATTGAAACTTTGTAGCCTGGAGTGGAGGCCTAGGCCAGCCAGGGCAGGTGGAAAGCTTGGCTTCCTATGTCACCGAGGGCAACCCTAGCCTGCTCTCTCCAGCTCCGTGGCTGCTGCCATTTCTGTTTGGATTTGTTTACCTTCTATAATTGAAAGTTTGTAGCCTTGAGTGGAGGCTTAGGCTGGTAAGGGCCGCGGAAAGCTTGGCTTCCTCCATTGCCTGGGAAACCCAAGCCTCCCTTCTGCTCTCTGTGGCTGTAGCCATCTTGGTTGGGTTTATTTGCATACTCACTCTGATCGGCTGGTGGGCGTGGCTGGTGGGCGTGGCTGGTGGGCGTGGCTGGTGGGTATAGCGAAGGTATGGTCAATTTGCATATTACTCTTTTATTAGGTAGGATAGGATATTGAATGTGAACTGTAAATGAAAAACAAAATTTAAAAAAGAACCAAATAAAGTTTTAGATCTGAAAATTTAATATATATATATATATATATATATATATATATATATATATATATATATATTAATTCTCACCTGTGGATATTTTTAAAATTGATTTTTAGAGAGAGAAACATCCATGTGACAGAGAAATACCAGTAGGCTGCCTATGCACCTGCTGACCCACCGGATCTAACCTAAACATAAGTATGTGCCCTAACCTAGAATCCAACAGGAAATCCTTTGGTGTACAGGTTGAGACTCCAACCAATTGAGCCACCTGGCCAGGGCAGATTTGAAAAAAAATTTTTAAATGTACCTCCAGGCCCTGGTCAGTGTGGCTCAGTAGTTAGAGTGTCCTCCCATGTGCCAAAGGGTCATGGGTTTGATTCCAGGTGAGGGCACATACACAGGTTGTGGGTTTCATCCCTGTCGGATTGCTTGGGCAACTGATCGATGTTTTTCTTTCTCTTTCCCTCTCCCTTTCTCTCTATCTAGAATCAATTAAAAAACACATATCCTTAGAGGAGGACTTAAAAAGAAAAATAAATGTTAGTTTTGTTCAGTGGATAGTGCTTCTGCAGGTGGACTGAAGGGTACTGGGTTGGATTCTGATCAAGGGCACGTACCTGGGTTGCAGGCTTAATCCGGCGCCCTGGTCAGGGATTCAGCAAGAGGCAACCAACTGATGTCTCTCACATTAGTTTCTGTCTTTCTCCCTCCCTTCCACTCTCTGTAAAAAACAAAATCAATGCAAAAATGTCCTCAGGTGAGGATTAACAAAAACAAACAAACAAACACCCATCCCCAGTGTGATTATTGAAGGAGCATATGAAGTATTTGTTGAATGAACAGGAAACAAAGTGTGCCCCTAGGTTAGGGCACACTTTCTAACTGTTTCAGCAACTCTGCAAGCCAGAAGGTTTATTTTTTATTTTAATTTTTATTGATTGATTATTTTAGAGAGAGGAAGGGAGCGAGAGAAACACCAGTGTGTTGTTCCATTTTTATGCACTCTTTGGTTGCTTCTTGTCTGGGCCCTGACCAGGGATCCAACCCGCAACCTTGCTGTATCAGGAAGAGGTTCTAACCCACTGCGCTGTGTGCTGCCTGTCAGGGCCCCTCAACAAAACCCCTCTGGGTGCCCTGGCCCTGCTGTGGGCCTAAGCTCCTCTGCCACAGCAAAGGTGTAGGTTCCATTCTGTCAGGGCACCTACTTAGGTTTCGGGTTTGACCCCCGGTTGGGGCTGACTGCTGCTCAGGAAGTGACTGAGGACTGTTGAGGTCCATGTGCCCTAGTCATTGGGCGGGGAGCTGGGGTTCCATTGCCAACATGGCCGACTCTGATCCCCACTACCCCCGCTCCTCCATCGAGGACGACTTCAACTATGGCAGCTGCATGGCCTCCGCCAGCGTACACATCCACATGGGTTGGTCGCCCTCTCCACGGCTCACCAGACCTGGCTGCTGCGCAGTCTCCCCAGGAGGTGGATTTCCAGGTTCCCAGGGAGAGCACCCTCCATGCCAGACTCCCAGGGAGAGCTCTGTCTCCCTTCGGGGCTCCCTGGCCGGAGCGGAGTTCCCATCCTGCACAGGGCTCAGAGGGGAGAGCCACTCCAAGGAGGCCTCCTGGCTGGGTGCTGAGAAAATGAAACTGGAGCCCTTCGTCCTTGAACCCTGTCATCTTCGGTGTAGAAAGGGACAGATGAAAGCCTCAGCAGCCTTACTGGGGCATCTTTAAGTGAAGATGTTATTTTTTTTCCATGAAAATAAATTTATTGTGTAATCAATATTGTGTAATCATTATGATTCATTGTGATTACACAATAACCTGCATTGAGTTATCTGCTGGGATGTTTGTGCTTTAGGGCATGTGAACACATTGTATTTTATTTGACGCAGCCTCATGTCCCCCGGCCTCATGCAGCACGCAGCCACACCTACCCACTCCTGCTGGTCGTTACCCGTGAGGGTGTCCCGGGTAATTTGCATATTCCTCTATTATAATATAGGATATCTTCCTGACACAGGGCTTCTGAAACCCTGTGATTTCCCAAGTGCTAAGAGCACTAGGACATCTTTTGTTCTATGAGATGACTGACTTCTAACTGGCCCCTGGATGGAGGCTTGTCAAACCATGATTAGCTTAGAAATTTTAGTCCACCCCCATTCTCCAGATGGAAATGGAATTAATAATTGATAACGAGGAACCACCATAACATCCCAAAACTACAGGGTTTAGGGAGTTTCCAAATTGGTGACACACCCCAACTCCACAGACAAGTTTCTGTGCCTGGGACCCTCTATCTCTCTTCATGTGGCTGTTCATCTGTGTCCTTTATTATATAACTAGAGGCCCGGTGCATGAAATTCATGCATGGGGGCGGGTCCCTCAGCCCAGCCTACACCCTCTCCAATCCGGGACCCCTCAGGGTATGTCTGATTGCCAGTTTAGGCCTGATCGATCCTTGGGCCTAAACCAGCAATCGGACATCCCTCTCACAATCTGGGACCACTGGCTCCTAACTGCTCACCTGCCTGATTGTCCCTAACCACTCTGCCTACCTGCCTGATCACCCCTAACCCCTCTGCCTGCCTGCCTGATTGCCCCTAACTGCCTCTGCCTGCCTGCCTGATGCCCCTAACTGCTCCCTGCTGGCCTAATCGCCCCTAACTATTCTCCCCTGATGGCCTGATCACCCCTAACCACTTCTGCCACAGCGCCTGCCACCATGGCTTTATCTGGAAGGACATCTGGAAGACGTCCAGTCTATCCAGTCTAATTAGCATATTACCCTTTTATTAGTATAGATAAACTGGGAAACGTGTTTCCCTGAGTTCATGGGGCTGGACCCTCACCTGTGGGATCCAATGCTATCTCCAGGTAAATAGTGTCAGGATTGAGTTAAATTGTAGGACACCCACCTATTGATGTTGCCGATGGACATGGGGAAGCATTCCAGGAAACCTAGGGATGGGAGGATGTGGTCTAGTTGTAAGTTGTTGGGACAGAAATAGAAGGCTGCCTGCAGGCTCCAATGTCTCATCTTCATCCATCCTGTTGTGAGAAAAGTGCAGCCTGCCTTCATCAGGCCCAGAAGCAGGGCCAGCGTCCAGATGTGTTGCACCTTTGGTTCAGTCCATGTCTGTCCTCAACCGGCTAGCCTAATCGGAGTTTGCACTCAGCTGGCACTGCCTGGCTGTACCCAGGCTTGCGCCCGGAGCCTAGGCCCCAGGCTGCTAGGCCCATGCGGCTGCTGTAGAGAGAGAAGACTAGGGCAAACGGGGTGAGCAAGTGTTACCAGGTGAGAGGGTGAGAAAGAGCCAGAGCTCTTTATTAAGCTGGGTTATATTGTCTTGAGCTTGGGAAACCAGGAACTTTTTCAAAATAACCAATCACCTTCCCAGTCTTTCCTGGGCTTCAGATGGGTCCAGCCCCTAACCAATCAATTTCCTAGATCTTTAAGGTTTGTGTGTCCCTTATCAAATCAGCTCCTTTCTCAAGCTTGGTTCTCCCCCTTATGGTCACCAGCAAGCCTCATGAAGCACCTCCCCCTGAGCCAACCTGACTTGGACTGGGCATGCGCCCAGCAGAGGATTTCTCCTGCTTCTTATCTTTCTTCCCCAGGTGATGACCAGTAGTGACCCTGCCTGCTTCAGGGGATAAGTCCCGAGGGCGGTGGATGCCCTGGGAGTGTGCGAAGCTGTAACTTCTATGAAGCAAACAGGCTTATTGTCCCATTCAGTGCCCTGGTTTATCAGGCTCGATGTCCGATTCCCGCAGCTCCCTTCCTATGTTAATACCTAGCTCCCTCGTTAACATTGTCACAGAGAATCGCTCGGTGTGAGGAAACACACACACACACACAGTGTCAGAAGTGCGAGTGTGGAGTAGAATAAGAGTAAAAGAGAGAGACAAGAGAAGTGGGTTTAAAGGCGATACTTTACCCATCTTGAGTTTTCCCTACTCAAAACCCCAAGCTCATTATTTTTCCACCCCAGCCTCCATCCTCAGTATATCGGCTTGCCCCTTGTGGTCATGAGACAGCTATTGATCCAGGCATCACTTGAGACACAATACCCTGAACAGGAGGTGCATTTGCACCCATGTGTCTCTTCAATCGAAAGAGAACCCCTTTCCCAGAAGCCTCCGGCAGGGTTCTCCTTGGGTCCCATCGTCCAGAATTGGGCCACAGGCCTGTCTTAGCTGCAAGAGAAGCTGAGAACGTACTCGAGGCATTATGTTCAGGCTTATTATGAGAGGGGGTCTTACCAGGAGGAATAGGCAGATGTGACCATTTGGTAGACCACTAATTATGCTATTAATGTTACCTTTACACAGCACAAACAAAAAGCTATTGTTTTTCTCTTTTCTTTATTTGCAAGTGATCAGCATTATACTATGAACCCTTTCCCTGTAAGCAGCTTCTTACCCATGTACATCCCTCCATCTCTACATGCATATGAAAAGGAAGAAGGAGAGGGAGAGGGAGAGGGAGAGAAAGATTCAATGCATTTTTTCCGCCAACAAATATATATTGATTGTCTATACATTTAGACACAATGCTGGATGCTGGGTATCCAGGAGTAAACAAGGGGGCTTGTGGCTTGGTCTCTTTCTCACAGAACTTATGTTTCAGGCAGGGGAGCTACCCAGGCCACAGGCAATGGCAGATTGTGATGGAGAATAAGCCGGATTGGGTGTGGAGGCAGAGCACATGAAAGGTAAGGTGGGGCAGAGCTCCCTGGGCCTCACTCTGGAGCCAGCCTGGACTGAGTCTCCACCAAAGGAGGCTGAGCTCTATGGCAAAGCAGGGAAGGGCCAGGGAGCTGTGAGTGACCTTCAAGGGAGCAGGAGGGAGAGTGGATCAACAAGTAAACTAGGGAGGGAGGGAGATGAGAGGGAATTGTGAGGGAGGGAAGGTAGGGAGAAGGTAGAGATAAAACTAGATAAGAAAACCTGTCTAACCCCTGTCTTTCTATCCACTCAACTTTAATTCTGTATTGACACAGAGATTTGACAATAAAGAAGGGAGATGGCCAAGCAGTGGGGCAGGCCTGAAGCAGGTCTGTGTTTGATGGACGGCCTGCCCATGGTGGGACCAGAACCAAGCCCAGCTGCATCCCTTTGTCTTCCGTTCCAGCACCAGCAGCTCTGTTCCCTCGGGGTTTGGGGGAAAGAGGGGGCACCTGTTGCCTTTGACTCTCCTTCCATCACAGACACAAGGAGAAAATGGGAGGCTTTAAGGAAGGCTGTGGGGCAGGGAGAAATGATTTAGAAACAAATTTTTAAAAAGACCGTTGGTCCAAAGCACTTTTTTTTTTTTTTCTCAACTTGCAGCCCGCTGAAGGGTTCCAATTTAAGGGATGGAGTCAGTTTTCATTACTTAGAGAGAAGTGGGAGAACTAAAGCTAGACGCCCGAGGGGAACAGGACGCTGTGTGCCACTGTGTCCCAGGGAAGCTGCAGCCTGTGGTGCTGGAGGCTGGTCCACAGGCCTTGCCTGGAGCCCTGGCAGGGAAAGCACCCAGGACTGGGGGGCGGTTGGGGGGGGCAGTCTGGGGTAGATGGGACTGCAGGAGACGGAAAATCAAAGATTGGGCCTCCAGGTGCAGAAAATTAAAAGTCTCAGCCATCAAGTCAAACCAACTCTGTCGTCAGTGGTTTAAGGCTCCGCAGAGAGAGTTCTGCTCTGTCCCAGGGCCACAGGGCTGGGCCGGGACCCCAGCTGGGAGCCCAGGGGAGGCCTCAGGGCTTGCGAGTGGAAGTATCGCCTTTAAACAGGATGCTTGTGGGGAGGAAAGTGGCTTTCTCCTCCTACCCGTCCTGGTTCTTGGCTGGGTCTCTGTAACAAAGGACAGCTTAACAAGAGAAAGGCTTACACATGTATGTAATACACGTTTTCATGACCCTGGAGCCCTCATTAGGAGAGGAAGACCCAAAGGCTCAACCTGAGCACTTCTGTGCTGGGCTTGGTAGGAAGCGGGAAGTCGTAGGAAGGCTCCAAGAACACAGGGCGGAGCTGAGTGTGTAAATGGGGGGGCGGGGGGGGGCGACATAGGAGCCTGTTTACTCTGTCTCCTCTGGACTCCCTCCCTCTGCAGATACAGGCGTTCCTCTCCTCTGGGTAAGGAGGGCGCCTCCTCCCTGCTTGCTCTGTGTGTGTGTTGGGGTGGGGGGGCAGGGAGGAGTCAGGAAGTCCTTCCTGGACCTGTCATTTCTCAGATTCCTCAGTTACAACATTCAATATGGTAAGTGCCATGTTTGGGGGTAATGTGTCCCGAACCTTGTCATGCTTATTCACAGCAAGATAATGGAAACAGATGCTGGACACAATCCAGGTGTTGTCTTAGATTCCCTGAGATTTTACCTCGGGTGAATTATTTAACTTCTCTGTGCCTCGGTTTCTCTTTTAAAAATCTGGGCTGTGGATATTCACCCTGGGCCCTGTGTAAGCACTGAGCCCCTCCTCAGCTAATGGTGGGGTGCACCTTGAACGCAGCCTGCACGCATGGAGGCCGCGGCTGCTGGATGCCATCCCTGCTGCTCTGAGATGCATTGGGCGTTCTTAGACCAAGTGTTAGTGGCCACACTGCTTAGAATGTTACTAGCAATTGGACTTTAGTTCAGCAACCTCAGTACTTCAGTTCTGGCTAAGAAAGAATTCAGAGGCAAGACTCAAATACAAGCAAAAGTTTATTTAGAAAGTCACAGAGGTAGAAACGTGGAGCCAGCCAGGCTGCATGGGCTCAGGAAACAAGTTACAGAGGCAAAAGAAGGGCCCTTGGAGCTTGGGAAAAGAAAGGCAGGGAGCACTCGCCTGGGGAAAGAAGAGGGGAAAGTACAGCGTGCTCAGAGAGGGAGAGAGAGAACACTGGGTCCTCCATCCTGGGGGGTTTTCTGGAGGTCTCAGGGGAGGGTCTCAATAGATTATTCACCAGCTTTCCAGGTGTGTCCTTTTAGGGTCGTGGTCTTTACTGATCGGTGGGCACAGGGCAGGGTCATTAGTCATCAAAGCCAGTCTTGACGTCAGCCATGGCATTGCTCTCCCGGCTTTGCTGCTTTTCTAGGCCTGGAGTTGAAACACTGAGGCCTAGATGTGATCTCTAGGACTTAATGCTTAAGGGAGTGGTCGTGCAAGGGCTTATGTGGGAGCCCATGAGGCTGTTCTGGCCCCCGTGTTCTTCATCGAGGGAGTCTGCAGCATGACTAGGAGGGATATGAAAGGTCAGGCGGTGTAAACTGCATGCCCGGGGAGGAAAGGCCACCTGGGGGTGAGGTCCAGCCCATTGCACCTGGGGCTCTCACCCTGGTGGCCCTCAGTACCTGGCCCGTTGTCCCTGCTCTGCACCAGCCCAGCTAGCTGCCCACCACACAAGCGCCTCCTGTGCCTGTTTCAGTCTTCAGCCCGGGACCTCTCAGCTGTACCCGCTCCAGGCTTAAAGTCTCTCAGGGGTTCTGTGCTAAAGATGCCCCCAACGAGAGGCTTCCTCCTGCCATGCAGTTGCTTGCCTCACTCTTGTCAGCATTCCCCGTTCCTCCCTGGGCAGTTTCTCCTGCTCTCTCTTGAGGAAAAAATAAGGTTTTCAAATTGACCTGATGTGAAGAGGGACAGACCAGACCTCCAGGGAATCTCTAATTGGCAGCTCAGTCCCAGCCCCTGCTCCCCCCGCCCCAGGGACCTCAGCCCATCTGCTCCCACATCTTCCTGCAGCCGGTTCAGCCACTGGGCTGACTTCTGCCTGGACTGCTTCCCAACCTTAGACAGAACGTCTCTCCTGAAACCGAGATCAGCTAATTCCCCCTCTTGAGAGGATGCCTCATTTTTTGATGAACGAATTCTACTGTGTGTGCAAAATATAATACACATTAACACAGAGGGCTCCCATGGCTTTTAATGAATTAATTATGTAATATAATACAGTTCCATGTGATTGCATACTATACAATTATATGATATATACAGTTAACACTTAACTATGTCTTTCTACAAGAATAAGAGCTCCTTGAGGACAAATGGTGTTTTCTCCATCTCTCTATGTATAATGGAGACTAAATAAATGCTAATTAAATGGATGAATCTGTTATAAACTTGCTGTGGGTATAGAAACCTTATTATAATTTTTAACAATTAAATATATTTTAAAGTAATAAAGCCATCAGCTTTCTATAATAAAGCAGGTGTAGGGACTTGGGAACTTTCCTCTAACCCCTCTAGTTCTTTTGGCTGGTTGAATAATCCAAATGGCACACAGCAGAGTAGCAGGAGAAAATCAACTTTAGTACATGCACATGAGGAATGCATATAGGCATGAAAACTCCAAAGGTAATGAGGCAACATGACGTACACATGTCATTTGGGACTAAGGAGGGGGAAGTAGACAATTCACAGGTGGATGAAAGAGAGCCACCACTTGATAAGCGAAGTCTTGCAGGGCCACCCAGAAGCCGTGGGACGCAGAGGAATCTAGGGAACAGGTTTTTGCTTGGGTCCTTGTCTGCTGCACTCAATTCATTGGTGCTAATCCTATGCTAAAGTTCCCTCCCTTTCTATCTGAGTATTCTTAGACAGTAAGAGGGAGGGAAAAAAACCCCTTCCTGAGTTTACTGGGCTTTCGTTGTTCTCAGCTGGAAACAACCAGCATGCCAGGGTGGCTGGCATATTCCAAGAAGACTGGCTCCCAACCTCTACAAAGGAAGGAACTGATGGAAGTTCTTTCTAAACAGATCGCAAATTCCAGACCCACAAAGAGCAAAACTGAGTAATTCATACACAAAAAGGTGTTCTTAAATCTCTGTATTATCAATGAAAAACAAGATCATAAACTCAAAGACCAACAAAAACATGAACAGAAATATGAGCAACACAGGAGAAGGAGAACCAGATAATTAATTCCCATTGTTTTTGCAAAGCATTTACACAAATCAATAAAAAAGGTGAGCAAACTAATGGAATAACTATTCTAAAATATAGGTTTTTTTGCCTGGCTGGTGTGGCTTGGTGGTTGAGTCCCAACTCATGAACCAAGAGGTCACCAGTTTGATTCCTGTTCAGGGTACATGCCCAGGTTGCAGGCTCAATCCCCAGTAGGGGGCATGCTGGAGGCAGCCAATCGATGTTTCTCTCTCATCAGTGTTTCTATCTCACTATCCCTTCCCCTTCCTCTCTCTCTAAAATTAATAAAAACATATTTAAAAATAAAATAAAATACAGGTTTTTGAGCATACTAGTAAATGTTCAGATAACACCTTTTAAACCGGATGAAATTTTATAGAACTCTAAGGGATAACTAGATTCATAGAAATACTGGCAAATGATTATGATAAATAAAAATTGATTATATGGGACTGAATAAGCTGAGGATAATTAATATTTTTATAACTTTTATTTAGAATTTTATTGCTTATATTAAAATCCTTTGTTTTCCAGTGATTTCTAGTCAAGATGGTGACATAGGTAAATGAAGTACTCACCTCCTCCCACAACCACATCAAAATGACAACTAAACTATAGAACAACCATCATTCAGAACCACCTGAAATCTGGCTGAATGGAAATCCTGCAACTGGGGAATTAAAGAAGAAGCCACATTGAGACTGGAAGAAGGGGCAGCAATGTGGAATGGGATGGCCCCACACCCACGTGTGGCAAATAAAAATTGGGAGATATCTCAGCTGCAGACTCCCCCCTGAGGAGTGAGGGGTCCAAGCCCCATTACCAGCCTCCCCCACCCCCCAGTCCAAGGTTCTAGTGCCAGGAAGAGAAATCCCCATAACTTCTGTCTATAAAAAGCAGCAGGAATTGAGGCTGAGGGAGACTAAGGGCTGCTGGAGGCCCAGAAAGTTCCTCTTAAAGGGCTGGCACATGGACTTACTCAGACTCACTCCCTTTGAGCTGCAGTATGGGGACAACAGCTTAAAAGGCACCAGAAACATATGGGGAGAAACTAAATTGTCCTGCGTCAGGACAAGAGCTGAGGACAGGGATGGTGGTAGCAGCTTGCTTCCAGACAGAAGGTCTGGCAGGAGGCATCCTTTCTTTTCTGAGACCTGTCTCCCTCCACAGAGCCAGCAGCTGGGCATCATACCTGAGACTCTATCAACCTAACTCACACTGTTTGCCCTGCCATGGTGATTCACTGAGGACCCACCAAAACCAACTTTTGGGCCCACCTAAGCTGTTTCCAGTGGCTTAGCTCATGCTTCAGATTTTCCGAAAATCTCTCAAACACGCAGCATCTGGCCTCAGAGAGCCCTGTACCTCTCACTAATTAGCCCCAGGCCCAGCACTAGCAATAACTGGCCTTGGTTCACAGCTTGGCCTCACCTGGGCAACTCCAAGCCCAACACAAGTGGCAGCCATCTGCTGATCACTTTGTAGCTCATGCCAGGTGTCCCCAGGCAAAACACAGGCAGCAGATGTTCTTGGCCTGCACCTTCTGAGAAGTGCTTATATGAATGCACCCAGTAGAAAGCTTCAGAGCATTTCAAAGCACCACCACCCAACCACCTCCACAAGTGACACACTCAAGGGAAAGACTCAGTGGGCACCAGAACCCTGCTGAAGTAAGTTCTGCTCTCTGGGGTGGGCTCCTGCACAGCTAATCCTCCACTGTGGCCAGAGGTCAGTTGGTGGTGGTTACAGCCAGTCCTTGCAGTTGATTGGCCTGAGGGATGAGTCCCTCCCACAGATGTACCATTAGCAATCAAGGCTCAACTATAAGAGGAAGGTGCAAACACCCATTTGAACAGCCTTGAGTGCTCAAGTTGGTTGATAGAGGAGGCTGTGCCACTGGGCCCTACAGGACACTTACTATATTAGGCCACTCTACTAAGCATGGGAGACATAGCAGCTCTACCTAATACATAGAAACAAGTAAAAAGAAGGCTGCCAAAATGAGACAAAGAAACATGTTCCAAATGAAAGAAAAGAACTTTCTTTTCCATAAAAAGAACTAAACAAAATGGAAATAAGGAGTCTACCAGACGCAGAGTTCAAAACGCCTGGTTATAAGGATAGTCAAGGAACTTAGGGGAAGAGTAGATGAACTTAGTGATAACTTCAACAAAGATATAGGAAACAAAAAATGAAGATAGAAAACATAAAAAAGAACCTGTCAGAAATAAAAAAAAAAAAATACATGAACTGAAATGAAGACTACATTATAGGGAATCAAGAGTGGAGTAGATGAAGCCAGTATCAAATCAGAGATTTGGAATATAAGGAAGCAAAAAACACCCAATCAGAACAGTAAAACAAAAAAAAAAAACAAAAGGAATCTAAAAAGATGAGGATAGTATAAGGAACCTCTGGGACAACTTCAAACATACCAACATGCACATCCTGTGGGTCCTGGGAGAAGAAGTGAGCGAACAAGAAATAGTAAACCTATTTGAAAAAAATGACAGAAAACTTGCCTAATTTGGTGGAGAGAGACATACAAATTCAGGAAGCACAGATTAACCCAAAGAGGCTCACACCAAGACACATCATAATTAAAATGCAAAAGGTTAAAAACAAGAGAGAACCTTAAAAGCAGTAAGATAAATTCAGTTAGTTACCTACAAGTGAGCTCCATTAAGACTGTCGGCTGATTTTTCAACAGAAACTTAGCAGGCCAGAAGGGATTGGCAAGAAATATTCAAAATGATGAAAAGCAAAGACCTACAACCAAGATTCTGATATTAATTTTAAGGTGTTTATTGAAAATCAAGACTCAGAAAGAACCAAGAGATTCAGAGAAACTTGCTTCAGGAAGGAGCGCTTAGGATGTCACCTTGGCCTAATTTGAATTCAGTTTGGTAGATGGAAGGCTTTAGACAGGGTCCTGCACCCTCTTGCCCCACTGCCTCTTCCTGAACTATCAGAATCTCACTTCTGACATTGCATAACCCTTTCCCACTTTCTCCTTTGTTAAAAAATGTATTATATACCCAAATATTGCCTCACCATCTTTGAAATTTTATGGGGTTTTCATGCTTATATGAATTCCCCATGTGTATGTATTAAAACTTGATATTCTCCTGTTAATCTGTCTCTGTTAATTTGACGATTAGCCCAGCCATGAGAATTTAGCAGGTGGAAGAAAAAGCATTAGTTGTGTTTTTTTTTAGCCTCCTTCCCCGTTAGATTTTGACTGAAAGCATACTCTCATACAGAGCTAGGAGGGTGCAAAAGTGTGCAACTTCTTGGAGGAAGATGGGGCCATCTCAACCAGAGTTTAAAATGCATGTGCCATAGAAGCCAGAATCCTGCTGCTAGAGCTGCTCCTGTAACTGAGCAGAAACTTCACTTCTTTAATATGACCTTTTCTGTTTTCTTTTGATTCAAACTGTCCTCATCCTGCTCCATGACTCCTCTGTCTCCCTCCTTCCTTGCATGACCTCTCCCTTGACCATTAAGCCCACTCAGGACAGTTAGGTTCTGGTCGGATTTCAAGCAGTCCTAGGAGCAAAGCCTCAGGTCTGTTGACCACAGAGACGGTTTCAAATTAAAGATAACATCTAGGATTCCGTTGTGTTTCAGGCCCAGAACCAGAAAAGCAGAACAACCCCACTGACCACCTCCTTACAAAACAAGAGAACAACGCTGTGGCTGACATTAGTGTCACCTGAAAGGAACTGGGCCTGGAGCAGGTCTGCCTTGGGCTGGTGGTAGTGTGGGTTCTTGACTTCATGCAGGAAAGAGTCACAACACAACTCCAGGTGTGTTGTGTTGAGAGTACTGTTATTAAAGCTTGGGCTGTGTGGACTCCCTGGGTGTGTTGTGTTGAGAGTACTGTTATTAAAGCTTGGGCTGTGTAGACTTCCTGGGACATACAAGTCACAGTGACAGAAGTGAGCCAAGGTGGGGCTGCTGTCAGCTCACTGGAAAGTCAGAGAAAAGGGGGGCTTGGGGACAGGTCCAGCAGGTTTGCCTGGGATGAGCTGCCACTGTCTGCTGCTCCCTTGGTTTCAAGTCTCATGAGGACCCTTAGAGTTTAAAAGAAAGAGCAAAATTGCACACCCAAGAAAAGGAGGGTCCCCCAAGAAGCAGGTGTAAAAGGGTTCCACGAAATTCATTGGTAATAGATTAGGGAAAAGTAAAGTGGGGAAATTTATGTGAGTGGATAAAAAGTAAAACAAAGAGGACATTATATATATATGTGTGTGTGTGTGTATATATATATATATATATATATATATATATATATACTAGTAGCCCGTTTGCACGAAGATTCGTGCAATATACCTTCATTCACCTGGCTGCCTGCACCAGTTTTCTGCCGGCACCGGGGACCCAGGCCTTGGCTGTGGCCACCGCCTTTTGCCTTCTTTCAGGGTCGGGGCTTGGCCCCGGGCGGTGGCCTTGGGCTCGGCCGCACCCAACATCCCTGCTAAGGATCGCAGGAGCCGACCCCCAGTGGTTTCCTGCGATCAGTGCAGGCTCCCCGCTGGTGCCCAAGGCCGGGAAAGCCGGGCGGAGGCTTTCCCGGCCTTGGGCTCTGCCACACCCCAAAGTCCCTGCAAAGGTTTCCTGGTGGGCGTGGTTGGTGGGCATGGCTTGATTGGTGGGCGTGGCTTGGGCGTAGCGAAGGTGTGGTCAATTTGCATATTTGTCTATTATAAGGTAAGATATATATATATATATATATATATATATATACACACACACACACTAGAGGCCCAGTGCATAAAATTTGTGCATGGGTAGAGTCCCTAGGCCTGGCTGGTAATCGGGGCCAATCAAGGCCTTCCTTCATTCTGCACTGCCCCCTGGTGGTCACCACACATCATAGGGAGCAGTCAAACTCCCAGTCAGTCAAACTCCTGAGGGGCAATTTGCATATTAGCCTTTTATTATATAGGATAGGTGGGTATAAGATAGTTAACAATTAACACTAATAACAATAGCAATAAGAGAATTTGTGGTCTCTGTTCTGGTGTATTGGTTGTGCCCTGAGGGGTCCAGAAAAAAAAAAAGTTACCCTGACATTCCAAAGGTATGTTATTGTAGATGTAAAAAGACAGCAGGCTCAGTTAAGGTAAAGGCTGACTCTTAGATGCTAGCCTAGGACATGACTACCTGCCCTGACCTGGTTTTAGGTGGAAAGTTTTCATTTCAGACCATCCTATGTGATTAGTTTAGGTCTCTGAATTTGCAAGGCTCCCCAGAGAGGCCTCCCTTGAGCTTGTCAGTTGAGTATGTGGCCCCTTTTACATTCATAGGAGAAAGAGAGCAGATGTACATGCTCAAGGAAAGGAGGGGCGCAGGCGTGCTCCAAAAGCATGCCCTGGCTTCCTTGACCTTAGGGTTTCTATCTGTTTTCTAAAGGTGGAGATTTCAGGGGAGGTCTCATGGAGGATCTCAATAGAATGTTTTTCAGCTTTTCAGGTGTGCCCTTTAATATGCTGATTCATTAAAAAAAAAATGAGTGCATAGAGGGGTCAGGGTCATTCTCTGGTCAGTTTCACCTTCAAAGAATGTCACCAAAGAGGTGCTGGGACCAAGATGGTCTTCCCTGCAAAGGTCTGGAATGTGTAGCCCATTGGCTGCTAAGCGTCCTTGGTTAGGGAAGAAAACACCTTGCAATTTATTATCTGATTCTAAATTGCTTGACCAGTTTCTTCAGCTATCTGCCTCAGTTTCTCCATTCTACTTGCCAAGGAATTTTCCTAGCTTTTCACTCTCCTATCTCGTTAGGGCCAGTTGCAATGACCAACTACATACTACATTGGCTCCAAGCAATCAGTAGAGGCCATGACCTTCACTCCCTTAGTGACCGTGATTCATGATTTTCCCCGATTAGCCCATTCCCTAGAAGTCTGGTCTTAGACCACAGCTCCCCTGTGACTCCCAGCTTAGCGCCATTTTCTTAACATTTACTTTTTTTGCTTCCGGTTTGATTGGACTTTAATGCTCCCAGGCAAATGAACCCTTTAGTTCGGTAGCACTTCTTATGGATATACTTTTTAAAAATACCATGAAATATAGAAAATTCTAGACTCTTCTTTCAAGGACTGTTTCTAAGAGCAAGGAAAGACGAAATTTGTTCCTATCGAAAGGAACAAATGTTTGGCCACTCAAAAGCTGCCTTTTGGGGTATTGATATGAAGCTGTTTATTAAGAAACAAGACTCAGAATGAACCTTTGACCCTCCTCTCTTTTCTGTCGTAAAGATTCAGACAAAAACCTGATTCAGTAAAGCGGTCTTAGGGTGTTACCTTAGCCGACTTTGAATTAAGTGTGCCAAATAGAAGGCTTCAGACTGGGGCCTGTTAGCCAGATACCCCTGTGTCGCACTGTTTCTGGATTGTCTAGCCAGGCTTTTACTGTCACGTATATCATAGTTTTCCTCAACTACCTGTAAATTGCCCATTCTCCATTCCAAAATCTAAGACCCATTTTTCCACTTTTCTCCTTTGTTTAAAAATGTCTTATAGTCCTAGCTGGTTTGGCTCAATGGATAGAGCGTCAGCCTGCGGACTGAAGGGTCCCAGGTTCAATTCCTGCCAAAGGTATATGCCTGGGTTACAGGCTTGATCCCCAGTAGGGGGCGTGCAGGAGGCAGCCAATCAATGATTCTCTCTCATCATTGATATTTCTCTCTCTCACCCTCTCCCTTCCTCTCTAAAATCATCCTATCTAATAAAGAGGGAATATGCTAATTGACCCTGATGCTGTCACAAAGATGGCGGCGCCCACAGCCAATAAGGAGGAAACATGCTAATTGACTTCCCCACCCTAAAAAATGGTGGCACCCACAGCCAATAAGGAGGAAATATGCTAATTGACTGCCACATCCTCAAAAATGGCAGTGCCCACAGCCAATAAGGAGGGAATATGCTAATTGACTGACACGCCCTCAAAGATGGCGGTGCCCACAGCCACAAGATGGCAGCACCCAGTCCCCTCAGCCCCACTGGGGCAGAGCTTGCCTCTGGAGTTCCCCAGTCCCCTCAGCCCCCCACCACCCAGGGCTGGCCCAAGGTGCAGGCAAGCCTCAGATGGTGGCTGCCCAGACACCCAGGGCCACCTGAGGCTCAGGTAACCAGGGCCGGCTGAGGCTTTTGCTGCTGGCAGTGGCAGCAGCAGAGGTGTGATGGGGCATCGCCTTCCCCTGATCACTGTGTCACCTCCCGCCCTGAAGGCTTCCAGACTGTGAGAGGGGGCAGGCCGGGCTGAGGGACCCCCCCCCTCCAGTGCATGAATTTTCATGCACCAGGCCTCTAGTTCAAATATATTTTTTTAAAATGTCTTATATATCAATGTTGCTTTACTGTCTTTGGAATTATCATACTTATGTGAATTCCTTATGCACATATATTAAAACTTTTATTTTGTCCTGTTAATCTGTCTCTGTTAATTGGACTATTAGCTCAGACAGAAGAATTAAAAAGGTGGGAGGAAAAGTACCATTATTTTTCAGTCCTAGTTTCCTGGTGTGCTCCATTCTGCCTCAGACTGCCCCAGCCGTGGCTGGTACCCTCCACTGCACCCAGCACAGCTTTGCACACGGTGGATGCCAAGTGAGGGAACGGGCACTCTATGCCACTCTGCACTGAGGAAAGCGGGACAAGCAGGAGGAACAGGGCTATTGGTGCAGGCGGTTTGGTGGCAGAAGCACGTCCGGCACAGCAGGAAGAGGGAGCGAAGCCCCTGATTTGCAGCGCAGGCCGGTTTCCTCGGTGTAAACACCCCTATCGTGGCTGATTTCACATTACGAACACGAAGTCACGGAACTCGGAGCTGGACGAGATGACACAGGCTCTTTTAAGCCAAGTGGACCCTGCGCTTCAGGGTTTGGGTGCCAAAATTAGAAGTTACCTCAGTCATTTGTATAGTGAAACACACCCACATACCAGTGAATTTTAACCTTTCAAAGCAAACCGTAAAGTAACTTTATTTATACACACTTAACATCTTCCTATATAACTTAAACAATTGTATTTTTGTCAGATCTGTAACACCACCCATACATATATCCTAGCAGGTAGCCTAGTGTATATTAACCCTTATTTAGAGTTTATAAAACTGCCTTGATTGTCCTGCCTGGTTTTGCTCAGTGGTTAGTGTGTTGACCCAAGGACTGAAGGGATGAGGGTTTGATTCTGGTCAAGGATACATAGCTCGGTTGCAGGTTCGATTTCCAGGGAGCATGCAGGAGGCAACCAAGTGATGTTTCTCTCTGTCTGTCTCTCCCCCTCCCTCCAACTCTCTTTTAAAAAATCAGTGGAGCCCTAACCAGTTTGGTTCGGTGGATAGAATGTTGGACTGTGGACTGAAGGGTCCCAGGTTCAATTCTAGTCAAGAGCATGTACCTTGGTTGCGGGCACATCCCCTGTAGGAGGTGTGCAGGAGGCAGCTGATCAATGTTTCTCTCTCATCAATGTTTCTAACTCTCTATCCCTCTCCCTTCCTCTCTGTAAAAAAATCAATAAAATATATTTTTTTTAAAAAGACTATCTTTAAAAAAAAGTCAATGAAAAAAATATCCTCGGGTGAGAATTAACAAACAGCAGCAACAACAACAACAAAAAAAACTGCCTTGATTAACCTGTAACCCACTTAAGTCAGTCTAGAATTTATAAAGCTCGTGTAATGCGCATCTTGTCATTTGTTAAAAGTTTCACTGAAAGACCAAAACGTAGATGGTCAGCCATCCCTAGGCCATCCCTGACGTTGATGAATATCAGAGCTCTTTTCAGGAACAGGCTCATGAAGTCCCGCAGGACCAGGGATGAGCCTGGGGGACCCACTAGCAACTTCCTTGTGAACGTTCTTATGCCCTCATTATAATTCCATGTTTGAAGATGCAATGTATGTATAAATATGTTGTCTAACTGCACATAAGATGGAATGTCTACACATGCGATGGCAAAGTCTACCTTGAAGCTTATGCATGATTTCTCTCACTAAAGCTAGAAGAGATGCTTGCCTTGTTCAGGACAACCGCTCTGGCAGCAATCCTCAGTGTGTCCCTTGCTTGCTGGCTTGCAATAAAATTCCTTCTCATAAAATCATCTTGGAGTAGTCCTTTGTCAACTACTGAGCATTTGGACCCGGTTTGGCTGGTAACAGACCTTTTCCTGTACTCAGTACACAATGTCTTTCCGTGCCCAGAATCGCTCTGCACCTATCCCATTCACAGTGATGTGGCCAGGAAAACCAAGCTTCAGAAAGGATGGGCAGAAACAAAAAACTCAGTGTTTATTCACTTATGATACACGTGTAGCTGTTGGTGTAAGTAGCTAGTTATTAATAAAGGGAATCAGACATTAAGAAGCCTAATCAACTAGGGAGTTGAGTGGGATAATAAGCCTGCTTTGCTAGGAGGTTGCAGCATTTCCCGCCAAGGGGATTAACAGCCATCCGCCACCCCTCACCCCAGGTAGGGAGAGAGGACCAGATTTCTAATCTCCCCACAGATTACTGAGGGAGGAGCAAAACAATAAAGGGAAGTTCCTCTGCTGGGCACATGCCCAGTAGAAGTCAAGATGGCACAGGGGGAGGCACTTGCACTCTGAGGCATGCGTAGTAGGAACTGAGATGGCGACCATAGAAGTGTCTAGTCTGGGAAAAAAAAAATCAGATTGGATAAGGGACACAGAACTCGGGAATATCTAGGAAATGGATTGGTTAGGGGAAGGACCCAATGCTAGCCTGCAAAAAATTGGGAAGCTGATTAATTAGTCTGAAAGAGTTGCTGGTTCTTCCCAAGTCTAGATCGTATAACCCAAGCTTAACAAAGAGCGCTTTCCATCTATCTGTCTCTCTCTCTCTTCCTCTATTGTGCCAGCATGCTCAGTAACACACATGCACCCCATTTATTCCCACATTTTCTCTACAGAGCAGCCATGTGTCCCTGGCAGCCACCTGGGCCCATGGCAGAGTGCAGGGCAGGGCACAGTGCCAACTGGAGCAGAGCCAGGAACACAGACTGAAAGGTGGATGTGGTGGATGGTGCGCAGGCAGGCTAAGTAACTGTCTCAGACAGTGGGTGAAGAAAAATTGAATTTATCTAAGGAAAGGGGCTGGGGGATGGGATACCCAAAGGGAAAGGCTGCACAACACTGAGTCAAGGGGACATGGGGTCGAAGATGGCAGCCCCCATGAGCTGGAGTTTCATCCTTATATGTGTCACTGGCGGGAAGCTCTTGCCTTCAGTGGGTCTGGGGGCTGAGCTGATGGGCTTGGAATCGGATGGAATGCATGTGTGTGGTCAGGTGTCTTCAGGACAGTTTCAGTTCCTTGTATCCAGCAAGTTTTTCCTGGTCTTTTGTTCTCCTGTGGCAGAAAGCTTACAAATGGTCTTTAAGAATTGTATTGCCCAACAGTCCCAACATAGACTAAGCTAGGCAGATGCAAAGACATGGACTGAACCAATGGCATAAAACATCTGGACACTGGCCCTATTTCTGGGCCTGATCACGACAAGGATGAACTTTCACTGTGGGATGGACGGAGCTAAGACACCTGAGCTGAACCTGGGACTGTTGTTTGTGTTTGTTCCAGCTCCAATAAACCTTCCCACTGCACCACAGCCTCCCATACGTGGGTACTGTGAAAGGACCTCATTTCCACTGGCAGCATAGCTATATGCTAACCCTACTCTTCCTTTTCTTCCCTCTGCTGTGTTTGGGGTGGCTGGGAACAAAGTGGAGAAGAGGATAGTGGAAGAGACATGTAGAGCAGTTCCCAACTTTTTTTTGGCCCACCTAAGCAGTTCTAAAATCTCAACCCCCTCTCCCCTCTGCCCCCCTACCCCCGAGTGACATATAATTCTTATTATTAAAAAAGTGAACTCCTATGCCCTAGCTGGTTTGCCTCAGTGTAAAGAGTGTTGGCCTGTGGACTGAAGGGTCCCAGGTTCGATTCTGACCAAGGGCACATGCCTGGGCTCAATCCCCAGTAGGGGACATGCTGGAGGCAGCTGATCAATGATTCTCATCATTGATGTTTCTCTCTCTCTCTCTCCCTTCCTCTCTGAAATCAATAAAGAAATATATTTTTAAAAAATGAACTCCTATTCACATGGAGGAAGCCTAAAAGGCCATTAACAAGCTTCCAAAGAACATGGCATCCATGAAAGAGAAAAATGAAGGAACAAAAGGACAGTTGAAGTACTGAGGAAGAAATTGTTAAAAATAATAATAATAATAATATGAAGTGAGATGAAAAAATAGCAAATAAAGTTTTGGAACATATAACAGAGAACTGAAATGCATAATATGTCACAATATATATTTATATACTGTATATGAGGCCCCTAGAACCATAAGAAATGCAAAAAATTCAATGTCAGGAACTCATTCTCTAATTGCCCCCCTTAAAAATCTAATTGCCCCCCTGTGGGGCGTGTACCCCACATTGGGAACCACTGATCTAGAGGAAACAGACCGAGCGTGATCTCCGAAGGTGATCATTTCTCTGTCATTTTCTGGCTGATGCTGAATTGAGCACCTAATGTTAATAGAAATGAAGCAGGAAGGAGAATGCACTGGAACCATCTTCTTTTTTTAACTACAAAACTGCTTTCTACTACCTTCCCAATAAAGAGGTGTTCTTAATCCCCATCATGCTCCCTCCAATGGCCTTTCTCTTATGAACATTTTCATGTTTCTAGCATATTACTGCTCACAAATTCTCTGGAGAGTGAAATAGGAGGATGTCTAGCTCATTCTAGTTGAGCATTATGTACTCAGAATCAGCACTTGAATTTTCAAAATCTGCTCTCTTGGGGCTCCATGTTCAAAGGAGCAGATACTGTTAACGTAAGAAACATTCAAACCTATAAAGAATTTTTGTGAGTTTATTTGAGCCAAACTGTCGACAATTGCCAGGAAGCAGACTCTCAATGTATTGAGACAATGCTCCGGAGTATGGTGGTTTTTCACTTATTTTTATAAAATTACCATCAAAGGAGGAGATGTAAGTGAGTTACATGAAATCCATTGGTGACAGATTAGGGAGGAGGGAGAAAGCCAAGTGAGGAAACCTCTGAGATTGGATAAAAAGTAAAATGATAGACACATGCTTCTCTTACATTGGTGAATATAGGACAGTTAATAGTCAACAATTACCAGATAACAATTACAATAAGGGAATCTGGTCTGAGCTCTGGTGCCTTTAGTTGTGCCCTGAGGGGTCTGGAAAAAATGAAGTTACAAGTTACCCTGATATTCCACAGGTATATTATCTTAGATGCAAAAAGACAATAGGCTCAGTAAAGATTGAAGTTGATCTTTGTTAGTGAAGATACTGGCCTAGGACATGACTACCCATTATAAACTGCTTTTTAATTAAAAGGTTTTAATTTCAGACCAACCATCCTTTGTGGTTACTTTAGGTATCTGAGTTTGCAAGGCCACCACACAGGTTTTCCCTGAGTTAGTCAGGTTAGCATATGTCCCCTTTTCGTCCACAGTACAAATGAGTGTAAAATACACCATTTTCCTCGAGTCTGATCTTGGTATCCAGACATAATGCTTATGACAGATCAACACCATTTGGTAAACCGATTGAAACCAGGAGCTTACTGGGAACGCTCATTAATCTAGCAGCAGCTCCATCAATTGTGAGCATATCCACCTCTGGGTCTTTCAGGGGAAATGTACAGAAAGAAATGAGGTCAAGCTGGGATTTTCAAACTCAGTTAGCAGCTCTAAATAAAGGCATATGGATTTTGCCTTTCAGTTGTGTAAAAAATCTGCCAGGGGCTGAACTTTCTTGTCAGATTGGCTTCAAGGAGGAGGACGAGTCTAGCTGGGGTAAGAAAGAGGGGGGAGGGAAAAATGTGGCTTCCTGTGGTTTTATGAGGGTCACATCAGTCTTAGGAAGTAGGGACACTGGGAGCAACTAAACGTATGCAAATGCAATGCAACTTTTCAGAGGGGATTTGTTAAGTTACTTCATTAGCACCAAGGCCAAGGGCAGTCCAGAGCTCATGCAAAGTAGATCTGAGGGTTCCCTTTTGTTTGCGCCCAGGTCTTGGGGCAGTGGGAGCAAAGGGGTGAAAAAGCTGACAGTGTGGTCCTTGAAAGATCAGAACCTGTGAGCTCTCCCAAGCCCTCTTGGCGTGAAAGCCAGCTTTTGTCTCCTGAAGGCTCCCTGAGAGTCCAAGTAATGAAGCCCTTGATTAAGACCTCATTAAAAGTTCATTGACATTCGCCAGGGCTGGAGCCCTGCCCACAGCCCAGAGAGGTGGAGGGAGGATGCACCCAGCAGGGAAGCATAACATATGTGTGTGAATGCCCTTTCTGCTGCTCCACAGCATTGTTTTCCTGGGTGAATTTTGTAATCTCTTGTGACACCACTTTTCTCATCTCCAAATAACTCCAATTCAGTGCTGCAATGAGCAAGTGTTTCGAAAGATTTAGTACGTTTGTGTGTCCTCATTCTTACCACTCACCCCTTCCCTTTCTTCTTCTGGTACAGCAGGCCCTTTAAGACAGCCAAGGACACTTCTGTCTTGCCTTGCAGCACTGTGGAGCTTCCAGGTCAGGAAAGACCTGAGAAATAGAGTCAGGCTATTGGAAAACACAAGAGCCGCTGGCCTCTGGCAAATTCGGTTGCAATCCACCTGGCCCCCAAGAGAAGAAAGTGCAGCCAGCTTACAGCATCTGTGGGCTATTGTTCAGATACTGATACTGTCCAAACGGTATTTACTAGTATAGATGACTAGAAGCCCGGTGCATGAAATTCGTGCAAGGGGCTTGGCTCTCGCAGCCCCGGCTTCATCCAGAAGGTTGTCCGGATGGTCATTCTGCTGTTCAGTCTAATGAGCATATTAGCTCTTTATTATATAAGATAATGGTAATCAGGTCACCCTTTTGCCCAAGTTTAAGCCTCAGATCCAGGAATTAAGCACAGCAGCAAATCCCGGGGTGTGTTCCATAGAATACTCGTTGTTCCAGATATTTGGTATTCTTGCAAGGGGGTGGAGGCAGGGAATTCTGGGCTCCTTTCCCTCAAAGAAGCTGCAGGCCACCCTCATATCCATCAACCTCAGCCAATGCAACTAACATCCATGTTTTGTTTTCTTTTGTTGTCTGGACTTAGGCCTGATAAAAAGAACAAAATTCAACTGAACAAGTTTTAAAGACCTTACTGATTTTATTCAACACTTTATGAATCAGGTAGCATCCCATCTATAATAATAAAAATGTAATATGATAATTACACCGGATGTCATTCCAGATGTCCTTCCTCACAAAGCCGGGACCGGAGGGAAGCTAGCCCAGGTCCCAGGTGCCTGCGGGCGGCCCAAGGGAAGCCAGGCCGGCCCCGGGTACCTTTCTGCAGCTGGAGGAGGGAAGCCCGGGTCACAGGTGCCAGAGGGAAGCCAGTGCCAGCAGCTGGGGGAAGGAAGGCCTACTCTTGCATGAATTTTCATGCATCGGGCCTCTAGTCTAAAGATAAGAGCTCTGAGGAGCTGTACGATGTGAAAGACAGTTATGGGCAGAAGGGAACAGGACATGAAGTTATACTGGCAAAAAAACGTGGGTCTCTCAGGCAGATGACCTCACTAGTGCTGGCCACGCTATTCCTGATTGACTGGCTTAAGGTTCCATTTCTGGGAGGCCCAAAACTGTAATTTGGTCTTCATTTGTTGATAAGGGACTTAGCACAAGTGATTCCACTTGGGGCCTGAAAATGCATCTTCTGCTCTGGCATCCCCCTTCAGCTCTGGGAATCTCCTCCTCTAAGATTCGCCAAGAATTTCCATTTTTCAATATCACCTCCAACCTCAAATAGTTTCTCAATCTTCCTTTCTTACCCTATGTTTGATGGCTTTCCTTATTGTGGGCAGAGAAAAGACTCTAATTTCATTGCCAATCCTTCCCACACTCCAATAGATAGTATACATTTCGTGTCTGATTCCTCTACTCACAGCCACGTTTCTAAGAAGTCAAAGCTTTGTTCTTTTTTGCTGAAGAGTCATGGCTTTTAGATCTGTGTTTTAGATATCTTTATAAAGGCTTTTCAGAGCTAAAAAAACAGTGAATTCTTTGTTCTCCCTGGTTCTTCCCTACCCAGAAGCCATATTTATAGAGTCCCATGGATGTATGGCTGTTTGATGGTGATGACAGTGGCAGTGTCTGCACTAAGAGAGTAAGTGGTATTGGCATTCTTAAAGGCCAATAAATTAACATGTTCATTTTTTTCTTTCCAAGTACAGAATGAATAAAAGACATAGGAATCAGATGAACATATGTATTAGCTTGATTACTGATTAAAAACAAACAAACAAAAAAACCTGGATTGGAAGATGTGGACTAGACAACCAAATGGGCTTGATCACCTGAATTTAACAATTTGGCCCCCTGGTCACTGGTCGGGCTGAAGCATGGAGGTGCTCCCTGTGATGTTATCCTGTGGAGAAGCCGAGGAGGCTTACATCTGAGCACAGCCTGGTTCCCAAGAGATCCAGCAGGCTTGGCATCCTCTTCAGCACTCATCATTCAAGTAAGTCATTTCTCCTCCCTTGAGAAGAAGAGAATGAGGAGGGAAGTTGTGGAAATGTTCCTTAAAACATGAAGAATTGGAAAAACACCCCATTAAATACCAAAGTATGATTTGTTATTTACCAAAGCATTATTTAGTATCATAATAAAGTTCTGAATTTAATATGCTAATATTCTATTTCAATATTTTTGCATCTGTATTCAGAGGTTAGATTGCTCTCTGCTTATATTCTTTGTGCAATCCTTTTCATGTTGTACCCAGACACTGTGGCACCATGGTGTACCTTATGGCCTCCATTTGCCCCTTCAGAGACACCTCCATCTTTCACCTGCTCTCTGCCCTTGGAGGCTGGCTACATAGACCGTACGGCTTCCAGTTGGGTTTGGCCAATGAGGGACCCAGGAAGAAAATTGAAGGGTGGAAGGAAAATGAGGTGAGGGCATCCATTCTCCCAGCCCTTCCCTGAACAGTCGAGGGAAGCTGTCTGGGACCCTCGAGCAAATATCCGAGCTCCAGTCAGGCCTCCCACTAGGTTCTGACAACTACCTTTTCCCCTGCCCCTTCAAACCATGAGTTGGTAATAGGACTGCAGCACCAACCTTCCCACACCTTATTAAACACTTCAAGTTACCCTAGGTGAGTGCGACATCAATTTTCTGCTGAGGAACTGGCTGATGCCTGTGGTTAAGTTAACTTAGTAAAATGAACTGGAGAGTCTTCTGTTTTTATCTGTGCTCTGAAACACATTAAATGTAGCAATAATTTTCTAGTCTTTGAAGGTCAGTGAACTAATTTTTAGTGCCCTCTTGGCCTAGCATTTGAGGGATGGCATATTTCTTTGACAAATGTTGAAAATTTTTCTCATGTTTATTACTTTGTTTAGGTTTCTTCTTCTTTCGTCAAGTTTGGTAACTGATATTTCCTAAAAGAGCATCTACTTCTTTCAGTTTAAATATATGAGCATGAAATTTTTTACACTCGTCTTTACCTGTCTTAATCTACTCAGAATCTGTGGTCACCTTCCCTGTCTCACTCCTAATGTTGTTTTTTCTTATTGTGTTGATTGTGTGTGTGTGTGTGTGTGTGTGTGTGTGTGTGTGTGTGTGTGTTTGTGTGTGTATGTTTTCTTATTTAAAAGTTAATTAATTTATTTTTTAAAATACTCTTTGCAGCTCACAAAATCGATGTAATCACTTACCAACAAGTTGGACTCTAGAGTTTGAAAGGCACCACCACAGAGAACTTGTGCACATGAGCCAATTGACATGTGTGAGGATACTCAGAGCAGATCTGGTAAAAACTGGAAAAAACACACGCCCAACAATTGCAATAAAACTGGCCAGAAGAATGGCTAATAAACTATGGCACATTCACAACAAACTATTATTCAAATGCCAATGAATGAGATGCAGCTATTCAAATTTACCTCAAAGAACCTCAAAAACATGATGAGGAGCAAATTGCAGAAGACTTCTTACCATATGAGTCTATGTTCACAATTGTGAAGGATATATACATATTTGATAAAACTGTTCAGATAAGCAAGAGAATAATAAGCAGATTCAGGAAAATAATTATTTGGAAGAAGTAATTTTGGGGAAAATAATAGGAGAAAACAGAGAGCTTCTGGGTAATGTTCTGTTTCTTACTTAGCAAAGGATTTACAAGTGTGGTGTTTTTGTTTTTGTTTTCATTATTTTCATGATAACAAATATGCAATGCATGTATTTTTTTGATGTTCACATAGTTCACTTAAAAAATATATGTGATAAACTTTTATAACTGTTCCATGGATATTTGTTGAATAGTCTCTGTTTGAAGGAGAGAAAGTTCTACATCTTTAAATGTATCTCTTTGAAATTTTGGCTATCTGACCTGTCTGTGGTTTTCAAACTCTTACTCCAGGATTGTAAATTTCTCATTGTGCTTTTAACTATTCTTGCTTTATATATTTCATTGTGATGCCATTTGGCACATAAAATTTTATGATGTCATTATCTTTATTGCGCAGTGATTCTTTTATAAACAAAAAAAAAAAACAACACTTCTTTTTCCTTTATTGTCCTTTGACCTGATTTCAACTCCATCTGTTATGAACATTCTTGCTCTGCTTTATTCTATTTACATGACCTCATCTCTTATTTTAATCTTTATGTGTCATTGTTTACTTTGCAGTTGTTTTCTTTTCCTTTAGTATATAATGTTGTTCTTTTTCTTTACTTACAAATTATTTGGGTGTTACACAAACTTTTATTATTCTACTGGTAGTAACTTCTAAATAATTTTCTACATATTACTTAATGTTATTCAAATTTTTTAAAGAATTTATTTTTTTGCTATTTACTAACATTGAAATGATTCGTTCTTGAATAAGGTGAGAAATGCAATTTGTGTTTACTTCTACCCTCCCCTCCAGATCCACATATCTCAGTCTGTGATGATCCTAATGTTTTAGGTGATAATTTTTCTAGTAAATTTAATTTCTAAATTATGTAGCTTCTCATTGAAGAATTACTTTTCACACTTTTGCAGTTTTATAATAATTGGCTTATCTATTTTCCTGTTCTCATTTCATTTGTAATACTTCTCCCCCATTCTAAAATTCCTTATTATTATTCACTCTCCCACTGAGTTGTAAAAATAGTGCTTGACAATATTTTTAGAAAATGTATGGGAACAGTATTGTTGGTATGTATGTGACATTACATTGATGGGAATTATTTGGTTCACAAGCAATGTCCTTTAAAACTTTCTAAAACATTTAATGTTGCTGAGAAGGCTGATGACAAACATCTTTTTTCCTTCAGAATTAATGAGAACATTTTCCTTTAATTCATGAAGGCTATTTTCTAAACTTAAAAATTTCAACAGAATATGTCTATATGTTGGTCCTTTTTTTGACAATTCTGTCTGCTACATTGGAGGTTGTATCCCAGGCCCAGCTGTAAAAACAAGTTGATGTCTCTATGCTCAACAGGAGAAGTGATGCTGTGCTCATGGACATGCTCACACGTGGTTTAAACTGGTAGCTGTTGCTGACTCCATAGCTTCATTCTGGTGAGGTAGCCTATTATTAAGGGTTGAATTGTGTTACACCCCAAAATTCACTCATTGAAGCCCTAACCCTCAGTCCCTCAGAATGTGACTACATTTGAAAAATAAGGCCTTAAAAAGAATGATTAAGTTAAAATGAGGGAATTAGGCTGAGCCCTAATCCAATATCACTGATGTTTTTATAAGAAGCAATTAGGATACCAGAGAGAAACTAAGGATGCTCTGTACATACAAAAGACAATGAAGACAGCCACCTGCAAGCCAAGGAGCGAAGCCTCAGAAGAAACAAACCCTGCTAATACCTTGATCTTGCACTTCCAGACCCAAAAATGCAAGAAATAAATTTCTGTTGTTTAGTCCACCTAGTCTGTGGTATTTTATTATAGTAGCCCTAGCAAACTAATACATTGATATTGTTCAATTTTTTTGTGTGTGTGTGGCCTGCTAGAACTTGCTAAAATGGTTTTAGTTGTTTGAAACTAAGAAGACTGATTCCACACATATTATGTAACTAGAGGCCCAGTGCACAAATTTGTGCACTGGTGGGGTCCCTCAGCCTAGCCTGCTCCCTCTTGCAATCTGGGACCCCTTGGGGGATGTCAGACTGCTCTTTTCAGCCCTATCCCAGGCCGGCCTGCAGGGATCGGGTCGAAACCTGCAGTCCAACATCCCTGAGGGATGTAGTAGTGGGTCTGGGCACCGCGCCACTCCCACTCATCCAGGACCTGCCACACCTGCCACCACCACTTGGTAGTGCTCTGCCATGGAGGTGGGAGAGGCTTGCACCACTGCAGCTGCCCTTGCCAGCCCTGAGCCCAGCTTCTGGTGCCCATCTGGTGCTGAGTGGTGCTCCTGCTGTGGGAGCACACTGACCACCACGGGGCAGCTCCTGCATTGAGTGTCTGCCCCCTGGTGGTCAGTGCATGTCATAGCAACCGGTCAACTGGTCGTTTGGTTGTTCAGTGTTTGGTCGCTGGGCTTTTATATATATAGGTTGTAGAAATGGTGTCCCTTTCTGATATGGCTGACTGATTTTTTAAAAATATATTTTTTATTGATTTCAAAGAGAAAGGGAGGGGGAGAGATAGAAATATCAATGATGAGAGAGAATCATCGGTTGGCTGCCTCCTGTATGTCCCCTACTGGGGATTCAGCCCACAACACAGGCATGTGCCCTGACCAGGAATTGAACAGTGACCTGGTTCATAGGTCAACTGGGCCATGCCAGCTGGGTGCTAAATAATTTTTTATTAGACCAATCCTCCTGAAGATTACAACCATAAACTCTGGACAAAATTTTAAAAATAAATATTTTAAAACATTGTTTTAAGGCACTGGAGAGAGACTAAAAGTAGGCATATTTTGGAAGGGACTTGACATTTGACAAATTAGAATAACACTGGATGTTTCCCATTTTTAAAACATTTAGTCTGAAAACAGGCCCCAACCTTTACCATGTGGAGATGGCCAAAGCTTTAATGAAAAACCTGCCTCAAAAGCGGAAAGAGTTTGGCTGAAAGAGCTGGAAGAGTTTGAGGAAACCACAACCACTAGAAAGTTAGAAAGGAACTTTAGAAAGGACAGAGCCAGAGGAGAGAGCCACAAATTCTGTGTATGTACTTGGATTAAATTTCAGGCTAATTTCTGAACCACACATGTATGGACAGACTCCAACTAGCTTACCAAGAACAAAATAACCGAACTGAAATTTGAGCTGTTGTCCAAGGGACACAATCTGTACTTTTAGTCCTACCAAATGAATTGCCCACTAAAACGAGCAAACAGAAATCAATCCTCTTCAGAGGAATATAAAAAAAATCCAGAGTTTTTACAATATAATATTTATAATGTCCAGAATACATTTCAAAATATTTGACATAAATAAAGAAGAAAATGTGAGTTATTCTTGAGACAAAACAATCAATAGATATTACTCCAAGATGACCCAGGTGTATGAGTTAGAATTTTAAACCCCCATTATAACTAAGCTCTTGGGAGTAAATGAAAATACACTCACAATGCATTTAGAGATAGTATTTTTTAGCAGAAATATATCAACAGTAATAATAGAGCCAAATGGAAATTCTACAACTAAAAATATATTTAAAATAATTATATGTACACATACATAAGGATACATGGGAGTCTGAAATTAGAAAGGAAAGTGAGCAATTGCCTCCATAAGAAAACATTCTCTTTCAGTCTAGGTGGTGTGTAGCCCAGAACATGGGAGAGAGCACCATGGCCCATGACCCTAAGAAGGCTGCCAGACACTTCATGAGAAGATAAACAGAAGAGGTGGGATAGGTCTACTGAATCCATAGGCAATAATTGCCACCAAAGTTAACTTATTTTTCCAAATAGAGGTGTGTTTTTTTTAAGTTTGCCTTCTACCATCACCATCTTTTTATTTAAAAAGAGAAACCTACAAGTGAGAAGCATATAATTTCAATTCTTCCCCCCAAGAGGTTGGCAATCTTATATTAATATGTCAAAAGGGGGAGTGGTAGAGAGAAGAATATATCTAAAAAATACCAATGCAATAAAACTACAACTCAAAATGTCATTTGATGGTACTGTATCATATGTAAATTGTTTCCTGACACAAATCTTTCCATTTGAAATCTATATTTTACATTATGTTATATTTTGATACTTTATTTTTATTTTAATACAGTTAAAATGCAAAAAAATCACTTCATGCCATTTTTTAATGAAACAATATCTTTAATGTTATTCACTTAATTTAGAATATTCTGAATTAACAAAGAATTCTCAAGGAGAAAAACTCAACCTCTTCTTGGACCATTTTACCTCTCAGCAGGAAAGAAAGCAGGTGACAGCAGGAATGATTCAGATGGGAAGGGCTGCAGGAAGGGGGCTGAAGATGCTCCCCAGTCCGTGGCTTCTCACCTATGGTCCAGCGTGGCTCAGGGCCATAGAAGTTTATTGCCTTGTTGACAAATTTGATATGGGTTAGCCATGGTAACATTTAGTACCCACTGACCTGGTGTCCTGAGGAAATACGATGCACAGCTGGCTGCTGACTTGGTCAGTAAGATATCTACCTGGCACCTAAGTTTGCATCCTGGAATTCAGCTGGGCCAACTCTAACACTGATGAGTTAGAGTTCAAAGACGTTTGGTTCTACAGTACTTCACAGTTTTCTCAGGATCCTCCATGGGCCCCTTCAATCTTTCCTGCCTCCTAGGCCTAAAACTGAGGTCCTAATTTTCTAGCATCAGCCAGGCCCACTTGTCTGCTCAAGAAACGGATAGTGTAAAATTTTTATTGCAAGAAATCTTCTGAAACAGATGGCTGTTTAATAGGGAAAAATATATGTAAACTCTCCTAGACCAGAACCCTGTAGCACTAATCTATTTTTTCTTTATTTTCATGTCTTCAAATTCATGCCTTCTAAATCTGATGATTTTCAGCACAAATCAAAATGTTTACTACCTTCAAGTTTTAAATTTGACAGTGGTTTCATCCTCAGACAATCTTGCATTGTTTTAATAACTCACATTTTATAGATGCAATGTCATCATGAATCTTATTAAAATACCAGTTGGAAGAGGTTTTTTTCCCCTAAGTTCTCTTCATTTTATAGAGTAATTTTGTTTCAAAGGAGAGCTTTGCTTTATATCATATTGCTTCTTTTCTTGAACAACTATGTCCTTTCAATGATTGTGATTTATGTGGGCTTTTTTCTCCCAACCTGTCAAAGGGTATTGATCTAGTATTTAGAACAGAGATGATTTTTCCAGGAATTTCCTTTTTAATCTTTAGCCCTTCTGGGAAAAAGAAACTGCTTAAATTTACTCTACTGTCACTTTGTCAGATCAGAGACCCAAGAGTGTGAAAAAAATAAGGGTGTTTTCTCCCTTATAGAATTCCTCTTTCAGTTTGTTGTGAGTAGTTGGAAGTTTTGTGACCAACAATCCCAAACCCTCAAAAACACAACTCTTTTGTCAGGACTCGCGTGGTAGCTCCGCTGCATCCTCTTGGCCAGGACTGCGCCAGAGGCGTGGCTGGAGAGAGCACCACAGGGCTCTTTCTGCGGTGTGATCTTCCACACCAGGTGCTTTCCCTGAACGTGTAGCTGAAGTTTGCATCCCAGCCCATCCCCTGTGACCACCAAACCCAGTGTTCACCCTCTTTACCAGCCGTCTCTCATCTAAGTTAGAAGGTATCAAAGAGGTTTGCACTTACTTCTTAAATGAGCTTTCTTCATATGTGAAACAGATTGGTGGAACATTCTCTTAAAACAATTGGATATTGAGCAAATGTACTTTGAGGTTTCTAAGACTATGGTTTCATGCTATGTGGGTACAAATTTTTCCTTATTTTTAAGTAAATTTGATAATTAAAAAATTGAGGCTTAATGATGCACATAAAGAATTACATATATGTGATCAAGCCATCATCTTTACTCACTTATAATCTTTTAAAGTGCACCTGTGAATTTGTCTGACCCCTTCCTCAGGAAACCATACCTTCATCCTTTGGCCATGTGGTTTAGTGTAGCTAACCCCATTCTGACTACTACAGAAGTGGACCTGTGATGCAGGCCTGGCCAATTAGATTTTTAGTCCCCACCCACACTGGTCCAGAGACTGACACATGATCCAGGTTTGTCCATTCAGAGTCTTCCCCAGATCTTGGCCTTGCAGGAGTTATCAACAGGATGCTCCTCTTCTTCTCGCATCTGGGGCTCCAGAACCATACAGGCTGGGAGTGCTGGAGGCTGTCCTGTAGCCATGTGGAGGAAGCCCATCTGAGAAACGTCCAACCACAGGCAAGAACTTCCAGGGATGAGGAGAGAGGCAGCATCCTGATGAGGATAACGCTGTTACCATGTGCACCTGTGTTGAGAAACGACAGTCTTCCTCCTGTGTCTCCTTGGCTCTCACTGATCACCATAGTTACACTTCTGACACTGTGTGTGAGGGTTTCCCCCACCAAGCAATTCTCTGTGACTGCAGCTGGTGTCCTACAATTTAACTCCATTCTGACACTGTCCACCTGGAGATAGCCTTAGATACCAGACTCCCCTGCTTCAGATGCCATTTGCAAGTTGTAGGTTCCCCGGTTACCCCCAGTGTAAATCTGACTTGGCTACAAATCAGAGGTTCCCATGACCCCCTCTTCAGGCTCAATTAATTTGCTAGAGAAGCTCATAGAACTCAGAGAAATGCTTATATTTACCAGTTTATTAAAGGATATGATAAAGAATAAAGATGAACAGATAGAGGAAGAGGGACAAATGATCTGGAAGGGTCCCAAGCACAGGAGTTTCTCTCTCTCCATGGAGTTGGGATGGGTCACCTCCTGGAGTGGATGTGCTCACCAACCTGGAAGCTCACTGAACCCCCTACTGTTGGCATTTTATGGAACACCACATACAGGCATGACCAATCATTAACTCCATTTCCAGCCCCTCTCCCTTCCCTGGAGAATAGAAGGTGGGACTAAAACGTCCAGGCTTCTAATCTAATAGGGTGTGGTCTTTCCTGTGACCAGCACCCATCTCAGAGCCATCCAAAGTTGCCTCAGTGGAACAAAGGACCTTCCTATGTCCCAGGAAATTAACAGAGTTTTAGGAGCTCTGTGCCAGGAACTAGGAGCAGAGGGCAATATACACTGAGTGGCCAGATTATTATGATCTCTGAATGCATAATAATCTGGCCACTCAGTGTATACCCTCCTACCTAATATTAGACAAATATGCAAATTGACCATACCTCCAACACACCCACAAGCCACGCCCACCATCCAATCAGAGTGAGTATGCAAATTAACCCAACCAAGATGGCTACAGCCACAGAGAGCAAGGTTTCCTAGGTAACAGAGGAAGCCAAGCTTTCCACCTGCCCTTGTCAGGCCTAAGCCTCCACTCAAGCTACAAAGTTTCAATTATAGAAGGTAAACAAATTCAAACAGAAATGGCGGCAGAATGGAGCTTGAGAGAGCAGGCCAGGGTTGCCCCTGGCAACAGAGGAAGCCAAACTTTCCTCACACCATGGCCGGGCCCAGGCCTCCACTTAAGGCTACAAAGTTTCAATTATAACCCCAACAGAAATGGCTGCCGGCCGAGGAGGGAACCCCAGGCTTGGCTCCGCTCCAGGCTACAAAGTTTCAATTGTAGAAGGGAAATAAATTCCAGATACCTTGGCTTCCGCTTGGGTTGCCAGAGGGCATGGCCGGCCTTCAAACCACCACAGGCCCCTTGCTCAGGCCGCCCCACGCCCCAAAGGAACCCCACCCTGATCAGGGACACCCTTCAGGGCAAACCAGCTGGCCCCCACCCCTGTACCAGGCCTCTATCCTATCTAATAAAAGAGTACTATGCAGATTGATCATCACTGCAACACACAATATAGCTGCCCCCATGTGGTCAAAGATCCTGCCCCCATGTGGACACAAGATGGCCACCACAAGATGGCCAGCAGGAGAGGGCAGTTGGAGGTGATCAACCCTGCAGGAGAGGGCAGTTAGGGGTGACCAGGCCGGCAGAGGAAAGAAGTTGGGGGCAAACAGGCTGGCAGCAGAGTGGTTAGGGGGTGATCAGGCTGACAGGCAGAAGTGGTTAGGGGCAATCAGGAAGGCAGGCAGGCAAGCAGTTGGGAGTCAGCAGTCCTGGATTGTGAGAGGGATGTCCGACTGCCCATTTAGGCCCGATCCTGGTGGCAGTTGGACATCCCTCCAGGGGTCTCAGATTGGATAGGGTACAGGCTGGGCTGAGGGACAACCCGCCTCCGTGCACGAATTTTGTGCACCGGGCCTCTAGTATATAATAAAAGGCTAATATTCAAATTGTCCCCTCGACCAGGAGTTCAACCAGCAGGTAGGGCGGCCAACCGTCCATGTTCCCTCCCCCTGGCCAGGCTGCCCAGACCCCCCCACCCATGCATGAATTTATGCACTGGGATATATATATATATATATATATATGTATATATATATATATATATACACACTGAGTGGCCAGATTATTGTGCGTTCAGAGATCATAATAATCTGGCCACTCAGTGTATATTTTTCATTATCTCACAGTTCCTGATGCCAGATATGTGTCCTTGGACTTTCCAGTAACAAATGCTAATAGACTCCCTATCTTATTTAAGCTACCCTCCATCTAGATTTCTGACAGTCACAGTCAAAGTAGTCTGACCATTATATAAGCTGATTTCTCTTACCATCACTAAGCATTTTCATAAAATAATCTTCTTATATTCTATCTGATTTATTTGAATTATATGCCCCACTCCATACTTCCTACTCTAGCTATCAATCACTCACTATGAATAAACAAGATAATGAGAAGTGGAGGGCTGGATGAAATTAATATTTACTGAGCACATATTAGGTGTCAGGGACCTAATTTAATTTTGCAATCATCTTTTGCTATTACATTTAATTCTCACAGTGACTCTGGAGGTTGATGTATATTCAGTTTTACAGATAAACACCCCCTCCCCCCGCAGAGTTTCTAAATGAATTCTAAAGCCCTTTCGCCACCATTACTTGCCCTCCTTCTCTCCCTCTTCCACCACTTAATTTACATCACAAGAATGAGAATATAGTGAAGTCATATTAACACAACAGGGTTACAATACTGCATAGCCACATTTGGGTTTCATGAAAATCCCTGACTTTTATAGCATTTTCTTCTTAATTTTGACACACTTCTTTCTTTCTTTTTGCATTTTAAAACCTTTATATTGGGATGTCTGCAACTGATGTCATATTTAATGGATGCTTTTCTTTTACTTGAGAAGTTTTTATTAAAGCAATGGCACATCCTCCATTAGAGGCATGTGAGACATGTGGGAATTAGGGAAAAAAAGTAATGAACCTTCCTATACTGTTCTGTTGTGGGATAAAGAAGGCAAATTTGATTACTTCCCTTGCTCAGCTGACTTGCCTAGAGTAGATCCTTAATAACAATTTACTTCACTGAATAAATAAAAATGAAGAAACCATGATTCACAGATTGTGTGTGTGTGTGTGTGTGTGTGTGTGTGTGTGTGTGTGTGTGTGTGAGAGAGAGAGAGAGAGAGAGAGAGACAGACGGACAGACAGACTTGCCCTTGGTCATCAGAAGCGGAATTTAAGTTTTCTAGTGTCTAGCCAAAATAGTTTGTCTGAGTCTTTCCTGAGCCTCTCTACCTGCCAGTCTTCCTGGCAAAGCATCAACGTGAACCCCAGATCTGACCAGGGTCAATTCCAAGGTGAGAGTTTATAAATCAGATGGAGGAGCTAGTAAGTTTGTTCACAGCTCTGGGTCCTTGAGGCAAAGTCATATCATGGGTCAGGCCTGTGACATAGATGATGACTCTCAAGCAGATCATCAGGCAGATAAGAGGGAGGGCAGAAGGCTCCACTCTGGAGAGCCGGATCTCTTGATCTTCTGGGAGATAATACTTTTAATTTTCATGAGCACAAGACTACACCCCAAACCAGAAGGGGTTTGCCTAATCCATCATGCTCTCTGGCCACACAATGGGACCCCTGACAAGCAGAACATCAGGAGTAAGAGAAATGGACATCATGAATGCTCATGAATTGCAAATGCTTCTTCATTAAAGGATGCTATCTTGCTTGGGACCATCTGCTTGATATAACTGGGCCCAGGTCCTCAGGCCAGAAACATCTGCCACTTTAATAATTTCACCTCTTAATTAAAGTACAACCAAAAGGAGGCCAAACATAGCTATGACCCTGGACACATCAGAGTTAGCCACACAGAGCAGAAAACACATCTGCCTTGGTCCAGCATCAATAGAAGCACATAGGTATGCAGTTCATTCAATAGATGTGATAAAACACATTTGAGCAAGTGAACCCCCTTTCCCCATTGTCTTCATGCATCACATCAAAGACATTTTGTCTTCAAATTTAATTGATCTTCCACTGGTAGGGCCTCCTGACCAGTTGTCTTTTAGTTGCTCTGCCCTGAGGCATCTTGGTCAAGCAGTTAATGACCTATAAATAAACACTTTAATACACTAGTAGAGATGCTATTTAAAGGAACCCTGAACTAATCCTTTTGTACCACAAAGAATTCTTTTGTAATGCAAATAGTCCCCCTTAATTGACCTGTTTTGTAAGTTCAGATTTTCATATCAATTTCACATGCAGCATCAAAGAAACAATGTGTGGCAACACTCCAGCACTGCACAGGAAGGCACTAAATAAATGGCGGGTGACACTATTATTTCTCACTTTGGGATGCAACCACGTCATTTTGAACTTTGATCAAATTGTAAGTTATGCCACAGAGATTCTGGGTATGCATCTGTCTACCCAATTCTATTTGTCTGTAACCTTTCTAAGAGCCTAGATGCTTAAATGTCTTCTATTTTTTTCATATAGTTATCCTACACTGAGTTCTGTACCCCGGCAGTGGATGCTGGCAACTTGGTTAAGTGAGAAACATGACCCATTGTTGTTTATCATTCATTCACTCAACAAGTATTTATTAAGCATTGTTTTATGCCCTTAGAATGCAGCCATAAACACACCAAGGTAATGACTTTAGAGAGGTTTGTTCAAGTGAAATAGAGAGAACCAAATACATACATATCTATACTAATAAAAGGATAATATGCTAATTAGACCAGGAGACCTTCCGGGAAGACCTTCCAGATGTCCTTCCGGACAAAGCCATGGTGGTGGGGTTGAGGCAGAGGTAGTTAGGAGTGATCAGGCTGGCAGGGGAGGGCAGTTGGGGGCGAGCAGGCTAGCAGGGAGGGGCAGTTGGGGGCAAGCAGGCTGGCGGGGGGGGGGGGGCAGGTGGGGGCGAGCAGGCCAGCAGCAGGGGCAAGCTGGCCAGCGGGGAGTGGCAGTTGGGGGCAAGCAGGCTGGCAGGGGGGGCAGTTGGGGGCAAGCAGGCCAGCAAGGGGGGGCAGTTGGGGGCAAGCAGACCAGCAGGAGGAGCAGTTGGGGGTGAGCAGGCCAGAAAGAGGGGCAGTTGGGGGCGAGCAGGCTAGCAGGGAGGGGCAGTTGGGGGCAAGCAGGCTGGCAGGGGGACAGGTGGAGGTGAGCAGGCCAGAAAGGGGGGCAGTTGGGGGCGAGCAGGCTAGCAGGGAGGGGCAGTTGGGGGCAAGCAGGCTGGCAGGCTGGCAGGGGGACAGGTGGAGGTGAGCAGGCCAGCAGAGGGTAAGTTGGAGTTGATCAGGCCAGCAGGCAGAGTGGTTAGGGGCAATCAGGCAGGCAGGCAGGTGAGCAGTCAGGAGCCAGCAGTCCCAAATTGTGAGAGGGATGTCCAACTGCCAGTTTAGGCCCACAGGGATTGGGCCTAAACTGGCAGTCGGACATTCCCCAAGGGGTCCCAGACTGGAGAGGGTTCAGGCCAGGCTGAGGGACACCTCTCCCGTACACCCCTCCCGTGCATGAATTTTGTGCACCGGCCCACTAGTATGAATAAATAAAATGTCAGTAGTAAATGTTAACTATGAAGAAGAATGAAGCAGATGGAGAAACTATTTTAAACAGTCTTTCTCAAGGAACATCTCTCTTTGGAGGTGACAGCATAAAGCTGGGAGATGCTGGAGAATGCCACAAAGTAGGTGGAAGGAACAGCAAGTGGAGCGGCCCTGAGGGAGAAGGGTGTTTGGTATTTTGGGGAACAGTAAGACCCATGGCATAGAAAGATTAAAAGCAATGGTGGCAGAAAGTGAAGTTTAAGAGGCATGTAGGGCCCAGGTCACATACAGCTTGCATGAATGGTAGAGACTTAGTCCTAAGAGGTGTTTGTATAATGTAGAAGGATGATGCCAACTCCAGTGACTACAAAAGGCAGGACTTGTCATATTTTGTTCAGCCCTTTCTTCCCTGGAGGGAAAGGACGAAGCAGAGATTCTGAAAAGCATCATAGCCTCACAAGCCTCTAAACATCCACTAAAGCCCTGAAAACTCTTCAAAGCTCCGAAAGACACAAACGTGTCAGTGAGGACCCTAAGGCCTAAGATCCTCATTTGAGAGTTGTAACCTGAATAAATTCTGGTATTATCTATGATCCAGGTTCAAGAAAGTATCTATCAACCAACAGTATATAAAAAGTTATTCAAAAAACCCTGGCCGGTGTGGCTCAATTGGTTGGACATTGTTCTATTGTCTGTGTCCATGGGTTATGCATATATGCATACAAGTTTTTTGGTTGATCTCTTCCCACCCATCCACCCACCCCCACTCTCCATCTGAGATTTCAATCTGTTCTATGCCTCTGGATCTATTTTGTTCATCAATTTATTTTGTTCATTAGATGCCACATATGAGAGCAATCATGTGATACTTGTCTTTTCCTGACCAGCTTATTTCACTTAGCATGATACTCTCCAGGTCACTCAATGCTGTCTTAAAGGGTAAGAGATCCTTCTCTTTTACTGCTGCATAGTGTTCCCTGGTGTAAATGTGCCACAGCTTTTTTACCCACTCACTGTGATGGTGTTTGATGTGTCAAGTTGGCTACAATAAACTACAAGGACAGAAGGAAGAACAGTAGTCTTTTTGTGACATACACATACCTTCTCCCAGTTATTCAATCAAACACTAATCAGGTGCTACAGTAAAGGGATTTTGCAGATGTGATTAATGTTCCTAATCAGTTGGCTCAAGAAAGATTACCCCAGTGAGCCTGACTCAATCAGTGAAAGCCCTTTAAGGGAGGGTTTACTTTAGGCAGTCCCTAAGCCAGACTTCAAACAGCTATTGAGTCTAGAACTGTTTTCTCTTCATAAGAAATCTTTACTGTTGAAAGTATTACATATGTCCCTCTTCCCTGCCCCCATTGACCCCTTCTAGCCCACTCCCACTACCCCCACCCCCTGCCTTCACCGCCCTATTGCCTGTGTCCATGGATTATGCATATATGCACTCAAGTTCTTTGGTTGATCACCTCCCACCCAGCCACTCTGGATTCTCCTCACACAGCTCTAGACCACTCTGCCTTCCCTCTATGGGAGCCCAAGGTGAGTGGCTGCACATGAAATTTTGTGCATTGGCCCTTTAAGAGGGTGCCTGCATTTCCAGCCTTCTCTCCCTGGCAGACAGCAACCCCACTACTTTTCACAGCCAGATGTTATGTGAGTACCTTCCTTAGTCCTGGTGCTCTGAGCTCCAAAGCCCAGCTTGAAGTTTAGACCTCAGTGGAAACCCCCCATGGCTGATATCTCTCTCTCTGGAACTTCAGCTGCTGCTTGTAGGAGTCCGGCCAGCCCTCTCAAGCCTCTGCACTTTGTACCAGTCTCTATGGGGTCTCCACTTTCCGTCCTTGGTTATCAGGATTCTCTCCAGCTAGTCTTTGGTTGATTATTCAGGATGGTTTTTCTGTGTTTTAGTTGTAATTCCAGTTTGGTCCTGGAAGAGTGTCAGTGTAACTTCCACTGACTTCGCTGCTGCCATTTTGGAACTCCTAGATGATCTTTTCCTTATGCCTAGTTTGTCAAATGTTTTCTATCACGAAAGATTTGAGATTTGTCAAATTTTTTTTTCTGAGTCTATTGAGATACCACCTGATTTTTATTCTCTATTTTGTTGATATGATGTATGACATTAATTGATTTTCTGATGTTGAGACAATCTTGTGTTTCTAGGATAAATGCAATTAGTTTGTGGAGCATTGTGATTTTTTATTATGTTGCTGGAATTGGTTTGCTAGTATTTTTGAGAATATTTTAGTTCCAGAATATTTGTTGGTCTGTAGTTTTCATTTTTTTGTGATGTTTTTGGTTTAGGTGAGGATAATATTGGCCTTATATAAAAAGTCAGAAGCATTCCTTCACTCTTCTATTTTTTGAAAGTGTTTGTGAAGAATTGGTATTAACTATTTTTTTTTAATATGTGGTAGAATTTGGTGGTGAAGCCATCTGGGCTGGGGCTTTTCTTTGTGGGTAGTTTAGTATTATTATTAATATTATTTTATTTTTATTTTTTGCTAATCCTCACTGGAGGATTTTTTCCCATTGATTTTTAGAGACAGTGGAAGGAAGGAGTGGAGGGAAGGAAGGTGGGGAGAAAGTAATAGAGAGAGAAAAACATCCATGGGAGAGAGACACATAGATTGGTTGCCTCCCACACTCACACAGACCATGGGGCTGGGATCAAACCTGCATCCCATGTATGTGCCCTTGACTGGGAGTGGGACCTGAGACCCTTCTGTTCTCAGGCTGACACTAAGCACTGAGTGATACCAGCCAGGGCTGTGGGTAGTTTTATTTCATTTATTTATTTATTTATTTATTTATTTATTTATTTATTTATTTAAATTCTTTATTGTTGAAAGTATTACATATAGTATTACATATGTCTCCTTTTTCCCCCATTGACCTCTCCCAGGCCACCCCCACACCCCAGCACATGACCTCACCACCCTAGTGTCTGTGTCCATTGGTTATGCTTATATGCATGCATACAAGTCCTTTGGTTGATATCTTACCCCCCCCCCCACCCCCGCCTTCCCTCTGAAGTTTGAGGGTCTGTTTGATGCTTCTCTGTCTCTGGATCTATTTTTGTCCATCAGTTTATGTTGTTCATTATATTTCACAAATGAGTGAGATCATGTGATATTTATCTTTCTCCGACTGGCTTATTTCCCTTAGCATAATTCTCTCCATGTCCATCTAAGCTGTTGCAAATGGTAAGAGTTCTTTCTTTTTTACAACAGCATAGTATTCAATTGTGTAGATTTCCACAGTTTTTTTAATCCACTCATCTGCCGATGGGCACTTAGGCTGTTTCCAAATCTTAGCTATTGTAAATTGTGCTGCTATGAACATAGGAGTGCATATGTCCTTTCTGATTGGTGTTTCTGATTTCTTGGGATATATTCCTAGAAGTTGGAATTACTGGGTCAAATGGGAGTTCTATTTTTAATTTTTGGAGGAAACTCCATACTGTTTTCCACAGTGGCTGCACCAGTCTGCATTCCCACCAGCAGTGCACGAGGGTTCCTTTTTCTCCACATCTTCGCCAACACTTGTCATTTGTTGATTTGTTGATGATAGCCATTCTGACAGGTGTGAGATGACATCTCATTGTCATTTTGATTTGCATCTCTTGGATGATTAATGACTTTGAACATGTTTTCATATGTCTCTTGGCCTTCTGTATGTCCTCTTTTGAAAAGTGTCTATTTAAGTCCTTTGCCCATTTTTTAATTAGATTGTTTATCTTCCTTTTGTTAAGTTGTATGAGTTCCTTATAAATTTTGGAGATTAGGCCCTTATCGAATACTAGAGGCCTGGTGCACGAATTAGTTCACAGGAGGGGTCCAGCCAGCCTGCCCCAATGGGGGCCATCGGGGCCAGGCCAAAGTGGGGGAGGGGCTGCAGGCAGTTGGCCGGCTGGCTGGGGAGAGGGGTCATGGGAGGTTGCGGGTGGTGAGGGGGGGGGGGCAATTGGGGCCTCAATCAGGCCTGTTGGCCGCCACAGTGCACGTCATAGCAACTGATCGTTCCAGCCATTCTGGTTTTTCCAGTCGTTTCATCGTTTGGGTCACTTGGCTCATATATATAGATAGATAACATTGGCAAATATGTTCTCCCATGCAGTGGGCTTTCTTGTTTTGTTGATGGTTTCTTTGGCTGTGCAGAAGCTTTTTATTCTGATGTAGTCCCATTTGTTTATTTTCTCCTCGGTTTCCATTGCCCTAGGAGCTGTATCAGAAAAGATATTGCTACGGCATATGTCTGATATTTTGCTGCCTATGGATTCTTCTAAGATTTTTATTGTTTCCTGTCTTACATTAAGTCCTTTATCCACTTTGAGTTTATTTTTGTGTATGGTGTAAGTTGGTGGTCTAGTTTCATTTTTTTGCATGTATCTGTCCAATTTTCCCAACACTATTTATTGAAGAGACTGTCTTGCCTCCATTGTATGCCCTTGCCTCCTTTGTCAAATATTAATTGAGCATAATGGTTTGGGTCAGTTTCTGGGTACTCTGTTCAGTTCCATTGGTCTATATGTCTGTTCTTATGCCAGTACCAGGCTGTTTTGAGAACAGTGGCTTTGTAATACAGCTTTTTATCTGGTATTGTGATCCCTCCTACTTTATTCTTCTTTCTCAGGATTGCTGCAGCTATTCGCAGTCTTTTTTTATTCCAGATGAATTTTTGGAGAGTTTGCTCCACGTCTGTGAAATATGTTGTTGGTCTTTTAATGGGGAGTGTATTGAATCTATAGATTGCTTTGGGTAGTATGGACATTTTAATTATGTTAATTCTACCAATCCATGAATACAGTATGTTCTTACATCTGTTTGTGTCTTCCTCTATCTCTTTTTTCAGTGTCCTGTAGTTTTCCAAGTACAGGTCTTTTACCTCCTTAGTTAAGTTTATTCCTAGGTATCTTAATTTTATTGTGCAATGGTAAATGGGATTGTTTTTGTTTGTTTGTTTTTTGTTTCTCTTTCTGTGAGTTCATTATTAGTGTATAAAAAAGCCACAGATTTCTGGGTTTTAATTTTGTATCCTGCTACATTGCCGAATTCATTTATTAAATCTAGTAGTTTTTTGATGGAGTTTTTAGAGTTTTCTATGTACAATATCATGTCATCTGCAAGTAATTACAGTTTTACTTCTTATTTTCTAATTTGGATACCGTTTATTTCTTCTTCTTGTCTGATTGCTATGGCTAGCACTTCCAGTACTATGTTGAACAGGAGTGGTGAGAGTGGGCATCCCTGTCTTGTTCCGGTTAGGGAAAATGGTTTTAGTTTTAGCCCATTGAGTATGATGTTGGCTGTACGTTTGTCATATAAGGCTTTTATTATGTTGAAGTATGATCCCTCTATTTCCACTTTACTGAGAGTTTTTATCAGGAAAGGGTGTTGGATTTTGTCAAATGCCTTTTCTTCATCAATTGATATGATTATGTGATTTTTGTGTCTCAATTTGTTTATGTGATGTATCATGTTTATTGATTTGCAGATATTGTACCATCCTTGCATCCCCAGAATAAATCCTACTTGGTTATGGTGATGATCTTTCTAATGTAATGCTGGATCCAATTTGCTTAGATTTTAGCATCTATGTTCATCAGAGATATTGGCCTGTAATTCTCTTTCTTTGTAGTGTCTTTATCTGATTTTGGGTGGGTAGTTTTGTTTTGTTTTATAACTATTTGAATCTCTTCACTTGTTATAGATCTATTCAGATTATTTATTCTTGAGTCAGTTTCTGTACAGTAAACCATCAATTTTGTGGACCTCAATTTAACAGACTTTGGACTTAGTGGACAAAATTTCCTGCCCATATGTTATGTATGAAAATTAATATCCTGTTAATTTAAAAATGCATTTAACCAAGATTTTCTTATAATTAAGTTAACAGGTTATTTTTTTTTGTTAGTAATTCACTGTTATTTTTAACAAATTTTAGCGAATAGGCCATATGTTGGAACAACACTGTCATAATTTCACAGACACAAATCAATATTGTGTACCTGCAACTATAGTCTACATATTTAAATCCAAGAGTCACTGCTTGTAAACATTGTTCTGAGAATGATTAGCATGTGATCACACTGCATCCTGGGTGGCATTGGTTCCGCTGTCTCAGGGTGTGACTTTCTGCAGCACTTTTAACCCTTGAACACTGATGTTCCCAGGTGTACTAAGCCTCGCAACAGCCAGGTGCATGTTTACTTGAGGTGACTGGTGAATGCACACATTTACTGGACCCGAATTAGTCTATTATATCAAGGTTTTCCTGTAATTATATCTTTCTAGGAATTTGTCATTTCATCTAATTTATCTAATTATTGGCATACAATTGTTCATAGTATTCCTTCACAATCTTTTTTTATTTTTTTATTTTTTTAGAGTCAGTATACTGTGACCTCTATCATTTCTGATTCTGGTGATTTTTTTTTTCATTAATGGAAAACTGTTTCTCTAGTCACAAATTCTCTATTCATAAATCACAATATTTCTGATACTAAATGTGCAGGGTTTTTTTTCCACATCAAGAAATTTTTCAATTCTCTGCAGAAATCAACTGGATGTCCTACAATTTAATTCTCTCTTTACACTGATTACCCAGAGTTAGTGTAGATCCCACAGGTTAAGGGCTCTGTCCCATAAGACTGCCCACACTTCAAATGACAGTTGTAAGTAGTGGGTCCTGGAGTTACCTGCACTTCATCCAACTTGGATCCAAGTCAGGGGTTCCCAGGACACTAACCTCAATTCACTAATTTGCTGTAATGGCTCAGAGAACTCAGGAAAGCACTTTCCTTACCATTTGTTATAAAGGACTTTATAGAGGACACAGGTGAGCAGCCAGGTGAAGAAGTACATAGGGTGAGGTCTGGGAGCATCTTGAGTGCAGAAGCTTCCACCCCTGCATGTGGATTTGTTCACCAACCTGGAAGCTCCCTGCCCCATACTAGGATTTTTACAGAGAGTCCACTACATAGGCATGATTGGTTAGATCAGTGGTCGGCAAATTGTGGCTTGCGAGCCACATGCGGCTCTTTGGCCCCTTGAGTTTTTAGCAAAGGCCAGCTTAGGAGTACCCTAATTAGGTTAATAACAATGTACCTACCTATATAGTTTAAGTTTAAAAAATTTGGCTCTCAAAATAAATTTCAATTGTTGTACTGTTGATATTTGGTTCTGGTGACTAATGACTTTGCCGACCACTGGGTTAGATCACTACCATGGTGATTAACTGAATCTGCAGCCCTTCTCCCCTCCACAAGTCAGGAGGTGGGACTCAATTTCCAACTTTTCTAATTTCCACTTGGCTAATTCTTCTGGCAACCAGCTCTCATCCTCCAAACATCACCTCATTAGCATAAACTTGGTGTGATTGGAAGGGGCATATTATGAACAATAAATTCCTCTTCTCTTTTCACTCAGGAAATTACGAGGGTTTCAGCTCTGTGCCTGGAATCCATGAGGAAGACCGAATATATATTTCTTCTTATATCACAATAAATCTAGCTAAAGAGTTGTCAACATTATTTATCTTAAAACAAAACCAAACCAAAAAAAACCCAGCTTTTTGGTTTCCCTGATTTTTCTCTATTTTTTTCTGTTTTCCATTTTGTTAGTTTCTGCTCTTAACTTTATTAATTTCTTCCTTGTACTATCAGCTTAATATGCTTTCCTTTCTCCAGTGTTGTAAGGTAGGAGGCTAGATTAATTTCAGATGTTCTTAATGTTCGTTTATAACTATAAATTTCACTTTAACCACTGCTTTAGCTGCCTCCCCTAAGTTTTGACATGTTATTTCTTCATTTTCATTTATCTCAAAGTATTTTTCTGATTTTTCTTTTGATTTCTTCTTTAACTTATTATTTAGTAGTGTGCTATTTAATTTCCACATATTTATTTCTCAGTTTTTCCCCGGCTATTGATTCCTAATTTCTTCCTATTGTGGGAAAAGAACTTTGTGTTATTTTTAATCTCTTAAATTTATTGAGATTTGTCCTATGGCCTTACATGTGACATATCTTGGAGGCTGAATCTGTGTACATGTGAGAAGAATATATCTTCTGTGGTTGTTAGGTGGAATGTTCTACAGATTTCTTTTAAATCCAATTGTTTCAGAGGGATTTTCAAGTATTTTATTTCTTTGTTGATTTTCTGTTCAGTTGTTTACCCCATGAATGGAGTATTTAGGTCTCCAACACTTATTATTTGTCTATTTTCCCTTCGTTTTTGTCAGTTTTTGCTTTATATATTTTGGTGTACTAATAGTAGGTGCATATATGTTGACAACTGTTACACCTTCCTGGTGTATTGAGCTTTTTATCATTATGAAATGTCCTTCTTTATGGTCTATAAAAGAAAGTTTATGAAATACAAGTGCAGGCCGTCCTCATTTTATTGCACTTCGCAGATGTTGTCTTTTCTTACAAATTAAAGGCAAAAGCCTCACCAGCAGAACGGTGGACTCGATGTACTGCAGTGGTCCGGCACTGACCCACAGTCCCTGAGGTATGCCTGTACACATTTGCAAAGCATGAGCTTGGAAGTAAGATTCCCAGCTTCTCAGTCGCCTGTGTCTCACGTGCATTTCGTGGCCATCTGTGCCACTGAACCAATCAGTCCGAGGCAGAGGCAGAGTGTGCCGGTCACCATGGAGACCCTCAGAAGGAAGAAGCCCTACATCATACATGTCCAAGGGCAGGAGAGCATGGGGAGCCTGCCAGGGGCGTCCTTCTAGGTCCTTGCTACTCAGGTGTGACCAGCAGCACCAGCATGGTTCAGGCTCTACCTGGAAACACAGAACCCCAACCCCCACCCCAGACCTACAGAGCCAGACTCTGTACTTCACAGGTGCTACCTTAGCTCATAAAAATCTCATAATCAGTGAGTCATAGAGGCTGTCACCCTGGCTGTACACTGCCATCACCAGCAGGGAGGGTGCCCCCAGACACAGGGATCGGAATCTGGAGTGGGCCCAGCATGGAGATTCTAATGTGCAGCCCAATCCTGAGATTCCCCAGAACAATCAACATCTTCTCCCACGCCTCTATCGTAACATTTGTGATAAACACTAATTTATAGGATACTTTCTATCCACCATCACCATGCCAAGTATCTCACACTCACTATCTCCTTTTGGCCTCTACAATATCATCAACACGACTTGGCATCTTCATTTAAGTAACATGTCCAACCTCAGACAGCTGGTAAGGTGCAAAGGGCAGACTGAAATCCAGGCTGCCTAATTTCTATGCTCTTCAATTATAATGCTTGTGCCTCTCACTAAAATGTGACCTTTTGAGATTGAGAATTGTATTATTTGCTCTTGACCTATGGCTCAACATAGGTGCTCAATACATATTGAAGAGTATTAAATGCATCATTAACCTGGTATATCGCAGATGCACAATAAAAGGTCAATGGGCAAAAGTACGAGTGAGACACAGCCCAGAACCCGGAGGATGACATGGTCACCCTTTCTCTCCCTCAGGACAGTGTTAGGAGCTCAGCTGATGCCAACCAATGTTTTATCTGAGTCTGACCTCAACTCACCATCATGCAGACTTTCCGCCATATCACACTGCCCTTCTTTCTCAAGGGTAGGGATCTGAGCTGTTCATGCTAACATTCCTCACTAGGTGAGCGCATGAGTAGCGCTGTGGTCCCCATGTCGGTCATCAGAGAGCAGAGTACGAGAGGGGGCTGACTAAAGGAACTCCAGTCCATTCACCATTACCGTTTGCACTGAAGTTATGGGCCCTATGCAATCAGCAGACATCTGCACAGGCTCTGGAAGGCATGTACAAAGCTATGCTTTGGGGACCAAACTGCTCAACTTCCTTTCCACTGAAGTGCTCCCCTCCACTCCGACATGCACCTCACACTCACACTCACACTCACACCCAGGTCCCCACAGAAACCCAAGAGAGATCAGTGAGTTACTCTGATGTTTATTTTAATGCATCTTAGTCCACACAGTTGATATAAAATCAGAAAAAGCGAAGCAAAAACAAAGAGGTCTGGAGTCTTAGCATCAGAAGGGCACCATATATACATCTACAGTTGGTGGCCAATACAAGTCATTGCCAGACAGTCCTTGGAGACAGAGAACAGCCTAGACCCAGCGGAGCCCTGGAAACTCATGGCCGCAAGGGTCTAGAGACTCGTCCTGACCCTCTGACCGCAGGAACAAGTGGGAGTGATAAAGCTGTGTTTATGACTTATTATCAGAGTAATGATAGCAGCCCAGCCAGGTACAAAGGCAGTTATAAACCATTTATATTACACAGAATTATTCAGTCTCCATTCTACTTTATGGTGTAAAATTGTTAATTGAATTTCCAGTGAGTAGTTTAGAAGATTAGTGATAATAAGGAATGGTAAATACATAGCACCATTTCATAGGTTTTTTTGTCACTGATTTCTCATCTAGACCTGTGACCAGGACACCCACCTCAGGGGTGAGCACTCCAAAGCCACAGCCGTGATTTTGCCAAGGGCTCCAGTTTGAGGGTTTCGTCCACAAGCGTAAGGCTGGGCGTGGGCATGGGCAGTATGTGCCTCTGTGAGAACACAGGTCACCACTGTGAGAGGGCTTCTGGCCACTGGGGCTTTCTACCCACACTTTGGTTTTCTAAATGAGGTGGAGTGGGAGGGAGGTATCGTCTTTCAAATGAAAGGGAAGGGGCGAGATGGAGTTATTTTATTTCTGGGTAAAACAAAAAACAAAAAAACAAAACAATAATACTGAGCTTGATTATATGGTTAGGATGTAAAGTTCCTTAGCTATTTCTTTAAGGTTTCAACACAAGGCTGATGGTCAACATATAAAGCAAACAATACTATGTACATATATGTAAAAAGTGTTATAAATAGGTTTTATAAACCGTAGATATTATATACATCTTCAATCACACTAACCCCACCCCCCAACTGCACTCTGTTTGGTTTGGTTTGAGTTTGGGTTTTCGGCTAGCTTTTTGGTTTTTTTGTTTGTTTGTTTTTTTCTTTTTTTAGGTTTCCTTCCTCCCTCCCCTGTGTATGCCCAGAGCCTCAGATGAACTGGGCACCTCAGTCGCGTTTCCGTAAGATCACATAGATGAACCCGCTGAGCAGAGCCAGGGGGAAGGCCACCCAGGCCAGGATGTAGGTGAATCCGTAGGAGTAATCAGAGTTGTTGACATGCCATTCTGTGTGTCTCACCGTGTAGATGGACGCTGCGCTCATCACACACAGACCTGGGGAAAGAGAGGGACAATCCGAGTGAGGGAGAGATCACAGGGGGACCCCTCTCCACCCCCGACTACAGGGTCCACAGGACCTGGGAACCTTGCCCACACTACTCGCTGTCCTGATCACTCACACACACACACACACACACACACACACACACACTCACACACTAGGCCCCACGTGGGCTGCAAGGAGGCAGAGACCACTGCATGTGGAGAGCATGTAGGGCTCTGGAAGAACCTGCTGCCGGGTCCAAGAGTGACAGCAGGAGGCTTGAAGATACAGGAACACGAGAAACAATCAGCACTCCACTTCCAATCTACGTGACCGAGGCCATCCATCATCTTTGCCATCTTTTCTGCCCCATTTCTCTTGCTTTAACTCTCAACCAATTCCCAGTTACCACAGAGTGGTCAGCGAGAATTCAGGTTGCAAGATAAACCTGCCTATCTCCTTATAAGGATGGTTCGGCGGGGGAGCCCCTGGAAACCTCTGGCCACTCTCCAAATGAGGGGCGTTTCCTGGAGCCAATGAAAATGCAGTGACACTTTACCATTATCAGAGTTGTGTCATGGCAACAGTGTTGGGCTCCAGGCAGAGCACAGGGGCAGGGCTCCATGCTAATCCCCTCAGCAGGACTGTCATGTAAGACATGAACAAGCAGACAGAACATATGGAGATGAAAAGAAAAGTGGGGAGACAAGGAGGAAGGACAGGACATGAAGAGGACACAAGCTGCAGGGGGAGGAGACTATCAAGGGCAAGCTCATTGCACCGGGCCCCTTTCAACAGTTCTTGGTTCCTCCAAGGTTGGATTTGAATCCAAAAGAGGGTACAACGATGTCACATACACAGGTAGGCCAGGCCACCCTCTCTGGCCACCACTGCAGCCCTTTGGTGTGGGAAGGAGAAGAAAACGTCCACCTTGGTCCTCGTGAAGCAGGTAAGTTCAAATGCGATAGTCCATGCCCACCATGGCAGTCAGAACCCACTGTGGGGAGGGGTCCAGTGACATCAGCACCCCAGCCTGGAGTTGCACAAAGCCTGCTCTGTTTCCCCCTGAAAGCAGGGTCTTTGAAAGGCTCTGAGTGACTCTATTATGAATGCAGCAGGCCGTGTGGGATTCCTGCGGTTCCAAAGCTCCCGATGGTCTGGACCACCTACATCTAACCTCACTGCTATTTGATGGGACACTGCAACTTTGTTTGAATAAAGTGCAGAATTGGAATTTGTCACATTCACTACCCTGATAATATTGTCCTTCTGCAAGTCAGAGCAGAACACTCCTACTCCACTGGCCCCCGTTGAGAAAGCCACACAATAGTCTTAGAACTACAGTGGGATCAGATCCAGGATCCCGCTACCTACGGAAAGTCTGAGAGGCAGCGAGGACATCTGTGTCAGAGGGGGAACTGAAGCTGGCAAGTCTGTGTTAGAGATACAGTTTTGATCTGCTGGGGACACACTATTAGCCTTGAGGTCCATGATCCTCAGGGATCTTCCCCCATTGCTCCATGACTCACCTCTCTAAAGTGCTAATTCTTATCTTTAAGAAATACTGAAGTTGCCTCTTGAGCTCTAACCTAGCTACCCAGTGAGGGCAGGGCTATAAAAAGAGAAGCATGACCAAAGGAGAGAGGGAGGTTAAAGAGAATGCTGAGAGGCCAGGACAATGCGTATTGTGTTGGTAGGGCTTCCAAATGGGGTGTGTCTAACCAGCACTGGTGTGGAAAATGCCATCGTAGCCATGCAGACCAGCTGTACACAGATTTCACTGGCAAAGAAAACATCAAAGAGAAAACATTCCATCAACGACCAAGAGGGATATAGAGAGGCAGGATACACAAGTGTGATGACTAACTAGATGGCTTAATTTATGACATTTACCCAAGTGGAATCTCAGAAGTAAATGAATTTAAGTTTTGCTTTAAAAAGCAACAAGCTTAGATACTTACAAAGTCAAAGAGAGGATACACACTTTATAATTATTGTTGTCAGTAGACTGGAATTTTAGGGAATACGTTATTACAAGGCTTTCTATACATAAAGCAATAGTTGTGCCCTGGAATCGAGAGCAGTTAATGCCATAAAATAGTCCCTAAAAGTCACACATTGCTCCTCATAAGCGGACTATGACTCAATTTCTCAGCAGCCAGTACATGGAAATGAATTTTTGAAAGTTCCCTATGATGAAGGTAAGTGAAAGTCCCCCATGATGAAGGTAAGTGAAAGTCCCCCATGATGAAGGTGAGGTCCCCATGATGAAGGTAAGTGAGGTCCCCTATGGTGAAGGTAAGTGAGGTCCCCATGGTGAAGATAAGTGAAGGTCCCCCATAATGAAGGTAAGTGAGGTCCCCATGGTGAAGGTGAGGTCCCCATGATGAAGGTGAGGTCCCATGATGAAGGTGAGGCCCCATGGTGAAGGTGAGGCCCCATGGTGAAGGTTGTGAAGCTCCTGACACACTGGCAGGTGCTCTGCTTTCCCCACAGGTGACAGTCTGTGCTTTGGTAGTGACATGCCCTGAGAGAGGCCTGAGTCTGAGAGCATAGGCCATTTTAAGGACACAGAGCCTGTCCAAACAACATAAAAGTGCTGCCCATTCACGAGTTCACAAGAGTTTCTACCTGTCTCAGGATGGCTGACTCTGAACAACTCCCAGAAAATTCTTCCTTGAGAGTCCTCCTGAAGAGAAGATCTCAAGCCTCCTTTAGTGATGATAGCAGCTGCAGCGATTAGAGCCCAAAACTTTGGGAGGGAGCAACCAAGGGGCCGAATGCAAAGGAATAAAGAGATGGTGGGAATTCTCTAAACTTCCTTATCTTTATTCTGATTGGTTCAAGAAACATGCAGTGAATACCTATTGTGTGCAGGCACTATTCTAGAGCTTCTAGATAAAGAGACCCAGCCCCCATGTTCATGGGGTGAGCGTTGTTCAAAAACGGACATGTCAGTAGAAACTTCCAATATTGTCTGTTGTGACTTCAAGGGAGGGTGAGAGAAATGCACCAGAGGCTCTGAGAGCATGGATGGGCACTGAGCCCAAAACAGGGATTGGGGAAGCCTGACAGGGGAGACGGTGCCTGACCTGGGACTAAAGGATGTGTAAGAGTTAGCCAGGTGAAGAAAGGTGGAAGGGAATTCAGGAAGAGCATGAGCAAGACAAGGAAAACAGAGAGCTTGGTGGAAACCACCAGCAGGTGATGATAAGAGTGTCCCATGATACAGGAGGAGCAGTGCAAGATGAAGCCGGAGGGCTCATAAGGCCAGGAAAGAGGGGGCTTCAATGGCATGTTGAAGTTGAGGAGGGAAGTACCTCTTTTGCAGAGGAGAAAGGATGCTCAGATGTGTGTTTTAGAAAGATCGTCCCAACAGCCGTGTGGAAAGTAGAGGTAGGGGTGGGGACAGAAAGTTGCATGAATTGGCTCTTGCACAGCTGCAATGCTGTTAGTGAGTAAAAGAGAAGAAGTGGACACAATATCTATGAATGCTACCTGCTGGCAGGAATCGGGTGAACTGGGTATGGAGGAGGGAGAGGGGGTTCTGGCATGACTGGTGGGTTAACTTAGGTAATTGGGAAAACAGTAATGGCGTGAAAGCCAAGGGAATAAACAGTTTCAAATAGTGAATAGAAAACAGTACAGAAAGGATTGGAAGAATTCAGCCAATGACTTAAAAGTGAGCCTTGGTAACCTTTGCAAAGCAGCTCGTTTGAGAGCCTGCAGCAGAAGCCAGAGTGAGACCGGCTGGAGAGTGAACGCCCGTGAGACCCGGAGCCAGTGGGGAAGGCACCTCGTGGTGGTGGTGTGATGAGTGAGTGAGGGCCTCTGTCTCCCCAGCCCCATCCTCAGGGTGATAAGGTGGGGCAGGAAGAGGCTGGGTGGTCTGTCGTGCTGAAAGCTTTGACTCTACACAAGTCTTCTCTGCGCAGCTGGCCCAGTTGCCATTTCAGCAGTCACGTGAGCCCTGCAGCCTAGGACATTGCCCCCGGCATTCTAGATTTTGGGCACAGCCAGTGCAGCATCTGGAATGACTCTCTCATAAGGAGGGTGCTGAATGTGGTACCCAACTGAAGCTGCCTTTGATCCATGCACAACAGGGGAAGCCCTGTGCTCTTATTCATCTTTCAAATCATTTCATCCTAAAGCCCTATACCTGTACCTATATCAGCCTGACAGGAAACAAAACAAGCAGCAAGTAAAACCCACTCAGGCGTCTCCTTCTCCCATGTTTTCTGTTCCTTTTAATGACAATGAACAGTAACTACACATGTGACCTGAGTTTGATTCTGCCTACGGAACACAGTCATGAGTCATCCAGCGAGTAGGTTATCCGGGGCCTTCTTTTATGTGGCGTGCACAGAGCTTATGGCTGGTGTAAGGAGTGAAGTCAATAAAAACATGCATAGCTCCTTTTCAGGTCTGTACCTATAGGACTTTCTTGATGTTTTTCTCATCTAGCGCAACCCAACACAACCGAGCTAGGGCAAGGGTAACTACTATCTGGGACCAGGTGGCTCCAGGTTCTGCAAATGAGAATGACACCAAAACCCAGACACAGGATCAGCATGGCCTTTCTCTAAGAAGGAGGTAGAGAAGAATCCATGGCTTGTGAACAGGAGGAGCTGTCTGTGAAGAATTGTCCCTGAAGAAATGGCAGTGGGATTAGGGGCTGTTGAAAGGCTACACACTGTGGTTCAGACCCTGGAGGAACCTCAGAGTCACCCAGGGAACGGCCCCACCCAAGAGTTCTTACGTAGGACTCTCCAGGGATGAAATCTGAGCACGGGGATTTTTAAAAAAAGTACCCCCTCTTCTAAAAGGCAAATCTGTTGTGCAGCTAAGCTCGAAAAGCACTTAACTAGGTGAAGACGCTGCTTGATATGTCTTTAGGAAGCAGCCAACCTAAGCAGTATGTAATCAAGGAAAGACAGCTCTTAAATGTGAGACGTGTGGCTTATTATGAAATGGAGAAAGGATGATGCAGCAAAGCAGGTAGACCTATAACCACACGCGGAGCTGTAATCTGGAGCAAGGCAGACACAGCTCCTGAATCCTGAGTCAGCCCAAGAGCTCCTCACACCATTCACTAAGGTGCCCGATCTGTAAAGATCTCAGCTAGCCCTCTCCCGCCCCCACCTCCCCGCCGCCAAGAGAAGCTATGCAGAGACAATCCAGCCTGCACCTGTCACCTGGGAGTCTGCTGGCTTCCACTTAAAAATGCTTTTGGCTTTGAGGATGCATCTGCCCTACGTGGACCCCACTTACTGTGGCAGGAACACTTCGATTTACATTCCATGATTGTGGGCTACTTGCTTCCCCCTCCTTCCCCCTTTCCCCTTTTTGTTTTTTGTCTGTTTCAGCTTTCCTGATCTGTTCCTCAACATTAAGCTGTAACTTCTCAGCCTGTCCCCAGTTCTCAACTCCAACAACCTTCCCTACTTTTCTCCCTAGTTGCTGATTTCTTAATGGGTTGTGAATTGGGAAAGACATGTGATGTTGATTTAAAGTTGCCATACATTAAGAGTCAGGAAGTCTCTGTCAAATCTCTAACCCGTTTAGTTCTCAATTTTAATGGAAAGACCCTACATCAGGTTCAAATGCAACATTCCAGAGACCCGAGGTTCCTAGAAGACAAACTTCCAGGTCCTGTTGGCTGGAGTTAACAGTTAAGAACAGAGCATTCATAGGACTTACAACTTACAACTGCTATTTTGGCTCAACATTTCTAATTCAAGATATGGACAGCTTAACTGACAAACTCATAACTGAAAACCGGGTCTTGTGAGAGATAAGCAGCCAGATTTGAAGGAGATAAAGGAAGAACAACTTAGTGCTTTTAAATTCAGGGGTTTTAATAGAGCTCTAACAAGGCTTGCATTGGGTTCAGAGGTGAATCAAAGCAGTGAAGCAAGTATGGACAGTAAATACACTTCGGAAGATGAGAAAACCTCAACTCCTAAGAGCTTTTTGCTGAACGAAATACTTTAAAACAGTGCAGGGCCAGCATGTGCAACTTCATGGTCGTTAACTCTGGCCTTATCAGTACGTGGCTGCAGAGGCAGCGTCACAGGATTTAAAGCCGAGCTAGCTCAGCGGGAGAGGACAGGCTGCCTGCTCGGAGGGGCCCCCGCAACAGCGATGGGGCTCTTCTCAGCCAGTGCTTTCAGTCTAAGTCAGTGATGGGCAACCTTTTGAGCTTGGTGTGTCAAACTTCGCCAAAAAACTGAGCATAACTCGGGTAGTGTGTCACCTTGAGGAAAAAAGTAACTCCAAGACTCTAGTCGCAAATGTTTCATCCTCAGGAGCAGCAAATGTTTCATCCTCGGCATGCGGCCGCGTGTCATCAGAAATGGCTACGCGTGTCAGTGCTGACATGCGTCTCATAGGTTCGCCATCACTGGTCTAAGTAGTTCTGAAGGTGCAGGCTCTTACTCATCACAGATAAGTGGGGCCTTAAGAATAATAAATGATGCAAATTTGCATGGATTTTCTACTGTAAATTGGCCAAGGGAAAATAATGCAGGAAGCAGAGTTTCTACCTTGGACTTTGTGCTCCTTGGCAATGTTGGTATATTGTGCATCTCTAAATGTAAAGGGGCGCCTACCTGCAGTCAGTCCCTGTGGTCTGAGGGAGTGGAAGCATTCAGGTGATTCTCCCCCCAAGGCCAGCTTTATTCATCAGTAGAGTCACAAGCTTGTACAGATCAAATATAAATATTTTTGAAACTTCTGCTTCCTAGGTCTATATTACTTTATCTTGAGGACACATCCATTGGTACAGTGGGTATAATCATCGTTTGAATGCCCATCAAACTTAAATGGTGAATCGAAGAAATCCCAGACCATGAAGTCGCAAATCGCCTCTGGAAACAGAGTGAGTAATGATAACTCTGCTGCTAGCATGCCTACAGATGATCTTACTGCGTAGTTAGTAATTTCACCAAGCTGGTGACAATCCAGGAGCTTGGTTTGGTATAATAAAACTGTGCAAGTGCAAAGCACGATTTGGTTTTGAAACCCTAATACTGTGCATATTGAAACATTATATTTAAGTATTTAATGGGAAGTGGATCTCCAGGTTACTTGCTTTTTCCAGTAACTCTCTGGCTTTTAGTAAAGGTCATCAACATTCAACCTCAGGCTGTGTCCGTCCATACAGCCCTGTGCAAGCCGTTATATCCACCCATCCATCCATCCACCCAGAATGCCTGGGCTGTTTTCAACCCTCCACATGGCTGCTCCTGAGCACAAGCTGGTGACTCAGCACCCGGGACATTCTCACAACCAACCAGAACAAGATGCCATTTGCCTACTCGGATGGCCAAAATCTAGAACATCTCACAGCAGCCAGATGTCCTCTGGTCCATCTGGAGTCTGTGATTTATTAACTTGGGCTATAGAACCCACCACATTTGTCTCTTATTCCTCTCACTGTCCCGCTGACTCAGTCAATTGGCAGTCACTGGACAAAAGGATGAATTGGTAGAGTAAGACACTGTTCAGAAGAGAGAGACAAAGTCGGAAGATTCGCCCTCCACACTAGAGGCTTCTAGGACTCTTGCATAGGACAACCTGTCCAGTAGGGGAACTTGAAGGCAGTTTAGGGAGGAGATAAAGATCTTGTGTGTTGTCAGGGACCCCTGTTAGGGAAATGATGGCAGGTTATACAATGGTGACAAAATGAAAACACCTGAAATGACAACAGGAAATCAAGCCCAGGGGAACCGAGAAGCTGGAGTGAAGGAGAGCAGGAGTTTGTTAGTGTGGCTTCATCGCTGCGCAGAGTAAGAGACACACCCGAGAACGCCTTGGCTGTTCTCAACAGCGCGTCAGGGCCATTCTCTAGGCTGAGGCCGGAGAGCTCCCTGGGGCATAAGCTAATCTCTAGGAACCCATCCTCAGGACTGGCCTCTGCTGTACTGATACCCTCAGCATTGGACTCTGATCATGGGTCCATATTGCAGCTTTCTTCCTGGTGACAGGTCGGGTTGGATCAGAAACCTTCCTTCCAGAACCCTAACTCCTATTTTCTATGCACACCATTCCATGAAGAAGTGGGTAGTTCCCTGATTCTAAGGAATATGCACAGGTGTGCACACACACAAACACACGCACACACATGTGTACTTTATGAAAACCATTCCATGAGCAGAGTCAGGAAACATCAGTCACTCCGGGGCCACACCCTCCTACTAACTGATCAGACCCAACTCCTGCATGCACTTCATCGTCACCACTTACCAGCAAGAATCTGGAAGATCCCAGTGAGGTAAAATCGGCCCCCTTTGGTGATGGTGAAGAGCTGGTAGAAGAACAGGAAGAGGGACAGCACACTGAAGATGATGGACAGGATCATGGTGGCCTGGACAGACTGCAGCCATTCTGGAGGGAAGAGACACGGGGTTAGCACCACCAGCATGGCCAAGGGAGGGCCTTGTCACGAGGAGCATGGGGCCTGGTGCACCATGACCCTTGAGAGGCACAGTCCTCCCAGGCTGCACAAGCCCTCTTTTATGAGCAAAATTGGACAATTCACTTTTGTCCTCTTAAAAGTCAATTGTGGACATTTTAGGAAAGGGCTGTAAGACAATATCTACAGTCCTACCACTAGCAGTTAAATTCAAATAAAAATGTATTAAGTTGCCTTCCAGTCTTTCTGCCAAATGTATTACTCACATATATGTATGTAAGTATTAAAGAGGGTCTGAGCCCCACCCACTGCCTTTTCTCTTCTCGACTTCAGAGGTTTTTGAAGGGCTTACTGGAATCCCTACATTACAAGAATAGCTTAAAACCACTGTTTAAAATGTCAGCATTCCCCAAAGAATATAGGTATCTTGGGGATGAATGGGAATAAGGAAATGGTTGAAAATTGGAAGAAAACGCTGATGGAGAAGAGCTATGAAGACCCATTTGCTCAGCCAAGCTGTATCTGTTCTTGGCCAATCTTGACCCTCATCATTAATCTCAGCACAGAGCAGTTTGTGCTCAAATCATGTGTACAGGGGTCATGAATTACACTTCCGCATCTTTATGGAACCCCCTCGCCTTAGATCAAATCTCCAGGCTTCCATCTGAAATTCAGGCAAGAAAGAGGTCTGGAGTTCACCATCTACTGCAAATAATGTCATCTCAGCAACCGAGGAGTGGACATACCTGGGCTCTGCACTCCAGAGGGAAACCCAGGGCGTCCACCTAGCAGAGCTGCTCTGGGCCTCACCCACCTGTCGCCTGTGTCCTTCCGTCCAAGTGCCAAAGACGCGCTGGGGCATCACGGCTCTAACCAAGCAAACGCAACTGGAGGAGGCCTGGGTTTATCCTCTCTGCTCAGTAACCGGCTAGTGTGCAGCGGCTCAGAAAAAAATACACTGATGTGCAACACAGCATCCACAGCTATGAGATGTGGAGGGTTTATAATCCTAACTGGATATAAACCTGGTTTAGGTTACAAGTCATAGCTCATGGTGAATTTTAAAGGTGCTGGATAGATTAACTGTTACTGGAGCTTCCCATGAGATTTTCCAGGCACAGGAGAAGCTTTAGAGTTGGAAGGAACAGGAGAGGTCGACTACTTCAGCTCCTTTGTCCTGAAAGACAGAGATGTCCGGGGACGTCTGGATGAGCCCATTGGCACAGCCAAACCCTGAGGGCCTGACTGCAGATTGGCCTTCTTTTCACTGTGACAGAACATGTGCTTTTTCATTTTTTCAATTTCTTTGTCCAGTAAGGTAAGAAACTGATGTGGAATGGGTTCTGAGCCATTCTGGCTTCATTTTTATATATCCCTAACGAAAAGTTTGTCTGTATCCAGCACAGTGGTTCTCCTGACGAACCGTCGGCAATAAAGCTAATGTTGCCATCACTTTATTATTTTTAAGTAAACTAATTACCCAGCATTCCAGTAGGTGAAGCTAGAAACCTAAAGAAATCTGAGACGGAATGAAGATTCACAACTAAAACAGACTGTGACTCAGCTTTGCTGGGGGGGTTCCTCATGCGCACCCGCAGGAGTGTGGTAGGTGTCTGGTTTTCCTCTCCAGGTCTGAGATCTCACCTTAGTCTTTACCCCCACTGCCATGACAACGGGAACTTCTACCAGACCTCATATTGAGAGAAAACTCAAAATCTCCTACATGGTTTTGTTAAATCTACATAAATAGGGAAGATCCCTTATTAGACTAAATAATGTAACTAAATCCTTCTTGAAACTTCGTTTACCAATAATTTGAACTTTAGTCCCATCTCCATTACAACTGAGATATTTTGTCAACAGTTGTTTCTCAAATCAGATCCGAATGAGTAGATCAGGAAGTTTTTATTCAATGAGCATTTGTTGAACACCTACTGTTTTGAGTCAGGCCATTTGGTTGGTTAACCCCCTGGGGACTAAAGTTAAAGAGGAAGATTTTCAACCAGAATCATAATAAGCAAAACACATACATAAAGATAGTATGTCCAATTACATCATCAATTACAATATATGTGAGCGGATACAAGTAATTCGTTATACGATGTAGAATTTCATTTTGAATTACATCATTCTTATGTATAGTCTTATGAGGTACACCTAAATCAAACAAGTCAAAAATCAAAGATTTTCAAAAGAAGCACCAGGAAAATATTAACAAAAAGAAACTAGGTAGCCCTAGCTAATTGGCTCAGTGGATAGAGCATCAGCCTGAGGACTAAAGAGTCCGGGGTTTGATTCCGGCCAAGGGCACATGCCTGGGTTGTGGGCTTGATCCCCAGTGCGGGGCGTTCAGGAGGCAGCTGATTAATGATTCTCTCTCATCATTGATGTTTCTATCTCTCTCTCCCTCTCCCTTCTTCTCCGAAATCAATAAAAATATATTAACAAAAAAGAATAAGGTGTACACACAACATTATGTCATTATGTAAATACACACCAAAAAACTACATGTGTATACATAGGTACACATGCATGAATGTGTGTGTGTTCATTGGAAAAGGAAGCAATGACGTGCTAAACTCCTATCAATGGTTATCCCCAGGAACTGGAGCTAGAATGAAGGACAATTTGGTTTAGAAGGCCTTTCATTTGACCTATATCATTTGATTTATTTTTAATGAGGAGATTATTTTCATGTAATACGTAAACAATTAAAACCAATTTAAAAGGTGACACGGTAGAGAAGACATGGCAGTCAATAAGAAGTTAGAATTCCAAAACTCAAAGCGCTAGTGGAGCCCTGGGCAGGACTGGGTCCACCTGCGAGGAGTGAAGGGACTTTCCCTTCCTCACCCGCTGACCATTCAAGCTGCTGATGGGCAGAGGGGTAAACAGAGAGCCAGGAGGAAGCGCAGCCAATCCGCCCAGGAGGCTGGGTAAAGATCCCAAAGCCCGGTTGGTACTGTCCCGAAGAGAAGCCCATGACGCCCCAAGGTGATTCCGAGGTCTATAGGACTTTGCTCCACAGCCTGAACCTCTCAGGGGAACTGGCCCAGACCAGCGTGGCAGCGATGAAGAGCTGACGCCACACGCTCCAGGCACGCAGGGGCCTGGTCCCAGGTGAGGATATGGGAGCCCCGACTCTCCCGGGCGTTCACGTGCTCTGGTTAGAACAGGGATGGCGCTGTTACTTAGCTCCGCTGACCACATTTTTAATTTGCAGGCTACCATGTGCCAACCTCTGCCATAGCCCAACAGATCAGATGTACAGAAGATAACTATTAGTTGGATGCAATGGAACAGCTGCCAATGGCAAACCTGTTTTATACGGAGCAAACCTACTGTGAGGCCAATTCCACGGGGCAGACACCTACCCAAGCCCCAGGACAAGTTCGCAGTCACTACCAGAGACGCAGCCAGTGCCCACCGCCACCCTCCCAGCCTCCCCAGGGCCTCGTAAACATGGTGGGATTCCCAGTGGCAGCCTTTTCTCTCCATCCTTGGTGCTGAGCACAGGAATGAAAAGCCCTAAAACGCTTTGCAGACCTACTGTTCTCATGCGAGGGCCAGGTGAAAGAGCACTTAGGCCTCTGGGCATGGGCCACGGCTGCAGGCAGACCCAGCTCCCCAGGAGACATGGGGAAGGGCGAGTGGCTCCATGATCAAAGCTCACTTCAAGGTCAGATTCCTGCCACGGGCAGCTAAGCAGTGAAGGAAGTACATCTGCCCCCTCAGCTGTATTCTTAGCCTGGGCCCTGCAGTCCAGTAAGTTATGGGCCCAGAAAGGATGAAGCCCTTTCATTTTATTTATTTATTTTTTTATCCTTACCCGAGGATATGTTTATTGATTTGAGAGATAGAGAGAGAGAGAGAGAGAGAGAGAATCATCGATGTGAAACAGAAACATGGATTGGTTGTTTCTCCTACGCGCCCTGACCCAGGGTTGAACCCACAACCTGGATATGTGCCCTGACCAGGAATGGAACCCACAGCCTTTTGGTACATGGGATGGCACTCCAACCAACTGAGCCATCATCCAGGGTGGATGAAGCACCTGGGTCCTGCACTCTCATTGCCAGCACGGAGCCACCCCGTCTTGTCCCGACTCCCCTCGAGTCCCCTTCTGGTCAATTCAGAAAAGCTCTCTGACTCAGTTAGGAGAACAGTTGGAACATAAATTGAAGAGGCCACGGGAGAAACAAGCTGTGGGGATAGAGGCCATCGGAGGGGATGAACGCAACTGCAAGAGGCAGCACCACACATCAGCATGATGCTCGGCTGTTCTCAAAGGCACGGGACTCACAAGGCTTGGCCGCCACCCTCACACCTCCCAGCCCACGGCCGTCACACAAGTCTCCCTTTTCCTTACTTCTCGGAGAGAATGTCATTCCAGAAATAGTTGAGTTGCCAAGAGGCCTCCATCCTAAACAATGTGGCCTTTGCGCTTGGCTTCGCCCACCCGCTGGAACATGCGGGGCCCAGCAGGTCCTCCCCCAGGACCCCAGCAGCCCCCCCCCAATCCGGACCAGCTGCTGGCTTTGAAATAGGGTTCAGACCTCCAGCCAGCTTTGCTGCGGCCCCTGCAGATGGTGAGCCCCAGTGGAAAGCTACGTGGCCTTCAGCCCACAGACGTGGACCTGGAGCTCAGAGCGAGGAGGAAGCCACATGAGCACGGGGCATGTTAACTAGGGCAGAACCTACGGCTGGCAGCTAGTGAGCACCAACTGCTCAGGCAGGGGTTTCGGCTAAACCTGACGCAACCATTCAATTAACTGCATTCCCAGGCAAGAGGCTCCCTGGAACTAAACAGGCACACTAACTATTTTCCAGCATCTAATTTATAGGAAACACAATACAGCCACTCAGGTACCTGAAGTACCTGAAAGTCAAGGCCCCTTTTACTCCCTGGTTGGAAAACTCTAGCTGCAGAAGGATCCACTTAGGCTGTATTTCCCAAAGAATTGTGGTGGGAAGACTTACCCACCAGTTGATTAAAAAAAAAAAATGAGGAAGTGGGTTCCATGGTCAAATATTTAGCCTCCCTCCTTGGACATGACAATGAACAATGAAATGTAAAGCAGTGTTGGGGGAGGGACTGCTTAACTTTCAAATTTTAGTTATCAGAGACTTTTTTTTAAGAAGAGCTCACTTGGAAATGCTGGGTTTGGCCATCGAAAATGATGGCGAAGAGAAGAAAGACACTTTTAATTGCCTGACCATGAGAGGTTTTAAAGGAGAATGTACTTAGAGAATGACTGAGTTCTTTTCAAGATCTTTGGGTTTAAAAGGCATTCTCCATGTAAAAATAATCTAAGCCCCCTCTCCTTTTTAGTCCTAAAGTATAAAAAAAGGGCCAAGCATTGTGCACATTAAGAGCTAGACCCAATATGGCCCTTGCCCACGTCACAGTGTGCCATTGACATGCTCGTCCCCAGCACTCTCCCTGCTCTCCTCTGCACGCCTCCTCCAGTTCTACTCCGTGTCCAAGGCCCAGCTCAAAGGCTGCCCCACTCAGGATCCCCCCACGTCACCACTGCATCCTGCATGTGAAGAGGTGCTGGGCTGCATGTGATGTGGCACCCACCCCAGGTCCTCCTCCTCTGAGCCCACTCCATCAGGCCTCCAGGGCCCTGCCCCAGCGTCCAGTCGGGTAGAGCAGTTAAAGCAAGGACTCCCGATGCCCAGGCTACTGGGTTTCCCAGGACAACACACTGGAGGTGCTGAGAAGTGCAACGATCTATCTGAAAATGAGTGCATAAATGATGCTACTGCCTTTCTTTACATTTAGAATCCACAAAAGATAGAGAGGATGGCGGGGGGCGGGGGGGGAGTGGGGGGAAGGGTACGGCAAAGGGAAAGAGATTTCTGGGATCCTCTAGGCATCCACAAGCCAACCCCCATCTAGCCTCAGAGCAGAAGTGATCTGAGATCAGAGCGATCTGGGATCGGAGGCGATCCTATCCTCACACAGCGGGACTCCATCTCCCCAGCACCAGAGAGCCCCTGACCGAGTGAGGCATCATCTAGAGAAAGGAAGGCCCCAGGAGATAAAACCGTGGTCTCCAAATAATTGCAGAAACAGTCCAGGGACCCTAAAGGGATTTAGACTCATTAAGGACAAGCCCTGCAACTGAGTAAAACCCAAACCTAGCACATCACGCAGGAACAGAGACCACCAGAACCGGCTGGACAACCAAGTAATTTCTTAATTGACACATCGCATGGCATTCCTCCCACATCACCGCCACATCTTCCCAATCTCGTCTGCCAACCCCTTCCTGGACCCCGCTCTCTCTGCTCCTGCTCTCCTGTTCTCCCCGGTAATTTTATTCCCCACCGTGACGGGGAGCACCCGTGTGGACTAAGAGCCCCCACATCTGAATGTCCAGCCCAGACCGCTGCCATGAGCTAAGGATGTCTAAATCCAAGTGCTTTGCTCACATTCCACACGGTCTGCGTAATAGTCCGAATGAGCTTTTGAAACTCAATCACATCCCGCCACTGTTCTGTTTAAAGCCCTTCAGCGGTGTCCGGCTGTGCTCAGTAACACGGCCTTGAAGCCCCAGCGACCAGCCCTCTCGCCTTCCTCCACCAGCACACGCAGCCCCCGGCCAGCCCATCGTTGGTGGACACATCGCCGTTCCTGCCCAGGCCCTGGGCCCTTTCCACGACCTCCTGCAGTTCCCTCTGTGTCCTTAGGGGACTGTCCCTCTGGCTTTAAGTCTCAGTCCACAGGACCAGGAGAGGAGGAGGCTTTCTCCCCAGGGGCGACTTTCTGTTTCACACCCGCTTTGTCTCACACAGAGCACTCTCACCATCACAGTTATTTACTTCTCCGTCTCCCCCAACTAACGGTGAGCTCCCCAAGAACAGGGTCTTTCAGCTCTGTGTGCCCAGTTCAAAGAATAAGTGGGTAGGCCACATTGTCAGCTCTTCAAATGAAAGGGGCTCTCTTGACAGGTAGTGAGTTCCCCATCACTGGTAGGATGAACACCACAGGCACGCGGCAGAGGGGTCTGAGCGAGGTGGGACAGGGCGAAGGGATGGGCCCTGTGACTTCCCGGGGCCCTGCCAACGCTGGGCTTCTGTGTGTGCCAACGACTGCCCACTCGGGAGGCTTCCTCCCAGGCACCTTCTCTCACCGAAAATCAACACCGGCCACCTCAGGCCGCACCCGGCCCATCCCTGCTCCTGAAATAGGACAGGGATGCTTTCTGGACTCGGGTGACATCCTAGGCATGCAATCTGAATTTTTTCTAAAGCAAACTCTGTGAGAACATTCCAAATTAGCTCCTGGCTGCTGGCACCTGAGGAGCAACGGGGAGGGTGGGAACGTCAGCATGATGACGCCACATCCCACCCCTGGGCCTCTGCTGCCGGCTTCGGCAGCCCACAAGGGCCTGTAAAATTACTTGGACAGAGGTTGTGGGTTGGCCCAGGGAGCCACAAAGATGTTAAATTGCCAAACATGGACCCATAAATGCAGAGGGCCTCCGTGTTTTCTAAACTCTGACCGAAAGCTGAGCCACAGACGAGGAAATGGTCTAATGCCCTTGACGGAACGACAAGGCCACTGGCGGGGTGAGCGAGAGGACCCGGGGCTGTGGACACGGACCACAGGAGACCACTGCGCCCCGGAGGGGGAGCGCCGACACTGGCGAGACCTCTCTTTTCCTAATTTTCCATCCACAGCACCGGACCACTGCTGCCCACAACTGCCGAGGGCCAGGGGCTGGTCACTGTCGCTCAGAAAGGAAGGAGAGGCACGGGGCCCACTCTCCCGGCTTCTGAGCCTGGCCCAGGCCACACTCTGGGCAGAGCAGAGCTGCCTGGGGGGGGGGGGGGTCACTGGGAAAAGGGGTGCATGTGTGCGGCTGCCTTTGTACACAAGAGGTGGCAAGGGGCAGGGACACCCTGGAGGAAGGCCCAATTCTTTCCTCCATGCTTTTGTGTTGAGCACAGGCCTCCTCTTTAGTAAGAATGAAAATGCTTCAAGAATGAATACATTTTATGTGCCTAATAACGCAGGATGAGAAAGTTTGTTAACTCTCTTCTGAGGCAAGCGGGTCCTTGGAAAGTGGGGACAGGGCATGGAAGGCGGGTTTTACTAAAGACAAGCTCTGCCTGCGTCCTGCCTCCATGTGACCCTCTGACGCTGACGAAGGCAGGCCAGGGGCAGGCACGGCCAGGGGCAGGCATGGCCAGGGGCAGGCATGGCCAGGGCTGTGCCTTGCAGTCGCAGAGCCGGGAGCCAGACTCCAGCCCCCCAGCCCTTGCTGCCACACACCAGGTCCACACGGCCAAAGACAGAGCGGGAGAACACTCGTGCATACCTGGGACTTAAAATCTGGATAATCCTGAGATTTCGAAACAAAAAGCATCAGTTCACTCAATGCTAGACAAATGCTTTGCTAACCTCTGGCCAGTAAATTTTAAACTCACCTGTGGTATGAGGACCCCAGGAAGATGGGCACCTTCGGGACTTGGGGAGGAGGCTTGGTGCACCCCCATCCCAGGCCCCAGCCACAGCTGCTCAGGTCTTATCAGTTTGAAAACCGGGGCTCCAGGGACTGGCCTCATCTGTCTCTAGATGGCGGCCCACTGTGCACACGCTACCCAACAGGCCCGCCCACTGTGCACACGCTACCCAACAGGCCCGCCCGCCACGCCCTGTGCGCCACTTCTTCATCAAGGCAGAGCGAACCTGTTTGGTATTCAATCGAATTTCCTAACGTAAAATATTGTCCTCAGTTATTTTCTGATCATGAAATGAAAGGTCTCGAAGTGAGTAAGGAAGCAGAGGAAAGGAAAACCACAAAACTGACCTGGAATAATCACAGAACTGGACTGAGACAGACAGGGAGTTTAACACTTGCTGGCCTTGCCCTGAATGAGGGAACTAATGCTTTTGTTTCATGATTCTATTTTGTAAGACTTCTGACACATTCTGCCTTATAAATGTTCTGGACTGTTATTCTAAGTTGGAATAAAACAGACATCGATAGAATACATATAAGACAGAGCAGGTCACATGAAATCGTAGAAACTAGAAATGGATCCATATGCACCAGACTCCTGACTTGGGTCTAAGGACCGAGGGGCTGGCCCGCTACCCTTCTCCTCGCTCTGTTCCCGCCATTCTGCCTCTGTTCCTCAACCCTGCCAGGCTCCTTCCCTCCCAGTGACCTTGCCCTTGATGGTCCCTCCACCTGGAACTTCTCTGAGATGTCCATATGGCCAACTCCTGGTCATCCTCAAGGGGTCACTCCTCCAGGAGGCCCCCTCTCCACCCACTCCTCCTGACCACATTGCCCTCTCTCATTCTCTTTGTAGTTCCTACCAGGGCCCACAATTACCCATGTTTGTTTACTGTTTCACCCAGGAAAACATGAGTTCTTACTCTCATATCCTCAGTGTCTACAGTGGTACCGGAGCATGGTAGGTATTCAATGAGTCGTTCTGAACGAAAGAACAGAGGAAGGGGCTCCTGAGGCAGCGAGTTCATGACAAGGACCTCAGAGAAGGCTGGAATTCCAAGGGGAGTGGAGGGAAGACGGCCGACGAGCTTTCATGGGAAACAGGAACAGGTCAGGTTTCTACAGGCCTCGGCACGGACTGTCCCCGGGAGGTTAGGACCAATAAGGGGACTCTGACAGGGTTTAACTCGAGGATGCTATGATTAGGTTTGGTTTTTTAATATCACCCTGGATTCAATATGAAAAATGAGTTACAAGGGAGCAAGAAAGGTTAGGAGTTCAGAGGCTGTGACAGCAACTCTGACAGGTGAGGGGGCCACACACATGGGAGGGTGAGTGGCCATGGCTCCTATGATGACTGAGAACAGAGTCAAGGCGGACTCAATGCTCAGCTTGCTGGCAGAGGGGCAGCATCCACCAAAATACTAGACATGTCAAAGGGTAAATGGGGTGGAGGACGGTGAACACTGCCTGGCTGGGCTGCCTCTGAGGTCTCCCGGGGAGCTGCCTAGTAGGTAGCTGGATACGAGGGCCTGGGGTTCAGGAGCTGCCCAGTAGGTAGCTGGCTATGAGGGCCTGGGGTTCAGGAAACAGGTCCGGACTGGAAGGAAACAAAGGTTCAAAAGACACCATGAATAAGACTGCGTTAATGACCAGGGAGGTGAGAGAGAGGGAAGTGGAAGGATTCTACGTTCCTGATAGGGGTCCTGCGGAAAGGGGGTGCTCCTGACGAAGCCCCAGATATAGCAGAGATGGACATTTGAAGAATCCCACATCTGCTCTGAAATTGCCTGGGCCCAGCAGAGCTACTGTACAAAAGGCTGAGTGGATATGGAGAGGGGCAGGCAAAGCCTAGGAGAGAAGTGTTTCAAGGGGCTTACTGGGAGGTGCTGGCTATAAAATGTGTTTGAATGGAGAAGTCATGCATCTCCCAAGGCCAAATGACTACATTCTCAGCCTCCCTTATCACTAGGCGTGGCTGTGTGACTAAGTTCCAATGAAGATAGAAACAAGTATGTGATCTATCCGGGATGTTTCAGCAAAACAGAAGGGGACACGGTCTCCTTCTCCTTTCTCCACCCTATTGCATGAAGCATGGATGAAATGGCTGGAGCTCTAGCAGCCTGTAGGTCCATGAGGATGAGGGCCAAAGCCAGAAGGTGGCAAAGAAATAAGCAAGAGAGTGCCTGAAAACTTCAAGAAACTGCCAAACCTCTTCCTGGGATTGCCTGCTTTCAGACTTTTTGTAAAAGAGAGAGAACTACACTATCTCATTTAATCCACTGTCCTTTGAACCCGTTCTGTTGTATGCTGTGGATCCTAATCCTAAAGGGAACACGAGCCGGCTGGTTAATTGCGTCCCCTGCATTGCTTTCCCCTTGCTGTAGGTCACGTCCTTGCCTTGATAGGGAATATCCTCCTCTTTGCCTGTATTTATTTAAATCCTGCCCGTGCTTTGGAGGGTGGATCAAATTCCACCTCCCACAGGAGACTTCCCTTCCACTTCCTCCCTGAACCCTGGCACTGCCTGCCAACCCCTACTCCTTGGGCATCTGGCCTAAGCTGCCTTCACAGTGGTTCGTCCCTCCACACTGACCTCCTGACTCCTCAAAGAGGCTCAGGACCATCAAGGGCATAGGCCTTGGATTGCCTACAAGGTCACCATGAATATGCCCCCAATAAGCCTCTCTCACCTCTACCTGCAGCCAGGGGCAGGGTGGGGTCAGAAAGTATGTAAATAAATTCTAAAAGTGGAAAGTCAGGCAGGAGTGAGGGAAGTTTGTAAGATATCTGAAACTACTTCTAATATGCAGAGGCAACTTGGGGGAAAGATCTGATACGCCTCCTTCAAACTATATAACACAGATGTTTGACCGCCATACAGTTAACCTGGCAAGAGGCATGATTCATATAAGAAACAAAATGAGTGGCAACCCGGAGAGGTTAGTGCTGCAGCCCCACACACATAAAACTGAGCCCCTTCCAAAAAAAAAAAAAAAAAAGTCGTGTTAACCAATGTATTTTCATAGACAACACACGCAACATATTCTGCATAAATTGTTATCAGTAACAAATTACTTTTGATTTGAGTAAAATAAAAATTATGTTCCAAACATTCTAAGAGCAAGTTCAGACACAACGGATATAGTTCATTTGTGAAAACAGTCTAATTTTTTTTAAATTATATACCTTTTTGCCATATTGTCTGCCACAGAAATTGTTAAAATCAATTGAAAAAGCAGCAAAGGCCCAGAGAATTCAGCCACGTCAGAGCTGGATCTGTCACACAAGCTGACCAGTCAGGAAGATGTCACCAGAGACAATGACTGGGGAGGCTGAAAGGGAAACTCCCCATGCAGTGGGTCAGCCCAGGTCCGAATAACAGGGTCTGTTTAAGGGCGTGTCCAGATTTCCTCCAAATGCCCGAGTGAGAGGTGAGAATGCAGAGAAGCCACGCTCCGGGACTACACGGAAACCCCAAAGTCAGCATAAATAAACACACGCAAACCCCGGTGGTCATACATAAACCCCGCAGGATGAGCTTGGCACCGAAGGGCCAGTTCAGAGAGAAGTTTGCTGGTTGCAATGACAGTGCCTCTCTGAGACCTGCATCTGGCGTGGAACAACAGCCATTCCAAACTGCAGAAGATGCCAAGCGCAGGGCAATAACAGGCCACGAGGCTAATACTGCTCTTTCCTGCAGACGTGTGAGCCGTTTACACAGCCTCACTTCTTTTGAAACCCAGCTGGTTTCCCCAGGCCTGCCCAAACTGCCTCCTTCCGGGCCTTGGAGTCCAGAATTCCATGCCAACCCCGCATGGCCAGATGCCACTTGGGACCGGTGCTTGGGGACATGGCCGGGCCCCAGGGAAAGCCTGCCTTCTGGACTGAGTCTCCACAGTGACCACCAGGTGTCAGTGGCGAGCGAGGAGACGCCCATCCTGAGTTTTCAGGGCACTTCAGCCGGCCCTGGAGCCGGGCACACCCACGCTGTGGCTCCGGGACAAGCGGCACTAGCTCAGATTCTTAGGCACGCAGGAGCATTTCATTTACTTGCAATTCACCACGCAACCTCACTGCACAACTTCTAGGATGGTTTTAACCCAATATCCTTCAGACACTTAGACAAAAGGGGAAGGACTGCCCGCTTCAGCAAGGACTGGGGCCTTGGTCTTCTTCCCCCAGGAAAGTGGAGGCACAAAGCAGGGTTTCTACTCCTTGCCAGTTCTCCCCCTAGAAACCACCAAGTGACTATTCTAGCAGTTTCTCTGTATACTGAGGCTCCAGATGTTGCATTTGTAAGGCGTCAGCGGCAGCTTAGGTGCCATTGGGTATGGAGACAAAACGCAGCCAAGAAACTGGCTACTTCACTGCCTGCTCTGATCTGGTTTCTTCCATCGGGTATAACGTCTTCAACAGAAATACTGGATTTATGGGTCACGGCAGCCACTAGGAAGCCTGTATGTTATTGGTCATTTAAACCCAGGGTGTCAGCAACACCCTGTCATACCTATATCTACTTCCCTCTATATGGAACACACGTGTATGCTGAGCCGGGCTCACTGTATCCTCAACAACAAGCTCCTTCCAGGGTCCACGTAGCCACTAAACATCACCCAGACACCAAAAAGAATGCATCCATTCCCCTCAGCCTTCCCACACCCAGACACAGCCCCTGCTGAGCACTGCCGCCTCCGAGGACTTGAGCTATCTGGCAGGTGCTTCTATGGCCATTATCCCCTTAACCTGAATCTAAGTGAGCCTGACTCTCTATCTCACACGCCAGGATGCTGAGAACAGAGGAGAAACACAAACTCCCTGATGAAGGACCCTCCCGAGTTCAGCTGAGGCTTTTGCAAATAGCTTCAAGACCCCATCTTGCACAAGGAAACACTCCAAGGTTTTTATACTACATGGCATCACCGGGTCCCAAAACTTGGCAAGACAGTTTGTAACTGGGGGACCAACGCTGGCCCAACTGTCCTTGGGACGATCTTTATTCACAAGAAGCATTACACTTAGTGATGACGGGGAGCTCAAGGGCATTCTGTGGGTACAGAGAATGTACAATGATAGTCAGGACAGGAGCTTAGCCAGGGAAGCGACTGCCCCTCTCCTTTTGCCTTCATTCACGGCCCCCTGTCACATTCCACCCAACCCCAGCAACAACTTTCAAGCCTGCGTTTTCCCAAAACAAGGGCTTCCAGGTCCGGACAAGGAAACATGCCACAGACAAGCTTGCGGGAGCAAAATGCCGGTCTCACCGTTAGTTGATGATAATAAACAGTGGCGGACGCTGCCCAGAGAGGACGTGCTGCAGTTCTGCCAGAGGTCCATCGTGTGTCCGTTGGCCACGATCCATTGCTAGAAAGAACCGGACATCCTAAGTCAGGCGAGGCAGTGAGGAGTGACAGAAAGGGGAGGGAGAAGACCCTGGGAAAGCAAAGGGGTGCCTCATCAACCTGCCCCCTGGCCTGCCCTTGCCCTGCCCGGTGCTGCCCAGCCAGAGGCCACTGTCATGCTGGAGAGGGGAGAGGTGCGTGTCTGGCTCAGACACTGTCAGGGGGAAGGCCAGGGTGCGGCAGTGAAAAGCACTTGGTAAATGGACAAGTGGCACACACATAAGTTATGATGTGCAGAGCTGTGTACTATGGTAGAAGGAGCCTGGGCTCAACCCGGGCCCACCTGCCTTCAAGCCTCCTCTCCACTGGACCTTCTGCTGTTTCCTTATTTATTTATAACTCCTACCAACCTGACAAGACTATCAAGCACAATAATTTTAAAATGCTTATAAAATTCACAAATCCGGAACATAATTATTTCTCAACCTTTGAAACAGACAAGAAGATCCTGCCTGGGACCTGCCTTATATGAAGAAGTGAGAGCCACAGCACCTCGATGCCCGGGTCTGTGCCCACCTTCCCAGCCAGGGAATGAGTGTAGAGCTTATCTACTTGAGCTCAGTGGTTTTGTAACCCACGTTGCCCTGATGGCCTGTTCAGACAGGGGCTCTTTTACTAAGAAGGTGCTATGTTCACATCATAAAGCAGACCTGGGACTGTGAACTCTTTTAAAAAAGCCAATTTTAACTTCCCAATTTTAAGTCCTAATGGGTGTTCTGTGAACTAAGCTGTCCATCTGACCTATGACATGTGGGAAAAAAAGCAAACCTTCATAATTATTCCACATCCTCAACAAACCTGCATCAGGGAAAAAAGCTAAACAACTTTACCAAGTAAAGGTCTGGGGCCCTGGATCTGCCCTGAAATTACTGGGCTTAGAGAGAGAGGCCTGGCAGCTAACCTAGTCCAGTGATTGCTTCCTTCCCACCCCTTCATCTGCTCTGGATTTCTCAAAACAACCCAAGAGGCGCAGATTGCCAGAAACTGCAAAACGCTAGGGAACTTCTGGGACTTCTCCTTGCAAATAATCAAGCAGTCCTGAACTAGGGGGGTGGGGGTGGGGGAGCACAGGCGAAATCCTGGCCTCAGGAGGCCCTAGCTTTGGGTGAGGACTGGATGCCCTCAGCCCCTGCCCCACCAGCCAGCCCGCCGGGCACTCACACTGACGATCGTGGAGACGAACAGCAGCACGAGCACTGCGACGTGGAGGACAATGATACCCAGCAGCAGGAGGAGCATTTTGGCGGCAAGTTGTGATCAGCGGAGTTTCTGCCTGCGGGAGAGAGCACAAGCTGGACGTGAGGCCCAGCAGACTGGCCCCAGAGAGCTCTAGCGAGGGCGGGAGGGGTGCGAGGGAGGTTCCCCGGCCGCGGAATGCCGGGCCTGGCGCTGCGCCCGCGCCGCCTCCGGGATGGGGGCCCTGCATGCCCGGCGGCCGCCGAGAGGGGGCAGCAGCGGACCGTAGGATGTCTGCCCAACCTCAGCAGGGAGGGGGTCCCGCTCCACAGAACATATTCTGCTTTTGGAAAAAACATGTGCTAAGTCAGTCCAGGAGGAGAGGTTTTTCCAAAATGACAAGCAGAGGCCAGAGCCCGCCTCCACCCACCCCGGCGCCTCCCGGGGCAGCCCGACTTGGGGAAGGGGTCAGAAAGTGGAGAGCAACGCTCCCTTTTGGAGTGAAGGTGGGGGCGAGGGGCTAGGCGCCCAGATTTCTGAGAGAGGCCTGGGGGCAGCAGGGGCAGGCTGGGCGGGAGAGCGCCTGGCAGGGAGTCGCTTTCCCAGATCCAGGCGCGCTCCGCATTCCGTTGGTCTCCAAGTTTCCACTCAGTTCTGCCAGCGCGCCCGGAGCCGTCCTGGCCCCAGCTCAGCAGCCAGAGACACTGGCGGTTCGGGGAGAGGAGCTGGGTGGCGTGGGGAGGGAAGAAAGGCGGAGCGAGCCCCGGACCCGGCGCTTCCCGCCAGCCGCGCGCGCCCCCTCCCACCCCGCAGTCCCTGGGCGGGGCCTCCAGCGGCCGGCGCCCCGCAGGCCCGCCCTGCGCGCCTCGGGGCCCTAAGCGCGCGGAGCCGGGAACGCAGACCTGGGACTGGGAAACCTTTTCTGAAAAAAGCCAATTTTAACTTCCCGATTTTAAACCCTGAAGGGTGTTTTGTGAACTAAGCCACCCATCTAATGGAGCGGAGCAAATGTCGGTGGGAAGGAGAGGCGGAGGGAAAGGGTCGAGTCCCAGGAGAACTGCAGCGGCCACCGCGCGGTGCTGTCCTCGCCCCTCATTTTAGGGACCCTGGGGGACTGGAGAGCGGGGTGACCTGTTAGAGGATAGGTGAAGTTGGGAGACCAGTTGAGTCTTTGGGGACTATTTCAGGACGGAGTCGCGGGCCAGGGAGATGTTTCCTAACTCGGTTTTAAAGTACCCAATCCCGGGCCCCTTCGTCATCCTCCATAAGCAACACCCTGAAAGAAACCCAGGATTGTACAGGGAGAAATGAGCGGTTTTCTGATGTCTCCCAGAAGGTTTAAATAAATCCCGTGGCTCCTAGTGCCGGGGAGGGGCAAGAGGAGGAGGCTCAGGCATACAGCTAGAAAGTGGGGAACCACAGCACCCCGGGATGTCCACCGCAGGCACTGCCGTGCCAATGAGTCCCGCGTAGGCTCCCTTCCAGCGAGGCGAAAACTGTTCCGCCCCTCCCCAATATCCCGACCCCAACACCCGCGCCCCTTAGGTTTACAGGTCAGCAGCACCCCACTCTGTATCCTTAAAAACCCCGTAGGAACCGTAAGGGACAGGCCCTGGTCTGTCTGCCCGCGCCCGATACGGAAAGCTCGGGGACCTGGCCAGCGGAAGCCTGCGCGGGCTCCGCGCTCCCTGGCACCATCGACGGGAGATGCCCACGTTTCTCCTCCGTCTCCTCCACTTTCCCTACCAAAGCACTTACAGCCCAAAGGGATAGCGGTCCCCGATCCTCAGAGCAGCCTCAGGCACGGACTCGCTGAGTTCTCTCGCCGGCGGCGGGCGTCCCCGAAGACAGCTGCGCTGCGGGGCTTCGCGCGCCGAGCAGGGGCGGGCGGGAGGCTCCCGGCCTTCCCTTTAACGGGAACAACGCCCTGTCTGCGTCGCCGCAGTGGGGTGTGTCCCTGGGTCAGCGTGTGCGGGAGGGCGGGACTCGGGGAGGAGAAAGGGCAGAAAGTGGCGGGTGGGGGCAAGAGACAGTTATTCGTCTTCCGTGCGCCTCCGGAGAAAGTCAATCACTGCAAAACCGCTGCGACTTTGACTGGAAACCAGGAGACAGCGGAGCTTTCTCACCTCCGCTTCCCCTCACTCCGCCGAGTTCATGGAACCCAAGCGCTGACCAATAAACTGGCCCCTCCACCCCCTCAGCCCACGTGGGAAAAGCCAGCCAGAGTTCGCCCCCGCGGGTGCCCAGCGCTGGGTTTCGGGGGGCTCACTCACGCAGGCTGAGTTCACGTAGGGACCGAGGCTGGATTACTCTCGGGGGCGTGTGTGTGGGGGGGGGGGAGGGGGGGGACGCGGGGGGACGGCGGCTGCCACTTCAGCGTTGGAAGATGCCCAATCCTCTCAGTTCCTGGCGCACCTGGCCTGCTCTGTGGTCTTAACTGGGCACATCTGCACCGCGCGCTCCCGAGCTATCCCTGTCTGCCCGCGGGCCGCGCTAGGATCGGAGTGGACCAATCTAATGGGCCCCGCTTGGATGAGAGGGGCTGAGGGAGAGTCCTGGCAACTATGAGACAGCCAGTCCTGGGGTCCAGCCCCCCCACTAGCCTGGGCAAACCAGAACACAACCGAGTATGCTCCAAGCGAAGTTTGCCTGGCTTAGCTCCCAGGCTCGGCTGGCGTCCCTGCCACGAGGTGGGGAGTTGGCCATTTGAGGTGGGGGAAGAGCAGCCAGGGAAATCAGCTGATTCATAGCTGCCTGAACTTGGTCCGCCTAGAGACTAGCCCTTCCGGGCGGGCGTGGCAAAGATGCGCTCAAATAGACACTCCTGCAGTCCAGCCTTGGTGTATGAACAGAGAGCCCCAGTGTGGATGTTAAGCGTCTTTGCCTAATAATGCAGTACACACGCACACACACACACACCTACCTACTAGTGAACTGTCATAAAATCTCATCACTTTAAATGATTCAAATCATTCCACATTATTTTACTATTTGAAAGTAGCTGCTTATTGTAGCTAATTGTATATGCATTCTTATGCGAAAATAAGTTATTTGAAAAATTCTTCAAGCAATATCTTTTAAAAATTGTTATATTATCAGATTTTTAAAAAGAATCATAGTAAAAATTGTATCCAATGTCCATCATATGGCAGGCACTTTAGCAGGACTTTACACTTGTCTGTGAGAGGTGGTATGGTCCAATGTTTAGGCACTGTGGCTCTGGGCTCAGCCACACCTGATTCCCCTGCTTTCTCAGGGTTCGTGAATTTGGGGAATCAGCTGAAGTCCACTGAGCATCTGTTTTCTCTCTGCAAACAGGACTAATAGTAAAACGTGAAGCAGCAAGCGTAATATCTGAAGCATAATAAGGGCACATTGTCACCATTCTTATTATGACATCACATGTAACGCTCACAACAAGTTCAGGGGCAAGTCTGACTGCCCTGAACTAAAATAGCTCTTAACTCCCATCCACTGAAAATGCATATGTAAGGAGAATGACTAACTAAAGAAAACGAAGTGTGTGGGTTGGTTTTTTTTTTTTTTTTCTCCCCGGGTCATTTTACATTCAGGCTTGCCCTAGGAGTTATTGCTTTGCTTTATGCCACTTAGACTTTTATTTAACTTATTATTTAACCAACATTTATGCAATCACTATGTACCCAGTACAATTCTAAGCACTTTACAAATATTAGTATATTTAACTCAGGATTTTTTTCTCTTCCCTTTTCCCCACAAGTAAACTGTTAAATGAAATATACATCTAGAAAATGTACACATTGTAAGGCACAGCTCAGACCTTCCTTTCTTTTGAACCCAATATTTTAATCAGTACCAGGTCGCAGCCGCGCTGTGGGCTGTGGAACCTGAACCCAGCTGCCCTCACGGCCTCTCCTGTCCTCTGCCTATTGGGCTCCCAGTGGTGGACGAGGCTCAGTGCAGGGTGAGCGAGCTCTGCCACACCCAGGGCGGGCCAGGGCTCAGCTACAGGTGGAAGCTTCTCTCCGACCTGCTTACCAATGCCACATCACCTGCCAGTGTCTAGGCAGAACTGGTTCCCATCAGGAAAAGACCATCTGGACCCCCCTGGTCCCTTCAAACCGATGTACTGGGCTTTCTAGATGCCCTAGGATGGTCACTCTCACCACCCCAGCCAGAGTGTACGTCCAGCTCTTAATCTAGGATTAAAAAATTCTCTGACTCCCCAGTCAATTCCAACACAAATGCAGCCCCCCACTGCAATCCTTTCCATTTGCGTTCTGCAGGGACTGGGGGATTGGGCAACAAACACTCTGTAAAGCATAATAAGTACACGCCACCCAGAGGCACAGTTTGCAATAAAACTCACCCGGCCAAACAGGGTAACCCCTTCCTCCACGCGGCTTCCTTTGCAGTCAAATGCTAAGGGTGCAGAGGCAAGGCCCTCCCACAGGGCAGCAGAGAGGCCTGCAGCTGGCAGACCAAGCCCGCTGCTTCTGACCAGGCTCCCAAGATGCTCCCTGGTGGTGTTCCCTGTCACTGAGAGCCGAACCAGGCGTCCTTCCAGTTATTCAGGGGCTGGTCCAATGCTGGGATATGTCATGGTGGCCTGAGAGCATCTCAGCCTCTACTATTTAAAGAGACAGTGCCCAGCTTTGTGTGCTTTGCAGAACATGGTGATCCTAAGAGGCCCTGCAGAACCTGAAATCAACAAGATGAGCTCTTTGTATGCCCAAAACCTGGGATGCCAAGGCTATTCTCACTGGAAGTGCCAGCTTGTGTAATAGCAAAGGTCTCCTGGGTTTTCAGTGCCCACCCCACCTCCCAGTGAATCCTGTAAAAATGAAATACACTGTGTGAAGGCTCATGTCCATAGTGGTATATGTGTGCAGACAGATTTCATTTTTAATCAACTATCATTTTAAGGAGCTGAGACATTACACAGATCACCTCTCATAGCATCACCTCAAGGAACCAAATGTCTCCATGTCATTTGTTATAAAGTGTTGACCTTCATGAGATAATTCAAGAAAAAAAGCAACAACCCTCTACTGAAAACATTCTAACCTGTCAGGCAGGCAGCACAGGCCAGAGGAGCAATCAGAAAGCTGTGAAGAGGCGCACGCTGAAGGCATGGTGTTCGCAGGCTCTCTGTGGCTTCTGCGCCTCTGTGCGCCCCCAAAGAGCCCGCCATCTCTTGCAAGGTCTCCTGGTTGGAAACTCCAGGACAAGGGGAGTTGGTTTCATTGAATGAGTTTCCTGAAATTCTGGCAATTTCCTCACTTTTTTTTTTAAAGGATATGTTTTATTGTTTTTTGTTTAGAGAGAGGAAGGGGAAGAGAGAGAGGGACAGAGACAGAGACAGGGACAGAGACAGAGAATATGACCCAACTGGGGATCGAACTGCTACCTAGTTATGTACCCTGACTGGGAATCAAACCCACCACCTTTGGTGTATGGGATGACGTGTCAACCAAGTGAACCGCCCGGCCAGGGCTCCCTACCTCTTAAGTTAGGGACTCGGAGTCTGGAGCACCCCACAGAGTTTGGGGAAGTGCTCTCAGCACAGATACTTTGTGTATTGGGCTGTGCAGGTGGTCTGGAAGAGTGGGGGGACCAAGCTGCTCTCTCCCCTGATCTGCTCCCAGCCTGCCTTTCCAGTCCCCAGGAAATAAGGTAGCCTTTTCCTTTGGGCAACTCATTTCTATTTTCCCCAGCTGTGGTTCCCAGTCCTGAACTGCTCCTGGTTTCCCTCCAGCTGCCTTCTGCTGTGGAGCCCCATTGGAGGCAAGGCCCAGTGTGGGCTGCAGTGTTCTGCAAGTTATAGCTCACAGTCCTGCCAGACAGATCAGGCTCTGTGTGTGTGTGTGTGTGTGTGTGTGTGTGTGTGTGAGAGAGAGAGAGAGAGAGAGAGAGAGAGAGACGGGGGAAGACCTCACTCAATCCCTCCTGGGGGGACCTGTGAGCATGGTTTTCAGGCCTCCCAGACAGCCCCCTTCCTAGGGTGCCTTGCACAGCGAGACTCTGAAGGCCGCTGCCCTTCAGGATGGGATTAAGCCTGGAGACCTCTGAAAGGACAGCTCTGCTCAGGGGAAGAAGCACCTGCATTTTGCTTCTGAGGAGGCAGAGCCAGTCCGGTGAGCTCCTCACGCTGCCAGGGCTCCAGGTTTCAGGACCTGCTCTCCTGGCCTTGGGTCTCCTTTGCTGCCCCATCTCCTGAGTGAAGCCCTGGAGAGCCTGCCGGCATGGCCGTGACCTGTGAGACACGCCCTTGAGGCTGCAAGGACCAGAGCTGGTCACTGCACTCCACGGCCCCGTCCACCTGGTCTGGTGCCCTTGTCGTCACTCACGCAGGCCTCCCCACAGTCAACCAAGGCAGTGCCTTCCTGGTCCTCCAGCGGACCCGCACCCAAGGCATCTGCGTTGAGCAATGTGTCTGTCCTCAGGGTCATGGAGAATATCCCACGAGGCCACTTGCCATAATAATGAATAGGCTATTTACCAAATCACACTTATCATTCCTTCCCTATCTTCTAGATGGGGAAAGTGAGAATTAGGCAAACGTCTTGAGGAAAGCCAGACTGGCGAATTCCCACGCCCCAGCTTTTCCGCCGCCCGTGCTACTTCAGCTTGTTAGCGACAAGTCACCCCGAAGTCAGAGCTGACAGTGATGACAACCACAGTGGCTCACAGCTACCTGGGACTCACCGTGTGCCAGGCGCCATGCTGAGCCTCTTGCACGAATCCAATCATTTGATCCTCACAACAACCTTATGAAATACCCCGCGGCCTGTTTTATACAAGGGGAAACTGAGGCACAGCATGACATCGAGTGAGTTTCTCAAGACAAAAGAATGACAGATTCGAACCAGGCATCTGTGAAGTTTTGCAGCCCACCATGCAGTCATACACATCCATGCCCTTTTCATGCTGCTGCCATAGACACCGTACCATCTAATTTCCTTTTTACCGAAGATCCAGACACATTACACCTACTTACACATTCACGTTTCTTTTCCTGTTAATAAACCAAGGAAGTGTCCCAACCACCCCCCCCCCCCACAACTGCATCAGTCCTGTGAGTCCCCTTGTACGCATCCTGCCTCATCCTGCCCCACGAGGCCTCTGTGTCCCTCAGTGCCCGTGGGTCCTGCACAGAGGTGAGTTTCATTTCCCAAGGCTGCCTCTGTCCTTGGGGAGTGGAACCAAGCAGACTGGGGAAGTGGGGGGCGGCCCTTTCTGAATGCATTTGCAGCTACTAATCCCGTTTCATGGGGTGTCTCCCTCAGCGGGGACTCCTTGCGGCCATTTTCTATGTGGAGAAACTGAGCGCTGGACCTGCAGCCAGTTCTCTGCTTCCCAAACCGGTGAACGTTCCAGACGCAGAGGCCCCACCCAGCACGCGGAGGGAGGCTCCGCTGGGCCTCTGGCCAGGGGATGCAGTTGTCTGTGGAGCGTCTGCGCACCGCATGCGGTCAGCATCTGGGAGTGTTTACACTAGCAAAGCCTTTCCTGTTTCCTGGCAGCCACAGCGGGTGTGGGTGTGCTTGGCGAAGCCGGGGCACCCACCGCTGGCCTGAAGGGTCCTCAAAAGTCAGGTTATTGCCTCATCTAGTCTCATCTAGACTCTTCTGACCTCGGGTTAGAGTAGCTGATTATTAAAAGAGCAAGCAAACTGGAAAAAAATGGCAAAGAGGAAGGAAGGGAGGGAGAGAGGAGAGAGAAAAAAAGAAAGAGAGGGAAGGGGATGTGAAGGGAGGAAGGAAGAACCTGAACGAGCCAGTTTACCTTCCAAGAGCAGGTCCCTCTATAAAGTCATGTTTGAAGTTATGTGACCTCCAAGTCCCTAGAAGGTGTCCTCAAGGAGCAATGCAGAAACAGGTGGAGAGCAGCAGAGACACCCAAACTCACGCGGCACTGGCCAGTCCCTACATTACATGGATGAATAAATTCCTTTGCGGATACACTGCATCTTTGCTCCTTCACCTGTTGGGGAGAACCAGCACAGAATGGTTATGTTGTGCCATTGGAACAATACGAAGTACAAAGAATTCTTTGTTCCCAAATGCAGTGTCACTTGGGAAAGCCAGATTCCACAGATGCAAGTGGAGGGGGAAAGCGGTCCTTTCTCTGACACGTCATGAGCTAGCAGAGGAAGGATTCAAGAACCATTTAAGCGAGAGAGCTTCTGAAACTCATTTGTACTTGGAATTGAAAATTCTGAAGCTCTTCTAAGACTCTTCCTCCTAAGGGACATTTTTCTACTCCAGCCAGGGATAAGCTCACTGAGGCAGGGAATGTGAGCCGTCTGGCCACACAGCAAGGGATGGATTTTCTGGGCGTCTCAGAGCAGGCACAACAATGCTGTGGAAGGCAGCCTGGGCTTAATGTCAGTGGTTGGACTCATTGTGGGAGGAGGACAGGAAAGGCAACTATAAGCCAAGGAAATGCTTGATTCAGGCAGACAAGGCCACACCAAGCTGTGAGACAGAAATCTCCCTCAAAGAGGAGACCCACATGAATATTCTGAAAGGGAACCTGGGAGAACAATTCCCACAATGCACCATTGTACCCATGAGCCCTCAACCCCCCTCTGACCTGGAGAAACAGTGGTTTAACATAAAACTTGAGAGCAGATGTTTCTTCATCTCTGAGTCCCTGAACCACTTACCAAGTGTGACCCCTCAGCTAACACCAGGGAAGGTCACTGACAAAGGCCAAATCCTTCTGAGAGGTTCAAGCCAACACTGGGCCCAGTGTCAAGTATTCTTACTTTGTTGTTAAAGACTAGGAAATAGCCAATCTAGGAAACTCCAGTGGTAATCCCATGCCTCATGGCACAATCACCTTAGAATTTTGATTCAGAATTAAAATTGTAGAAATGTATCTTAAAATAGTCAAGGGTATGCAAAAATGTGGCTCTCGAGGTATTTATTGTAGCACTCTTTCTGATGAAGGAAAATATGAACATTCTAACTCTCAAACAATAGGAAAATGATTGGGCAGATATTGGTACAGTGGAAAGATGTAATGTTATGTAGATATTAAAAATAACGTGAGGGCGATTATTTAGTGAAATGAGGAACTACAATGGGGTTAGTTGGGAAAATGTTTCAAGTTCCTATACCTGTAATCTGTTGGACACTTCCAGGCACTGTGCTACACCTCTCATTTGTTACAGACAGCAACCCCAGGAGGAGTGGCCTGCCATGACCCCAGGACACCAAGGGGTGAATGCAGTGCCCAGGGGCACACAGCCAGCAGGTGGGGTAGCCAAATGTAAACGTTGACACCAGAGGCCAAGATCCTGCATTCTTAACCACTGAACTTCATCACATGTGTAGTCTTAGATGTACCCCAAGTTCCACAGGGATAAAAATGAAAGCAAACCCTGAAATGCTGTACAGCTTGGAGGATGCAGTATAAAATAATTCTTTTAACACTGTGTTTTCAAGTTCTAACATAAAAGGGGGAAAATAAATTCACACAGAAGTGAGCATATCACGGGGATAATAGTGATTAATAACCCCACATCTTAGCCTCATGCCTTCATCATGACGAATCTGTGGCTTTCTGGCTTAAGTGGAGGGAACAAGCATGGGGTCTGCCTCAGGGATGGCTGGGGCATGGGGTGGGGGGGCGGGCGGTGGAATGGGGAGCCACAGGCAGGCCCTGATTCTTCTTCTGTGCCATCTCCAAATGGAGTCATACATCCAGGCACAGAGGTGTCATGTCAGGGTGGAGTTAAGTTGCGCATCCTACAATATTGCTGGTAAAATGTAATCATTTATATGGACCATGAGTTTGGTAAGTTTATTTGTACTTATTTAAATACCCTGTAAAACTTAGGGTAGGGAGTGGCCTGGACCTTTACTGATCTTGAGGAATCCCGAATAAGCCAACAGTTCATTGATTTAAGTTATGTGACTTTGAACCTGAGAATCCCTACAACCCACACCAAGAGCATCAGACATGGTTCAGATGAGTAAAAGTGCACTGAAAATTATGGTCCATTTGACCAAAGGGAAACACCCTACATGATTGTCAGTGGTCTGTCACCTACCACATTATTCTCATAATCAATCTCTTTCTCTCTCTTTCTCACCTCATTCATCCATTACAATGTGCAACCATAATGAAATCAAAATACCTATAATATTTGAATTTCACTACTTTGCAAGATCCTCAATGATTGGGAGACCTCAAGACTTTTTTTGAATTTTCCTTCCCAGCAAGATATTTTCAACAGCCTTCTCAAGGGTGGCCTACTTGCCATGGCTTCAGGCCTCACTCTTATATAACCACAAATCATTGACATGCACCTGCTTGTGGACCTGTAGGAGGGGCATATTTATGAAGTATTTCCTAAATTTATCATACCCTGGAGCGTTTGTTCTCAGATTCTCTCTAAGACTTCATTTCCATGAAACTCCTGGGAAACATGGGAGTTCCCCATGACCTCTCCCGCTCTGACAGTCTGGTCTCTATTGGTGAAGCCAAATGGAGGAAATGGCAATGTTTCCCAGGCAGGGAAGAGAAGCATCCACAGAGGCCAGAGAGTCATCACTGTGATCCTAAGTAAGGAACTGAATAGGTGTGGTCTGAGGCCACCTCTGCCATGTCCTTCCCAATGGCTACTCAGGCTCTCCCTTGTTATATGTTCATCCCCCTTTTGGGAGAACCACCATGATTCATCTCAGGGGGTGGCCTCATCCTGGTCTTTGAAGACCATCCTACCTAATAATAGACAAATATGCAAATTGACCATACCTCCGACACACCCACAAGCCACGCCCACCATCCAATCAGAGCGAGCATGCAAATTAACCCAAACCAAGATGGCTACAGCCACAGAGAGCAAGGTTTCCTAGGTAACTGAGGAAGCCAAGCTTTCTGCCTGCCCTTGCCAGGCCTAAGCCTCCACTCAAGCTACAAAGTTTCAATTATAGAAGGTAAAGAAATTCAAACAAATGGCGGCAGAATGGAGCTTGAGAGAGCAGGCCAGGGTTGCCCCCAAAACAGGGGAAGCAAAGCTTTCTGCACACCCTAGCTGGGCCCACCCGCTTTAAGGCAACAAAGTTTCAATTATAACCCCAACAGAAATGGCTGCCAGCCTCGGAGGGAGCCGGAGGGAGCCCCAGGCTTGGCTCCGCTCCAGGCTACAAAGTTTCAATTGTAGAAGGAAAATAAATTCTAAATACCAGGGCCTCCGCTTGGGTTGCCAGGGGGCGTGGCCGGCCTGCAAACCACCACAGGCCCCTCGCTCAGGCCGCCCCATGCCCCAAGGGAACCCCCACCTGATCCGGGACACCCTTCAGGGCAAACCAGCTGGCCCCCACCCCTGTACCAGGCCTCTATCCTATCTAATAAAAGAGTAATATACAGATTGATCATCACTGCAACACACAATATAGCTGCCCCCATGTGGTCAAAGATCCTGCCCCCATGTGGACACAAGATGGCCACCACAAGATGGCCAGCAGGAGAGGGCAATTGGGAGGCACCCAGCCTGCAAGGGAGGGCAGTTGAGAAGGACCAGGCCTGCAAGGGAGGACAGTTGGAGGTGATCAACCCTGTAGGAGAGGGCAGTTAGGGGTGACCAGGCCAGCAGAGGAGAGAAGTTGGGGGCAAACAGGCTGGCAGCAGAGTGGTTAGGGCGTGATCAGGCTGGCAGGCAGAAGCGGTTAGGGGCAATCAGGAAGGCAGGCAGGCAAGCAGTTGGGAGCCAGCAGTCCTGGATTGTGAGAGGGATGTCCGACTGCCCGTTTAGGCCCGGGATCGGGCCTAAACGGGCAGTCGGACATCCCTTGAGGGGTCCCATATTGGAGAGGGTACAGGCTGGGCTGAGGGACAACCCCCCTCCATGCACGAATTTCGTGCACCGGGCCTCTAGTATAATTATAATGCTATATGAGTGATTCACAGGTGGCCTCTGTGTATTGGTCCCTATGTTGTTAATTTCTTCACTGCAGGCTGAGATCCATTATGTCAAAGCCCATTGGGATCTAACTCAAAGTGTTACACATCTCATTATTTTAAAAATAGCCCAAACAAGTTTTTTAGCCATTTATAATCTGTATGCTTTGCATACCCCATCAAGCCTCACCTCACATCTGCTGGCCATTGATGAAAGAGAGCCTTGTGGTTATAAGACCCCTAGTTGCTCCAGTCTTTCAGAATTCTCGGACCCAGAGACTCCCACCATGCAGCTGAGCAACATCACCTAAACAGGTAGTCCCCTCTCAGGCCCCCTTCTTTCCAGGAGTTCTGTTTCCTCCTTTCTGGGTGGTAGGCCCTCTGCTCACCATAGCCATTGAACAGTCTCATTCTGTGTGGGACCTTGCCTCTCATGCAACCCTGTCCAAGTGTCCTGATAAAGCTTGCTGCCTGTTACTGCTTCTTATGGTCAATTTTTTTTCCTAGATCACCCCCAAGACCCTCTGACAAACCCATAGAGAGAGGTAAGACATAGAGGAGCACTGGAGCTGGTACACAGAGACCCAGCGATGCTACTGGGATTCATGCTGCAGAGGAGGATGGGCAATCCCCCAGAGAAGCAGAAGCACTCTGTAGCTATCATCACACTGCCCATCCCAGCTTCCTCAAATAATCCAAATGAAGAGTTTCCTCCAGAGAACCCAGGGTGAAAGTCATAGACATGAAGCGCCAGTGGGCCCCCAACTGGAAAAGCACTGTCAGACCATCAGGGTGAGGGAGAAGATCGGTTATGAGGCTGGATGATGGGCTGCTCAGCTAAGGAAAATAATAACCTGCACATTAACCTGTGCATAGACTTGGTTGTCCACCAGAGCCCAACACTCAGTGCATATGTCCCCCTCAGGTGCCTGGTGGAGCTGTTTTTCATGCAACAATTCCAGCAGCTGGTCCCTAACCCTTACTCTATACACAGTGTTATGTGTGAATACTACAGTAGAGCTAAAACTGGCTGTTAGCTACTGCACACTGAGGCATCAGTTCCCAGTCTACACCAGTGGTTGCTTCTATAAAAGCCATACAGTCAGTCTTACTAAGGTCCCTGGACTTAGCTGGCTTCTTTCATGATGACAGAGTAGGCAAAAGATGACTAAGTGTTTTTGGCATCCCAGGCCATCCACAGTCAACACCAGACTCTGGGAGAAGGGTATTTTGAACATCTTAACCTCAACTAGGTGAAGAGAAGAAAAACCAAAGGCTCTTAAAACAGTATTTATTCAATAGCTATTTATTGAGCAGCTACTGTAGGCCAAGAGCAAACAAAGTCACTTGGCCTCTTCAATCTTTATTAAAAGCAAAAATAGTCACAAAAACTTCTTATTCCTATATGCATGCCTCTTTGCAATGTAGCGTTCATGTTCCTTCATGAAAAGGTGCAGTCTATTCCTCCACTCCTTGACTCTGGACCAGGCCCAGTGACCTGCTTTGGCCAATGGAACATAAACAGTATGACATAGGCAGAGACTTAAATGGTGCTTGCTCATTGGTGCTTGTCCGCTTACTGCTGGATTTTGTGGCCCCATCATCTGAACAGGCCCAGGGAGGCCTGAGGGAGGCCTGCTGGATACCGACAGACCACCTGGAGAGCAATCTCAGCCATCCCAGCCAACCCAGCTGAGGCACTAGACACATGAACCACCCCTAGACAGCTGGTCCTTGCTCAGACCAGAAGGGACACCAAATAAGGCTAAGCCAGCCCTCAGAATTTGGAAAACCAATAATTTGTCTTTTTAAGCCACTATGTTCTGTGGTGATTTGTTATACAGCAAAAGAAACTGGTACACTAAGAATCCTAGAAGTCGGGCTTAGGTACCAAACACGCTATACTCAGGGGCAGGACTCTGCCAGGGGTAAAGGCAGTGTCCCTGCGGCAGCAGCCTGGCTCCACTGGCTCCTGCTGCTCGGCAGCCTGGACGATGGACTGCAGTCATTGGCTCAGCAGCGTCTTGGAGGAAGGAGAGTGGTGAGGTGAAAGAGACTGAGAAGATTCCTGAGGTTCTGTGGGAATTGCTTCCAAGTGGAGACTTTCAGGTATTTCTGAGAATCTTGTGGTTCTAGGGAGAAGCCTGTGGGTCTCCAAGAGCCCTGGGTACCCATGGAGTGTGAGGTGCAGCACAGAGCAGGGCTTCTCAAACTAACAGAGGTGAAATGCCATCATTCTTTCTTTTTTCTTCCCCCTCCCTCCCTCTCTCCCTCTCTCCTCCTCTTCCTCCCTTCCCCACTCCTTCTCTCCCTCCCTCCCTTTCTTGCTTTTTGTCTTTCTTCCTAATCTATCAACCAATTACAGGATCCTGCTAGACATGCGAGATGCACACACCCACTGATCCTGCACTAGGACCTTGTGAAACATAAACCTGTTAGAAGAGTTTCGAAGTTCTGGTTCTCAATGTCTGTGCTTAGCTCACGGCAGCCGGGAACAGGCTGTGAGCTGGCTCTGGCCACGTGTGTGGAGCACACTTAAAGCAGCACCGCTGTCAGAGGGCTGAGACTGGCCCTATGGCACCCACAGTCCCTGGCCTGGAACCAGACTCTCCTCTGTGGCAGGAGCCTGACTATTACCATTTTCCTTTGAACGCTGAACCGAATGGCATTTCTTCAAACCCCAATGTAATATCAAATAACAGGAAAAGAACCCTATCTTGGGAAAGACGCTGAATAATAAAAATAATAACTCAACATTTAGCACCTCGTTGGTTAGAAAAAGTAGTTGTAGTAAGAAGCATTGTTCTGCAACCACCTGGGAGCCACAGTCCTGATGGTAGCACTGAGCTGAGGGCCAGCCCTGCCCTGGACGTGGTGCAGGCGCTGCTGGGCAGTGCTCCCGGGGCTGTGGGACAGCACTCCAGTGTGGGACGATGCACCCACGCCCCAGGCAACTGTTTCCCCTCCATTGAGCTACACTTTCTTAACGACCTGCACACACTAGGAGTACAAAGGGTATAATTTCCAGGAAAAACTGCAGAGTACTTTAAGGATTGTCCCTTGAAGCATCTTCCTGAGGGAGGGTCTTGAAGCATTACAATGTTCTTTTTCTTTTATATATAGACTAGTGGCCTGGTGCACAAAATCCATGCACTGGATGGGGGTGGGTCCCTCAGCCCAGCCTATGCCTTCTGGCAGTCCAGGACCCCTCGGGGGATGTCTCCTTCGACTGGCTCCACGTTCCTCCTTGCATCCTGGAGCCTGAAAACTCTTTGAGCGTTGTAAACTGGGTGCTAACACAAGGTTCACCTAATTTGTTTCATACATATATGTAGATATATATATCAGAGAGGGAGAGAGAGATATAGACATCAATGATGAGAGAGAATCATTGATCGGCTGCCTCCTGCAAGTCCCACACTGGGGATCAAGCCCAAAACCCAGGCATGTGCCCTTGACCGGAATCGAACCTGGCATCCTTCAGTCTGCAGGTCGACACTATCCACTGAGCCAAACTGGCCAGGGCCCTAATTTGTTTCTTGTCTCTCGAGATTACTGCTGCTTGTTGTCTGATGTCCAGTGTCCACTTTCCGTATATTTTGCCTGTATTTTTTGTTGTTTGTTTTTCTTTTTGTTTTTTTCTTTTTCTGATCAGAGGTAAATAGTCCCTAGCATTCCTTCTTGGCCAGAAACAGAAGTCTCTTTGTTTCATTTTTGACTAGTATTTCCCTCATAGACTAAGTATGGTCTTTCTCATCACTTGACGTTAATCACATGGTAATTATATGACATCTTCCAAGAATCAGCTACAAAATCTTCCTAAACTTCTCCTGAGACTTTCTCCCTACCAGCCTATGCTTCATGTGGAACAGAGCCTTCCTGTTCATCAGGGATATGTTCTGAGCATGTCCTCCACATCGGGTCCACCCATACAGTATATACCCTTTCTCTCAGAAGCTTCTGATTTCTGGGAAGGACAATTGTTTCTTTAGAGGTCTTTCATGTCCCCTCATTTTCACCATTGTCACTATAAGCTGGATTTTGTTTCAAGATTATTTCTCTCAACAAAACGGAAACAGGATTTTATCACATGGTGAAGGCAGCTGTGCTGGTGGCCCCTACAGAGAACAAGCCTCTCTGGGATGTGGAAGATGGGCAGTCAGCCATCTCCTCACCAGTTTGGTGACTTGTTCCTGCCCATACATTTCACACCGTGCTCTCAGCCAACCATTTTATTCTGTGCCTCAGCAAAATTAAAATCACTACATGTATAAATAAACTGTAGCACATCTACACCATGCGGTGTTAATTAGCACACGAAAAGAACTGAGCTATGAAGCCATGAAATGACATGGAAAAATCTCAAATGCATGTTGATAAGTGAAAGAAGCCAGTCTGTAAAGGCTACACACTGCATGATTGCAATTTCTGAAAAGGCAGAACTATGGAGTCAATAAAAAGATGAGTGGTTGCCAGGGGTTTGGGAGAGATGAGGATGAATAGGAAGAGCACAGAGGATTTTTAGGACATTGAAACTATTCTGTATGGTACTATCATGATGGATACACATCATCGCATATTTGTCTAAACCAGTAGTCGGCAAACTGCGGCTCGCGAGCCACATGCGGCTCTTTGGCCCCTTGAGTTTTTAGCAAAGACCAGCTTAGGAGTACCCTAATTAAGTTAATAACAATGTACCTACCTATATAGTTTAAGTTTAAAAAATTTGTCTCTCAAAAGAAATTTCAATCGTTGTACTGTTGATATTTAGCTCTGTTGACTAATGAGTTTGCCGACCACTGGTCTAAACCCATAGAATGAACAGCACGGAATGAACCCCAAGGGTCAACTATGAACTTTGGGTGATTATGATGAGTCAGTGTAGGTTTATGGATTGTAACAAAGGTCCCATTCTGGTGGGAGATGTTGATAGTGGGGGAGGAGGGGCTGTGCCTGTGTGAGGACAGGGAGTATGTGGGAAATCTGTTACTTCTCAATTTTTATGTAAACCTAAAACTGATCTAAAAATAAATGCTTGGAAATAAATCACTGCATGTAACAGACCTGTGTGACTTCTCAGAGACTGGGACACCATGAATATCACACCCAGTTGTTATAGATCTAATTATACTTTATTGCATTTATTTGTTTATTGGGTGCCTCCTCCTAGGTTATAAGCCTGTGGAAGCTTAGGACTTGTCTTACTATTTTCCAATTCCTATGGCTAAGTACAGTCCCTGGCATGAAATAGGCACTTTATTGGTATTAGCTGAACTGATGAATGAAAGTGTGGTTAGGAAGACAAACAACTCTCCAAACCTCCGTGCACTACCAGGACGCCAGCACGTGGTGACCTGTGTTACAGGCACCACACTGTGGCTGTGGA